>NW_027176406.1:5993252-6641586 GCF_023349555.1 Cebidichthys violaceus | reverse complement strand
TGATGGACCGCACTTTCTGCCGGGTCGAAGCCGGAGCCCCCAGGACAGGGGTGAAGAAATTATTCTCTTTATGCTTTTCTCATTGTGAACTGAATGCATCAGCGAGGCTAATGGGGAAAATATATCGCCTTGTTTGCCTTTGCTCGCTTCTCGTAAATTTGCACATTCATGTTACATGAGGATGAGAGAATACGATACAAGACGCTCTCCCCCTCCCCCTCTGCCTGCTGTTGTACTGTACTGAGAGCCTGTAGACTGTAGCAGCGCTGAGGGGATGAGATAACCATTCACCATTGTGAGAAAAGGCTGTCAAAGCTTTGTTTTTTTTCTCTCTCTCTCTCTCTCTCTCTCTCTCTCTCTCTCTCTCTCTCTCTCTCTCTCACTTCTCTCTCTCTCTCTCACTTCTCTCTCTCTCTCTCACTTCTCTCTCGCCCTCTCTCGTAAGAATATAAAAAAGCCGGAGCAGCGGTTGCAGAAATAGTCCTGTTTCTATAATTAGATGTAAACAGACGAACCAGACTCTCAAGCTCGCTCTGTCCCACTGGCCCCACGGCCTCCTGGGAAGCAAGATGTGTGTGTGTATGACGTGCCAGTGTTTGTGCGTGTGTCTGTGTCTTTGAGTGCGTCTGCTCGTAATGCACCAGTAAGTGTATGACAGCATGTGACAGCGTGCATCTACTCTTGCTGCTGCTCTCCTCCCTTTCTCTCGGCCTGTCTGTCTCTTTCTCGCGCACAGACAGAAACTCTCTCAGTCCCCTTCCCCCACAGAGGGTAGGTCAGTGGCCGGGCGTGCGTGGCAAGCAGAGAAAGCTAATGCATGCAGCACCAGCAGACAAACACACATCTGTTGCTGAGGAGCCAGTCATTTGCCCCATATCCTCAGGACACATACTGTGTCAGAGAGAGGAGGCAGTGTAGCCTAGTGGTCACACCAGGCAGAGGGGCCAAAACAAACTGTAGAAAGAGGTGGAGGGCAGAGACTCTAGAAAACATGGACAATGAATATACAAGAGAAGGGGGGAGGTGTGTGTGTGAATATGGGAAGGGTGGGGGGGCAGAGACATGGTATATGCATGGATAATCAAAGAGAGAACATGAAAGAAATTGTGGTGTAAAAACAAGTGATTTGACAAATAAAACAGAAGGGGGAGGGAGAGAATGTTTTTTGTATTAATCAATGTCAGAAGGAGCACAGGAAATCCATTCAAGAGAGTTGGAGTATTTAAAAAAATGAGAAAGAGTGAGAGCAACAAGTTCCCGTTGTATTGAGGACCAGGCAGCTGGTTGGACGGTCCCAAGAGACTTATTAAAATGGAATTCCTGATGCTAATCTTTGTTGGGTTTTTTTTCACAAAAGGGCTGACACATTCTTGAGAGGCATGCTGCATGTATATTTAATGGAACATCTCTGCATATATTTAGTTGCACACTTCATTGTTTGGTACTGTGTCACCACTGCCCGCTGTTCCCGCCGACAGTTGTCAAAATCATGGGCCATATTTGAGTTTATCTGCTCTCAGTCCTACACCTCCACCCCATACCGTCTAAATTTATGGATCATAGTCAGCTGTTTGAAATGGGGAAGCCTAAAGACATAAAGGTAAACAAAAAGAAAGTGCTGTACAGGATCAACTGCTAAGTTGTTAAACTATTTACCTTTTAATACGATTCCCATACATTACCAACATGTTAGTGCTGCAAAAGAAAATGTATCAAATTCTTTTGAAGAATTTTAAAAGTGGACTTGCACCTATAGCTAAACTGTCATCTGACAGATGAAAAATTGTAATTTTTCAAAACTCCTCTTATGTGCAGAGAAAAGGTGCACAGTTAAAAAAAGTGGGACCGCTACACAAGCTGCATCACAAGCATGAAATCCTGCCAGGAGCACTAGCGGCAGATCCAGAAGGGACAGACTCAGACGTTAGAGGGTTAACCACGCACCTGTCTGGGCCTCACAGCCAACCGCAGGGTGCCTCGGCTCTAGTGGGGGGTGTCTGGAGAACACAGCCTAGTGCACACACGGAAAAGAAAACCCACCCACCCAAACATAACCACACACACGCTCCTACACTATTGTCACTGACCACAAATCTGCGAACAACAATAGGGCAACGGCCCTTTTTTGTTCTTTTCACTGACCGATTACAATAATAAAATTTAAATTAAAAAACAAGTAATCTGGATTTTCTGCTTGAGCCGTTAATAATGTGTAACAGCTGTCACATGCAATACGGCCATGCGATGAGGTGGGCCTGGGGCTGCCTGATGAGAGGCAGCCTGATACTGGCAGAGGGAGGGAGAACAAGGGGGGAGACAGAAAGAATGAGAAAAAGAGCCAAACTGAGATCCAAATCACAAACAAAACAGCAGTGGTTGACTTTGGGCGAATGTATCAGTCTATTCAATCTTGCAACAATACATTTTCAGTGCAGCTATTTTTTTGTGTGTGTGTTTGTCATGGGAAGTGAACAAAAGACTTCCAAAGCCTCGTTGGATTCTTAATGCAACTTCTCACTTCCTCATGTTCAGTGTAAAAGTAGATGGGAAGGTTTTGAAATCCAACGCTCTGAAATCTAATACAGGAAGGTATTACCCTGCCCGTCACTCTCACCCGTGGGTCTCCTTTGTGTTTGTCCTGCGTACACGCCCCATGCTCGAGGCGAGGGCTCTGTGGCACCATGCCACACGGTGTAGTGTGGGTGGCGGTCTGTTTGAAAAGCCCGTCTCAGGGGCAGCATGGCCACTCACTAGCCAAATTCCTCTTGAAATGCCAGACCACTCAACCTAAGCCTTTATTTTCTGTGGACATTTTCTGATGAGCAAGAAAGAAAAGAAATTCATCAAATTTGTCACTTAAGTAACCTGAGTGAAATGAATTTCAGATGCTGTTACTTATTGTTGACGACTGGTTATTGGACACCTGGTATGATGATCTAACAGCGACAACAAAAGGCAGAATGACACTGATGCCCGAATCCATTCGAAACATGGCGAGAACATTCTACTCTTGTAACCAAAGGTATTTGGAAATATGCAAGGGACTTACCCTTTCCAAGCAATTGACTGCCCTTGCAAGTCATTTGGGCTTCCAGTGGGAGCGTCGGGGGAAGGGGGACAGATGGCGGAGGCACCGGGCAAGGTGCTATTTCAGCCAGGTGTAGGATGCCAAGTAACACCTCCACCATTCAGGGGGACCGCTGTGACATCGCGTCTGAACCATGTCATCTCACAACAATCCACAAACGAGCCTGACAACAGTCCAAGGTTTTCACTCTGTTTTTCAGAGCCGGGGCGAAAGAGAGAGGGAGCGTGCGAGGCCCTAGTCAAATGGCACTTGGCCTGACACCCTCATCCTGTCACTGTGGCCCCTGGATAAAAACAGCTTTTAATGTAATATTTAACATGGGTAACTCAAATTATCCGTTATATTTTCACTCAGACTCACCTCTTGAATTCTTTCACCAAATCACCAACATGTCCACAGCACACATCTAAGCCTATACATGTGCAGTAAAACCCTCTCATTATTCAAGCTATTGTCGATAAGTTTTGTATGTTGCTAAGTACCGTTTGTTTTTTTCCATCATTATCTGTCTATTTATCTATCTATAGGGAAGAAGAGTACGAACTGTGAGTGTTCTCAAGACAAGAGCTACAAGGTTGAGAAGAAGAAGCCACCCTTCTCACAAATAGCCCACTCACTGAGGTTTATTCTTTTAAAGACCCTGGTTGTAACCAGCCCTTTGCTAACTCCACCAAACACCTGTGTTTGTCTTTGAAGCGTCTTCTCAACAACCACAGACCCATGGGATATTCCAGCAATGAGACGTTCAATAAAAGTCTCAGTAAAGTTATTTATTCCCCTTTGGAGAAAAAAAAATGGGAGAAGGCAGACGGCATAGCTAACCTTTGAAGGGGGAAGCTTCTCGGATATCCAGCTAGGACATAAAAACTAAGGGAATGACAGGGACATCCTACCAGAAAACAATAAAATGGGTGGAAGGGACTGTTTTTTTTATCTTTAACAGCAGCCGTAAAAACACACACAAAGCTGGGGTCTGCAACAATGGCCCGGGGCAGGGGAGGGTGGCTAAAACAGAGGTGGCAGGAAGACCACCGCTTCCCAGACACAAGGGTCTTCCTGCTGGAAAGAAAGGAGCCGGAGAAATAGAGGGGAGGAGAGAGAGGACAGCGTATGGAAAGGGAGACAGCAGAGATGCAAAGGAAGGGGAGGCCGAGCGAGCGAGATGACACAAATATGACCTTTGATTACATGGGGTGTTTAGAGCAGAGCTCAGCCATGGACAGCCTCTGAACCCCTGCTGCTTTCACACAGCCACACCTCAGCCAGAGCACACTGATCAGAACAATATGGCTGAAAGATGAGCCCCCAGCCATAAATGCCAGCAGTAAAGACAGCTCCACTGTGTCTCCTGCTTTGACACTATCCAACATCTGAATCCAAACCTCACAGCCAAGTGAAGACCGTCTCCAACTCTGTGCTCGAGCCAGCGGGAGATAAAATTCCTATTTCAAAGTCCTTGTAAATGGACTGGCTCAATTAAACGACATTAGATGAGTTTGTAGGTCTTTGTCTCGGTGTATCAGCAAACACACAAAGAGAAGTTGCTCCTATGTCACATCCCCAGAACACAGTGCAAGCACAAACTATAAATCGACCACCTGACATGCATTACAAATGAATGGCTTGTAGAAGGTGAAGCTGGACAGAGGCAAATGCACACATGACAGAATCTCTACCGGTTCCAAGTTAACACGCTTCAGCGAGGAAGAAGGTAGGAACGCGTGTGTCTGTTGTTGCCTGATTGCAACTAAACTCACCAGTATGTGCGGAAGAAAGAAAGGAGATTTCCTCCCAAAAATATGTTGTAGTTCTGTAACCCGGCAAGGAACAATGCCAAGGCAGGGTGTTGCAACCGCCATCACTCTTTTCAGCAGCGAGGGCGAAGGGAGCCCCCACAATAAATACCTCTGCAAAGTCAGAGGAGCCCTTTCAAGGAGCCACATCAGAAACCTGCCTCTGAATGCATTTTTACATCAACCCTGAAATATTCATGCTCTTTGTAAAGTATTCATGTGAACCAGTGTGCACGTTAGTCCCCAGGGGGAAAGAGCAGAAAAAACTGAAGAGATCCAACACACTCAGCAAACAACATGCTCAGTTGTGCTAATGTTGCTAGCATACGGGACACTTGAAGGGACACTAATGACCTGCCCTGTCAAGACAAACAACAGTCTAGGGGCAGTTTGGTCAGACAACCTATGAGCATTTGACTGCTCTTACACAGTGAGACTGGCCAGTATTCATTTGAGTAAACGGACTGAAAAAAAATACAGATTTAACTTACATTAACTGCTGAGAATAAATTAATTGCAAAAAATATTTTTTTTTAGATTCTTTGATTGATTTAGTTTTCTACTATATCAAATCTAAGGAATGTAAAAAGATAAAAATCATGTCAAATTTGCATTGTGTGCTGTTTTGATGAATTACCATCTTCAAAAATATATGTCATGAATACTTGTGAATTATGCTTCATGTCTCATCCATCTATTTGCGTTATGATATGCTTGACATTTTCAAATATTATTAAGATAATAAATCAAAGGTGGTACATCAGCGGAGCACAATCGCAAAATAATTCTAACAGCGCCTAGAGGGCACTAAGATATAATGTGAATTTAAATCCATGTTAATTCAATAAAGTACCTGAAATATAAAGAATGAAGTCATTTACCAGATCTTGGGGATATTAGATAGACTTCTCTCCAGTCACGCCCATCTGTTACTGACAAGGCTGAGGAGAACAATAAACCACCTTTGCTGCTCATTGAACAGTGATGACATTTGGAGGGTCGGTCTTCGAGTTGGTGCGCCACAATAATACAACAGAAACACCCAATCTGGGAGCACCTGTACCCTGTAACCAGCATTGCTCTTCATGCTCTCAAAACATTCAAAAGAAAAAAATAAACATACAGATGCAGGAAGAGTGTGTGTGTGTGTGTGAGTGTGTGTGTGTGTGCTGCCAAACGCAAGCATGAATGGTGAGAGATGAATGGTGAACAGTGCCCATGAATTCTCCTGAATGACTAATTAAAGCTCATGTTTAGCATGATTTTTTTGCAATTGAATTCAGAATCTTTATAAAACACAATGAATTTGAAAAAAATATATTTGGTTGGCCTACCACAATTCTGCCTCTATACAGTAAGAGTTCAATTAGATATTAAAAAACAAATAAACAAATAAAATGGAATGCAGAATACAGAATACAAAAAAAAATTGGCAGTGGTGACTTTGATGCTGTATTCAACCGCCTACAACAACCACCTACACTGAGCCCATATCATTTTAGCTGATATATGTTGCATATAATAATTCAAAAGGGCTAAATATTCCTTGCTTTCCAGTGACCCACGATTCCTCAGCCACTGCATCATAAACCTGTGTTTCTTAGAAGCCACATTAACATTTATGTCAAGACAAATGGTTTCAGAAGTGAACTGTTTGATGCAATCAATACGCCACTGTTGTGACTTATTTAAATCTCCTTTGTTTTACATTGGTGGAGAAAATTAAAAGCAACAATAGGTTCTGATCAATTCCATTAACATGTGAAATAATTATTTTTTTCTTTTTTTGTCTTTTCAAAATTAGAAAGACCGTTATATATTTCATTGAATCCAATATGAGCTGGTGCATATATTGCCACAGAAAATATCATAAATAAAAAAACTCCAACATTACAAGATTCAAGGTTTTTTGTTTTGAAGGGTTGTTGTACAATAGTCCACACCCACACTTTCAAAATATATCAGCTGTTATAGATTATTCTGTTCAGCTGTCTTTGAGCTGAATTATAAATTCTGGCTGTTGTATCTGGACCCAAATGTGTGTAGCCTATTCATTGTATTATAGGTGCACATTTGGACATTGGACATAAGTCACTTGTTAAACATGATGCATACACTGTGAACACATTTGCACTTCGACACTTTGAAGCCCAATATAGAAGGTTTCTACTATGGCTTTTCTTCCTACAATCACCATACAATGTAAACCCACGCAGACCTGTTCAGTCAGCTTTTTCACGTGCTATATAGCTCTAGGTATGGCCCTGTTTTTTTTTGGTTATTTTTGGTTGAGCGATTGCACTGGTGTGACACGTATCAATTTAACGTGAAGTGACAAAATCTCATTTCAGATTCAGCCCCAGAGCCAGTAGGAAACCAGTGCCAGTGTGCTCTGTCCAACTTCCTATATGTGCAAACTAAAACAGATCTTAAATGCCATTTTTAAATACCGTGGCATTTACCTATCAAATGGCTATTTGTTTAACTAAGATGTCTTTATTACCTATTATATATTTAAGCTATAAATGTTGATTCAGCTTAATCAAAATTCCTGATACAGCCTTAATCAAATTCCAGCTGATTTATTAGCTGATATTTGAATAGGGAAACTCTGTCAACAGCCACACCTGATCAGCCGTTTTAAACAGAAAGCCCCGATCTAGTCTTTTCTTTTGTGCAAAAAACAATCTGCTTTGCTACACCACACATACAGGCCATAGCCCATCACTCACATTAATAAATGCACATGCGTTAGAGCGCAACATAAAGAGCATTTGAAACAACAGCCAGCTTTAAGGTATATACATATTGATGAAGACAAATATTGTAGTCGCTACATGCTTATTAGACAAAAACCTCCGTGCATGTTTGACTAACCTGAGTGGGGAGCCATCGGTATGTGCGAGGGGTAGTATTTCCCCGGCGTGAAGTGACCGCCGTGCTGTACAGAGCCGTGGCCCGAGGGAGCGATCCGAGAGGCGGCTCGGTGCACCAGGGTGCCCCGCTCTGATAGGAGGTGCGCCGGGGCAGCGAAATCCCGTCCTTCCATTCCGAAGAATGTTGAGTAATCCGAAATCCGGATAGGGCAGGTCAGGAAAATCAAATGCAACCCATATAATAATCCTTTCCTTCAGATCTATGTGTTGCATTCAGTCGATCGCAGGCTTCCCCAGCCAAAAACGTAGCCCCCGATCATCGTTTCTGTCAAAAGAGAAATCCAAAGCAATTTTCATTATCGAGGAAAAATGGGAAGCCCGGTTAAGAAAGACGCGATGCAAAAAAAGACTGACAGTGCAGTGAAAAATGTGAGAGAAAACAAATCATTAGTACCGCTCCAATGAATTTCGCTGTAATACCTTTCTGTCATATCAAGGCTTCTCTTGCATATAGCTGAAATCACCCATCTCTACCTCAAATTGATGGTGCAAAACAAGTCACCGCAGATGGGAACGACCAGAGAGGCGTCCAAAAGCCCACTGAGCCTGGCTCACATTCAGCTCTATTGATCAGCCTGGCTGGGACAGCCTATAGGCCTAATATGCATCATATGGAGAAGAGCACTTCATATTCCACAGACACAGGCACAACTAGCAGACTGACACATTGCAGCTGTATATGTAATTTTTTTTCAACAATGCTCATACCCTACAATATTGTATTCAAACAATTCATTCGACTACCACGTCAGCAGTTGCCAGCTGTCACTCTCTCCTAAAACCATGGAAAGCTTATTAACATGCAATATTATGTTATATATTTTTAATGAAATCGTGATTAATGCAACACACTACAAACGCCTCATAGCTGTGTTAGAGGAGGAAATGTGTTGTCCTGTTTGGGGTGCGTTAAAATGATGGAAGCCTTCATCTCAAGGTGAACAACGCTGGCTGCCTGCTCCTGCTCGTCCTATTGTCTCGGATTGATACAGGCGTTTTTCTGCCTCCATAACCTGCAGCTCTCATTACACCTCACTATTTTCCAGTTTTACACTACAGTGATCTTAAAAAGTGTCATAAATTCACCAATTAGATTATATTTTGCACCATCTGCAAACTACAAAATAACCCAGTTTATCATAAAACTGGCAATTGCAAAAATATATCATGCATCGACCAATTAGCACAAGAATGAACCTGTACTGTCAGTTTATGAAGTTTAGAAACAAATCATCAAGAAAGAGGCATGATATTTAAAATAACAATAAAATTAAATACCGCTCCTTAACAGAGATGCATCAGCTCCTGAAAGACATGGACTCTCTCTATCGGTGTGTGTGTGTGTGTGTGTGTGTGTGTGTGCGTTTACGTGCACTCGTTTGTGTGAGTGTGTGTGTTTGTGTGTGCGTGTGAATAACTGCACTCTCACTGTCTTCATCTGCCTTGACCTATTTCAGGTCAGGTAATCAAATGGAGTTGTAAATACATTATAGTCTACATCCTCTGCCATGCCACAAAAATAACATTATGTAGTAGAGATGGGAAGGGGGAAAAAAACATTCGAATAAATTAAACTTAAATTTTACTGTTAAAAGATACGTTTTTGTCTTTACAACAATCATCTAAACGTGACAGCTCATTTCATGTGCCTCAGTGATGGCTGTAATTAAAAACAAAGCAGGCAAACAGAAGGCAGCTAAATTTTATAGGTCCAAATTAGAAAGTAAATAAATAAATAAATCTTACAGAACTGGATTTTCCTAATACAGTAGGCTATATGTGTAGTTTTACATTAAATAATCTTAATTTGGGGTTCATTCAGGGTTTCTCGAGGCGTTGCAGGGAGTACCCAGTTAAATAAAAGCATAATAGTACCCTATATTAAATTACAAAAAAAAAATCGTAATTCTACAATGTGTAAGAGTGGCATATCATATATGCTATTTCACTCTCAGCACTATTATCTCCCCATGTAGCCAGTTACAGCCGAGCCTTCAATTCAGTGCCACATCAACAACAATACAATCCCTCCATACGAAGGTCCCTGGGACTAAAATCTCATCCATTGAGGCTTCCTGTGTTAATGTGTGTGCATGCATGTGGGGTTCTTTAACTTGTAAACGTTTAAGAAGTCTTGTTGTTGCACACATCATAGCAGAAGCTTCAGTTTCGAAGGCTGTGTAGAGATCCAAGGTGAATGGCCGCCCGTCAGCAGGACTGCCTTTGTCTCCATACTGAGAAAGTGCCTTGCAGTCAGCCATTACCTTCCCCCTCGCCATGCTGTTGCGTTCAGCTCACTCTGTATGTCCACTCACAACCTCGGAGTAAATTTATTCTACATCACCGACACCGTGAAGACACTACTACTTTGTAAAAATGTTCGAAATGCACATTCGTATGAATTTAACTACAGTAAACACACGCGGTTGTTTCCTTTCATTCCAGCGTCCGATGTGCGGATTCCCCCCTCACCACCAATATTACACTAGAATTGTTTTTTTTTAACCGTTCAAATGATCGACGCCCCTAATGCAATTAATTAAGCAGCTGTCAATTGCATTTACGGAGTCCAATCGAAAGAAGAAACGCAGATAATAAATCAAATTACGCTGTATAGGTCGGATCGCTGTGAGAGACAGGCGGCGCTCCGCGGCAGAGCAGGCAGGCTTGGAGTGCCCCTCAGTCGGCCGAGTAGAAACACGCCTCCCGGTCTCTCAATGCTACATATCCGTTTAGAGTTTACTGCAACCGGACTAAAACCCACACTCGGCACCCCACCGACTGGTTAACAAAAGTAAGCTATAGCCTATATTTTTTAAAACAATATATTTGATACTGTTAAATATTGGCCAATTGCAAAAATAGCCTGTACGCTTTTAGGATAATTAAAAACAAAACAACATGCGAATAAGTCGTCGATCAATAATTACATCGTTAATCTAATTACAAAAATTCTCCCAGCTCCAAATTATAATTAAACTATTAACAGTAATAATAATAATAATAATAATAATAATAATAATAATAGTAGAAGCCATATCAGTAGTAATAATAATATATAATCGTAACAATTTAAGGTTATTTATTTATTTTGTCAGCCCAATGCATTAAATCATCGATTAATTCCACGTAGGATACACCTCACACATCCTGTTATGTTATTTTTTTTAATAAATTATAGCACTGCACTGTGAATAATGAGCAGCATGTCACATAAAGCATTTTGGACTAGAATACAGCCTCTGCCATCTCACAACGAAGACACAGGCCTTAAAATATTTTATTCATTTAAAAAAAATATAAAATGACTACTTACGGGTGTGTTAAATCCTTGCATAACAATAAATTATATGATCACAAAACACAAGGTGGGAAGGAGCAAGGCCAAGTGCGACGCCCATTTAAAATCAAAATCTGAAATGAACCATGTGGCTAGAGTGAAATCCTACAATATTCCCATCTGAGGCTGTGCAGTAGCCTGCTGGTTCAGTCTATGGAAGCAGTGGGACTAGGGCTTCCGGCCTGGCTGGATCGTGGCTCGGATCTCCGAGCAGCGGTTTCTCTCCCGGTGCAACTGCGTACCTCGCGTCTCGGGGCAGGGTAAACACGCCTCCCATTGGTCGGATACCTGCATGTTAATTAGCTCGTGCCGCCCGCCCGGAGATACGGAAGGTTCTGATTGGCCGGCAGAGGAGGCCAATGGTGTGGTGACTGGCAATGCTAAACAGAGAGAGAAGCGCCAGATTTAAAGCACGGGATGGTTTAAATCACGTACAAAAGAGCTCAGTGCAGCATGAGCACAGCCTAAAATGAACAGGGGAGCCTAATACAAGATCTACAGCTAGTGATAATATAAAAAAATATAAATACATATGAAATTGTCAGAATTGCAATTCAATTGGATAACGCTCCAAATGTATTTGAATTTAAGAGATGTACATTACGCTGCCTATATTACATATGCAAAGAGCTTTAAGCCTGATCTAAAAAGATACAAAATACACAGTCTATAAAAATGGGCATAATAATGTAAATAATGTAAAACCAAATAGGTCTTTAGAGGTGTGTTTTCAAGAAGCCCCCAATATAACTAAAACATGTTTTACATGTCTTGAATATGCCTATATGACTTAGAGATGTAAGCACATCCTAAATAGACAAAGTGCTGGAAAAAAAATAATACAATACAAAATATGAATTTATTTAGTGATGTTAAAAAGCTGAATAAATTATATTTTGCAACATTAAAGTAGTCTGTTGCTTTGTGTTTTTCAGTTGTCACTGAAAACCCCCTCTTTAGATATTACTAAACAAAAACAAAAAAACATTTTGCTAACAATTCAGGGCATTTATGAACATCAAACATTCACTGTCTATATTTTTCCTTCTTTAGAGCCACTGGAGGCTTTTTGATACGTTTCAAAGCCAAACTCAACACTGAATCATGCAGACAAGACAGTAATTCCAATATTTCTTTCCTGTTATTACTATGGACTTCGGTTATTACATGATGCTAAATGTTTACAAATGAATCCCTCCTTGTATGCAAGCTTCTGATTGGCTGGCTCGGCGCCAGAGCATTGTCAGTCACAGAGTGTAAACAAGACTCTGATTGGCTGTTGGCCAGTCCGCATTGGGCTGTCTGAAAAAAAAGAGGCAATAACTGGCCCTGCGGTTTCAAGGCGTCCCGGGTTAGATGATGAAAGGGGATAAGAAGAGATGGTTTCAAGGCGCCCCAAAGGCGGACCCCCATTGGCCCTGAAGCCATATGAGTCAAGCGTGAATCAAAGGGAATAGGCTACTGCAGAGAGAGGGAAATTATATGTTGGATATTTAGAATAATCGAGGTTAGTTTTTGGATAAATGTGGACCAGCGATGCCTAATCATTTTTGAAAAGTTATGAACACAAGTGAAACGAGCCTCGAAACATATTCAGGTTAAAGGCTGCACGTGAGAGCGAGAGGAGAGAGAGAGCTCGATTGTGGATCGCCCTGCCGAAGTCCGCTTTAATGGAGCAAATCTGCATGGAGTCTTTCACCATTTTAAAGTGTGGCTGCATGAGGTTTGTCGTCGTGGGGTTAGTGCGGTTACAAAAAAGTAATTTGTTTGAAATCAAATTTGACTTTATGTTAATCGAGTGGACACATCGCATGCTGTTTGCAATAGTTGTGGTCTGTCTTTAGTCGGTAAATTCAGATCATTCATTATTGCATGGATGCAGGAGATAGCGGATATGAAGACGATGTAGAGACGATCACAAATGTGTTGCAACCAAAATATTTTTACATCCATAAATGTTTTGTATCCATTAATCTTCATTTTATTCTATCACGTTTTTGTTTTCTTCTGAAAATAGGCTACTTCTGGGAGGCTCCCTGATTATCGGGGTGGTTAAAAAGCTGCCTATGTCTGATCGTTCAAGGCTACACTAGCCTAAAATGTTATGTTTGCTTTGTTATAATAATAAAGAAGATACTTGTCCTTATTTGCTTTTCATCTTGTTTTTTTTTTTACATTCTGATTTTTCAACTGTGCATTTAAACTAACACAAGTAACATTTTGTATCGTTGTTTACTCTGCAAAAAAATATTGGGCAAATATTTAATTTAACTGTCAGATCACAGGGAAATAAATTATACAAATAGGCTATTAATACTCACGAGCACAAACAAATGTATGTTAATTTATTACCACATTTTCGTGTGTGTTAGTTGACCCCTGACCCACATGATATTTTGTAGATTTTTTTGTAAAATGTTTTATTTTCAAGCTCTTTAGATGGCCTGACAAAAATAGAATGTATTTTATATTTTTATAATTTTATTTAAGTAAGATGAAACCTCAAACTGGCTCGATGTTAATAATGTATATTTTCACCTAAGACACCACCATCAAAATAGAAATAGGACATATTTGTGGAATTATCTTCACTTGCACACATTAACGTAGAGCTGAATTTAATGGATTTCTTTGCGTCCACTCAGTGTGACCATATTGCCATTTGCCACAGCTGACAATTGTCTCACTTTGCACTGCCCTGCTGTGTGAGATTGCACAAAGGGTTGGCTGCGTTGCACGAGTACGAGCTTGGATTTTAGCAAAAGGTGTTGGAATTTCGTCTCATCGTGGGCTCCTCTCGAGTGAGTGCATGCAATGTGAACTAGTCAAAGGTTAGCTACACGCGCACAAGCACGCATGGTAATGTCTGACTCTGGTAATACGTTGCAGTCTCTCTCTCTCACATTCACACACACACACACACACACTCACACACTCACACACACACACACACACACACACACACACTTTCACACAAGCACACACGCGCACAAGCGCGCGCACACACACACTCAGGCAGAGTGATAATTAATACGGAGTGAGTGATTTCTTGAGAAAAAGACCAATTTTTACGACGAGGATTGTCCTTGATCAATGAAGCGTTGATGATTGACAGTGTGTGCCTCCCACCCACGTCTACAGCCAGAGAAAGGGCCCTTGGATATTAGGAATAGACAAACTGATTGTATATGGTTTATTCCTCACATAAAACACCCTGTAAGCATGGTGGATCACCTGGAACATTTTCAGTAATAGTAATATTTAATTCTGTGAATTTTTTTTTTTTTTTTTATGAGGCAAGTTTGAACCAAAATGACCACAAACCCAATATTTCGATATTAAGTTGTATGGGCCTCTTACATGTTAAGTAGATTTGATTCATTATTTAGCTACATAAATGCCACAAAATCTCCCTGCAAGAACTTGCTATTTAAAAATTAATTGAATCATCCAAAATGAGTGAATGCATGACTGGATTTTATGCGTTTAGTTTGGTCAAGTCAAGTCATGAAACCGAAATAATTTGGAGGGGATTGACAACAAATAGCCTTTGACCCATGTGTTTGTGTGTGTGAGTGTGTGTGTGTGTGTGTGTGTGTGTGTGTGTGTGTGTGTGTGTCTGTGTGTGTGTGAGAGAGAGCGGTCGTGCGTGCACCCATGATCTGATTGGCTATCAGTCGATATATTAATAAAGCTGAAATATGGTTTATTTTTATGCATAACTTAACAATTTGCAACTGCTTGCATTTCGAGAGTATTCTTGAAAATATAAATATGAAATATGTGTATGTTTATGGATGATTTGGCATAATCGAGGTGGAGATGGACGCGCGTGTATGTGTGTGTGTGTGTGTGTGTGTGTGTGTGTGTGTGTGTGTGTGTGTGTGTGTGTGTGTGTGTGTGTGTGTGTGGTGGGGCTACGTAAGAACTGCTTGAATTGTTGTGGCATATGGCATAACCAGAAGGATACTGCAGGCTGGCGCAGCAATATGGATCTCTATTCACTTCAAGGAAAAAACTCTGATATTCATTCACCACACCAATAAAAGTATTTGTATTTTTTTTTTTAATGTAATTCTCCTCGAGATGTAACCCGTGCTAACGGTGGCAGCTCTAACTCGTTTCAGTTTTAGCAACATGCCAAAGATAGTCCTTTATAAACCAGGTCTCGTTAATTCACATCAAGACTTTGTCTGACTGGCATCATTGAGACAATGAGCACCAGAAAAAATAAATAATAAATAAAAATAAATAATAAAATACATATATATATATATATATATATATATATATATATATATATATATATATATATATATATATATATATATATGATAAAAGAGTATACTTTGTCCCCTTGAAAAAATAATAAAAAAATAAAATGTAAAAGACCCTCTGCTGCAGTGATGATGCTTCGGTTCCAAAGCATGCATTGTTTTTGTCTATATAAGTGGAAGATGTAATCATTTACACTAACCTGCTACCTGAAATCCTCTGGCACCTTTGCCCTTCTTTACCTTTAAATTCATTATTTTAACCCCCTCATTGCCTCAGGAGTCCAGGACTGTTTCCCCTGCCACCCTACAGGCCCACAATGGAAGTGACAACATTTCCAAAGTTCATCACCAGTTGGAGGCTGCTTGTGCAATTCTACACTAATACAAACAATTGACAAATTATACTGATTCCCCGGCAGTCACAGACCTGAATATATGCCAATCTAACCCATTTCTATAGGCGTATTTGTCTTCTAAAAGGATGTGTAAATGAGCATTTTTGTGATGTTACATTCAAATACCAATGCACTGATAATATAATATACAATATAAATGTAAGATGAACTAATAAACAGCTTTGGTTGACTCTCTGTTCAAATAGCCCTATTGATCATTGCCTCAGACTGTCTCATGCATTAAGACATTATGTTCCTTGACCAAGTCTTGTGAATCGTGGATGTCTAACACAGCTGTCGAAGGCTTAACAACACAAGAGCAAAATTGCGCCTCCATTATTAAACTCATCAGCCATGTTGTTATCCAACATCTGCAGTGAGGGGTGCTAGGCGACACTGGTGTGGGGGGTTTGCATGATGCTCCATGGTCATGTGACTGAGATGGCTGTAGTCACTAAAAAGCTCTTGTTTGAGAGAATAAAAGAGGGTTTGTGGTGGGATTGATTTCTCCCCCAGCTGCAGGTTGGTGGAGCATTGCATAAGCATCACATGACTGAACTGGGCAGCGATCATGTAGATCAGTTCAGGGTCCCACACACACAAGTCTGGTATCTCCAAGACCCAGGTCTTCTTCCTCTTTTCATCAACAGATACCTTTGCATTCCTTTTACGCAACTGACGTCACCTGAAATGCTTGTTAGGGCTGATTAATTAAGATATTCTGAATTATCTTGCCAGTTTGATGGATAAATAACACCACAGGAATTTTGTTGGCAGTGGAATGGTGTAAGGCTATGTATTTTTCCTGCTTATAGTGACATGAGAGAGATTGTGTTATGCAGCAGAGCTTGCTTCAAGTTGACTGTTAACAGATTGCTAAAATCCTCTGCAAGCAAATAGACATTGGAGACCAGACTATGATGAAATTTCACAATAAGAAAGTATGGGACTGAAACGTGTGTGAATCACAGTTTACATTCCCTTAACTGTAAATTATAGCTATACAGTGTCATGTTATTTGATATGAAGAAAATCACACTGGATGATTATTGCAAAGAATATTAAATGTCCATGTAATAGCTGTTGGGATAACATAGAGGCATGAGCTGCAAAACTGTTTTTACACTTGAACAAACAATGTTAAAACTTCAACTTCGCCCCCAAATCTTTGTGTTGGGACCACCCAGAGAAATCTTATAATCACTAGTCTAAACCTCAGAGTAGAACAACTTGACAGCCACACGTTTGAGACTAAAAGAAGAAACCCAGAGTATAACCATGGCAGCATCCTCCAATCATCCACCTCTCTGTAAACTGAGAGCAGAGGCCACCAGTTATCGATGAATGATCAATAGGGATTCACTGATTCAGGCCTTGCAGCACAGCAGGCTACGGCCCTAACTAAGAATGTGTGGCTTGGTTAAAAGCCTTTGTTGATGCTTATATACAGTAACAACAATAACAAGCATGAAGTCAGAGCATGTTAAAATGGCATCTGACAACAAGCAGCTTTTGAACAATCAAAGTAAAACTGAGCATAGCTTCACAGTTATCTGATACGGTGCATTGATTGTAAAGTAATAACTGAAGTGCACAGCTGTCTGCCATCCACTACTTTTTTCTTCAAAGCATTTCCCTCTCTCTTTCTCCCTATGTCTCTTTGCTTGCTGTCATAAATCCAGCTCAGCAATCATACCAACGAATCAGTTTATATGACATATATATGCTTTTTATATGAAGCGCCCAATTAAAAATGTCCTCTGCAAGGCCTAAACTAGTTTCCCCGCTTGCCATGGCGCCCCCCTATAGCAGATGGCCCCTCTGTCATATTAATTTCACATCCCAATTGTGGTTCCGACATAAAAGTGATGCGCTGTATTTCAGTGTCCCAGCTGATACGACTCCCAAAGATATGAGGGCCTTTTTATGGATCTTTAAATATGCAGTTATCGCTGTTGCTGCCCACCTGACAAAACCTCCAACAGGTGCCAAAGATAAAAGTTTAACAATTTCAGATAATTGCAACAATGCTGAAGCAAAGAAAAGAAGCAACGGAGCGAAAAGTCGGTTCAATGAGCAACATGTGCTCCAGAAACCCCTCAGTGTAACCCTTCAGGTTAAAACATTTGTATTGTGCCCTGATTGTTCCAGTATTTAAAAAACACAACTTTTAAAAACCTTTGAGGCTACTTTGAATGTTAATATCAGATTTGCCAAACAGATGGACCCAAACAAGCAAGAGACAAAAATGAAGAGAGATACACCATGTCATTATAGGCTCCACAAAAAAACCTGTGTCTTTCTGCAGGTCAGTCATAACAGTAGGTTGTCACATTTGATAAAAGCACGAGATAGGTATAGAGAATTATTTGGCAACAAATATAGAGCCAACTAAAAGTGTAGTCTAAATACAGTAAAGTGTTAATCTGTGCCAGGCAATCATTTCTTTCTACATACTTTCTTTTTCATTGTGATTTCTTTTCCAGAAATGCAACTTTGTTGTTGCTTCAAAATGAGTGTAAGCGTGTTTCTGCATATATGCCTGTGTGCCACCACGCCACTTGCCCCTCTGACACAGATATTGCAAAAGATATATACGTTAATATCATTGTTTGGCTGAATATGACCAGGCAGCCATGTTCCTCCGTCCTCAGGAGGACATGAGACATGGCCTAGGCCAGAGGATAGAATAATGTGTGGCAGAGTGAATGGCTGCACATGCTCATTAGTATCATTAATCACCAGGGACAGAGATGCCTAATGATAGAGAGAGGAGGGACTTCACAGAGGGAGGAGGGGAAAGGATATGACAGAGATGAAGGATTCCTGAAGAATATTAACATTTGGAAAATATAAGTCGCTCTCAGATTCATTTAAATGTATCTATTTTGGGAACCCCTGGGTCTGGCAACATCGCAGGGATTGCTCGAAACAAAAGGAACAGTGTAATTAATACTAGGCTTAATTGTCACTCTAAATTGTCATATAACTCTAATTTAATGTGGCGTTCTCGCTCAGAGTGTGAGGGAAAATTGAGCTGAGCCAGTTCCCTTGTGCAAAAAAAAAAAAGGATCTCTGTGGGGATCAAATGGGTGTGTGACATTTTCTCACAGACGTTTGATTTCGAACTGATGGATTCCTCTTATGGGGCTGCTTGGCCGCTGGTTGCCCACCGTAGTATGCAGCTAGTGGGAGAAGCTGAGCCTTGAACCACATCTCAGGGAGGAGAGTGTCGAGTGGAGCCTGTTCGGTGGGAGCAGGAGGCCCTGAGCTTGGCCGTCCCTCTGCAGCATAAAGCAGAGGCTCCGGGGATAGTCGTGCATGGCGAGGGCCGGCTGTTTGATCAGCACATATTTTTAATTGGCTCCGGGCACCCTGGAGTGTCAGCATTGCCACGGAGTAGACTCCTATTGCACCTTTCCTAATTAAAATCATTACAAATTCCAGGCGCATCATAAAGGATTAAATGAGACTTGTGTGTGTATGTGTCTATGTGAGTGTGTGTTTTATTCATTGGTGTGCCTGTGCATGGATGCCTTGTCTCCTTGATAGCTAACATGTACAGCTTAATTGTTTTTCTTCTCAGTAATAGTAAATGAGGGAGGGATGGCTGTAATCCTGGTCCACTAATCAAATTAGATGAAAGAGAATCTTTGAATATGGAGGAATATGTTTCTATATGTCTCTTAAAGATAACAGAAATTAAATAAGAGAACCAAAAACCTCTGCATTGAGGGATGGTTTAACCTGCAGTTTTAGGTCTTTTATTGAATATTCACATCTGTCCTGCTGTGTGTGGCAGGTTTAACGAGAGCAGTTTGTCTTATTTGAAATAATTGATGTCAGACAAACTGTGCAACTCCATGGAGAATTATTTCTGAAAGGCTTGGAAAACAAATGTTCTCAAGAAAACTTGTATTTAACTTCAGTGGATATGTTATTCATCACTTCTTTGATGGAAACAAAACTCTTTCCCTGTCTGAAATCAGTTATAAAGATGATGAAGATATTGTATTAGCGTTCAATGATTTTGTTGCTATACTATGCTCTTTAGGGGGCCATAGGGAAGGAGTAGCTTCAGCCCCCTAAACAAAGGAGGCTTAAATCCCTTAAATATCTACCAGTACCACTTTGCTCTTAAGGAACATTGAAACAAGGGAGTGTTTCTTTGGTCTGATATTAGAAGCTAGAGTTCATGAAGGCGAAATGCAAACAATGACTATGGAAGGACTTTTAGTGCTGGCTCTATTCAAAAACATGCTCCTGAAGCCTCAACACACACCCCAACACAGCCTGTAACATTAAAATCATAAAGGATATGACAGAGAAAATTACTACAATCTATAAAGGTAATAACCATGTCTGACCAAAGTTTAAGATGAATATCTCAGTCATGAGCCATTATGAGAAACTCTACAGCGTGCAGGGACCGAAGCCTCAGAGCATAAGTTGTAACCGATGGCTGTGGCAATTGAGATTGATTATGTCTCTCGTGGAACACAGTGGGACTTCTGTTCACATCAACAACCAAAAAACTACAGCAACTCATATAATAGTTAATGGACTGTATTGTCCAGAAGTGAATGGGCATGTTATGGGTAGGCAGACACAACAATGGAAAGTACAGGCGTCCCAAGGTTCCCGTAATTCTGATGGTTGTGGATGTGAGGACTAAAGTAGTCACAGATGGAATTGTGTAAACATCGAGAAAAATATCGTTTTTGATAGTCAAAACTGAAAAAAGTGGGACGCAGATGGTGAAATATAACAATGATTGTGTGAAATAAGTGTATTTAAATTTTCCCTTTATCCGGTCAAAGTGTCTTCAGTTCCTCAGTGTTGCTTAATATATTTGATATTGTATTCAAACTGTTTGACAAACACTGACAAACTGCACAGAATAAAATGAACAGTGGACATTGACAACAATGTTCCTAATAATTAGAATGCAATCTAATATTACACAACAGCAATGTTTTAAACGATTATCCTATTGAATGTTGCAGTCTCTTGTCATAAGGAATAGTTTGACATTTTGGGAGGTGCTTGTTTGCTTTTTGCTAAGAGTTAGATGAGAAGATCAATTGTCCATTGACCATTGTCATGTCATGTAAAGTAAATATTAGGCAGCAGCCGAGTAGTAAGTTGAGGGCAAAGAATAACTGTAAAACCACAACTTGTAATTTTTTGCAAGAAAATGAATAAGAGCATTACCCACTATTCTTATTTTTTCATTTTTTTAATACAGTATGTTGTCTTTCTGATACAGTTGTGGTGTCATAAGTTCTTGCAGGTGAGTGTCCACATCATTACTGAAGTGTTCCTGTATCCTGATGGATAATGACATGAGGAAAGTTGTGTTTTTGAGGATTTATTTGAATATGCACCAGAACTCAGGCTTTGTATGTGGCCTACATTCAAGTGTATCTGCAAATATAGTTAATGGGGGCAATGAGTAACATCATGACCTTCATCAGGTCCCCCCTCGTGGTCCATCCCAGCTCCACCTCTACAAACATCTGGTTTGACCATCTCCAACCCAAACCCCTGCCAGCCACCCCCGCCTGCACCTCATCAATCCTCAGTGTCATCATTGCCACACTGCTGGCTATTGCCAAAATAAGCCATGACGCAAAAACGTGAAAATGATGAATGGACTTTTCCGGACAGGAAGCGCTATGGCTGAAGAGACACCCTACCCTCACTCCGATCCATTTTTCACTTTCTTTCCTCCGCCATGTCTCTCTGTTGTCTGTCCTTCTTGAATCAATAGGAGACAAGCAATCATGTTCCACAAATATAGCCCTCCAAAATATTTGGTAATTTTTCTCACTCCTCACAATACATGGCTTCGAATGACCAACCTTTTTTTGTAATAAGTCCTTTTTGCTCTTTTTAAAGGCTTTTTTTCTTTTTCTTTTTTAACTAAGACACCTGCAGTTTGGGTTAGTTGCCAGTTGCCTCACGTTGCTTTGAAAACTCAAAAGTGTTCATTGTCAAATCTTATTCACCAGCAAATGCTGCTAATCAGCTTTCAAACTAATACCTCACACCTTTGTAGCCGTGTGTGGAACATTAATTAAGGAATTAATTTACTAAAATATTTTATTAGGCTAGTTGTTACAGTATTTTGCCAACCCCCTGTGAAGTTTTTGTGCGACTAACATGTGGTATGCATTCATATTATATCTAATATTAAATCAGGAAATATCTGGCCCAGACGTCACACTGTACCTTGAAGTATTGTAGGCTACAACTCTAATTGTTCTGTTGTACAGTAGATAAATGATGGCAGCTCCACATTAGCAGACACAGTTATACATGAGTAGGTATTGCTGGACTCCCCCTGGTGGTAAAATGTTACACAACTGGAAAAAGACCACAGTCTGCCAGACAGATACGAATAAACGGAAATGTGAGGAGGTAACTGAACTCAAACTGAATTAAATTAGAGCCAAGAGTAATATCAAAAGGTGTTCAGTCTTCCTCCTCTCCCTCTCACTTTGCTCTGTAGTGTATCCCCTGCTGGCATCAGGCGTACTCCGAAGAGCGTGGTTCTCCCAACTCAGTAGCTGATCAGAACCAGGTGGTAGGCCTCCATGTGCTTTCCATTTGTGCAGGATGTAAATGGATTCAATTAGATCCAAATGCACAACCTGTCAGCCAGGGGGAAGTGGCAGACTTTCAAAGGCTATTAGGTTATGGACAGGATTTGGAATAAAAACTTCACTGGCCCCGGATTGTGCCATTAAATTGGTTGATGTGAAACTATTGAAGTGATTTGAGCTTGCATGCTGACTGTGCGCTCTTCATGTGGGTGCAAATTCTGTCACACACACCCCCTCTCAAATTATCATTAGCACCCCCTACCCTCTTCTCTCTCTTTCTATTTCCATCTCTCTCCTTCTTTCACATGCACAAACGCAGACAAATGCTAACACACAAACATCAAATATCCTCAGATATATTGCCAGTGGCCTCAAAAACTTGCCTGCTTTACAAACAGTAGCTCTTACAGCTTCAAAGTCAAATGGCTCCATCAGTCAAGGCTGTTAAGAAGCCCAGCCATAAAAATTAAAGACTTCCAGCAAACTGACCAACTGGAACACGTCTCCTTTGTTTTGATTGGCTGGAATAATATGATGTCTACTGTTAACATTCGGTTTCACTCACCAGTCTCTGTAAACATGTAAAATATCACAGGATTTATTTAAAACTGTTGAAGGAGGCACGCTGCAAAGGGGTCGATGATATACCCTGATGCATTTTCACATTTTTGTTAAGAAAACTTTACAGAAATGTTTATTACCAGGCCAGGCAGACGAGTTAACCAAAAAAATACAGTTTCAGTCATTATGAATTGGAGCAGAAGGGCAGTTGAGTTGATAACAAAGTACTAGGCGATAGACAAGAGAGAGTTCAGTTCACCTATGAGTTTAATGCAGAGAGCCTTTACTTTACAGGCCTGATATAGAAGTGAATCAATGGGACATTTCTAAGCCATTATTATCAATCACCATTGCTTAAGACACTCTAATGAGCTCATTAGACAAGATGAACAGCAGATTGATTGCAAAATGGAGCAAGTAAAAAGTAAGATGTAGAGAAGTAGAAGGTGATGGAAGAGAAAGGAAATAGGTCTCATGGATCTCCAGAAGGAAGAACAGGAGAGTGAAATTAAATAAGTAAGTGACAGGCCATATGTCTTGGGCTGTATTTCGAATTTCAAATACAAATTTTGTGCATCTTTTCGATTTATTTTGCCATTTGCCTAGGCCCTATAAAGATCACAGAGATATATCTGTTTTACAAAGATGCAGAGGTGGTTTCGGAAGGCAACATGTCATCAAAAAGGGGTCAACAGAACGACCACAACCGTTGCAGCTATACTGAAATGATGACTTGGCGTGTGTCTCCCACACACACACATATGATCTTATAGCTGTCTGTGGTCCTGCAGAACAAAGCAGTTCAAGGCGCTTCACCAGCTGCCTTGATAATATGTGACATAAGAAGGAGGGAGACAGAAAAGTAGAGAGCGAATAAAGAAGTAAAAGAACAAAGGAGGAAAGTCAGTGAAGGCTCAGAAGCTAGAACACAAAGAGGGAGGGGAGACAGGGTGTATGAGAGTGTAAACGATGTGATTTGGGCAGACATTTGTTCCCCTTGGGCGAGCGTGTTGCCATTCTGAGTAGGGGGAACATAAGAGAACAACGCTGCTGTTGGATGTAGGCCGCTATGGTACTACAATATATCGAGAGAGTGAAAACATTTAAGAGAAGGTCAGCATTAAAGCAGCGGCAACCCTCTTTGTTTCCACCTAGGACTGAACAGATGTGCTCACAACTGTCGCCAGATGTGGATATAGCACCATCTGCATGAGCTGTTATTGCGTGTGCGTTTGTGTGGCTGTTTATAAAAAAGAAAAAAGAAAAAAAGCAGGAGCTGAAAGCTGCAGCTTACAAATTGAGTAATGTCACTATTTTTGATGATTTGATTTTTACACCTACCTCTCAATTACCCCCCGCCCCCCAATCCTGATAGCCTTAAGGTCTGTGTTGCCTGTTTTATGGGAGGAAAAACAGCTAAACGTTTAATTACTGGAACATAGCTTGGAGTGTGTACATAGACTCTCAGCATCTTGTCACACTTTTGCATTAAAAAAAAAGCCGGTCATAAAATGCTGCTGCACAAACACGCTTTGATCTCATGTGTGGTCAATTTGATCCTGAAGAATGACTCTATTCCATACGGACACACACACACACACACACACACACACACACACACACACACACACACACACACACACACACACACACAGTGTCCAAGGCTCATATGTTCATTCATTTGGCTGGAAAAATCTAAGAACAAAAAAATCTGTAGAGTGACTGAAAAGCCAAAAAGAATTAAAAAAGAATTAAAAAAAAGAAAAGAAAAGTAATTTTTTTGTATGATACCAGAATATAAAACCTGATGAGACATATAAAGCCATAAAGTGTTATGAGACCCCATGAGATGGCAGATTAAAATGTGCAAGGGCGATTTCCACCAATAAAGGTGGAGACAGCGGCAGCTCCAATGCTGTGCTCTGCTCCAACAGGCAAAGAGAATGGTCTGAATGGATTTCAGCAACCTTCATAAAGCCAGGACTAAAGCCACTTCACAAAAGGGAATAGAAACCAAGCCAATCAATTAATGTCCCCCAACAATGACAAGCACAGACGGGGAGAAATGCTTTCAGACCTGGTGTATGTTTGAAACTTGTTGGGTTCCATCATCCTGTGGCATTGAGCAGGAGAGTCAGGGTCTACTCTCTGCATGTTCACGGCTGCTTTCTTTGTGTGTGTGCATACGTGTGTGTTCAAATGTGTTTGTGTGTGTGTGTGTGTGTGTTGAAAAGCTCGCTATTGAATGAGTACATTCAACAGAGCACCGAGCTCTTTAAATGCCAATGAAAATAAAGAGAGGGAAATTGTAGGCACTCTGAAGCAACAAGGAAAAAACCAACAGAGCGAGACAGAGAAAGCAAAACCTTACAGCGCCAAGGGAGACTTCATAAGGTTTAGCAGCCCTCCACTCAAATAAATGGCAGCCATAAATCCTCCACTTAATGTCCTTTGGGCTCCACTTTTTATGGGTGGTGACAATGACGGTGAGTGACTTCTTTTTTTTTTTTTTATGTTAATGAACACAGCAAATTTCAACAAAGCCTGTCTGGGTAAACTCCAAGGTTTACTCTTTCAAAAACTCCCAGTCTGGTAATGAAAGTCGACATTACGCTCCGCTGCACTACACAAGACATTCAAAGGGACGTAAAATATTATGTTTCCACTGAAGTTTGGAAAGAGTAAATCATTGAATAGAATGCAGACAGCCAAATACATGATACTCTACTGCTAAGAACACCACACTTGGTGAAATAAATGTGTGTTAGGCTTCTTCTTGGCATTGTTTCCAGACTCCAATTGGCCATAAAAATGACATTTGCAGTGACAATGCAGATACAACGTGATAAAAGAAGATGTAGTTAAGTATCAGCAGTGAAATCTTCCACCCAGAGCGCTCTGTGACGAATGGTCCTGGTTGAGTGGTAAAATATGAATGCACAAATGCTGTTTTTACAGTTATTAAATGTTTTTTTATACATAATAAACAAACATGATATAAAGTCTTGATGTGAGAGATATAGACGTTCTAGTAGGCAGATTTGGTCCTCGTTGGATAGAGCCAGGCTGGCCGTTTCCCCCTGTTTTTATGCTAAGCTAAGCTAAGCAGACCGGCTGCTGACTCTAGCCATATATTTAACAGGTAAATAAGATCTTCTGTGTATTTTCCAAATGTCAAACAATTGCTTGATAGTGGTATTCCAGCTATTTGTCATTGCACCTCTACAACGCTGGGGGACTCAGAAGAAGCAGATTTTTGTAAAAAGGATAAAAATGTCAGTCTTTTGGTCCCTAATATGGTCCAAGCTCGAAAAACTACATTGTCCATAATGCAACTCGACAGCGTATTTCATTGGATCCCCAATGATGTCATCAGGGGTGTATTTTCCACAGAAGACATTACACAACTGCTTCTACAGGCTGAGTCGCACTTCTTACGACGACTAAACTGAACTTCATGTATAAAATCAGTGGCGTGTTGCTTTAAATGTGCAATATTTATATCACAAAATACAAAAATATAGAATTCACAGTGCCAGTAAGTTAAACATAAGCACTGTATTTGTGTAAATTCACTTGTTCCAGCTCATCACTTACAAATCCAACATAGTATCAGTCTTTTTGTGGCATATTTAGCGTATTTTAAGAGAATCGCTCTCCTTCTCCTTGTGTGTGCACTATTAAAGCTCCAACCATCAAGGCTCTGTGGTTGAAAAGGCTGGTCTTTGTGGATCCCTTCTGGTTTCATGATTACTCATGTTTTTGCAACCTCCCCCCCCACACTCACACTTTGTAACTGGTCCAGCATAGACAAGTACCATCATTCACTGTGGCATTGAGGTGTTTCAACAATCATGTGCATGCCCAAACAATACTCTGCCCAAGGATTACTCACTGTTTTCTTTGGAGAGTCAGTTTGTTTTTCTATTTTGTCCATATATCCATGATTCCATATACCCGAGCTCTGTGATGTCAGCCTTTTCTCTCTATGTTTTTAGGTTGTTCACAGTCGATCTTGATGGCTCATCTAGTTGTCATGGCCTTCCAGCTTTTTACAGCATTCCTTTCTTCATGTCCCGAGCGGCGCTTTTCTTTTTCATCAATGCACACCGACTGCGCTGTAAAATAAGGGCCATGAGCAGACCAAAAGCTTTGAGGTGCACTCAAGGCCAGGTACAGTGTGTCGATATCGGAAGAGCCCCGCCTTCCCCGATGAGCGTGATGCCACTTTGGGCTTAGCCTTCCCTTTTGGAAGAACAGTGGGAGGCTGCCCTCTTTGAAAGTCTGCTTGGGTTTTGTTTGTGTGAAAACAAAGGGACTTGTGCTGCACGAGGGAAAGCTGTGTGGGAGAGAAAAAGAGAAGGAGAAAGCAGAGGAAAGTTTGGTCGCCACGGCCTTGGTTTCATGTTTAACAGAGGAGTGATCATCAATGGGGGAGAGGAGGAGCGGATGGTGACTGAGTGACTACTAGCCCAACAGACATGATGGATGACTTTAATAACCTCTGGCTGCTTTTTAGAGTCCTCCAGGATTTGTTGTTATTAAGATCTAGGCTTATTATGATGACCGCCTCTTTCATCGACTCCCACATCACGCTGGGCGTCAGTCCTGACAGTCAAAATAAACACAAAGTCAAAAGCCCCCCCTTGTACTTGTGCTGATGTGGCACTTGTTGATGGTGCCAGCATGTCTAAGACCCAACCAAGGAATATGTGGCTTTACAATAGTCAGCAGTGAGAGGAAAACAAAACAACCCGCTCGGAGATCACCTGTTGGAATCTGCACATTAAAGCCCTGTGGCCACTGATCTAACATCACCACGGTAGATTGCAAAAGCATGTTTAGGTAAATGGCATTTGATGGTTTTAATAAGCGTTTCCATTACGAAGAGGAAGGAGGAAGGAGGAAGGAGAAAGAGAAGCTTGTTGGGAATACACATAGGACCACGGGAGCCATAAGACCTCATCACTGCCGAAAAACTAAATGAGAACATTTTATTGTGCTTCCATTTCTTTTGAAAATAACAATCACAAACACTCCGTCCGTTTAGTGTGTCTAAGTAGCTCCAAGCTCTATCCCGAGCATAGATTTGGTGAGGGGCCATGTTTTATTAATTTGCAGATGAGCTCAGCTATTGATGGCGCTGGCCGCCCGTGGGTTCAATTAGGATAATACAGGGAGAGGGGCAGATTATGGGCGGCTATTTAAGTGAGGGTATATCTCTTCCTGACAGTTATAGTCCAAATGCAACAAATTGCACCTTGGTGGCTGTGAGCGGCGCCATATCAGTCCTCTGGTGAAGAAACATGCCTGTGTGGCAGGTCCGCCGTGTGGCTTCGACACCAGGCTGTGTGAGCCATGTAGCCTGTCCTCTGTGAGCTAACAACACTGGCCTGAGTGCAGCCTATTCCCATTCAGTTAATAGGGGCCATTTAGAAAACAGCGGTCTATATGGTGGTGCGCTGAGTGCATGCTCTACCCAGCCAACCCTAAACAGTCCCACTTAGCACAACTCTCTCTAAACTATTGCACTTCTTCTCTCTGGCACTCTCCGGGTTGAAAGCCTGTTAGTGTTGACGGCTGAACGGGGCAAAACGGAACCACGTAAACATCACGTTTCACAAAGACGAGGGGGTGTGAATATTCCCACAAGCAACCGTAAAAGGAGGAACGGTTGTGGCCCGCATGCGGGACAAGAAACTGCTCACAGCCTTTCTTTCTGTGTACCGGGGTGAACATTTATTATGATTGATCGGGGCCTTGACTGTAACTTTGCTGTGCAATGAAAACAGTCTACTGTACATTGTCTCTGGAGCGCATTGTGTGAAATTGAATAGGGAGGCCATAAAGTGGAACCGGAGACACTGACCAAAGCATGCCGAGCCTGTCAGTTATCTTACTTTTCGGTTCAGTCCGTTCAAGGCATTACAACTGCAGACAGCTCTATAGAGAGTGGCTGGACTGTTGTGCTTTCTCTCTCTCTTAGGAAATGACTCTCAGCTGCATCGGGGCTGCATGTTTAGGCTACAGTCAGTGAGATAACCCAGTCGTCCTCTCCACACCCTGACGGCAACAGTTGGGGAAAGGCGTAAGCACTCACAGGAGCAGCATAGGCTGGCTCAAAGATGATTAGGAAGATGATCCCCTTCTGTTTTGGTTTTTACTCAAGAGCAGGGGATTTCAGTCCGAGTGCTGTGCCTTCACAGCCATGAGTTTTATATTCTAACAACCTCTGTCCTCAACTTGAGTGAACTGGCTCGCTCTGCCACTAAGTGCCAAACATCACAAATCAAGAATTTCTATAATGCTATATGAAATCCAGTACTTGTTTAATCTGTCCACATGGCCTTTAAAAGGAATGTTAAAGGCCGATCGCAGGATGAAGAGGACTTGCATTAATACAGTAAACACTCCAATATCAACCGAATATCTATCCATCTTAATTCCTGACCTGTGAAGTACTTCATCATCCCGACTCACTAACCCTTCCTTCTCCTTGTTCGACCTGCCACGGCTTTCACTATTCCCCGCTCCAGCCAGGCCGGGGCAATAGGGCACCGCTAATGTGCTTGGTGGGTCATTAATTCTTCGGACGGCCACGGGGGCAGCGGAGCAGGCGAGCGTTGTTGTTTGATTTTGGGCGAAATAGTAGTGGGGAGGCAAAGCAGATGTTTGTGTTGGCTGGCGAGGGAAAGCTGTATACTTGATGCCAATCCAATCACCATCTCATGCTAGGCAACAGCTGCCCAAATACATGTCAGCCAAAGTCTGGCAAAGAGAGAGACAAGGGTGACCAGGTCAGCTTTAGCTTATTTTGCTCTCTTTTCTCATGTTCTTTTAGCCAGAATTAATAATTTGAATACACCACTCAGTTGAAGGACTGTCCTGTGACCAGTTTGTCTTTTTCTTTTTTCTAAATAATCATAAAAGTGAGATTACTCAAGTGTTGAGGCTGAAGGTGAACCAGACACTGATAAATTTAAAACATACAGTAGTTTGTCTGCTTGTCTGTATTTGTTGTGCGTGCCTTTTTGCCTTTGAGGAGAGATGGGAATCTTAGCAGAGAGGACACAAAGAAAAGGAAGCAGAGACTAACCCAGATTTCGTTTTCCGCTGGCCATGGTAAAAATATAACAATGTATGCGCATACATAGACCCCAGAACAAGGACAGTTCATTTAACTCTCTCCTGCCTCTTCACTCAACTGATATGAGCCATTCATCACCGCCCACCTTCATATCTGTGTGCTGCCTGGAAAGGACAGTACGTGTGTGCGTGTGTGTGTGTTTGAGAGTGTGTGTGTGTGTGTGTGTGTGTGTGTGTGTGTGTGTGTGTGTGTGTGTGTGTGTGTGTGTGTGTGAAAACAGATTAAAGATAAATATCTTCTATGTAGCCCACACGTTTTGACCCTGTTGTAGAATCCCCCAGCTCTTATGAGCTGCAGACTGCGAGGAATACAGTTTGTGTCCAGCTAACACTCAGAGTGTGCTGCCCTCTACTGCTCCTTTCATGAACATCTGGACTCAGAACATCTGCTGTTCAGAAAAAAGACAATGGGAGTATTTATCCTTAAGAATACTATGCTTGTATCAATGACTTTTGTCCTGTATGACTACAACTTTTTAGTTATTTTGTACATCTACAGATCTGCCTGTGGGTGTGTCCTTTCATCCGATCTACTTCACACATGGAGGGTGTAATGCAGGGAAGGGAGTGCCGAGGCGGATCTGGTGCAATTTGGACACGCAACCTGTTTAAAATTTGGACAAACAAGCACATACACGCAACATGCAACTTAACCAGTAACATTTCTCTGTCAGGTAAAAGTAGTACTACAAAGTTAAGTACATAGGCTAAGTAGCATATACTGTAGTTGGGTTGCATATCGTTTATGTGCTTTGGGGGCCTCTATTAAGTTAGTTCAGGGTACATGAGTTAGAATAGTAACATCATTAAATATTTTTCCCTATCTAAACATCATAATAAATCTATAACATGTTTGGGGCCCAAGGTGAGGTCTGCCACCGGTGTTTTCTTTTCTTGTGAACTATATGTGTATTTCACTGGTGTTTTCTTTTCATGTGAACTATATGTGTATTTCACTGGTGTTTTCTTTTCATGTGAACTATATGTGTATTTCACTGGTGTTTTCTTTTCATGTGAACTATATGTGTATTTCACTGGTGTTTCTGGCCGTGATTGTGTGATGCAACCATGTCATGCCCGGTGTATTGCAAAGGACCTGAGGAAGCTCAGTGTCTAATGTGATGCGTTTGTATGAACAGGACTCCTAAAAGCTGCAACCAGCAAGACCACAGGCCAAGCATTCGGCCCGTACATGTTATTAAGGGGTATTGCACAAGTTGTTTAAAAAAGCGTAATTGGGTACTTCATTGAATTTGCATTTTGGGGTAAATTATTTATTTAATATTCCATGTTTTTCCTCAAACTGAATTTTTGGATTGTCACCAGGAAAATATTTATCCAAGAGGCCGCTAATTGCATCCGCAACCACCTTAATTACACAGCATTGTGTAGACTCTAATGTGATGTTTGCTTCAAGATACAAAAGGCAGCTGAAAAAGAGGCTTACCTCAGATCAGATGAAAGGTTCACTTACGGCTCATTAATTGTCTCTATAAGTTGCTGTGCTGCATGTTTCAACATAATGAGAAGGCACCTGAGAAAGGAAGAGAGCTGCATCGTAAGAGATGCAGGAAGATTGCTAATCCTGAATTATCATTGGCTCGTTTGTCATCTCTAATTTAACAGAGGTAGAGCGAAGGAATCAAAAGGAGGCGAGTAATGAGGACCCACAGTAGCCCGGCAAGGTAACTGTGGTTCCGTGCGGTGCATTAATGCATGTAATCTGTTACTGTGTCTGTGACAAGACAAGGACATGTAGAGTGCTAATTAAAGAACCTCTCACCGCTTCTCTCTATGACACAGGTCATATCTCATTAATGATGGTCTCAATGCATGGGGAGTCATTCATTACTGGCCTTTTGGAGGAAGAGGGGAGGATGTTTACACATAGAGCACGTAGCATGCTAAGCTAACAGGAATATTCTCACAGAGGAACAGCATGAATAGACCCAGATCCAACCAGCATCACCATGTTAGATTTCTTATAAAATAACGCAGATTAACGGAAAAAAAAAAGAAGTAAATGTCTTTGTTCAAAAACATTAATTTTTATTTTTTCAAATGAAGGGGTATTTACAAGAAAAAAAAAAGTCAATGGCAAGGCTAATGTAATTTACAATACTACATACAAAAAAATATATCATTGGAAAAAAAAATAAACCACATCTTCAAAATGCTTTAATTTCTGACACACCAGTCTGCGAAAAATAAAAACGCTGAGCTTACTCCTGGGATGAGGCTTCAGCAATGAAACCAAGGAGAGACGCACAGCCTTATGGTCAGTACTCGTGTACCTGGATGTTCAGTGCACAGGGACACGCAGACAGCTACCATCAAATGGTAACGCACAGGCAGAAAGGCTCGTCTGCTATTAAAACAGCTTTTTAGTGGCTCCAGTAATATTGCAAACAAAGCCTTGAGAATGTCTTTTTGTTCCTAAAGGCTGTACTGTATCCCCCCCACCCCCGGACAGAAAGAACTACATTTTCCGACACGCTCAAATGCCACATCAAACAGCCCTCCATACAACCCAAAAAGATTAAGAAAGTCCAAGAAGTATGGAAGGTTGTTCATGGGTGTAACAATCGTTTTGTTTTTACTTTGTGGTCAAGAGAAAACAAAGCTGGTAATGTTGTGATCACTACATCACAAGAAAATAAATTATTCTCTCAAGATCTCGACATAGTAAGCTTCGTTATCATGATCAATTTTGACAATCAATTTCTACTCATAATTATAAGACATGCCAGACGTTATAGTCTACAATCCATACAAATAAGACAATCTCTACCTGAAATTGCTTTGTGTCGAACGTCATTATGTTGTCATGTATTCAATGAGGCGAGATATGTTATGTCAAGATCACAAGAAAACAAAAAGGACTTTTATGTCGAGATCATGAAAAAAGAAATTGTAAATCTATTCTATGTTCAGGAGAAAATAAAACTGCCAGAAAGCAACACCTGTGCATACCACTGCCAAGAATGCACAATATTTTAACAATCAGTTACTATACTATTTGAATCCGCATCATGAATAATAAACATACATTTCTTTAAACCATGGAAATGCATGACTTGCAGACTTCCTTTAAAAATTGCAAACCTCGCTAAAACCAAATCATTTATTCCATGGTCTGACACTCCACTAAATTTAACTTCAGGCTAAAAACTCTATAAACTAACAAAATAAGGATATAAAATATAACCTCATTGGCCACGATAACACCCATGGCTTCTACAGGTCCTGGTTAAGAGGTCCCTGCCTGAATATGAAAGCAAATGAGCAGTCCAAGACAAGTGCAAATCCTCCCTGAGACTGGTCCATGTACTTACACAGACGTCAAGATTCAGCATTATACAACCCAAGTACCCACTAGGAGACTAAACAAGTCACACTGACCGGCCTAAAATTGTGTTTTGTGCAATTACTGCAGCTCCAGTAGCACTGTTTTCATACAACATTTAAGACAAAACACAGGGATTCGTCACCATCAATCAGTCACAATAAGGCTCCGAGAGCAGCATGTTAACCAGACTGGTCAGAAATCAAGTGGATCACAAAGAATGTTTGAGTTGATCACACAGGTATTATTGCTAAAAATGATGATCACTTTTGATTTATTTGAATGATGAACCCCCTCCAGATACCTGACCAGGAGCTGGTCTCCATCCACAGATATGTAGCGCTGCGAGACATCACAGTAACTGGAGATGGGTGGGAAGAGCTGAGTGAAGTGAATCAGCATGTGGTGCTCCGGCCTGCCTCAGGGACTCAGTCCTCTGGTGGCTGACAAGGAGAGAAATTAGGTCATCATGTGTCTCTGAGCTGACATCGGCTCTGCAGGCTCTGGAAGTGGGCGTGCTTCAGGATGCGGTTGATCTGCAGGTAGGACACCAGGGTTGTAGGGCCGGCCAGTTCTGAGGAGTCACCGTAGCCGAGGGGACTGCAGGGGCCGACGACACACTGACTGCCGCAGCTGCCAGCCGCATGTTCCGGACTGCTGCTGGTCTCGCTGTTGGATGACTGAAAAGCATATGCCAACATCAGCAGTGTGCTCCTCAACACCCAGGGTTGTTTTGTCATGATAAATTAAAAGCCTTACAACGGAAATGCAATGGGTAGACATAAAGGCCTCATTAGCCATGACATCATTAAATAGGACATAGGCAAAGTAAGGGTACTTTTTTTGCTTCACCAGTTTGGTGCAGTTCAGATAACATCTGGTGCATTTGCCAATCTTGTTCAGTTTATTTCTGGTATGGAAGCTGTAAGACTGTACAAAGACGGCTTGGTAGAGAGGTCTCAGTCTGCTTCGAATCCAATTTGGTATCAATAAGGTAGAAGACACCATTTTCAATCCTATTTCTCCCCCATTTGACTCTTGAGATCTAGTTACAGTCTAGAGTAATAATTCTCATGAACACACATTTCTAGTGAGCACAAGGTGAGATTTCACGTTCTTTTTATTGTGTGCGTGTGTGTGTGTGTGACCAAACTAGAGGTGTCGATGTCTACCAAAAGCAGTTTTTGCCCGTTTGCTCAGCTTCTTACAGTATTACCATTTTATTTCCCTAGACAAATGTTTGTACCTCTGAGTCCCAGGCATCCCGGCCTGGTTCAGGAGAGAGAGGGTGAGCTCTGCTTTGCCTTTTGGCTTGAGGCACGAGGTGGCCATTCTCCTCATCACCACCGCTGCGCTGCCGTTTCCTGTTTGGGTTGCAAGCACATAGGTTACACACAGAAAATTAAAACACACACAGGCAATTAAAACACACACAGTATGTGCCATCTCACATAGATCATTGTAACCCATGTGTGAACCCCGATCATGTGTTACACACCCCGGCAATCCAACATATTTCAATGACTGCTGCAAGTGGTTAATACAGGCCACTGTAACGTTACACCAACATTTGTTTAGTTACATAATGTGTTATAGGCCTCGCTCACCTGTTTTCAGTCAACATATGACGACACTAAATCAATCTTCCCTTCGTATTTGTTCTGACCAGACTGTAGGACCCGACCGGTTGACGTTATCGACTCGTTAGCTTGTTTCCTGCCAGTTGATGGCCTATCAACCGAGTTAGCGTTAGCAAACTAGGCTTGCTTAGCTAGCTAATTGTGTTAAATATCGATGTGATACTATAAGCCATTTTGGCAACACTAAAATAATAATCTAATATAATTAACTACACAGACACCTACGGTAACTGGCTGTTAATTCACATCCGTTTGATCGGATAATACCGAGCTAGCGTTAAGATAGCTAATGCTAGATTATTTAAAAAGCCAGTCACCGCTCCAAGCTAACGTCACCGCTAGCTAACCTTCTTAGCTTATGCTCCTAATTAGCTGATCACAGAACAGTCTACAAATAAGAAGCGTAGTTCCTTTGATATCAGCCTAACAATCTCGGTGCCCGAGTAAAAATGCACCTCTTTTAGTTCAACCCGGCTAGCTAGAACAGCCACGGCTAAAACCACAACCAACCGCGGCAGTTGTGTTTACATGGCATTGCGGCTGCGCAATGATGCGTTTATGTGCTGTCGGAAAAATATTGTTATATAATGCTAGTTAGATATTTAGAACAGAGTTTGCTGTGGCATCGGAGATGTCACAGAAGAGTAGCGAGCAGGATAGTCAAATTGAAGTGATGGGCACTATTACTTTATTGTAAGTTACACGTATGATGTGAAGGTGCAATTCAATTACGATAATGTCTGAAGGAAAGAGGGGACTTACAAACAACACGTAAAGGCCGCATATAATGACAAAGGTACGCTTGCAGCACAGTCTATGTGCATCACAAAGCACCATTACTTCATTAATTTCTTTATGCAATAGATATATGATTGTTCATAATCAGACACAACAATTAACAAATATTGGCCACGGTGTTCGTTTTCCCTTAAGATGTCGTGTCGCTGTTTACAATTCCTCGTTTTTAAACACATTGCAGCAGATTGTATTTGCTTTAGGATTTGAAAATACCAACTGTACTTTCAATAAAAGCAGATCTAGATGTAACTCGCCATATCCCTATAAAACCGGTGTGGCTTTTCTATATCAAAGAATGCATCAATTTACAGCCTAAAGACATTAGAAAAAATACAGTTTTGTATCGGTAAATGCTGAAAACAAAACATCCTGTCTGGCTGAATGGTTCTTCACAATCCGGAAGTTACACCCTGTAGGAGTGCAGGTCCAGATAGCCAATAGAGTAAAAAAACGCCTCCGCCAATGACTCAAGCGAAGGACGGAGGTGAGATTAGCAGGGATCCTCAGCAGCAGCGGTCCTGTTAGTATAAAGGGAAATAATCGCAATGGGCAGCACCGACTCAAAACTGAACTTCAGGAAAGCTGTGATTCAGCTGACAACCAAAACACAGGTATATTCGCATCCATACAGCGGGAAAAAGCATGATATAAAAACAGAAATGTGTCGATGAGCGCCGCCGGAGAGCATCACCGAGGAGATGAGATAACGCTCATGATGTGATGGCAAAAACAAACAGGCTGATGTTGCACGCGCGCTTTATAACTAACATTAATTTATTTTGCATAGTCGACATGTTTATAAGGTCGGTATAGAAGGACTGCTTGCACTGTATTATAAATATGAGTATTTGTCATAGATTAGGTTAAATGATGGCCGATTCTTCGATGCAGATCATCATAAAGCTTTATTCAGGCTGTACATGTCTAGTTTAGATTATAAAACAAACGATGGCGTAGCAAAATCAAAACTGATGACGTCTGCAGATGCGGCAGGTGGACTGTGCTTAGACCAGTGTGCCAGATAATGTGTCCTGCTAGAATACAGGTTGTGTTTACATTGCCATTAGGCAGGCCTAGGATGAGCTCTACAATGAAGACCAAACAACCACGTATGCATTATGATCAAAAGGGAAAATTGTATTGTCATGCACTGCAAAATCAATCCAGCCATTGTATTTAAAATCTCACGGACATAGAAATGCTCCATTCCTCTCAGATATATAGGAATTGAGATGTAAACACATTTTCTACAGCCAGTGGAAGCCACAGACGATGCCTTCTGGGACCAGTTCTGGGCAGACACCACCACCACGGTCCAGGATGTTTTTGCACTGGTGCCAGCTGCAGAGATAAGAGCGGTTCGAGAGGAGTCCCCCTCCAATTTAGCCACTCTCTGCTATAAGGTACACACAGTATGAACTGCTAATGCATCTGTGTTATACAAACTTGTTTACGAGATGAGATTGCAGGGGACACTCCCTACTGTGAGGCTACATCATGGAATAATGTTGTTTGTTAGAACCCAACACGGGAGTCTGTCAGCAAGGCTCATGCTCTCAGATGTGGGAATAAGTGAGTCAACTTCCGTTCCTTTCCTTTCACTTGTCGTCTCATACCAGCTTCCGTTTGAAGCTTCCTATCAGAAACAAAACAGACATAGTGAGCTGTTACAGCCTAATTAAATAAAGAGGAGGAGACGAGAGCTCTTGAAGCTGAGCTAATTCAAAGTAGTTTGTTACCTATTTTAAAAAGGCTGTAACATGGTGTTGATTAAAATTAGATAATGAATACTTTTTTTAAGTTTTGTTAAAGGCCCAAAACAACAACAACATATGTCCCCATATCATGTCAATTGTACTTGGTAGTAGAAAGTATATCAAGTTTACACAGACTTTAATATGAGTCTCAGCCTCATAAAATCATTTGTATTTACTTATTATTAACATCATTTTTAATATAACAAGTCTAAGAAACTAAGTTGTTTGTCATGATACAGTGCCGTGTTCATTGGGCAATCATTATCTGAGAACCAACAGTTCTAAAATAAGCACCAATGCTGTAGCAAATTGCACTATTACAATTTAAAACTATAAACAACTTCTTCTGTGTGTCTTGGTCAGCAGATGTTTCCATACCACACAAACTCATTCTCTCTCACCTCCTGATCACATTTCTTGTCTCCTCAGGCCGTGGAGAAGCTGGTGCAGGGGGCGGAGTCTGGTTGCCCCACAGAGAGGGAGAAGCAGGTGATCCTGAACTGCACCTGCATCCTGAGCCGCATCCTTCCTTACATATTTGAAGACCAGGACTGGAGAGGATTCTTCTGGTCGACGGTGCCCGGTGCTGGGCGGGCTGGGGTGAGTGGGCACAGGAAAGGAAAACCTACTTGCAAAATGCATCAAGACAGGTCTTTTAATCACTCTTAACACTTTGTATCCAGCAGTGTTGCTGTCATCATTTGTTTGTTACTAAAAAAAATACAATGTTCTTATCAGGCTTCTCAGATGCTCACTCACTCCAGTGATTAGATACAGTATAATGAAAGCATTAAGGGTATTGGCCAATTCTTTTTGTGAGTACATATCCTTTAATCTGTCAATCAGCTAAATTGGTTTCCTCATTCCAGCTTTAAGAAAGGTGTATTTGAATTTTCCCCTGTATAGCAGGAAGTGTCAGCCGTACTGCACCATTTTTTTCTATCCAGGAACACTTTTCCCATGTTCCCATATTACATTATTTCTTTCAGTGAATACTAGAGAATATTTTGTATCATCTGGATCTAGTCTCATACGTATATGTCCATCATTTCCAGACAGATGAGCTGGATGATGATGAAGGAGCTCGACCCCTGGCCGAGTCGCTGCTCCTGGCTATCGCTGACCTCCTCTTCTGCCCCGACTTCACTGCGCACAGCCACAGGAGAGGCCCCGTGAGTACCCAGTGTCTCGTCACCGTCAGGCAAAATTCATAATTGCTGAAGCATTTACGAGGAAAATGGTTAACATGATCTATTGTGATTGTTAGAGATATTTTTTGAGCCCTGTTTTCTTCTTACTGGTCTAACTGGTCATTCCAGTTTCTCTGAAGAGACAATGTTGAAAGAGTTCATGATTGATGAATCATCATCAGTCTCACCAGGAAGAAGCCCTCGTTCCTTATGAGAAAAGAAATACATGTTGCAATGTTTACAATGAATGCTCTTTAGGGGTTTAAACGTCCTTGGTGAATTGTTGTATACTATACTCATTATGGAAAATATGCTCAGATAAAGTTATAGGGGTTAGGAGAAAGGAGAAAGAAAGAAAAATGTCAGCAGGAAGTGGTGCTTAAGTAAGGAGAAAAGTAAGACTGTTCATCCTGTTTCAGCTCTCTTAATGATATTTATGTTATGCGCTGCGGCCATGATGTTTTATTTCACCAAGTAGCTTAGTTGCCAAAACTAAACTATACCTCAACTAGACAGATCAGAAAAACGCTCTTGTGTCATTTTAGAATGCAGCATTAAACAGATGAACATGTCTTTTAGGTTTGAGGACTTGAGACAACGATTTGCGATGTAATTGATCAAATATTCGGAGACATGTGCTTTGATTAAAATTATTTATTAATGTTTTTTTGTGACCACATCCAGGACTCGGTAGAGAACATGCAGTCTATAGACAGCTGTGAATACATCTGGGAGGCAGGGGTGGGCTTTGCACAGTCCCCCCCTCTCAACTACATCCACGATCTGAATAGGTGAGTCAGCCGGCTGCGTGCAGCTGTGCTTGGCAGCATATAGCACAAACTTGTATTCTCTCATTCTTAACATGGGTGACTTTTTTCTGTCCACCTCTCTGCTTTTTTTTTTTTTTCACTGATCCTCTTCAGGACAGAGTTGCTGAGGCTGTTACTAACCTGCTTCTCTGAGGCCATGTACCTGCCTTCTTCATCGGACAACAATGTCCTCAATCCTTGGGTGACGTTCTTCTGCTCCACAGAAAATAGGTAAGGGGCTGATGTAGCGATTCGGTCGATGTGAATTGACTAAAATAAGAGACTTCAATTACAAGTTACAGTATACTTTCATTCAGAAAACTTTGCGTGGGGTGTTCTTGCACCTGATTCTCATCTTCACGTCTGTTTCCCTAGACATGCTCTGCCTCTGTTTACCTCTCTGCTGAATGTGGTGTGTGCCTATGATCCAGTGGGCTATGGCATCCCATACAACCACCTTCTGTTCTCTGACTACCGGGAGCAGCTGGTGGAGCAGGCAGTGCAGATCCTCATTGTGACGCTGGAGCATGACGGAGGGGTTCCCCACCGGCCCCCCTCCCCATCCAGCATGGAGGAACACGAGGTATAACACCTCCTCAAAGAAATCAATCCGATGATATTATGGCATGTGTTTAATGTCATTCCAATTAATCTCCTTGTCTTTGTGCAGTCTGCAGGCCCTGAAAACCTGTTTGTGAATTATTTGTCACGGATCCACAGAGAGGAGGTATGCTGATTATCATTTCTATAAAATACTTAAAGATTTGCCCAGTACATACAGTATGTCCAGAGCACACCTTCTGTCTCTCCATTTGCAGGACTTTGACTTTGTACTGAAGGGCCTAGCTCGTCTGCTGACCAACCCTTTGACCCAGACGTACCTGCCTAACTCTACCAAGAAGATCCAATTCCACCAAGAGCTGTTGGTGCTATTCTGGAAGCTTTGTGACTTCAACAAGGTTGGAACAAAGAACTACAATAAAGAGTTTCTTTGATTAAAAGTCTGTGCTTTTATTCAACAAAATCCCTTTTGTGATCCCACGACAGAAGTTCCTGTTTTTTGTCCTGAAAAGCAGCGATGTGCTGGATATTCTGGTTCCCATACTCTTCTATCTGAATGATGCCAGGGCTGACCAGTGTGAGTCTCATCCCACTGTTATATCTGCTTCCTTGCACCCAACAAGCCTCTTCTACGCATACGTTTATTAACTTCTGATGTGTTTTATGGCTGCAGCCCGTGTTGGACTCATGCACATCGGTGTGTTCATTTTGCTGCTGCTGAGCGGAGAGAGAAACTTTGGCGTGCGCTTGAATAAGCCCTACTCTGTCCATGTGCCTATGGACATCCCGGTGTTCACAGGGACTCACGCTGACCTGCTTATAGTGGTGAGTGTCTACTGCATTACATCATCTGAAATGTTCTTTCTTGCTGCAAAATTAAGATACAGTTAATACTCACAGCTGTCACTGTGTTTGTTTTGTAGGTGTTTCACAAGATTATCACCACAGGCCACCAGCGCCTCCAGCCTCTGTTTGACTGCCTACTCACAATCATTGTAAATGGTAAAATTGCTTTGGCGCCATCTGTCTGGCAATGCACAGATATTATTTGCAACAGAAACTATTTAACCGTTTTAACATTTTATAACAAACAGATACCATACCACACAATCAAATTATAATGTCTGTTGTGTTTTTTTAATTTTTAATTTAGTGACACAGTCTTCTTAACATTTCTCCTTCTGCAGTGTCTCCCTATTTGAAGAGCCTGTCCATGGTGGCAGCCAATAAACTGCTCCACCTGCTGGAGGCCTTCTCCACTGGCTGGTTCCTGTTCTCTGTAGCCCAGAACCATCACCTTGTGTTCTTCCTTCTCGAGGCTTTCAACAATATTATCCAATATCAATTTGACGGTAAGAGTAAGCTGACACAAAACAGAATTCTGGCTTTGAAAAGCTGCTGTCAGGATCAAGATATTAGAAGGGACTTTGTTACACATTTGCTCATTTAGTAAATCTGTCCCTCTGTCTCTCTCACCTCCAGGAAACTGTAACTTGGTGTACGCAATCATACGCAAACGTAACGTGTTCCACCAGTTGGCCAACCTGCCCTCTGATCCTGCTTCCATCCAGAAGGCTTTGCAGAGGAAGAGGAAGTCTCCGGATGTCATTTCCCGCACTAGCTCGCAGGAGACTGTATCCATGGAGGGCTCTCACCCTGCTGTACCGGCAGAGCCTGGTACACTGAAGACCAGTCTGGTCGCTATACCAGGTGCTGACTATGTTATTTGGATGTTTGTGATTGGATGTTAAAACTGGCTCATTGGTCAACTTACTACACTTCTCATATTTTATGAAATTGACAACCATCCTTTGAATGTGGGGTGGATTTCTGTCCTGTACAGCTTAGTACATTAAGCATCTGAAGAGATCTGTGATTGTCAAACTAAGAGGACTGGCAAATATACGTACATTTGTAAGAAAAACAAAACGTTACTCAAACAGAAATAAATGTTGTTTGGGACTATATTCAGCTGCAGATTGGTTGCACTAGCAGCTATTTACTGCGGCAATAAAGTTTAGAATTGACTTAAAATAAATTACATTTCCCATGTTCATGGTAAAGAAGAGACATTAAACCCAGTGCAGCGATGTGGCTCACTGTTTTTTTTCCTATGGCACAGAGAAATAAGTTACAGTATATCCGGTTTTGGACACAACGCTACATTTCATTCTTTGTTTTGGGCTTTTATAGGATTTGTTAGAATAAGAAAAGTATAGACAATCACCAGACATATCCTTCAAGTAGTTATAGGTTTTCTGTCATTCATCGTTTCCTGCAGGCATTGATAAACTGACAGAGAAGTCCCAGGTGTCAGAGGATGGCACCATGGTGTCAGTTCCAAAGACAGACCCCTCACAAACAGCCCACTCAGACCAAAACGCAGTCGTTGGGACCAGTGACACAGAGTCAAACTCAGGCCGAGACAATGAAGTAAGTATGCGTTTGTGTGCATGTTTGTTTCAAAGCATATGCATGTCAGTAATTGTATTTCTTCAAATTATCAGGATGTTTTCTACACTGAAGCAGAAATGGAGAGAAGACCTTTGTCAAGCGCGTCTTCAACATCGTTTTGGGCTCCCACACCAGAATGGGTCGGTAACTTCTTTCGCCCTCACCCTCTCCAATTATGGATATTTATCAGAACATGTAAATGATCTGGCTTTACCTTTTTACTTTTGTCCTAGGTCCTCTCCTGGAAGTGTAAACTACCCCTACAGACTATCATGCGACTTTTACAAGTTCTAGTTCCCCAGGTGGAAAAGATCTGCATTGACAAGTATGTTACTTAACTATTAAACGCTCGTATTCATTATTGAAATATCACTTCTTTTTTTTGAAGTGTGCTCAAATGTTTCACTGCAGGGGTCTAACAGATGAATCAGAGATCCTTAAGTTTCTCCAGCATGGCACGTTAGTGGGCCTGCTGCCAGTTCCTCACCCAATCCTCATCAGAAAGTATCAGGCCAACGCAGGAACTGCCATGTGGTTTCGTACCTACATGTGGGGCGTCGTCTATTTGCGGTAAGTCATCCATAAAAGCAGAGCGTTATGCAAATAGTCGTCTATCCAAGTTGACTAAATGCTAACATCTTATTTTGTTGTTCTAGCAATGTGGACCCTCCCATCTGGTATGACACCGATGTTCGCCTTTTTGAGATTCAGAGGATGTAGACAGAAGACTAAAAATGGGACTATTCAACAGGGTTTCTGCTTCAGTCAGTATCTGCTGGTTTCCCAGTCAACCTCACTGTGTTTAACTTGCCTCCCTAATCATCATCAGTGCGTACATCACCAACCCGGGTAGGAGAGTCATTCAGACGACTCCGGTAGAGATACGTCCAGATTAAGATGGGGGGGGGGGGGGGGGGGGGGGGGTGATTGAATTATCATTATTGTCCATAAGTAACATTGTTTGTACATTTCTTAAGACCTCAAGACCATAGAATGTCTGGAGCGTTTCCTGAAGGCCGGAGCTCTTTTCTTGGTGGAATAGAGGAGTGAAAGAGGAAACATTGTTCAACTTTGCAGTCAGACTGGTTATAGAAGATATGGTGCTTTCCCACAGAGGCTTGTAACATATCCTGGACGGCACAATATTGGTGTTTTACGTTATTTGTTGTACTTGCCATGCTTTAAAGTGCACTCTTTGAGTTGTGAATATGGTCGTGGTTTATGTGACAATGTAACTCTACGGAATTTTGGAGACAATTATACAGATTGTATGTTTTTATGTATATGGCCAGGTTTAAGTTTGGACCTGGCTGGCTATGCTTACAATGCTTGATGTCGGAAATTGTATTTTACGTAAATTATCCTGAATATATATATATATATATATATATATATATATATATATATATATATTGATATGCATCTGTGAATTCTGTGTTGGTCATATTACTGAACAATATGCTTTACTGGGGAATCTTTTTTTAAGCAATACATACTGTATATGTATATATTCACAAAGGAGTCACTATTTACTCTTTGTGCCCCAAATCATCCATATCAAGTGCAGAGCTTACTAGAAGGTATTTTACTTTGTCCATCTGTTGTATGTAGTTTGGCCACAACATACTGCATAAAGTCAAAGCTGCCCCTTTACACCATGACCACTAGATGTCACTATGTCCCTCTCCAGCAAGCAATAAGTTACATTTTAGAGATACTGCTTTGGATGTTTTTAGCATCCAATTACATCTTTGCTTATTTCCAGTTTTTGTTTTGTTTACATTAAACAATTTGACATATTGGTTCACCACCAATATGGGATACCCAAAGGTATTTTTAAGACAAATCTAATAAAAATGTCATGAGAGCAAAGTATACTATCAAAATGTTCTACGAGACAAGATATTGTCTTTAATTGCCACAATTTTCTTTTGAAATACCGTGTACCTATCAGGGCTACATGGTACACAGACAACTGATCAAGTAGTTTGATAACAAATTTAATTTTATGGTTATAAATAACCACACAATAACCAATAGCTTGTTACATGCAGAGCACAATAAAACACGGCCCTCTTAGTAAATTTGAATTCAAATATGGGGATATTTAGTTAGCCAATTAATGACAAGTAACACATTCTTTTAAGTTAACATTTATTAATATAACAAGTTCAATTTAAACATTTAATAAATAAGATATATCATAAAATTACTCTTAATTATGTAAAAAAATAGGTTCATCTAAGAGATCAAGTACACCTCAAAGAGACTGGCGACAGAGTGCATGCGGTAGAAGATTCCAAAAGGAAGTCCAATATTCACGATGGCCGCCCACATTGCGAATTTGTAGAATTTTATCTCGATGGGATGATCAAACTGGGGACGAGCACCGAAGGCGGGCATGATCCACAGCTGTCAATACAGAGTGAGTGAATAAGCATAGATCTTAGTTAGTCTTAATATCTTGTTGCAATTATAGTGATTAAAGAAATTAATTATAATTACAACTTACAATGATGTTAGCAAGCAGCAGAAAGGCACAGACTTCCTTCAATACTCTTCTCTTCCAACTTGGCTTATCAGGACTTGAGGTCATGAAGTATTTGAACTCATGACTCTCCAGAACAACGTTCATCTCTGGATGTTCCCGCAAGGCGTGAGCATTTGTGTGCAGAGCGGCTCCCTGCATCACATGGAAAGGCTCCCTATGGAGGCCTTTGATGATGAAGTAGTTCTGCAGACCGAGCTGGAGCACCGTCAGCACCGCCCAGGACAGGTTGAGGCCGTTCAGGTACCCTCTGGCTCCTGTCGCCACCGCGGCCACGATAGTGAAGTAGCTGATGATGAACTGCCCCATCGAGGCTCCCAACAGAAGCCTCACGTCCAGACTGCGAGTGGGGTTCTTCTCCGATACGCGCTCCCTGTGGTCCAGCCTGTAGACGACGCAGCCGATCACAGTGGAGACGGACATCAGGCTCACTATCACTATATTCATGATGAAATGAATCAACAGGGCCTTGTTTCTGCTCTTCTCGTCCTCTGTCAGTAGGTCCACCTCGTACACTATGAATGTGACAAGTCCTGCCACCACCAGCAGTATTCCAATAACAGGTCCCGAACACACATCCTTTGGACGGAACTTTATGCTGTGGTGGCTGTGATCCTCCACAAGGCGACCAACATTTTTCCACATGATGTAGGCCACAGCCGAAGCAAAGAGGCTGTATTCTATGTTGAAGGGGTACAGGTAGTAGAAGGCGTCTTTGAAGGTGTCGCACGCCAAGTGACTGCATTTACACTTTCTGTCACCATAGCTGGCTGGAACGGAAAGTTTTGGAGTTAATTTTTCTCTTAATGAATACAAAACAAACCGTGCCTAAATACCTCTGTATATCTTGTGTGAGACATTGACATTTAGGTCTGGAATCTCAGTTTGGTGAACCGATTCCTCAGTCACAGCTGCCATCCACACCACCAGGTTAGTTGAAAGCGTAAGAGTAAGCCCACACCTGGAAGAGTGAAAACATGAGTGTCCTGCAAGATTAGAAACGTTACATTTTCTAGTGAGTAAAAAAAAAGATTTACCGTGTGAAATTTGTGTGTAGTTGCACACAATCCTTTGCATGAAACCAAAGGAAGTAGGTCTACAAACAGACAGGTTTTATTAAGTTTCCACCCATCAATCCACAGTGCAAGTAAGACTGCATATTCTTGCAATGCAAAAGTAATGTTTTTAAAATACAACAACCTGGACAAACAGAAATACAGCTTGCACAACAGGAAAGGCAACCTTAACAGCAGAATCACAGTGAAGGTAGCCCACATAGGTGGCGATCTTGAAGGTGTCCATGAGGAGACTTAGAAGCCCAAACAGCAGAAGTCCGCCTGAAATATAAACATTAAAAAGGGCTTAAGCTTTGAAACGATACTCATCTAAAATCAGACAACCAGAAGGTTCTGACCTCGGAGCCACACAGGCCCCGCGTAGCTATCTTTGAACAAGACAGCTTGATCCTTCCGAGAGGTGACGGCTGTGTAAAACAGCATCCACAACATCGTGAGGAGGAGGAGAATGATGAGGAAGATTTGCCTGTGCACAGCAGTGATGGCCACGCTGTTGAAGGCACTGCCGCTGACCAGAGCGCAGCCCAGGATCAGGATGTTGACGCAGATGATGCCAGACAAGAGCCATCCACCACCACGGTGGGCCCTCTCCACCACTGCCTCCACGTGGTTAATGCTTTCTCCAGCCTCCACATTGAAAGTCTGTGAGGGACTGGGCAAATGCTGGATGTTGTCCATCTGTGCTGCCATCTCAATGTTGGATGGCCGTGCCTCCACAACATCCTTTGATGTTTTTCTACAAAAAAATGACATGAAGTGTCTCAGAAAAACAGCAATAATCACATACAGTTTACATTAGCAGCTGCAAAAAAGTTTTTTTTTTTTTACTGCAGATATAGTAGGCCAAGATGTGGGCATGAAAAACTCATTAGTGTACAGTACACACTGCAAAAGTATGATTTTTTTTTCCACCAATAAATACATATTAAAAAAATTATCTGTCCTAAAATTGCACCCACTCCTTCTCCCTAAGTGAAAATGCATAATCTACGAATATGCATATATTTTGTTTCAAAAGATTAACCCATTAACAAGACGTTCTGCAAGTTTCCCTTTTTCAACACATTTCAATACATTGCAGTCCAGTTGGCTACAACAAAACTACAATCTCAAGGTTTGAATTTACAACTGTGACTGTCAAATGAAGAATTTGTGGCGGATATATTAAAGTAGGCGTACCAAACAAGTGGCTATAGCTGCATAGGTATAGTATAGGCTAGTGAACATTACTCTACACTGCATTCTGCAGTTGGTTGTAGACGTGATTTCTGTAAAGCTGCCGAGTAAAAACACATCATCACACATTTACCCGGAGAAAAGTTGGTTGCAGGTCCGTAACATCTCTTGAGCTACAGTTTTCATGATGGGCTTCCCGACCAATCGGAAACTGTACGCCACAAAAAAAATAAGTCAGAAGCGGGTGTCAGGACACTTGGACATATCTATATCATGGCAAAGATGAAATGCATAGGAACATTGAAGGACATACACCGAAAGTGTAGCAGCGTTCCTCTCTCTGCAGGCGAGGTTGCTGGAGCACCGCAAAAGGGAAGATAAACAGGTGTAGTTACTTCCAGCTGATTAATCGTGTCGCTCCCCTAACAATTATTTGGAGCAGCTCCGATCAGTCAATTTGTCTACACGTTTTATTGATATTTCATGTAAATAACATAGGCCTTTACTTTTCTCCACAGCATGCGACTGTGGCCCGTGATTGGACACTGCCTCAGGGGACATCAGGTTCAATGAGGTTGTGTGTTGTTTGTTTTTTTCCGTGCATAATCCTGGTACCTGTACCAGAAAGCAGGATTACTGTGTTGTTTGATGAGTGAAACCCTGTTGACTCAACACATTCGGAAATCCAGTATATAATTTGCAAATACAAAAAGCAGTTACGAAAGCAACAGTAAAAGCAACGCATTCATGAAATGTATAATTAAACATAACACAATTTTGGAAACTTTAACGACAAAGTTGCTTTCACTAACATAAAGGCCCACTCAATGACAATAGAGACAGAACATATTGGATTTGGAGTTTTATATCTATAACTGAATTGAATTTAATATTAATACAGAGGTCATTTATTTGATTTGCTTCCCTTAAAGGTCTCTGCATGTCTCTGTATAAAACTTATATAATAGTTTTCTTTATTTTTGACATTAGTTTACTAGCATTCCTGATGTTCAGCAAAGTTTCCAGGCATACTCCAGTAACTGAGGGGCAAAAGGAGCTAAGAGAAGTTATCCCTTCAGAAAATCTCATCCCTGCGAAAGAAGAATTGGTGTTGATGCCTGATGAGGACCACTGGACTCTAGAAAATGCATAGAAATGTTTTCAGAAGTGTTCAGGATATTCTGATAATAGACAAACTAAAAGAAAAAGGAGGAAAAAAAATAATCTGTTGTTGTAGATTTGTAAATCGTTTACAGGTCACCTGCTTGTGCAGGTTGATGTGGTTCGGAGCTCATCAACTTTACTGGTAAACTGTGTGCACTCATGTGTTAGTCACAAGGTTGGAAACAAAGGTCATGTTCTCTCAGTCCATCACAAATAATCAGGATGCTGAAAACACCGGACATGCTCCTTCTCTTCTTCTGTCTTGTCGGGGCAGTGGATGCCCTGCACAAACAGTGGATTCCTGACACCAACTATGAGAATAAGACCAACTGGGACAAAGAGGCTGTCCCATGTGGCAACGACGTAGTTCAGTTTCCAGCCCAGAGAAAAGTGTCTGTGTTCGTGGAGACCACACATGCTGTGCAGGAGATGAGGCTGCCAGTCGATGGAGAGCTCATCCTGAATTCAGGAGCTGGATTTTATGTTGTGAGCGGAAAAGATCCAGGCTGCGGAGCGGGTGTCACGACCCAGTTCAGGGATTCAGAGTCTCTTCAGTGGTACGACCCAGCTCTGTGGCAGGCAGCTGCAACTCCGGAAGACCTGCAGCGTGGAAACTTCTTGTTCTCAGTCCACGAGGAGAGTGTCCCTTGCCAGTATGATGATGTGGTTTTTAAAGCCCGCTCCTCTTTCAGGGTGGACACCAGCTCCAGTCAGTCTAGCATTCCTGTCAAATCGGTGTCTGTGCTGGGGAAGAAGTTTGACAGCAGATCTGAGTTCAACCAGTATCTCGGCTCACGTTCAGGCCAGCTGCAGTTTCAAGGATCCTCTGTCGTCACTGTTGGAAACCAAGAGTGTGGGGATCCTTCTGGCTGCGACTGTGGGAATTCTGTAAACCATCAGCGGATATGTAACACTGTAACATGTGGCACTCTGAGCTGTAAGAAGCCTCTCCTCCCTGTCGGACACTGCTGTGATGTTTGTGGCGCCATCGTCACCATTCACTACGCCGCTGGTTTCAACCTGCAAACTTATAGGGAACGAATCCATCACCTATTTCTTATTTTGCCAAAATACAAATCCATTCAGCTGGGCATGTCTAAAGTCTTCAAGTCACAGCGGTTGATGGGGGTCATCCCTTTTGGTGCCTCGCCTGAGATCCAGGTGGTTGTTGTGGATGGAGAGAAGGGATTGCAGTCCGAGGGTCTGGCCCGGGACATATTGAAAGATGCCCGTTCTCATGGCTCAAACCTGGGAATCACTGAGGCTGAATTTCAAGCCTCTTCTGGGAGCAGCAGTGATCAGACTGGAGTAAGTGCTGGGATGGTGGTTGGAGTTGTGTTTGGAGTTTTGACTATGATTACAATCATCATCGTGGTGGTCCTGGTTCGTAAGGGGGTTGTTCAAATGCCATCATCACTGCCGTCGCTGCCGTCTCTGAGCAGCTTGAAGAGGAGCAGCGATGTTGGAGACGTTGGCGGGCCTATTGACCACGGCTTTGACAATCCCATTTTTGACAGGCCCAACATGCTGCCTGATATTCCTGGCGTGTATGCGGCTGAAACAAATCATTCAATCTCCATGACTCAGACAGGTGTGCACTTTGTAAATCCACTTTATGACGAGAATGAAACTGATTTTAATGCCTGAAGTTGACTGCAGTGGACTTTAAGGAGGTTAATGATTTCCAAAGTACTTTTGTATTAACTTTGATGATTTTATGACCCTTCATAAACAATAAATCCTCTTATGGTGTTATAATAATTCAGTAAATGCACTTGTACAACAAATAAAAGAATTGTTGGCAGACTATGTACCTTGTTACCTCCATGTCACATTCAAGAGCAATATATTTGCAATAAAACTGCAGTAAATTCCTAACACACTTACTGCTGCACAGGTTTCCTACATTTTATGTTACCACTAGATGGTAGTAAATCTAACCTTCAATGACATGTATGTGAAAAAAATCCTCCATTTGTACCATAACTTTATATACCTTGTTATGTAACCTCAATAAACATTTATAACAATATCTCTTTTACAAACTTGCAGTGAAGGCAGGTGATCATTTGTTACTTCGTTTCTCATTAACGAGAGAAACCACGTTGTCTTTTTTTGACAGCCAGGCTGTAACATATAAGGGCTCTATGAAATCAGCTGTGTACTTGTGGAGCTGCCTCATAGAACCGGTGGCATCATAAAAAGACACAGAGCCTTGGTGAAAGTCGACATACAAGCCAAGTCCTGTAATACCAGTGACATCCAAGGGCGTCTCCACACCAGCATGCCAGGCAAAGAAACCTCGGCTGTTCCTTCCGATGCACCAGGAAAAGTCGTTCCCAGTGATGCAGCCGGTGCTTTGCTCTCCTTTACGATCGATGCTCTTGTACGTGACTCCTACATGTGCACCCTCCCCAATCAGCTCTGCTTCAATATAGTGTCTCCCAAGGTAAAGGCTGTCTGAAGTTATTGCCTGACGCCAATGTTTGAAGCGACTAGGGTGGTCTGGGTAGCTGTGCTGCCAGGGGCTGGTGTTGGTCAGCTTTCTGTTGTCCTCCGTTACGCGTAGGAATTGATGGGTGGTGTCTGGGTCAAATGTCAAATTCCTTGTGTCTACAGTACATGGGAAAAATAATTTGAGAAGACAATATGATTAGATGATTAGACTAACAGAAAACACAGAACAAAATATACTGAAAGGTGTATTTACATTTCAAAAAGTCCTCTCGCGTCTCAGGATCAGGCAGGGGTGAGGGTTCAGATTCTGGCATCTGGGATTTAGTACCTACATGCAGAGAGATTACTTGGTATTTTAATAAAAGATGAGGATTTTTTTCTACAACTAAATGTGTTGATAAATATAAAGGTTTTAAATGAATGTAGCTGAGCAAAAAAGTCTACAGCCATGGCTTGGCTAAAACAAGCAACTAACAAGATACACTGAAGAAAGCATGTCTGAAGCTGTTTTCTCTATGAGGAGCCATATGATGTAAGGTATAGAACGTGATATACACTCACCACTTTTACAGATACATTCCAGTTTTTCATTGTAAGACGAGAGGATCAGGTCACATAGCTCCTGGGTAGAATCAGTAACTACCTGGACGTAAGAGGTTAGATGGTCCATGCGGTTGATGTACGGACTAGGCGGACATACATCTGCCACGCCTTTCTTCCACTCCGAATACTCCTGGTACAAGCAAAACAAAAGTAACATGTATTCACGATGCAAAATGAAGCTGCTAAATAAAATGCAACTAATTTTTCTCTGATCCGGAACTTTTCTCTGTCAAATAACTGCAGAGATCAAATTCCTGCTCTGTGTGCACTGTCAACACACTGGCATCCAAAATAAACTTAGTCTCAGAGTACAGCATGTGCTAATCCTAGATCATATGAGACACGACACTCGTTATTATCTTAAATGTTTCAGATATTTTATACCTGCAGGAAGTCTACATCAGACTTGCTCCTGGACAGTTTATTCATTTGGGCCACAGTTTTCATTAGCTCGGTTTTCCTCTGCTCCAGATGTGCCTGGATGCCCTCTGCCTGTTTGAGGGCCTTTCTCTGCTCTCCCTCCAGCACATCCACCGCCCCTTTTCTGGCCTCCTCCACGGTTCTCTGCAGCCTGGCAAACTGCTGTTCAACAATAATACAAACCTCCTGCACAGATGACTGCCAGAGGTGAAAGAGAAAAAAAAAATTCAAACCAGCCCATGGTGCATTAAATTAATGCAAAATGCATGTAACATACCTTAATTAGGTCATTGTTACTCTGTAGCTTTCCAATTGCTATCTCAGCTGCTGAGGCACTTTGACTGATCTCTTTGTGTTTCTTCTGCAGCTCAGTCTACAGCACAAACAATCATCACAAACATAACTTCAACACATGCTGCAAAAATGCAAAGGCCATTAATGACACATCTTAAATTAATATGTTGCCCTTTTGAGATGATAAAAGGAAGTAGTTTTAAACTTTAAGCAAAAAAGAAAGAAAAGAAAAAAAGATTATGTGTTGTGTTGTTAGGACCTCAATCTGTGTCCGTGCCTCCCCAACAGACGCAGTCGTGTGCCCTTCGTGCTCCTGGTTCTCACAGTCCAGACACACACAGCAGCCGTCCATCAGACAGAAGCGTTTGAGAGGACGTTGATGAACCTCACAAGTCTGACAGTCGATGTCGTGGAGGGGATCCACCAGACGATGGTTTTGAAATTTGGCGTTCTCCAGATGGGGTCTGAGATGGGCCTCGCAGTAAGAAACCCGACAAGTCAGACAGGATTTTAGGGCCTCGCTGGGGATTTCCATGCATGAGTCACATAACACATCTTGTGGTAGCAGTGTGTCGGATGTCTCGGTGGCAGGATCCCTCGGCTCCTCATTTACCATGTTGTGCCGATTTTCCTTCAAGTTCTCCTCATTATTTCTGCTGAGAGTAGCCATGTTTGAGAATGTTCCCCTAGTCACCTTAAACTCGATTTGGCTGAGCTTTAGATGGTCACAAGTTACTCCAAACTTAACGGCTGCCTTTTCCTGCCTTTTCCTGCCTTTTCTGAGATCTAAAGACCCTCAGAGAGCATAAGGAAATAATTGAAAACCACGCCTAAGGTATTTCGTACTGAGCCAGCTGAAGCATTCTCATTTTTCACCCCTCCCCTGTTTGACTCTTCTCTTCTCTCTGTATCCAACCACAGCTTAAGACACAGCAGATTACTCAGATGAGGGGAGGAAATGACGAGCCTATTATGACCAAACCAGGGAAGGAAATGGACATCCTCTCTTTCATTCTGTCAGAGTTAATGACTTGTTTACTGATTTTACATTCTCTGGCAAAGTTGGTATTAAGAAAACGCTTGTGTCTGTCTTCTGTCACCAATAAGATAAATGGTTTAATAAAAACACAAGTAAAGTCTTTGTAAAGTAGTGTATGTATAGGGATGCTACAGGACCCATGTGGGAGTGTCACACTGTTTCCTTCTGATAACAATGTTATGTAAGGGGCATGGAGTTTCCAGACACTTATCTACAGTAGAACTTCCAGACTTTGTGTACAGAGGCAACAATGACGCTTGGTTTTGGTGTGCATGCAGCATGTGAGGATTGTCACGATGGCTGAAGATGCCAAAACAAGTATATTCCAGTCTCTGGGTCTGTCTCTCTCTCTCTCTCACCTAAATCACACATACCAAAGTCTTGGCAGAGGTGTACAATGATGTCTTTGTAAACAGGTAGCAACTGAGACAGGATTTATCCTGACCTGTAAAAACCATGACTACATACAAACAGTGAATATTAGTTACACTATACATTATTAGGAACTCAATTAATGTACATGTTTGGTTCACTAATGAGTGAGTATACTATACTTTATAGTAGGGTTTTGGAAATACTGAGGCCAAATATTCCCAGTAGAATCCCAACCATTTAAATGTAGCTACCAAGCAAACTATGTATAAATGTTCTAAGTAATTGAAAATAATAATTAAAAAATCCCACTTTCCATTTTATTGTTTAATTACATTTGTATCGACCTAAGACATGATCTACATGTTGTTTCAGAGACTTCTGTGCACTTTTTTAGTTCTACTGTGTTTAATTCTGGTGGAAGCTATACTATATTCCTTTTATCAAAGAAAGTTTAAAAGCTTGAAATGGCCCTGCTTTCTAAAGGCACATCTTACAGTTTACTCTGTTTCTCCAATTTGAGCTACTCTGCAGGTGAAATATAGTAAGTAGAGTGCAGTGAACAGAGCAAAACATACAGATCTATATCAGTTAAATAATTCACAGCATTAAAACATTAGTATTTATTATTTTAAATCCACCTAAATGTTACAAAATTTAGATTATAAACACCAACATATGCTCCTGTGCAGCTGTTATTTAAAAAAAATACTTAAGATACAAACAGTTGGAAGACTGTCATATTGTCAAGACTAACACGAGTGATATACAAAGGTTAATAAATCTGTATGGACTGAACATGCAAAATACAGAACTGCAACATGCTATATTGTGTATTATAAGATATTGTGCTTTCACATTCTACAGTAAATCAGAACAGTAATCTCAATGAACAATTGGCCTGCATTGACAGTGAGCCACACTTGGACTGACATGGCTTGCTGTATGTAAACATTTACAGAGATGGAATAAGGAAACAGTCGAGTGGCTCTGGGTGAAAATGTTGCTCAGACTAATGCAATTGAAACAGTTAATAATAAAGTTACAATAATGTTAATGTCAAAAGGTATTTAAGACAAAAGACACTTTTAAGCAAAGGCACAGGCACAAGCAATGCAGGCACATGAGGATTTACCCCACAGGGGCCAACACATTCAGGGGATATGGACCAAAACAATCAGTTCTCTGTTGACTATGCCAAATGGCATACAGTGGACACTGCACTCTGATGATTGCCTTTTAGATTAAACTTGCAGGGCAGGGGACTCCAACCAACCCACATACAGAGATATTTACAGTGATCCTCCTGAGGCTAACAAGACGCTGTAAAAGGATCCTGTAAGGAATTTGTCTCACACTCATCTCTTCTTGCTTGACATATTCCTCTTGACAGTGTCCTTTCTGCTTTGTTACCACTGAGGTACCAGGAGAGGTAAATCATTGCGCCCTCCCTGTCCATACGTGACATTCACTCCACAATGCTCCACTGACCTTTAAGCCTGGATGAGCACATGGCAGGAGGGGCCATCTACAGCAACTTGTATTATCTGCAGGACAGAATGAACATAAGAGGAGAAACGGTTTGTAACCGCAGATGACTTGTGTTGGAGTGCAAACACAGCATAACAAACTATATGCCCAAATGTTTCCTCATAACACTGTATAACTGAAAATCCTGTCACTCACAGTTCTGTGTCCTCAATGCAGTCTGGGTCCTCTATGGTCTCCAGCCGTCTCTTGCAGGCATCTAAGATCTTTTTCCGTGGTCCTAAGGGGATGTGGATACTCTTAAGATCATGATCAGAGCACAGCAACAGTGCTTCAAGGTCAATCTTCTCCCTCTTGAAAATGGAGAAGAAGTCAATCATGTTCTGTGTGGCGAGGAAGACCTCCAGAGGGCTCGTGTCAGCCTCATCATCATCGTCCAGTCCTAATTCCACTTCTTCCCAGGGCAGCTCCTCCACATTCCTCTCTTGAAGGCTGTGTGCACTGCCAATGCTGTCTTCATCTGCATTCGGGTATTGCAGCAGCCGACTGCGTAAACGCACATTATTGCCTGACCGGTCTGCACTGTCCTCATCCCGGCCACCGATGTCAAACATCCCCCCACTCACATAGTTCCTCCTAAAGACCATGGTGCCCAGACCAGGCCTATTGAACAGGGAATCATGTCCAGAGTCAGTGCTGATCTCAGAGTAGTCCACATCGGGCCCGTGGAGGTCCGGCTCACTAATGGCACGTGAAATGGCATCGTAATTTTCTCTGGGGAACATGTCACGGATATTGCGACGGCCACGGTCCTTTGGGTTGACGTAAGTCCCCTGTTTGACAAACATGACATCGTTGCCCAGCTGAAGTCCAGAGAGGGAGCGCACACTCTTCCTCCCATCCTCGTAGATTTTAAATATCCCATCTCCTTGCTTCCTTTTCTCCAGCTTCCTCTGAATCTTTGTTTTCCCTCGGTTTGTGGCATGAAGAGTAGCCTAACAGGACATGAATAAATATAGTAATTAGGCACAATCTCACATGAGACGATTAGATTTTCCAAGCATAACTAGTAACCAAATTTCCAGGTTCAATTCATGTCAAAATGCTGGCCATGCTAGTGGACTATTGCAGTAGGTCCACCACTGAAATATCTCAACAACTATGGATGGATTGGGGACATTCATGGTCCCCAGAGGATGTATACCACTGTCATTGGTGATCTGTCTAGTTCCCTCTAGTGCCACCATGAAGTTGACACTCGGTTTTTAATGACATATCTTGACAACTTTTGGATGGATTGCATTGACATTTTGAACAGATGATAAATTGTAACAACTTTGGTAAACCCTGTACTTTTCCTCTAACACAATTGTCAGGCCAAAAGTCCCATTGTCTGATATTTTGGTTAATGACCAATACTTTCAAAACCTGAGATACGAGACTAGAGTTGGAGTAGAGAGACAACCGGATTGTTTCACAAGTAGCCAGTTTACAAGATAATTTTAAGCCAATAAAAAGCTAAACCCTCATCAGAAGGTAGTCGGATTCCCAGATTGGATTTCAGCCAATGCATTCTGCCTCTTTTAATCTCCACATGGACTGTTTAATTGTTAGCACTGTCACTGTGACCATGTTAGCATTTAGCTTAGTCTTGTCTTGCAGTTTGGAGTAGGAATCGTAAAACTACGAAAAAAAATTATAATAAGAGAAAAAATTGAAAAACTAAACTATGCAAACGTGCAAAACAAACAGACTCTGTCCTTAAAGAATAGATAAAAAAACTGCTGACCTGAGAATATGGCACACTGACTGTGGCTGCATTTAAGTTGTGCAGCCTGTGGCTAATAGAGCTGCTGGTGTAACTGGAAAAGCTCATGACGTCTGACGCAGAAGCCTCAGAAGTCTCCTTATGAAACCTCCGCTCCATGCGTTTGTGGTGTTTCTTCTGCATCTTCACACACTCCTTGATCCGCCGCTCAGCCTCACGAAACGCCCTGTCCTTCATCTTGCTGACCAGCTTCGTGTTGAGGCCCGTCTGCTTGGTGGCGATGGTATCCAGGTAGCGGACGCAATCCATGTGATTCTTTGTGGCGGCCATGTCCAATGGCGTGTGGTAGTCGTTGTCCAGGCACCAAATGTTGGCACCAAAAGACACCAGGAAGAAAAGGCAGTTGAGGTGACCATTGGCAGCTGCCAGGTGGAGCGGTGTGTTCCCCCATATGTCACACTTGTCAGGGTTTCCTCTGTGGGCCAACAAAAAGATGTTAGGTACTATATTTTGACTCAGGGGACTTCAGATTTACCAAATAAATGTCTCCAGGTCTTCTTCAGGCTGTTAGTAATGTTACAGTTACCGGATTCCCTCCTTGGGCCTCTGTTTAGATGACTCACTCATGAGTAAGCATATGATCTTTTGATTATGTTTTCAGCACTGACCTGTCATCCGTGGGTTGTTAATAGGGCCTTATTTAATAATTTATAGTCTAAACACCACATTGCCCTTTTGTAAAACCAACCATACAGTAGATGTTATCGACATTTTCTTTTTTTGACCATTTGGCAAATAGAAGGTTTGATTAAAACAACCTGTCAAAGGGAATGTACTATTATGCAGGGGCCATAACTACAACTATAAGCAACGTTTACTCTTGGCTGGCAGTCCACGACCTTAGGGTTACCTCTCTGTGTGCTGCACTGTTGCTGCCTTTTCTGTAACATGACCACATGCTTGCCAGCGCCACTGCTACACTACCTGTATCCAGTTTCAGGGGAGGCCTAATAGGTTGCGCCTGACTCAAAAAGGACAACTGTGCATGGCTGGTGATGTCACGCTGAGTTCCTCAAGTCAAAACATAACAGTATCACAGCTGTTTGGATGACGTGGAGGGCCGATGTGTATGGAGCTTTCTTATTTTTCTTTCGCATCATGAGCCTGCTATGCAAATCTACAGTATGCAAGCTCATATGTTTGCTCATTATTCTCACCTTCAAATTTTCAGTATTCCATTAAGCCTTAATTAATAATATCGTAAAAAAAGTATTTATTAATGGTATACAGCTTGTCTGTGTCCATCTTAACAAAATATTGTAACAACACATTAAACTTTATATTTTTTGCATTTATATTTTCAGTTTAGAGTCATCTGTATGGTGTCACACTACCTGAAATTACAGGTTTACTGAACTGTCTTGTGTCTTGTCACTGTCTTCCAATGTAGCCTTATACACTCTGCTGAATATTTGATACGATGGATTGTGAAGCTACTGTCGTAGTGCAAATGTATTATTGATGGATTGCGTTGTGAGGTTTTTGCAGGGAATGTGTATCAGATCTGCCGGACCCAACCTGGGCAGCGATTAGCGAAGTGAAGTCTCACTTTGATTTCAGCCCCCTTGCTATATTTTTGTCTGCACAGGATTGGCTTCAAAATGCTCAGCAAGCAAAAGCAGCTTTAGGATCAGGAGGTGCTTGAGTTCAAATGTAGGGAAATGGTTGTCATCAGTGTGCATGATGGACAGCATGTTGGAAACAGCCCAGAATGTGACAATAAAACAATAATCAAACAAAGGAATTGCAATGTTAGTCCTGTGCTGAAATATACGAAGGAACATAAAATGCTATAAACTGATGATGAAGAAAGATAAACAGCCATTGTTCAATTTTTATTTTGAGAAGAAATATTTATCACCCTCAGATTATGCAATATGCTTGTGGTAGAGACCATCTAACATGATGGCTTTATGTGTCATAATTTATGTCTGTCCTAGTAAAATGCTGATCGCAGTGGTGATAGTTCTGCCCACTCATCCCTCCCCTGTTCTTTATCACATTATGGGCTGTTTGCCTCTTCACTTCCTATGACAGCTTGATGTTACAGCAGGCTGCTCGGTGCAATATACTTGCCAAATAGAGCACTGCATGACATCTTTACCATGAAATCGTCAAGCAGTATTAAACTTGTCTTCATTATATCCCAGGGTCTCACAAGTTTGGTGCCTCTGCGAAACATTATGGCAGCTATTCATGTTTAATTTGAATACCTCACGTCAATCAGGACTTTATCTGCCATCAATAGAGCCTTGTTTACACGTCTTCCGTGGGAAATAGTGAATTTAGTATTATCACATAGACTGAAAGCCTTCCTTTGTTGCCTGTGTGTTTTACGTAAACTGTAAAAAAATAAAAAATTAAAAAAAAGTCCTCAAATCAGATATTTTGCATTCAATAATCCAAACGCTGATGAATGATGTCTCACATTTACGGTACGTCTCTCACAAACTTTACTCAATTAAGCAGATTCATAATGGGCCCCATTTTTCTGGCTGACAGAAAACCAGGTCAGCCAGAAAAGATGAGGAATGGGCTGTTCATGACTACCAATAACATTTGCACACTTTGCTGGAGTACGGCCAGCATTTCTTCCATGACGCAGACTCCTAAAATTATCTGCTGTTAATTTGATGAATCGTTTTCTTTCGCCTGTGATGATATCAAATTGGTAGTTATAATTGATGAAATTAAGTGTTTCCTTTTACATAAAAGTTAGTGATTCAGAAATGAGTAAACATGTTGTATGAGTCCCTTTATGGGACAATATAGATGTTTTAGCTGTTATACATTAAAAACTGTCACTGAATGTAGGACTAGCATAACGTTTTGTACTTTTCATAATAATATCTCAATGATTCGTTCCATGTATTGGTGCTTTTTTTTAATGCACAGTGTCATGTTAAATGCCATGGAGGTCTAAATATTACACAGCCCATAGTTCTATGTGGCTTTACAAAATGACAAACTATCTCCTGCTATGACATATCGGTAATGATCTTTCAGATGATCATAAAGTTACAAAGTTAAGTAAATGTCTGGTGAAAGCTAAATTTAGTTCACAATGTTTAATATCAGTGTCAAATGTATGATGCAAATAAAGCCCTGTCTCTGAAGTGGTGCATGCCTGCTGACAATAATGTGCAGAAATATGTTTCATCTTGAAATACCCACTCTCTAGCCTAACCTGGGTATTTTTATCATCAAACATGCTCAAAGGCAACTGAATAGTTGACAAACAGGTAAAAAGGCTCTTCTTAGCCAGGAGCAACGCCTGAGGTCATGTTGTTGATATTTGTCAGGGCCCCTCCTCCTCTCCTCCTGTTAAACTCAAAAACATTGCTGGACCCTGTAAAAGGTGACCTATATAGTTACTGGTCTATTGTTATTTTAGTTGCTAAATTTGCATATATATTAACTGCAAAACATGCCTTTAATATTGCAATATTATTTAATCTTATTTCAATCTTATTTTTATTAACACCGCAAATGGTTTGTAATAAGCAAGAAAAATTGTAAAAATATTTAATACCGAATACGAATTACTGAAGATGGACACCGTGGTACGCACAGTAAGTCACACAGCTACCAATGCTTTCTACCCACCCCCTCGCCGCGATCAGCCGCAGAGCCTCCAGGTTGCCGTGATAAGCAGCCCACAGCGTCGGTGTCATGCCATCCTCATCCGGCGCGTTGAGATCCTTCCGAGTCGCCTCCTTCAGCAGGTCCAGGTAGCCATCCCGGGCCGCCTTGTGGTACCTGTCATTCATGGTGCAGAATTAATCCACCCTGCTCGACTCCATTCCTTTTCATCAACACCACCATCGTCGTCGTCGTCATGCGGCGATGTAGTGGGAGCAGACCGGCTGAAGTGCCAATTCGTCCCGCAGTCGCCCCAGAGCCAGTCGCTGCTGATCAGTGGAGGAGCGCGTCGGTGGTATCCAGGGACGCCACGGTGCACCCCAGCGTGTGGGTAACAGTGCTCCCGGTGGCCGAGGTGGACCAAAGAAAGACCTTCAACAAAATACAACAAACAGACAATATGAGTGCTTAAATATCAAAGATAAATGAATGTTGTACCCCTAACCGAGGAGTTATTTAATGATGTCCCCAATGATCTGTCCTCTGGTGTATCAGAGGCTCTCAATAATCATTGTAAAAAAGACAATATCCTTACTGACTTAGTTGCCAGTTTATCGGGTACATCCAGCTAAAACTAATGCAATCAAATGCAATTAAACCTCCCTTCATATAGGTCTTCATATTCAGTTTTCGTTCATTGTTTTAGAGAGGTGTTGATGCAACCTGTCATTTTGCATGATGTAGTTTAATGCACCTCTTCAGTCAATGTACACGTTAGTGGCTGGTCCAAAAACTACATTTCCATGCATCTGGTGGAACGTTTACATTTTACATTTCTATTCAATCTGAAAACATTTCTGAAACCTTTCAAACTCATTCATCAGGAATAAACTTCGAGATCACTGCACTGAAGTTGTATATATATTGTGCAGGTATTATTAGCACAGACACTTACATGTATGTGAGACATACAAGTAGATGTCTCACTGTGACAAATGAGGAAGAGTCAGAGTCACTCCGGTGTATTTGTTTGTCAGCTTCCTTTTGAATAAACCCATTGTTCTCACTTTAAACTTTCCATTGCTGGTGGTATTTATTAAGCAACATGTTTGCAGACAAAAGAGTTCATTGAGTGTCGCAATGTGAAGTCCCTCACTCTCAGACCCGCCCCGATGAAAAGGACATCGATTATCTATCTGAAATAAGAAGCGACACTGAAGTTCTCATACAGTACTTTGAAACTTCCATAACAATAGGTCCCGATAGCGGCCAGGCTTTTCATGTTCTACACCTCGGGCGTTCTGCAGAGACATGACACAGGGGCACGTTTCTTCATTGGGCTTTCTGCATTAATGAGAACTGGGAGTATTCCCTTCAAAGCACCGACTCTAAAAGATAAGAGAGTTACACATGCTACGCCTGTTTTAGAGAATTTAGATCATGTTTAGATTGCGATGTAGCCGCATGGGGTCAGCTGCAGCAAAAAGAGCATCAAGTTGAACATGATGACACACTCATAAAGCTTCTAAAATATATATATATGAATGCAAAAAAAATATGAAAAAAACATGCGTTGATGCAGTTTTGTTTTTCCTTACGTTAGCATTTATTTCGTGCATACTGTTAAGGCTTCTACAACTCAAAGCCCTGGATTACAAATGTATCGTGTAATATCAAAGAAATGCAGTTTATCCGAAAAGCAACCGGTTTCTTGTATTTTGGAATACGTGAGAAAAGGTTTTTCGTGGAAACATCTTTTGAACTTTACATGAATATTTTGTGCAAAACACGCTGTGTTTGGTAATAATATGGTGTTATTCATAACAGTTGACATTTATGGCTGCACAGTAAACCACGGCGTTTCTGACGAGGTATAAAAACCACGACGGCTCGGGCTGCTTCTCAGGATCACACTGCATCAGGTAGGTTTACAGGTATCCTGAAGCTACCTTCATTATAAGAAGATCACTACTTTGTCGGATTGTCATAACAGCATCATTTTTTTTGTAACAAGAGCATGCACGTTATTATATTTCACCTGTCCTGGTGTTAAAGTATTTTATCATAGATGGAGAGGGATAGTGTAGATTACTTTCCTCATAGCTTATTCACGCAAACATGTTTTTGGGATTCTCACTCTATACAGCACTATAGACATGCAAATTAATTTGCTGATTTGAAACTACTCTTTTGTGTCCGTGGTTTCGCTTGGGATCTGCCTTTTCAGGGAGCGCATAAGTGGGTGTAGCTGTTGAACCTGAAACGTTTAAGACGGAACCGCAGGTGCAGCAAACGACTCATTTGTGAATAGGCCATAGAGAAGGGAAGGATGTGTTTAGCCACCGGCAACCCATGCGACTGTTTGACCCATGGCAATCCCTGTGAACCATGCAGGATGACGGCCAAAGACAGGGAGACGGAGGAGGCCAGCCTGTCCAACAACATCAATGTGCCGAATCCAGTGGAGAGCACGTGCGAGCCCGACCCGAACATCCCTTCCGCTGGGGCTCAGAAGGACAGGGGTCGAAACTGGGGCTGGATGCTGTCTGGGATCATTTGTGTGAACGTTTTGATCCTGGGCTGCGCCTTGGTCAGCGGCAGTGCCAACAACAACGTCAAGATCGGCAGCGCTGACCTGCAGGCCTTCCTCATCCTCCTCCTCCTCCTCACCTCCATCTGGATGGTTTACTATCTCATCTACACGGTCAGGAAAGAAAATGCTGTTGATTACAAGGACGGCCATGCTGGACCTGTATGGCTCCGGGGTAAGTAAATGTTGCACATCTTCAGACTAAAGTGTTTTATATTTGCTGAGAATGTTCAAACTAAGTTTGCTCGTTGCTCCTTCAGGAGGACTTGTGCTGTTTGGATTGCTCAGCATCGTCATGGATATTTTCAAGATAGCCAGCTATGCGGGCTTCCTCCACTGCGATTCTGGCGTTAAGGTTGCATTTCCTGTGGTGCAACTTGTCTTCGTACTTGTGCAGGTAAAAATGCATATTACAAAGACATTAATTCGTTAACTCAAGTGTTCATCATTGCAAAATTATTAATACAATTGTGCTATCAATTTGCAGACATACTTTTTGTGGATGCACGCCAAGGCATGTGTACAGCTACAAAAGAACATTACACGGTATGTAATTAATGGACCACTCACTGTCTTTGAGGGTATCTACTTAAAAAATTAAGTTTTCTTGTTTGGTCGATTAATCATTTGGCTGATAAAATGTCAAGAATAGTGTAAAATGTTTATCACAATTCCCCAGAGCTCACGTTGACATGTTTTAAAAATTAAAAACCTAAAGATATTCAGATTACTATCATAGAGGACTAAGACTAAATAGTCACCTTATATTCAATATAGCAAAACGCTTAACTTAAAAGACTTAAACTATTAATTGATTATAAAAATAGTTTCCAGTTATTTTTCTGTCAGTTGACTTATTGACTAGATGTTTTAGCACTAAACTGTAATAAGACATTTTGGTTTGACAAACCAAATTAAGTTAAAAGCAAGACTATTATTACTTGGTGGATACTGATTTTTAATGTTGCCCCTTGAATTCAGTATAAATCAGACATTATTAAAGCAGATCATATAAAATCAACACTGTTTTAGTCTGATCATTTATTTCTTTTGATTCCCTCTTGTCTTCTTATCTAGCTGTGGGCTGATGCTCACCCTCTCCACAAATCTAGTTGTGTGGATGACTGCGGTCACAGAGGAGTCCCTACACCAAACAACATATCCCGAATATCCGAGCAACGACACCCAACTCTCAGGACGAAGCCTGTTCATCAATAAAGGTAATTAAAGCAGATAAATCAATCAAAGCAGATATAGCAATGAGTAAAGTACCACAACTTAATACTTCTGTCTACCTGTGCCCCGTCATGTCTTACAGCGGGTTATGGAGACGAAATGTGCAAGTGCAGCCACACCTCATGTAGCGTCTTCAAGGAGGCCTACTACTACTTGTACCCCTTCAACATTGAGTACAGTCTCTTTGCCTCAGCCATGGCATACATCATGTGGAAAAATGTGGGCAGAGTAACAGAAGAACACGATCACCACATCAAATTCAGTATCAAGGATATATTTATCGGTCCTGTGGCAGGACTTCTCTTGGTGGCGTCGGGCCTGGCAACCTTCATCGTATATGAGATGGAAATGGTTAGCAAAGATAGTGATGACGACCGGAAAGACAAAGCAGTGATGATGCACTTTGTCATGAATATCGTGATAGTGACCCTGATGTCCGTCTCCACTGTGATCGGCTGTGCCATCTACAAGGTGGACCACAGGGAGCACGTATCAGAGAAAAGCCCCACACGGAGCCTGGATGTGGGGCTGCTCGTCGGAGCCTCACTGGGGCAGTTCATCATCAGCTACTTCACCATCGTAGCGATGGCTGCAACTGGAGCCAAAGGCTACCTGAACAGGCTCAACCTGGCCTGGGCTATCCTGATGGTGATCCAACTCGGCCTGCAGAACTTTTTCATCGTGGAAGGGCTTCATCGGGAGCCCTTCCACGAGATGCACCCGATCACTGTGGTTGCAAATCCATATGTGCTGCAGCCGAGCAAAGAGCTGAGCACCTTTGAAGGGTCAGAGATGGACGCAAAGCCCAGTCCGGTACTCGCAGCACACAGCCCGCACGCTCACATGGCCGAGCACAAGCCCAAACTGTTGTGGAAGAGACGGATTTTGAAGGAGGTCTGTGCGTTTCTGCTGCTGGGCAACGTCATAGTGAGTAACGCTCTCCCTTACACTCTCAAAAGTTACTGCTTGAAAATTCACCACATGCTAGACCTGTTCTCCTTTCTGTCTTTCACAGCTGTGGATCATGCCGGCATTCGGTGCTCGTCCCCAGTTTGACCACGACACTGAAACGGAATTCTACGAATTCAACATGTGGGCTGCGATTGTAAATATTGGACTTCCCTTTGGCATTTTTTACCGCATGCATTCAGTCGCCAGTCTGTTTGAGGTCTTTCTGACCGCATAACGCATGCAGGAGCTCACGGCAGCCCACTGTTTTGACAATATAAATCTGTTTTGTATAAATTGTAGTTTGTTTTGATGTTTCTTTGTTATTTCTCTGAACATTTGTGAAGTGCATGTTTGTCAAACAATGTTTCTCATGTTGTTAAAGCTTGATGTAACAATGTAAATGTATTCAAAATATCATTTTCAGAAGTCAAACAATAATTGCGAAGTTAATCTTTTGTGACACGTTTTATGCTTCAGCCTCTGCACGCACAAAATAAAGGCAAGCAATGCAGTAAGTAGAGTAAGAAAATGGTTGTGCCATCAATTATTATCATTATTAATAAAACATATTATTTGTAGTACACAGCTGTAGTGGTCAACCCAATTTTTACAATTTTGTAGAGCAAATGATTAATTGATTTAAATTGAGAAAAGATTGGTAGCTTAATGGATAATGAAAATATTTGTTGGTTGCAGCCCTAATTATCATCTTTTTGGGACTTTACTAGGCTCTGAATCTACTGTATCTGAAAAAGGGTTTTTGGGGGTAACAGATGTTTTACCTTATTGTTGATTGGCCAAAACATAACGTATCTATTAAATACTATGTAAACATAGATTGTGGACATCCTACTATGTTATATTGTTTTAATCAAACTTTAATAAAAAATAATCTAAGTAATTCAAGTTTTTTTAGGTTTGAACTGGTTGACTGGTGCCACTTGGGTGTGATTTTGTGCAAAATACCAAAAAAATAAATTAATAAAACCTATGGTCACTTAATTAAACGCATGAAATAAAAGCTCTCCCATAGCTTTTGGAAGATCTTACGAGCTTGAAATAAAAGCATGTATCTACACTGGAACAATGTCATGTGACATACATTCATAGAATGTATACAAGAAGCAGAAATAGCTATTTATTTGGGCTGATGCGTTAGTCTGACCTTTGAGTCAGGCACATTTAAAGCCACCCTTCTTTTGGGTCCTCAGCATAATGTTTTGTTTACAACACGTCACCAGGAAATACATCGCCAAGTTTCAACATGCAGAGACAGGTGATCGATCCTACCTTTGACTTTTGTGATAACTCATGAACAGTTTTGGCTTCTTGAATGTATTGTAACTCGTCTGAAGCGACATAAATGTGTGACTGTTCTGATTTAAATTACAAACTAAGCCGTGGAAACGGATATGTGGAAGATAAGCGTTAACCTGATAATGTATTTTTGCTTTACGTTAACAGGACTCGCAAGACGCTCCTCTCTTTGGAGAAGAGGACGGTAACATAGGCGCTAGAAAGTCCAAGATTAGGTGAGATGTGCGAGACTACTTCTGTCCGAAGTGACTGTCCTGTTCTCACCAACACGCTTTATTATCAAATCTGTGTTTCAGACACCCGCTGGTCTCCTTCTTCCATCTCTTCTTCCGAACAAGTGCCATCTTGGTCTACTTACTGTGCGACATCTTCAGCAGTCGTTTCATTGCCTGCATGGTCACCATCATCCTCCTGCTGTCATGTGACTTCTGGACCGTGAAGGTGAGCAGGTCGGGTGGATTACTAGGTGTGGAAATAAATAATCCCAAATCATGCGTCACTTTTATACACACAACACCTTGTTTGGGTCACATGAGGAGCTGCAACTAGCTGTTATTTTTGAAGCTGAAGTTGGCTTCAGATTTGTAGCTTCAGATTCTACAGTTAAAGGGAAAGTTATACTATATTTTAATCTGGACCTGGTTCAACTTGGTCTACATATTTAAAAAAAAAAAAAAAGAATAAAGCTTTCAGAAATCTGAAACATAATAATCTAGTCCAGATATGACTTGATTATAGTGGTTTTGGATCTGGAACTTGTCCAGTGTAGTCTATATGTGAAAGAAAACAGTGGAATCTCCCTTTTTACCTTTTTACAAATAGAATAAAGCTTTCACACATTTGAAAGTGTGTTCCAGACAGAATGAGAATCTGTTGCTGGTTCAGTTTAATATAACTTTCCACTTAACTGTCAAATCCAAACGCTGTGAGTCAGAAGCTAACTTCACATTGAGATTCATTTCAGTACCAATAAATCTGAAAGTTTTTGTCACAATTAACCAATCATTTGTTTAAAAATGCCCGCAAAAATAGTGAGAAAGTTCCCACATTAATTTCCCACAGCCCAAACTGAAACATTCACATTGAATTGTTAATGACAAATCAAAGTACATGTGTCTTTTCCCCTCAGAACGTATCTGGCAGATTGTTGGTGGGCCTTCGCTGGTGGAATCAAGTGGATACCGATGGAAAGAGCCACTGGGTGTTTGAGTCGAGGAAGGTAAGCAGAAGGTACATGGACACGTTCCTTAAAGGCCTAGTGGGCATTTTCACCGAGCTCTTTCCGGCCCAAGAGAAAAAGAAAGCTTTCTCAACAAAGGTTTGGAAGAGTAAAGACACACATTTGGAAAAAACAACATCTTTTGTAAGCTAAACCGTCTCATCACATTTTTTTTTTAATACATATTATTCAGTGTGATCGTGGCAGCAAGGTTTCGGTAAATATACGCGGATGTTCATTGTAACTCAGAGGTGACTGCATTCCTGTATGTGCATAGCCATTTGTTTTACAGTGTAATCGAGCTGCATGACCTTATTAGACAATTGAAGATAGTGTAACATAGAACGGCTGCATTGTCCTCTCTTAGAAATGTCACACGTCACCATACGGACATGAATTTCCAAAGAATAAACCAGTTTGTTTTTTTTTATATCTTGGATTTTTGTTACCAGACGCACACCGGACTTCTGAGCACGACATCTGGTGCTGAGTCTCGGATCTTCTGGCTCGGACTCATCGTGTGCCCCATCTTCTGGATAATGTTTGTGTTCAGCGCCATCTTCTCCTTCAAGATGAAATGGCTGGTGAGTTCAGTGCTTTTGAAAGTGAACGTCTATTCAATTTCCACCTTTTATTAGTTGCTAATTGTTGGTTCCCCCCCCCAGGCTGTAGTTATCATGGGCTTGGTTCTACAATGGGCAAACTTGTACGGCTACGTCAAATGCAAGTTCAGTGGACAGACCGACCTGAGAAACATGGCACAGAACTATCTTGGTGTCCAGATTTTTAAACAGGTATGTGAAGAGAAGTAATACTTAACTTTTTTGTCTAAATGCCATGATGCATTAACTGTTGCATTTATATTTTTTTCACAAAAGGCAATGAAGAAGACAGAGGGAAGTTGAAGAGGACGAACCGCCTGCAGTGTGATGGACACATTATATCGACTTTATACCTGTTTTTGATACAACTGATTTTGTATGGGTGTATGGGTTCTTTCCTCTGAAATCATTGACTGATTAATTCAGGAATAATTTCCAGACTTTCTATTAATGCAAATAAAAAAAACTAGTTGCTTTTGAGAATAAATTCCATTCAGTAGTTTTGGCAGTGCATCAGTTCAGAGCACAGGTAGAGTTATCATTTCTACTGATGTAAGGTTATTGTGAAACATAAACCCTGACTGGTAAACTGAGTTTACAACAAAACTGGCACAAACCCTGACTTTAATTTATTTTAAAACAGCAGTTAAGGAGGAAATGCCGGAGTCCTGATGGGATTTCGATCAAGGAAATGCCCTCTATTTCAGGGCAGTTTTGTCTATAAAATAATAAAATAAAAAGCATTATTTTTTTACATTACACTTTTGTAACTTTTGACATCTCAGCATCTCTGAATGTACTGTATACTGTTGTGAAAAGGGCTTTGGGGACAATAAAATATATAGAGATAGATGTGTTATTGTGCCTACTATTTAAACTAGGGGTGGGGGTCTTACTGCTGCTTTATGTTGTTTTAATCAAACTTTATAAAATATTGGGATAAATGATATTGTGATATGTCAGGGAGCAGTTGGTAAAGTTTATAATGTTTAGTTACAAGTGCCACTTGGTTGTGAGTTTACACAAAAACTGGTGATTTACCCTCTGAAATTGTTGTTTTACAAAAACGTAAATGGATAAATACAAGAATAAACTCATGACCATCATTTCTGGCTGGAAGTGTCAACATTATGTTATTAAAACCAATAGAATATATTCACCTCTCATTAGCTGTCCTTCAACAGCCTTTGTTTTAATGGTGGACATAAACAGAGTTGTGAATTATTAAACTCAACAATCAAGTGCAGCAGCTCACCTGTCTGCAGTGAATGATTACACCACTAGGTGGCAACGACAGAGCATCAGTGTTTAACAGAGGCCATGCAGCTTCATCCGTCTTTTCCTTACATTTAATATATTTTTTGTATTTTTATAGACATACTATAATATAAGCAGAGGGTGGTCAATATCGGAAAATTTTAAATAAAATCTCACATGTTGAGGGCTGAAGGAACATGGTTTTGTCATGTGTCCAGTTTTAAATAAAATATATTATGTAAAAGAATAGCTATGTATAAAATGTTTTATGCTTCATATAATATAGAAATGTCATTCATTAACATTAATCAATTGATTGATGTATGTATTTTGTAATTCAAACACATTGGAAATGGATGTTTTTCTTCACTTTATGCGGAAAAAACTAATTAAACTGAAACCGTAACCCATAAACCACAATACAAGCCGAATCGCGAGCTTGTTGAACCGTTGCACCACTAACACTTCCATAAGTCATGTGACTCAAAATGATAACAGGAGTGAAGGATGAATTCCTTTATTTGTTTGATTTTCAGAAATATGCCCACACATCTTTATCAGACATACAGAGATTAACTACGAGTACAAATGAGAACCACAGTATTTGACATAATATAAAGAATGTGAGGTTAAACACGTGTAAATGTAATAAATGCTGAGGTTAGCATGTTGAAATCTGAACAGCTCAGTTTGGCTGTTTTTATAGTGATTAGTACCAGAAATCAAAATGGTCAACTGAACATGGATACTTTATCATCACACAAGACATGGCAATAAAGTATGCACTGCCAAAACTAAAGTAGAGCCAGAAAATTGTCCTGTCCACTTTGTTGGCAAACATCTGATATCTGTGACTTTCCAGTGTCTTGGCATCCAGAGCGTCCAGGAAGTTGACCACCTTTCTGAGCATTTGACTGTCGTCTTCTGAGCCATTCAGCTGAATGACACTAATGTCAGCTTTGACTTCTGTAGGGAATGAAGCTGCAATCAGAGCAGGTCATACAGGGTTTGTTTTTTTCAAAAATCAAGATGTGAGCATCATAATCAAGAGGTTTTGCAGGGCAGACTCAACACATGCAGTCAAGTCTTCCTCACCCTCATCCTCCTTCAGGTCCTTGTTTCCCGTGTTTCCCGAGACTGAGCCTTCACAGCAGCAGCTGAAAAGGAGGGTACCGTCTGTGGACAGCCGTGTCAGCAGCATGGACAACAACATGCTCACCACCAAGAGGATCAGACAAACACAGAAGTGGATTCCTGCGGCACAGACGAGATGGTTAGTGACTCAAACTGCAATGCCGTTCATGTATTTGGTTTGTGAATGTGTTTGTGAGTGCGTGCGAGCTGACTGACGGATGACGGGGCTGCACTGGCCGTCTCCAGGGAGCTGATCGTTGAGGATGATGAGGAACATGGTGAAGCTGAGCACCAGCGTGACCTTAAAACAGTTGCGTTCACCACCTCCCAGCGGCAGAGCGAAGCTGACCATATCGGCTATGATGATCAGAATACTGGGCAGCAGTAGTGTTATGAAGGGGTTGGTTTCTTTAATGCTTAATTCAACCTGAGGAGTGTGGCAGACAGAGGTTCATGGTACAATATAGGAACTGCATTTTATTGTTTTTAGAACTTCTGGCGTAAAATACAAGTATGTGATTCGGGGAAATGGTGAATACTTTATTTTCTGCCAGTGTCTCATTCATATTTTTTCTCAATTAATCAATTAGTAGTTTTTTTTTCACAAAATGGCAGAAAATAGTAAAAAATGTCCATTATAACTTCTCACAGATTTTCAAATTACTTAATTTGTCCTGCCAACAGTCTAACACTCAGACAAAGAAAAGCAACACATCCTCACACCTGAGAAGCTGGAATCAGGGAAAGTTTGATGATTATTGATGTCAAAATACTTGCAGATTCATTTTTGATTTATTGATTACTAGTTTAGTTCCAACCCAAGCTAGATATGTCGCAGTCAAACAGGTCAATTGCTGTTTTGTTTTTGTGAAGTTAAATACCTTTAGGTTCATACCACTATTGCAAGAATTTGGTGAATCATTACCTATTTAAAGTATAAATGACATGATTGTACATGCTCACAAACTTACCATGATGTAATTGCGGTCACTTCTTACATTCTTGAGGGTCACATTGTCTGTTCTCCAATCTCCATGGGACCCATCAACGTTCTTTAATTTCCCGAATACCAGATCTGTACCACATCCTGAAAGAAATGGCTTCTTTAAAAGAGCGCACTGACAGAGCATTGACAGACTCATGATGGGCAGTTTAAAAAAAGAAAAAAAAGAAAATCTAAATCATCTTTTACATCCAAACATGGCGCCTACATTACCCACAATGCAACATGCTCTCCAACAGTTTGGTCAGAGATTCTGGTGCGTTAAGCTAGCAGCAACTAATGTAGCCTCATTTGACAATGCACAACACTTTATTATGGCAATGCCTTAATAATTGGAATATCTAAAAAACATTAAAAAAAAAAAAGATAACCAAACCATAAGATAACCAAAACACCACAACCATTCATGACCAAAAGAAAATTAATCAATATCTTCTTCAGAATTAACACAGATGTGTACAATTATGAAACTAAGCCACTCAACACCCAATCTGCTCTACAACTTTGATAAAACACTGTATAATATTTGTATTAGTGAATTGCTGAGCTCACCTTGGTTGGACCAGGTTTGGATCGCAACAGGACATTCATCACTAGCGAAGGGATAGTTGAACAGGTTGACTTCACAGTTCACCTCTGCATTTATGATCACAGAGTGCTCCACTGTGCCATCACTGTTTACCAGCAGATCACGGGAGTTGTGAGACATAGTTGTTTTTATTCTACACAGGTGAGAAACAACAGACGAGTGAGATGAATATCAAGAAGTCCATTAATATAATTTGCGATGATATAGTTGCATTATGTTGTTATGTAACTTACCCATTTGTAACATGGAGTTCTGGGGTCCAGATTGTATTCACTGGCAGGATCACTTTGTCATATGGGTAAACTGACCTGTCCCATCCCAACTCAGGATCTCTCCACACCTGTGGTTTCAAATAAAAATTATTGTGACTGAAACATACTCTCTGTTTCTTTTTGTCCATTTGTTAGTATCTAGGAGCTTACGAGTGAGGCTTGCAGACGACTTATTATGTGGAGAGTCTTTGTATCCTGTTAATAAAAAGATAATAAATATGGTTATGCAGAGTGTCAACTCTATTGGATTGCTGGTGGAAATGAATCAGTCATTGTCTCAAAATTTTGCTCAGATGACCATTTTGTCTTCCTGCATGTATTTATTACCTGATCAAAAGAAATTCTCAAAACAACATTAACAAGACTTAGGAACAATAACAACAATAATTGTAATTTTAATGATTTGTTCTTCAAATTATGAGAGATCTAAAAGGAGAAACAAATAGGAATTCTCAGTAGAAAATGTATGAAACACTACTTACAACTGACAGAGTCTGGTACTCAATGAGCGGCACGGAAATCTTGTGGGTACAGTTTTCATTTTGTGGCTGAGATAGATATTCTTTCTCAATCAACATTTCAGCCAGACATCGGCGATTTGTGCAGCTGGCATGTCCACGCCCTGAAATTAGAGATAAAAGATTTGTTAAATACTTCTGCCATTCTACTGCCTCTCTAAACATTGTTGTGTGAAATATATATTACACTTACCTACTGTTAGTAAAGTCAGTAAGAAGACCGCCTTCCACAGGCTGTGGGTAAGAAATCTCAACATGTCTGGCTATTAGACTTTGCGTATGGTTGATAACTGCAGATTGACTTACAGCTGTGTTCCATCCCTTCAGGTTTCAGCCTAACATTGCACTTAAATAGGCCTGACGGTGACGTTTAACCACATATTTACAACACTAATTAGGCACACCACAAGACAATAGGGAGAATACCACGCCTGTCCAGCGCATCCCTCAGTGATCCTGTGTAAACAGTCAGAACACCAGTGCAATAATATCACTGTCTGTTTACCTGCCAGCTGACACTGATATTTGGCATTATAGCTTGTCATGCTATTCTGTATTATAATAGGACTGTGGCTGGAGTCGCCGGAGGCCGCCAACAATGGACACCTGAGTTAACATGAATGTCTCCCAGTCATGGATGCAGGACAGCCATTATATATACATTTGTTTTGACAGCTGGACAACGTATTCAGGTTTTTGTCTTTTTTTTCATTATTTATTTTTTTTACTTTAGTTTTGACAATATGGCCCAAAAGCTCATTACATTGTATAGAAGTAATTCGAATTTTCATTCATGTTAGATTGCAATGTCACAATATTTATTTTTGTATAAGTGTTTCATGATGGGGTTGTCATCTGCAATTATATAGATTTAACACATCTATAAAAGAGAGAAGAATGAGTGTCATTTTCTCAAGTGTTATCCTCTAATAAGTTCTGATTTCATTAGTAGTAGTTTGTAGTCTTACATGTTTCAGCTGTATTTGTGTGTGTAGTTCTTTTTTTCATTCTTTTTTACAACCTTGACTTGTTATAGTAATATTGTGAGGGATTATCACTTAAGATTTTTAAATTGTATCGGCACCTGTGTCATTTTTTTGTGTATTTTGTGTTAATGGCTGCTTCATACTTTGTTAAAAGTCAAATTTATAGCTAATTAGTTTGTGTTGGAAAAAAATATCATGCATGTGGGGTAAGAGCAGTTTAAAAGGTGCTAAAAGTGGGGATAATTTCAAATTCAAAGCAGGCATAAATAAACCAAAAACAATTTCCAGACTATACACACACACACACACACACACACACACACACACACACACACACACACACACACACACACACACACACACACACACACACACTGGATCTCTTTAAATGTTGGACGTTGTTTTAGTGTCTTGTAAGGCGACACATGGTGCAGGACACATTCATTAATAAATCACTTTTCTGTCCTGTACTTTTAGAGTTTATAGGTATAAACAAGTATGTACTGCAGTAAAGGAAGTAAAACTGTTTTCCTTTTGTCTGTTTTCACTGAATCGTTTTATAGTTGCTGCCTGTAAATGACAGACTGATGAACTATTCTTTCCAGGTTATCTCTCAGAGGAATTTCTCTTATCTGTCTTCACACATCATCTTAAACAACCAATATGTGATGAATGAGGCAGGATTCACAGTGTAGGGGGGGGGGGGTCATGTTCTATTTTTAAAAACACAACAAGGTTGTTTTGATGTTGTTGCCCTCTTTGTGACAGCTTTGGATGCTCTTATGACTGCAATAAAAGTGGTTTAAAAGTTTAGTGTGTCCTTGCGGCTCAATTGTGATTGCTCTCGTCTTATCACAACCAAATTGAGGACAACTGAGACAAAGACAGCGTCTCCACCTGTTGGAGCAAAGGTTAACTTTCTGTCTAATGAATCATGGAAATCCAAAGAGAAATTACTCAAATATACACAGCTGCAAAATGATCTATATACTATCAATATTTCTCTGCCTTTATTGTTTTGTGGAAGACCGTTTAAATAACGCAATTTCTATTTCCTCATCCAGAAGCACACAGAGGGCATTTGGTGGTTTGTTAGGGACCTTTTAAAATATTCCATAGGTCATAAATTCTTTCAGATTGTCCAATAGGGTTCAGAGGGAAGGGATTGCTGTGATATCAGAACAAAATGGGACTTTGCTTGAGGACCAGGCCGGCCCCCAACACTCTGAGGCTACTTCCACTGTGGCAACACATCGTTTAATGCTTGGCAGAACTGATGGGCTTATGAGACACCTGACGAAACTCTAATTTCTACTTTGAAAGTAAGTTGAACATTTAAACATACTATGTGTGCTTTTTTAAAAAAGTAATTTAAAGTAATAAATAAGAATTCTGAAGTGTCTATGTAGAGGAGAAAACCAAATTAACTTTGTGTTTCTACAAACATTCATGGAGGTAAAAATTGTGTCAAAAGATTTTATTAGACTAATTGTAAAGAAACTTTTTAAGTTAAGAAAATAATTAAAAATGCAGTGGAAAAAGTACAAAACTCCAAGATATTAACAGGGTCAAGCCAGTCGGAAGGAAAATAATTAACCACAAGTTGCAATAATTAAATATTAAGTTATTATATAATTAACAGCAATTATTAAGTATTGTCATGACAAAATAATACATCATTAAATACATTATTAGTCCAACAAATCCTGCAGAGTCAGAGTCAGTAGCTCACAACTACTCACATAGTGTCTTACACTGTATATAGAAATATTGGAACCACTATCCACTGTACCATAACAACATTAGCTACTCCTGGTAATTTTCCCTGCTCATTGTAATGCAAGGAGCGTGTGCAGGTGGACCCCAGTGACCCTTTTCTTTGACCTGATTGTCCTGTAAGCTGTTCTTGTCCTCCTCCATGGACTCTGTGAAACCTGTGACACTTATGAAGACTTCAACGACTTATGGGTGCATGTTGACTTGGTAACTTGCTGTTTGTCCATGCATTTCCCTCTATTTTCCTCCTATTGAGGCATTAACAGTCACACTTGCCATGACTTTCTACAATAACATTTTTGAGTGCTAATAACTACAATTATACAGCGCTATAAGCATATTATAAGGCATTATAAGTTTAAGTAGACATGGCGGTCACAGAAAGTGTTACCGATAAATGTGTAATTGAATTGTGTCTGGTTTTTTTTGTTTTACCAACCTTTTAAAACTTTTATTTGCAGTTTTGCTCCTGCATGAAGGTGACTATTTTTGCAATCTTTGACTTTTTCAATCTGAGTATTTCTGTTAACAGGAACCCATTTAAAACTACAGTAAAACTGTATTTGGATCGACATTGATCTGACTGACAGGAACACCGTGTTTTAATGAGTACACTTAACAAGTTTTAGACGTGAGAAGCCATTTATAAACCGAGATAAACATCAGCTACATGTTCTCAGCTGACTCAATTAAGCAATAAAACTCTAGATAAAAGTCTGATAGACTTCTTGCTCGGAAGGACATGGCTTGAAAAAAACATATTGATCAGTGAGTGAGTCAACTCAGCATTGTGTGCTCAAACATAAATTTGATAGTGAGCCTTTCATCAGTGACAACTCAATCTGCTGTCAGATTACTGAAGTACAGTATAAGAGTGTTAACAGTGTCCTGACTTTGGTGTATTTGATGTGATACTAAAAAGAAGGTGGTTAAAGTTTGACATTTGAGGAAACATTTGGAGGTGAGAGCTGTTAGAGGTGGTTGGAGGATAATAATTTACCCTCATGAGGACCAAAATAGAGGTCGAGGTTTTGCTTAATCAACCGACGCATACTTTCTTAGGATTTGTGGATAAACGTCCGATTATATAAACACTTCATGGCCTCCCTCCAAAGCTATTGCCCCAAAATCATAAAAATTATGAATGGAAACATATTATAATGAATTAAACTTGGGCAGTTTTGTCATACCTTTATGACCGGTAGCTGTCACCAAGGGTTCCAGTCTGTCAATAAGACGGACAGCCTTCAGACTTTTCCATCATTGTTATCATGGAAAATATTCGCAACATGTTGTATTGATATTGTATATTATAATGCTCAGTTTATGGTGTGTTTTATTATGAAATTAATTTCAATTTGTCTTTATAGATTATATAACTGTGTTCACGATTCGTACTAGGAGTGACAATTGTAATTTATGCATTAGCTCAAATACTTTCACAATGAATGTCAAACTGGTTAATAGTTCTTATTTTGTGAGTGTTTTTAATCCTCTGCATGATTACATGTGGTCATAATTGTGGATTTGTACAGTGTCCAGACTGTAATGGAACTTGTGGTAAATAATCAACCAGTGAGAAACATTTTTCACACCCAGAGCTGGGCACTGCACAAGTCATTTGCTGCTGATAGCCCGAGGCACGGAGTGACCTCGGCTGCTTGCTCAAACATGAAGGATTCAGCTCAACAAACAAGCCTGAGAGCCTTTTACATTTCAGCCACTTGTAATGAGTAAAATACTGTCTCTCCTGTCCATGCCAAGACGACTGTCATCCTTACATGCTTAACATACCTTCTATTGCATGCTTGTCTTTGTACAGGAAACTGAAAGGCAGCCTCAGCATGGAGAGGGGTGAGCAGGTCGTCATTGATACCTACTACACTACAATCCACACAATGGGCCGTAAAAAGGAGGGCAGGCAGCTGCGCTACATGCAGAAAGATGGCAGGTTCCCTGTGGTTTTCCAAAAGGCCCCTGGAGACTGGAGCCCGTACTTGATGGACATCTTCACTACTCTAGTGGAGATCCGCTGGACGGTGATGGTCCTCATCTTTTTCCTCTCCTACATTCTCTCTTGGCTCTTTTTCGGTCTCTGTTTTTGGCTCATTGCATATGTGCACGGGGACATTAGCGATGTTGATAACTCACCCTGCGTGGACAACGTGCGTGGCTTTACCGGAGCCTTTATGTTCTCAATGGAGACCCAGGCGACTATTGGTTATGGCTTCAGGGGGATGACCGAGAACTGCATTGTAGCCATTATTGTGGTGACAGTTCAAGATGTGTTTAGCTGCCTCCTTGACACCATCATCATTGGTATTGTTGTTGCTAAAATGGCATGTGCACGTAAAAGAGCTCAAACGGTTGGCTTCAGCAGATGTGCAGTGGTCAACCTGCGAGACGGCAATCTTTGTCTGTCATGGCGACTTGGAGACTTCAGGGGAAATCACATCCTGGAGGGCGTCGCCAGGGCCATGCTAGTCCGCTATGTGAAACAGCCACTGGGGTCTATTGTGATGTCATACCAGGACCTGCACATCCAGGACAGAGACATCGTCCTCGCCACACCGGCCACCATTATCCACAAGGTGGAGCCTGGCAGTCCCCTCTACAGCCTGGGCCCCGACGACCTGCTGGGGGACGACTTTGAGCTGGTGGTGTCTTTCACCTACACCGGCGACTCTACAGGTATGCTCCACCAGACTCGAACCTCATACACACCAGCAGACATCCGCTGGGGCCAGCGCTTTCAGGACATGTTGAAACTGGGCAAGAGGCACTACAAGGTGGACTATGCTCTGTTCAATGTGACCACGAGGGTGCCGGTGCCCCTGCTCAGTGCAGAGGAGTTTCACAGGAGATGTCCTGTAGAGGGCAGTCAGTCCCGCGGTCCTCTCTTTGCATCAGGCAAGAGAATCGGACACACTTGCACGGTGAACCCTTACATCATTGAGGAAGTGATGCAGCAAACCCATTTGTAGAGTAGTATAAGGTGCACTTGTGATGGACACTTTGATAAGATGTACTCTTGTAAATATATTTATATGTGACTTACAATACATTGTTTATAACCTGTTTTAATGCTTTAGATGAATAAAATGCATTAACGTTAAACAAATAAAGTTGTCCTTGTGCTCACCCACTTAATTCCAGGTTTGTTACAGGATTGAATTTGAATACCTCTTAAATGTAACATCTGATGATCCCTTTGAATGGGAGGTGAATTGGTGAGGTTTACTAAAATATGAACTTAGGAAGTGTCTATAATGATTGTCAGATTTGGCAATATAACTCATATACAACTCAATATAACTGCATGAGAGGCCAAGTTCACTTATTGTTGAGCTTTACTGTTATTGCAAGTTTAAAACGTACATGCATTTATGCCATGACACTATAAGCCTTATTTTACAACATGTATCGCAATATTACCAAACACGCAGTCAACATCAAATCACAATGATCGAATACAATAACAAATATTATTCATACTGAAACCATGTGATTCACACCTCTTAAATGTCTTGGTGTCAAAAAGAAAGTAAAACAAAATAATACTCAGGTTTTTATATATCAGTTTGTGGTACTCACAAACTACTCACAAATTGTCTGTACTCACTGTCCCTTGGAACTCAGGAAACTGTCCGGCGGTGCAACCGGCCTGAGGCTCTGTCTACGTGCAAAGCGCAGGTTCCTGGCCATGCAGTTGCGCGCCCTCTGCACCTCTGCTGCAGCATTAGGTGTGACATCATCTGACACACACTACCAAGAATCACACGCTCATGTTCACATTCTAATCGTTTGCACAATGATTTAAAGCTCCCGGCTCTTAACGTTGATGAACAACAGTAAATTAACAGATTGTACGGAATTTACAACTAGCACTAAATGACTGTCTGTTTGTCGCTCTCGTTAGTCCCACCCCCTCACAGAACACCGTCGGCTAATATACCCATCTCTGATTGGCTAATAACAAGTTGACACCCGGCAATGCACACAGACGAAAAAGGACCTGAGAGGTTCAAGTGCTACTCAAAAGAAACATTTCAAATTCTAACCAAAAGGTACACTTCTTCATAGAAATGCAAAATGTATTACAAACCAGCGATAATATAAATGATATTGTATATTTATAAATGTAAAGTATATCAAAGAAATAAATATGAAAACTGGTATTTAATTATAATAGGCCATTAATTATAGAATTCCTCAATCACATAATTTGATGCCAGCGCTTGTGTGTTTATCCTCTTTGCAGTTCTAGACTGCCACCTTGTGATCATTGGGTGCAAAATCAAACCAGAAGTGGTGTCTATTTTGGAAAGTCACAGATTTCCCACTCACAGTAGGCGTACTCCGCACCACTCTGTACATCTACTTTACTTCTTAACAGAAAAGGACAAATTCAATACATAATAGTTTGACTAATTTCATATATCCCATGCAGTTTTGTAGATTCTCTGGAGATACGTTGCACTCACATTGATTCATAGTTCCTGTTACAACGTCATGTTTTCTTCGTCCCTTTGAAATAAGGGGGTTTGACTCTCCTCGTCCTCCACTCTGACAGATGACGTACCTTCCATTTGGGCTCAGACCCTCAAACAGACGCTTCAGCTTTCTATTGGCCGTCGCAGCCATAGGGGCGGGGATAAGCACACGTGCTTTTAAAGTCTGTCTTTGCAACGACAAACATCTTCTTCAGTATTGCTGGAGAGGGTTATGGCAGAAATTGCAGCGACAGATGGGAAGCTAAGTGAATATAATAAAAGAGAAGCAAAAATTAAAGTGCAGCAGTGGGCATATCTGGCGCATATGGGACTTATTACAACAAGGAAACGACAGACTTGCACCGCAAGAACCAACAGGTACGTGTGATAAGCGGGAAAAAATGTATTAGGAGTGTGATGTGGAATGAAAACTGAACTGCAATTACTTACCAGCGTCACTGTATGAATGCGAAAACATGTACTGTGATTAAAAATGGTTGAAATACCGTGAAATGATGATTATTATTATTTGTATTATAACTATTGTTTTATTAGACAATGCATGTTCTGACATTGGAGATTGCAGGATGTAGACTGATGATCTGTAATGTAACTAAACTCTGTAGCTCATGATATCTGCATGAACTGAATTTTATAATAATGATCCTGTAGAGTAAAACTTATTATTTTTTAGTAATCATTTTATTTGTACTTGAATATATTATAATTAACATCTAAATAGACTGTTATTTCAAAATGATTGGTGTTATAACCAAACATTCTGTCTGCTGAATGATTCGCCATAGTTATTGATTGGTGTTATAAAAAAGAGAGCAGCTTTATGTAACCAGTTTCCATCTGCCTCAGCTGTTGGCTCTAATTGAGAACACATGCAAAACAAACAATCGCAGGTTGTGCAGCCTCTGGAAGCCTTGGTCTGGTACCACCAACCTGCAGTAATATGTGATATAGGGAGCAGATAAGCTCAGTGACAAAAATCCCATTTGCAATGAAAGTAGGAGAGAGGGAGCTCTAATGAGCTCAGTGTCATAGCGCATGAACACAGACGTTAGAGATTTAATTCGCACTGGGGGTCACCTGTGTCAAAAATGTATGCACCGTTTACTGCAGGCTGCTTTAGAAAAAAGTATCACTCAAATGCCCTCCCTCTGTTGGACGTTTCGCTCTTTACTTCTCTCCATGATGTACTCTAATGTGCAATCTAGGCTTTTGTGCAGTCTGATGTTTGTCTTGTTTCGGTGCCACAATTGAATAAAAAATACTTAAACACAAAGTTGACTGAATGGTCAGCTTGCTCATTAAGTCAACCAAAAATGTAAGTCATTTTTTAAAAAGCAATTAACAGTATGTTAAGTAACAATTAAAATCACTGAATCCACGGAACATTTTTGGCATCATTTGAGCTATAAATGAATGGAGTCCCATATTCCCAATTGTGTGCGTGACAGGTTGCTATTTCTTCTCGCCCCAGCAGTGACATCATTAGTTGAGAAAAACAAAGATGATGCAAGGGATTTAGGACCTTGTCCTACATATCTTATCCCAAATTACTTTCGATCACTTTCAGAAGAGTTTAATGCACACACAATTAGATGACGGATTAGAAAATGACTTATTTTAACAGAAAGTTTCCTTTTCTGACATCTGTGCTGTGTCGACAAAACTAAATAAACATTAAAATGTACCTTTAGACTTAGACTCCTTTGGATATTTTCACTTTGACACAATTGACCCTTAGATGTTCCAAAAGTGGAGGTAGGGAGTTATTTTGGCACTAGCAGAGCATGTCTGGCTGACCATGGCCTTTTGTAGCCTGTGGTGTTGCATTTTAATGGACCTCTCATGCCACACACACCAAGTCAATAGCTTTTCTAATTTAGCTGCCCTTGTTGCTCTATTACATATGATGCAAGGTTACTGTGGGTTTCAGAGAAAGATACCCATCTTCTCTGAAATGCTGCAAGGTTCATTAAATCGTGTTCCATGATGTAGTGGTGAAAATTGTTGGGAATTTGTTTTTGCTATGTGTATGCACATGTGTTATTGAAACTGTGCACTTGATAACTGACATTATAAAGAATTAATGTAATAATTAGTGCACATGCTGTATGTTTTTAAATGCATGCAACTTGTTGTAACATTGCTTTCTCACTTCTGCGCAGAGATAGAGACACATCTGCACACAGCTGCTACTTGTATCTTTGTTCCAGTGGCTGCCTGGATTAACATGAACTTGATCCGTAATTTGACTCAGCTCCCCATGGACTGACCTGCCTAATTAATACTCATATTAAGCAGGGTAAACATCCTTTCCCACTTTGTCAGCAATCTAAGCGCTTGATTAATATTTTCAATCCATTAATAATGCACGTACAATGCATTCCCTGTGCTTTGTGACTGTACTGCGTACCCTGTTTGTATATTGTCTGTGTATGCAAGAATAGCGCTGATAGTTTTGAGAGTACGCTGCATTATTGAGACAGCAGGTAACCACACACACAAATATACTGATCTTTGCTCTGGTACCTGCCAATTACTTTAAAACTGTTTTTCTCTCTATCTGTAATTTCTACAGCCCATTTCACTGATGAGGTCCAAAGCAGCCATCAGATAGGAGTGACCTGCCCTCACCAAAGGTGCACAGCACGCCTGCAGAAGCACGGGCCCGCTCTCCACTGTTGCTGTCCTTGCAGGATCTAGTCCAGTTGCCAACATTTTCTGCTTGAGTTTGTCCCCGAGATTCTTCAAAACTGTTTCTCCAACGCTTCTACCAAAAACTTAGACTGTTTTCCAAAGCAGAACCGGCCCAGCCCTCCCAGGCGGAAGTAATGGGGAGTGTGCGAAGCCACCGTTACAGCATTGTGTCCTCTGAGGAAGACGGCATGAAGCTGGCCACTATTGCCGTCCCGAACGGTTACGGGAACGGCAATGTCAACAAGGTGCACACAGAGCGCAAACATCAGAGCCGCTTTGTCAGGAAGGATGGCCACTGCAATGTGCAGTTTATCAATATGAGCGAGAAAGGCCAGCGGTACCTGGCCGATATCTTCACCACCTGCGTGGACGTCCGCTGGCGCTGGATGCTGCTCATATTCTGCCTTTCTTTCCTGCTGTCATGGTTGTTTTTTGGCTTCGTCTTCTGGGTAGTGGCGCTCTGTTACGGGGACTTAAACAGTAAGACTCAGATGTGTGTTTCCAATGTGGACAGCTTCACTGCTGCCTTCTTGTTCTCAGTGGAGACCCAAACCACTATTGGCTATGGTTATCGCTATGTGACGGAGGAGTGCCCCGTTGCTGTCTTCGTGGTCGTCTTCCAAAGCATTGTGGGCTGCATCATTGACGCTTTCATCATCGGTGCTGTCATGGCCAAGATGGCCAAGCCCAAAAAGAGAAATGAGACTCTGGTGTTCAGCCATTACGCTACAGTGGCCATGAGGGACGGTAAACTTTGCCTGATGTGGCGCGTGGGGAACCTCAGGAAGAGTCACCTGGTGGAGGCCCACGTCAGGGCCCAGCTACTCAAGTCCCGCACCACCGCCGAGGGAGAGTTTATTCCTCTGGATCAGGTAGACATTGACGTGGGCTTTGACAGTGGAATTGACAGAATCTTCCTGGTGTCTCCAATCACCATTGTGCATGAGATTGACGAGGACAGCCCTTTCTATGAGATGAGCAAACAGGAGTTGGAGACGTCAGAGTTTGAGATCGTAGTGATTCTGGAGGGCATGGTGGAGGCTACAGCCATGACCACTCAGTGTCGGAGTTCCTACGTGGCCAGCGAGATCCTCTGGGGCTACCGCTTCGAGCCAGTGCTCTTTGAAGAAAAGAACTACTACAAAGTGGACTACTCTCGCTTTGAAAACACGTATGAGGTTCCCAGCACACCCCACTGTAGTGCCAGGGAACTAGCCGAGAGGAAGTCCAATGCCTCCAGCTCAAGGAACTCCTTTTGCTACGAGAACGAGGTGGCTCTCGAAAAAGTTGAGATGGAGGAGGAGTTTGACGTGGAGGAAAACAGGGAGATGAGGGGTGTTGAGGTCTGTGCACTCGAGTACACAAACACAGATGTGGTTTCAGACTCTGAATGCAATCTGGACTCTTTGCCTTTGGAATCAAGGCCTTTGACAGCAGAATCAGAAATATGACTGCAGTTATAAAGAAGAGTCAAAAACTACCACAGGGTATGTTAAAGCTAATGAATTTGGTCCCGATGGCTGTTCGTTATAATGCATGACAGTTTGTCAAAGGCTGTGATTTGAGTATGGGGTTCTCTTTGCAGAAGCTTACGCACAAGACACCATGGGAATCCACACACATTATATGTTATGGTGAAAGTGGTGATAAATGAACTGGTTGCATGCAGCTAAATGGATAATATGGGTAAGAGGCCTTCACTTACATACTGTGCAGTCTGCCCTTCTTAAAATATTTTAGTAGAATAGCCAATTTGGTTCAGCAGAAGGTGGATATATTGGGTATAATGCATCTTTTTTAATGTGTGGCCTAAACGTCACATACGTTTATGTCTGGCTGAAATATAGATAAGAAAAATGATTTTAACCTAAAACTTTGAAATTTACTTTCAAATGCCAACCTAAATTTACAAATTTCTAGTCATTTTAAATCCAATAATCTTGTTTTAAAGGCTACTAAAACATTTAAAGCGTCAAACCACCTGCACAAAGGTTACTGTTAGTTAATGAGCTGGTCTCTTAGCAAAGTACATTGACGGTCCTCTTCAGTGTGGTGGTCTTGGTGTTGCTCTCATGGCGTGACGCATGGAAAGAGATGCCTCGCACAGATTACGAGCTAAAGCACACTACTGCTCCTCGGCCCATCATCTTGTCCAAGTATAGCATCTCTTGCAACGTGTGCCTTAACAAAAAAGTCTCAGTCCTGGTGAAGGCACTCTGAGCACACACTGCAATAGATGTCACAGGAAGAAGAGGTATTAAGAGGTGATTCTCTGTATACTGCCACTTCTTGCAGGTCTTCGTTTTCTTATGTGCAATACAGGTCAGTGGTAGAACGTGACAGTAAGCTCAACCCTGAGCCAAGGTTATGAATGTTGATGATAAGTGCTGCTAAGTTACATATTCTATGATTAGAGGGAAATCTGAGGAGCCAAAATGTATTATTTGTCTTTTAAAGTATCCATTTTGAGGATTGCAGATGCAGCCTATGATGTTATTTCTAGATGTAGATGAGCATGATTCTGTCAATGTGTTTTCCAAAGCTTTAATGTACTTTTTTTTTTTCCTCTCCAGAAAATATTTTTTTCTCCACATAACAGCAGAGACTGTTTTATTAACTTAAAGCCAAATGTGTACATATATATAAAAGACAACAACCGGCACTCATCTGTTAGTTGATGTTGATTTGAAACCAGACTTTATCCTCATCTAACAATGGTTAGCTGTTGAAACATTGAATAGGTTGAGTGTTCTTGGCGTGGCGGACATGCAGAATTTGGACACATGGTAGCCATGGTTAACCCTCATACTTAACCACTGGGGGTCTTGTGCAGTTATTTGTTATTTCTGAACGGACCCTTTCTTTTTATAGATCACGTCTGCTGATTAATATTTCAGTCACAATGTAGAACACTTGACTTCAGTCTTACACAAGAAAGACCTTTAATGTTTCTTAACTGTTATTGTGACACACTCACGCTTAGATCAGTGGAAGCAGAACACTGCACTGCTTCTCTGCTAAGTAAATTAGAATTAAAACATTTCATCTTTTCTCTCACTGACACTTCTCCTGTCTTATGTCTTTATTTTTCTACAAGGGTCTTCCTGCTTTCCTGCACAAACCAGAGACTGTACAGTTTTTTTTAAAACATCTTTTGTAAATTATTATGCAAATACTGTGTATTGATATTGCAGTTGTTGAAAACAGTTTAGGTCCTTTTTTCAATAAAAATGTAAAAAATAAATTAAAAAAATCTTGAAGTTGATGCATTGATTATAAGAAAACAAATCCGTTTCAGCGAATGACCCAATATGTGTGACATCTGGAAGCCCCGCTCTACTGTTTTAGCTGTGCTCCTCTAATTTGGAGCTGCGGCCCAAATTCCAGGATGCTAGCTGTCAGAGCCCACACCATCATTTACTATAATTCACCAAACTGACTCACTCCAGGTCTGTGAAGGCCCACAGAGACCCCATGCTATATCAGTCAGTTCCGCTGGAAGTCATTTTCAGTAACAGCGATGGAAAGAACGCCTCATTCTCTTCTCCCAATCTCTTTCAGTAAACTGTGGAAAATAAGTGTATCCTGAGCTACTGAGTGTCTTGAGGAATGGTGACAATGTCCATAGGAATTCGGATATATCAATCCAAATATATATGATGTAATAATGCTCACTTTGTCATTGTTTTTTGTAAAGGAATGATAAATTACTGCATAACACACCAGGATGCAGCCAGCATTGTGTGAACACCCGTGCCTCTAACCCAGCATAAATATGCGCAAAATACAGTCGATGTGATCAATATGGTTGTATCAGAGGTGAACGTGGGTCTGCAGTATGACACATCTGTCAGCAAATTTAGTTAGTTTCCATCCACAGCTGCATTCTGCCAGCATGAGACGTAGTCGAGGGATCTATTGATCAGACACGTCCGCAGTGAGCCGATTTGATTTGGTTCTACATAGGAAATGGGTGCTGCCTCTGGGCATTTTCCACATTAGCCAATGAGACCGCCACAAAGATCCAGCTTGGAGTGAAAATGAGGACTCTCCCTTTTCTGTTTAGAGAAGAACACCTAAACTTTACACCTAAATACCTGGAACCGCTGAAATAACGTTCAGCTAAAGGCGATGGTGGCTGCCCAGTTCGTGCCGGGTGAACTGTTTGAAAGAAATTGACAGCCAGCATTGGCCAGAGAGCTCCTGTCAATGATGCTGATGACGTCTCTCTGGCGAATTCCCCCGAACCAGCTTATTAACAACAGGCCGGTCCGCTTGACCTTCAGAGCAGATGGATGAATACAAAAATAAACAATTTGTCAGCACAGAAAACACATGATTTTGTTTTGTGCAAAATAAGGTCAGTCATTTGGACAGATAATCACATATAGGGAAGCAGACATATTCCATGATCCAGACCTCAGCATGAACGGATAAAACATACAACATATGACTCGTGGAAATGTGGCATCTGTCCTCTTGTTACCACTTTTAAAAGCTCAGAAACACCCCTGGTGTATCTCAGTGACTGTCACTATAGAGACAGTATATACACATCATTTTAGAGAGTGTTAAAATCACAGGCATATTTATCGCTCAGGAGGAAGTGTGTGTAGTCTGGACAAAGTCTTTCCTGAACATATTTAGAAAGGGAATTATACCAGACAAATTATCCGACATAATCTTATGTGGGGCACATCCACAACCTGCAACATTATAAATAGCTGTAACGTGTTTGGCCTAAATCCATGTCTTGAGTGTGCAGGCGAGGTCAGAAAACAATATGTTTCAGATAAAAGAGAGTCACATTTTGAGGAGTTTTTGAGTCATCTATATCATCGTGAGATATCAAGTAGAAGTAAGTCCAAGACAGCTGGACTGAACTTCAGCACATAACTAAACTGAAGCATTCGCAGGTTTATCCCATCATCACAGACTTTGTTTATCCCATCATCACAGACTTTGTTTACAGCCATCTGCCAAATGTGTCAACTCTGCTACACTCACCTCTCCATTTCTTGTTACTTACAAGAAATCTTGACGGTAAAGGAAAGATGTTGTTGTAGCAGTGACGTTCACAAATTGTAACCAATCAGTCAAAATTAGGTATTGCCTCAACAAATCTGGATGTGGGTCAGAACCTGCGGACGGCAAACTTTTTTTCAGAGGATGAAAGCCAACGCAAGTCTGAGGAATGTGCTTGACCTTGGTTATGACAAGCATATAACTCACGCAACGTGTTCTCTTCGTGGCGAGGTTGTAAATAACAGTCAGGTCGCTCAGACTGGGAAGGCCACAGAAATAACTTCCGATGCAGTTCTAAATTAATCAATATTGGTTTCCAGCATTGTCATCTGCCCCTCAACTGACATGACATGAAAAAGAAATCCCCATAACACATCATCCTAGAGTGCAATGGGATTCAATTAGGTAATTATATAATTCTGATGACGTGGCAATTGTGTAAGGCCTCTGGAGGATCTGTAGTGGAGACCTGCTGTGTCATGCATGTCCGTCAGTCAATGATGGCAGATGAGGATTTGTGGCACAGGGGGCAAAGCACGGACACTCACCTGACGTTGAGGGTGATCATGTTGACATGTCAGCCAACATGCTCCAAACACACAAAGGTGAAGCAGTTAATGTGTTTGGGTGTATTTAAATATCTCATACATTTTTGAGTGTTTGATCATTTTTGCAAATAACATTTTTCAACTATTTTACCTTGAAATAACTAGATAGCTAGATTTTGATCATGAGTAATATAATCACAACAAATGCTCATTCAGCTGTTCATATTTATGAAAGTGGCAAGTAAGTTAATTGCACTCTGAAACTGTGGGGTCGCAAAACAACAAAAATACCAATTCTTGCATAATGTTACTTTAATAGAGGCTCACAAAACTATCTTTTGTTGTAAATCTACATATTTTCGTGCAATTAATACATTCAACATATACAATTAAGTGATAAAGCCATAATTGGGTGTGTGAGGTATATGAATACACTCAAGACTTTTTGTTGTTTTACAGTAGAACTTTAAACAGATCTGGAGTATCAGATCACAGATAAGTGTGTTTCACCAAACAACCAACAGCTGACACACTGGCCTGAACCTTCTGTGTGTTTGTGTGTGTGAAGGGATTCCTGGCTAGTGACAGTAGTGATCATCATACTGGGAGTTTTTTTTTATTTTGTTGTTGTTGTCTCTTTTCATTTCTTTCAACACTTTTCAATTTTACTACTAAACTTTGATAGCTAAAAGTTATCCTCAAAAGTGATTGAAGTTTTGGCATCTATAGAAACTTTTGGTTTCCCCCTTTTCCCTACATTTAATCATAGTTTCAGATTTTTGAACTATAATAACCTTACACATGCAAACAAACACACACTCTCTCTCACACACACACCTGCTGACACTCATTTTGGCTCTATCCTCGACAGCCTGTCTCATGGGAGGAATAGGAGAATCCAGCAGGTACAATATGTTGGACAAGATTCAGGCTTTTCTATTTCCCGCACCTGCTGAAAGATAATATGTACATTCATTCACAGTGGGTGTGTCTGGTCACACAAGCACCAACAAAAAGACATTTGGCACGTAGCAGCTTACATGAAATTGTGTGTTTGTCCATCTTTGCATTGTTGGTTTAATGCTGAACTTGACTGTTCCATGATTCGTGCAAATGTTTCTACGTTTGTGTATGAGATTGTGTTTCTGCATGTTCTCATTAGGGCATAAATACATTCACAGCCTTGCAATCTCAACGCTGTATCTCAGTGACTGCTCGTCTATTCATGCCGCTGACCTTTACCCTTCTGGCTCTGGCCCCGGCTCCTCCGACCTTGACAAATACATCCAGAGCCAGGAAACAAAAGCGATACCTATATGCTCATTGTTGGCTCCTGACCACAGGCTCCTTGTAATGAGAGGACTTGGCTCTGTGTGGGGCTGCACTTTGTTGCAATGAAGGCGCATCAGTGAGTGAGCCACAGCAGTTAACAAAATGCCTCGCTGACTTCCATTTATGATGCCTGTCTCCCATCATAACAAGGCCCTGCTGGCAATGTGAATACACTCAAACTCAGCAATGACACCGTGCAACTACGGGTGCCTTATTTCTGTCTCTTTTTTCTTAAAGGTTTCCCTTTCACTCATTAATTTCTTTCTGAGATTAGACATTTAATTCTTGTTCCATCTGTGGATATCCTGTCAAGTTCTTTACCAGGTCTCCCCTCAAATTAGCAAACCTCAATGAGTGAAGTCTGGAGAGGAACGATGAAATAAGAGTTTAAAAAAAGTCTTTCCAAAACATGGGAATTTAAAGGACGGGATACTTGATAGGGGCTTGTTTATGAGGACAGCTGAGGAGAGATGGATACCTCTGAACTGTGTCCAGCCCTTCACTGATAAAGGTTACCATCAAACTGGTCTTGCCAGCCAGCCACTATGCTAATACATTGGGGACCACCAACTGCAAGTCCACAACAGTACACTGCTTTTTATTGTGTGTTGATGTCTGCCAAATAGTCCTATATTGTCTGTAACCTAATCAAATTATATTTTCTAATGATTATTATCTATCAAGTTTTTATATTCAGGCAAGATCTACGTGAATATGCATGAATACCATGATACACATTCATACAGTTACGTGTGTCATTCCTGTAATGAATCCCTCTACAGTTGATCTGGCAGGATATAACTTGTTACATAATGACATGTTGTTACACACTGACGTACAGGATGTAAGCAGAAGGATGAGCGGAGGTCCTGTGAAGTTAGTAAAAATGGAATAGTTGGATTAAACATGTCCCAGAAGTTACTTGATAAAACCATACCCATGAATATTACAACATTCATTCACACCTGGAAGCTGAGGTGATCATTTCCTACCCACATATTATTGTCCTTCCCCTGGGGATTCAGTTGGACCAAATGCGTGTTTCTGTAACCTGCTCTGCGGCTGGCTCCATGCCACTGCTCATTCACTGTTTTTGTGAATGGAGCTGACATCTTTCCACTGTATGTGTGGCACATCAGCCCCCTCAGGACGAAGCAGCTTCCACACCTAAAAGAGTCTAAGACAGACCCACAGCCAGGATTACCATAACGATATCTGGGCAACCGGCAACGTCATCTCCAGCGTGGAACTCTCTGGAGGAGTTAGAGAGAGACTTGGACTCAAACTCTTGTTGTTTGTTCAGTGTCCAAAGATAGATGAGGGCGGTATCACTGTGACATGTATGATCCTTTTTAGGGATCATATTGGCAAGCTAGTGGGAAATGCACAGCCTTCATGTTCCTTAATATATGTTGGTTACTCCCTTTGAATGCAACTGTGACAGCTTTTATTCTATTTACTTAATGCACAATATAAATTTGATATATGGTGTTAATCTCATCTAATGTAGAGTTAGTTAATCTCAACAATTGTTGGATGGACTGCCATGAAATGTTGTACAGACATCCATGATCCACAGAGGATGAATCCTCACCTTTAGTTCTACAGTCATTTCAAAATGTATTTTTAACATTTGGAAAAAAAAAATCTGCAAAGTGACATTCACATTAGCCTCAGCAGTTTACGTTTAGCACCTATTAGCAAATATTGTCATGCTAACATGCTAAACTGAAACATGGTAAACATTATACACGCCAAAGACCAATATTGTCAACTTGAGCAAGTAAGCATGGTCAGTTTATGCACCCATGCTTCTTTGATGCATTTATGCTTCCTATATATATATTTTTTTTTTATTATTAAAATTTTCATTACTTAGATTGTTTTATTATTTGATTTTCAATGTGTCATCACATTTCCCCATGGGGAACTAATATGGATTGGGAGTTCCATTAGCATTTAAATCACACTGGAGGTCAGCTAACGTCAGGTAGAAATGGTGTCAATGATACAGATCTCTGTCCAGAGCCAGGATAGCTGTCTCATACTGTAACTGTTAATCATGGGAGAGAGGAAGTAGGAGTTCTCACACACACACGCACACACACACACACACGCACACACACACGCACACACACACGCACACACACACACGCACACACACACACACGCACACGCACACACACGCGCACGCAAAGTGAATGTGATTACTCTCCTTCCCACTTTTGATTTAATTCACACAGAACAAGATTAGAGGATCCAATCAGTGGTGACATTGAGCCGGGTACCCAGTGGAACGGGACACCAGGGACGCCTAATCATCCCCACTGCTCCACTCTGATGCGGAAAGCCAATCAAATCCCCTCCAGACGAAGCAGATGGTCGATGTCATCTTTTCCCTTTCTACGTGAGATTATCTCTTCAGCGGGATGCTGATGCTGAGTTTCCCATGGTGTTGAGCTACCTGAGATCCAAAATGTACAGGGATGGGGGTCCATGATGTTCCCAGTGTGGTGCAGCGAACACCACATCCTGTGCTGTATATGAGACTTTCAAAACACCCTTAACAGGAAACTGACAAGAATAGGGAATTTAAATTTCAAAATGAAATAAAAGCAATTTTGTCAACTTTTTCTCATGTTACACATAAATTATTGCATTTTTCTATTAAATAACATAACTGTTAATAAGAAAACAGCCACTACATTCTAAAAATAACAAGTGACTTCTTCAGTCTGCTCAGAATGCAATTTCTCCTAACAAGAAGATTATTCCTTACGTCACAACACAATTTTCTCTCCTGTCCTGGGATTACAGAGGTGGCTTATGCTTAGTTTAAGCACCGCTGCTATAAAGAAAATAGTAACAGAAGCTCTGCAGGAGATGACATCTGTTGACCTCTGTTTAGAAATACCTCAGGGCAAAAGGTAGAGAGATAAAGAGTGGGCAAAGATCAACATGATGGGAATTTTCCTCCATTGGCAGTGATCAAAACACACAGCTTTATGTCACATATTCATAATATCAGCCTTATCAGTTTATCTGATCGCTCTGCAATAATACAAAAATAAGCTAAATCAGTGCCAAAGCAACTATGACATGTTTGTGCACTTCCGGAACAGCAAACACACACTCTCCTGGCATGACCCCAAAGGAAGGACCAGTTCTCCAGTGTGGTTTAATTAATACAAAGCATGAGAACCACACGTGTAATGGAAGCCATATCTACACCAGTATAGAGCACTGAAAACAAGGGAAGTTTTCCATGTACACTGAGAGGAACAGGTAACAGGAGAAGAGTGGCTCGCCACTTTAAGACGTCCTTGCATGCGCGAGAGAAGGCTCAGTGTTACACCCGTGTGCTCAGTTAATCAATGTTGTGTTCTGATCTCTTGACTTTCGTCCTCACTTACAACTCCAGACAAGCAGCACGAGGACCTACTGATTAAAAGTCAAGCTGCTCATATCAACAGGTGGAAGTGTCAGGGGAGAATTTTAGTTTAACTCATGTTCTCACCAATGCTGTGGCTCTGTGCGAATGTGCATGTGATGCTCTCCACTTTTTCGCCAATTTGAAAGATTACTTTGAAAAGGAGACACAGCAGACAGCTGTGGAAGCAAGGATTATTTGTGTCATTTAGATATTGGCAGACTTGAAAATAATCTGGACAAATGTCAAGCACTTTGCCAAGTCTATTTCAGGAACAATACATCATCCCATTCATAAGGGACAATTACTTTCCATCGCGAATAAAACAGAAAGAGAATGGGTCATGTTGGGAGCTATTGACATTAATCACTCCCCAGTGGATCTTCTAAGACCTCTGGAGCAGGACAGGCTAGCTGGCTTTGTTCCTACAAGTGAATCATTACTGGAAAGAAAGACCTTTCACTTCTCCAGCATGGAACATAATCCTATGCTGTACACCTGCCTCCGTCACTGTGAAGCTCTCTAGTCCACCTTCGACACACTTAGGCATCCTTTTATTTTCGTGTGGTTCCTCTCTCTAGTGCTGATGTCTCTGCATATCACCTGGTCAATTTAAAAGTCTCCAAAAGCTTTAAAACAGAAACTTTCTTACATTGAATAGTTGACCATCTGCACCTTTTCAGCATCTCTTGCTACAGTATGATGCAAAAGTATTGCAAAAGATGCAAGAGTGACTGTATAAAAAAGACACAATTCCCAGAGGAGCAAAGTGATAGCTTCATGATCAGATCAGGCTTCATCACATTTAGAGGGCTAGAAGAGGTTTATATATAAAATGAAGCCCCAGCGGTCTCAAGCTTTTTTAAACTTGGTTGTTTTGCATCAACAGGCACAGACTTGCAGCCTTGATGAGAAGAATCTTTCTACACTCACTCTCACTGGGGAGGAGCATGTTTCCATTAGACCAGCTGGGCTCTGAAAGCGTCGGCTCTACTTCAGGAAAACAGTCCAGGTTAGGGGGGTCACCGTTTGCTTCTCCTGTCCTCTGCTGCCAGCTTCACTCCCTGCTATGAGAAACCAGGAGCAATGTGATGGCAACAAAGAAAAACACTCAGCTGATGACCTCACTCTAGTGTCAACAGTAACAGGTGTGTGCAGAGGCTGAGGAAATACTGTTTACATTGACTGTAATCTGTCATGGAGATGGATCCTTTCAATTGAATATGAAGTTAGACAACTGCAGGGAATAAAAGCACATCTGTGACTAAAAACAATTTCCAGAAATCAAAGCACCTGTAGGCCTATCCTATGTTTTAGCACAAAGCATCTGAGTTGCAGAGGCTATTGAATACTGAACAGGTCAAGAGAGGGTTCTTTTACTGGAATGTTAAAAGACTATTCTACTCCTTGTTACAATAGGAGAGTCATAATAACTTATACTAAGTTAGATAAATATAGTCCAAAGCTATAGTAGCGTACACATGCTAGCAGCTCTGTGGAGCTTCTTAGGCACAGTGGTGCTTTGAGCCCCATGCTAACCTCTCACAATGACAATGCTAATGTGTCTTTGTTTTAGTTTTTGGTATCACGTTTGCCGTGGTCATCATTTTAGTTTTTAGCATATTAACTAGCCCTCAACAAAAAGTACAGCTGAGACAACTGACAATATCAGCATGTTGATGTTTATTAGGTATTCTATATTGTTTACCATGGCCACCATCTTAGTTTAGCATAAGTTAGCATGCTAACATTTGCCAGCACTAAAAGAAGAACAATTAACTGACAATGCTAGCATGTGGATGTTGAGCAAATTATTTACCATGGCCACCATCTTAGTTTAGCATGTTAGAATACTAACATTTGCCAGCCCTAAACAAAAGGCACAACTGAGATAGCTGACAATGCTAGCATGTTGATGTTTAACTAATTGTTTACCATGGTCACCATCTTAGCATGTTAACATCTGCTAGCCCTTAATAAAAAGAACATCTCTGACAGCTGACAATACTAGTGTGTGTTTATGTTTAGCAGGTATAGTGTGTACTAGTTTAGCATGTCTGTTTCAATCCAAAGTATGTTTGGGCTAGTATCGGACAAATTGATGATTTTGCCTGAGATGGCACTGGGCCTAGGCAGGGGATTACAAAGAATTTCATCATTTCACGGCAATCCATTCAATAGTTCAGTCTGAGGTCGACCAACCGACAGACTGAGCGTTGTTCGAAATTAAAAGAAACATCGTCTGTGTGCAGGCCACAGTCTTGCCACGGGCTCTAAAAACACTTGCGCATTCATTTGTGTTGTTCGACAATATTCTAGTAGTTGCTGTAGTAGTCTGAGTGGTGTGAGCAGTCTCTCTCTGCTCATTTGCCCGGCTGCCAACCACAACAAAACTGGTAAATCAATAGATGCTTGTCAGTAATGTTGGAGGTCATCAATGCAAACACGGAAACACATTTATGTAATCAGGCAAATGGGAGATGTGAGGGCAGAAAAAAAAAAAAAAATCTGTATCTCCTTTTTTTATATCTGGCTGAAAATAAACAATGGGGCATAAAATACGCATGAATCAAGTTCCAGTTAGAACAAAAAAAAACAACAACTAACTGACTTGTCCTCCTTAAATCATCAGTGACGATACATGAACAGATTTGGATGGTGAGGGCTCTGCCTTCAGCTGTGGTTTGAAAGGAGAGAGTGTCTTGCCTCATTGCAGCTGTTCCACTTGTTGACATCGGCCCACTGCACTTCTTCTCTGGCAATGATATTACATTTCACCTTCTTTGGCTTTCCCGGGGTTTTAAAATAGTCTTAACTTTTCCAAATCATGCAGTAAACAACACACATCCTCCTTCGGCCTGCAGTATCTCTCAATGCTGAAACTATAATCCATCGTAGCAGTAATGTTACTGGCTATTACTGACATACATTTGTGGTCTCTATGAATGTTGAATACTGCAGAGGCTTAAGTATGTTTATTTCCAATGAGGAGTCATCTCACTTGATCACTTGACAAAAAGTCAGGAGGGTTTTAAAAGTTAGACAGTAGTACACACCTGTTTTGGATTATTGTTGGACTCGGTTAGTTTACTGAAGCCATAAACTGGCACAGTAAATTATCGTAGATAGTCTGCCCATTCGACAGTTGCATGTATGTCAGGAAAGAGAACACAGAACATATCTCATATTTACCAATTTGATTAAAAATGCTGTCATCTGCTTTTTATGAGGAGAGCTTTTTGCAAATATTTACTTTAATATGGTGAAGTCACATAAATGAACAGAGGCATGGAGATCTGGGAGATCAGGCTTTTCTTTGGCTTTGTGATGGATGCTTTGCCACCGGTGCTTTGGATTTTAAAATTACGACACGGTTTTAATCCAGGCTCAACTATCAAATCTGTTCAGGTATCACCTTCAACACCAGAGGAAGTAACTACCGTCTACATGGGGAATTGTTTCATCACAAAAAGTTGAGCGCCTGTTGGGGATTGTAAGGGTGTAATACTAGAGTGCTGTATTTCCAGTGAGCTCAGACTACTTGGAACTCTGTTTACAGAAGGCAGTTAGAGTTTGGGGATATGAATTTGAAGCACACGGTCCTCTCAAGCTACCGAGGTTAAGGAATCTCTCTCAAGCAGATGCTCCTCGCGATTCAAGACGCCCTTTACTGCTTCCGTTAAATGCTTAATCCAGCTTTGGCCTCATATTGGATATGCAGCGCCGTGACCTCGTATCTGATGCCATTTAAGAGCTGTATCCTAAGTGTAATCCTTGTTGCCAACTGGGTTAAGAAGTCTGAGAGGCTTGAAAAACAAATACAGCAGTAGATATTCCCGGACCACTTTTTATTCCCAAAGATGCCACCAAAATGTAATTATGTAATTGCCTCATCCTGAAGTTCCTCTGAGACATTTTCTTTTCTGCAACAGATTTTTTTTCACCGACTAGCATCTGCTTTGTCACCCAGTCCTTTGAATCCAGAGAGCACAGCACTGCCCTGAAGGCTTTTGATAGAAGGAAGGAAGTTTACATCCAACAATGCAGAATTACACTTTAAGTAACACTAGCATCAGTATTATAGCACTGACGTTGGGTTAAAACTATACTTAAACTACCTACATTGATGTTTTTCTACCCTTCAAGTAATTATCTAAGTTACTCAGGGGACTGATAAATGTCCATGTCATCCGTTATCTCATTCATCTCATTTCAGCCACAGTTTTCATAGAAGATGGAGAATCTCATCCAATATTGCAGTCATCAAAAAACTACCAAATGGAGAAATGGTGGCGCTATCCTAACTTCTAAACTAACCAGTGGCGGAAGAAGTCTTGCTTTAGTCAAAGTAGCCGCAGTGTAGATTTGTTATTATAACAAGTAAAAGTCCTGCATTCAAAGTATTACCATCAAAATATTTAGTAACAAAAGTAAAAGTACTCATTATGCAGAATGGCACATTTCAGAAAAACACACATAAATGTAATGGATTACAATGAGTGATGTGTAACATCACCAATGTTGCTGCTGGTAAAGGTGGAGCTCATTTAAATTTGTATTTGACATGCTGACGGTAGCTTGTATTATCCATAATAATGTATCATTATTTATTCGTTGGATAATACTTTGTTTTAATAATCTGGATCTGTAAAGTAACTAATGTGAAAACATTAGTACAACATCGTAGTGGAGCAGAGGCATAAAGTATCATCAAATGTAAAATACTCAAATACAGTACAAGTACCTCAAAATCGCATTGTTTCTTTCCACCACTGGAAACAAAAATTAGGCCAATTGCATCGTGATGCAAAAGCCTGTCTCTCTGAATCCAATTTCAAACACAAATATCATCAAAACTGTTGGTGATCATTGCTGAGCCAAGTTAGGCAAAGGTGTAGTGTGTGTGTGTGTGTGTGTGTGTGTGTGTGTGTGTGTGTGTGTGTGTGTGTGTGTGTGTGTGTGTGTGTGTGTATATATATATATATATATATATATATATTTATTTTTTTTAAAAGGGCTTATCTTCTGGCATGACATACTGTATATCATCCTTACCCCATTTGCAGAAATGAAAGGACGGCTGCTAGACCAACAATAGATTTGGGAAAAAAAAACAAAAAAAAAAACGATGAAAAGGGTTGTGACGTCTCTTGTGTACTTTACACAATACGTGCATGTTTGCAGAGATCAGACACCCTCTAATTTCGACCGTAATGAGGCTACTTAAGGCTGCTCAACCCGTCATGTCTGACCGAGTCCGCGTCAACACTCACTACCCCTCCCTCCCTCCCTCCACCACACCCAGACCCAGAGTCACGGCGCAATAGGAGCCGCTCTATAATAGAGCATGTTACATAAGGTTGTGCAGTGTCAGCCCAGGGCCTAAGAAGATCTGGTTCCATAAAGGCTCTTTTACCCTCTTCAGAAAAGGGACCCCATTCTAACTTTCCACCACAGGCCACCCTGTGTCCTGCCCTGTAGAAGAGAAAACTTATACAACGTCATCTGCTGCTTGTAGGTCTGCCATCTAAGGGCACGGTGAGGGCCACGTTTTCCTTGGCAAGGAACAGAGCGAGAGAAAGAGAGGGGCCGGGAACACAGATTCATGGAGGGTTGATGAGGGACGAGTCCCAAGTTCCATCACAACTTGCCCATTTACAAATCACAATGCATGATTATTATAATTGGCACATTGCAGTCATCAGCAGGGATGATTGTATGGCACTCTAATGAGTTGTTAGGTGGCGTCTAAACGCCGCCGTTGGATTTCCATCAGGACGTAAGCAGGTCAGGAGATCGTGAGATCTGGCATTAGATTAAGGAAATAATTCCAAAATGGAGCGCACATACTTACTTCTTGTCGTCTTGTCTGGCTGTCCTCTGTCCATCTGTGGGTCCCTTGGGGCGACAGCAAACAGAGTTCCCAAACTTCACTGCGCAAAAAATAGGCACCATTTTAATCACTTGTACTTGTTTGTTAGATCAGAAAAAAAAAGGAAACGGTAAAGGCTGAGCAGAGCAAGAAACCGAGCCCCGACTTGTGACACTAGCTACATAAATCATATGAACAGTTAAGTCAAAGTGTGATAACTAACCACAGTATCATCTCTCTGTGTTGAATGCACCTGTTTAGGGCTGGAAACAGACGAGAAACCGCTGTCCTGCTGGTATTGCGCTGGAATTTAACTTTTTGACCGTTTAAAAGATGGAATACATGCTTTAGCATCTATCCATAAAACATTTTCCTCAAAAACTGTATATACAAGTCTAACATCTATCATGAAAAATGCCTTTTTTTTGAGGAATAGGGGAGGAAGGTTTTGAAAAAGCTAGTTATCATTGTCCTGTAGCTCACATTCTGCAACTACATACACTTTACTACACCGGATTTGAACAGTTACAATGTCTTACAATGTCTTGATGATAAGCCTCACACTATTATGATGATCAAAAACTATATAGCTAAATTTCACTCAATGTAGCATTTTTAAGCAGTATTTAACTATCAAACATTGAAGCACTCATAATGCAAAAATGCCACTGTTAATGTTATTTTGTCATATATCTAACTATTTTCCATACTGTTGGGCAGTTTAATCATATTTTGCAGGCTCGTCAAACATTTGTATGTAGTCTCTTAATGTGTAAAGTAAGCCGTCAGATAATTGTAGTGCATTGAAAAGTACAAAATGTTATTATAAATTGTGTGGAAAGCAGCAAAAAATGGAAATAGTGAAGTTAAGTAACTTCAAGTACCTCTAATGTGTATTTAAGTACATTACAGTAAATGTGCTTAGTTGCATTTTGAACATCCATTTGTTAATTTGTTCAAAACAAGCCATAATTACCCAACCATTCACTTTCACAGCTACCCTGCTGGGTCTAAAATGCCCGTTTGCAGAGAGGTTGTGATTCACTTCTGCATCACAGTCCACATTGAATTGAGCCGGGACAGTAATTCAACTGGATGTCGCCTATTTTTTTCCACTCACACGCCAATCTTTTGAGCTGCATTATGCAATCCTCATCATCATCATCAAAGGCCTTCTTTCCTAAAAAGAGTCTCTTCAGTTTGGCTGGCAAACCACTCTTCTTCACAACACTGGGCCCACTGCCTGCAGTCTACATGGCATTGAATTTTCTCATCCTGGCATGAAGTCATCAGTCTTTGACAGACACACTCAAAGCAGAGTAGTCTGCTCTGAGTGAGCTTTTGTGAACCTCCGTTGTTAACATTCACAGCAAAAAAAAGCACTCACAAAGAGCCATCAAAATGAGATTCTTCTTTCTATTCATCACACATCCGGAAGATCCACAGCTTGACAAGAAGTGTGTTCACTTATGTGTACTTGCATAAGGATGTTTACACGAATGGGAACTGTAATATTGCTGAAACACGCAGACTGTGATATAAAAAGCTGATTGTAATAATTGGATTTGAAAATAGATTTTGGGTTTATAACAGAGGGTAAAAAAATGTATCCGCTCAGCAAGAGGGCTTAAGTTACCGTGTGCTGAGGCCAGGTGTACCATTTCCAATCACACTTCCATTACACGATACCTTCTTTACAGCATCACATGTGAGAGGATGAAAAACATGGTCCTGCTGACATGTGTACGAGGAGAAAAGTGAGCGAATTAGAGAGTGCTGCAGATAGAAACCCAAAGACTTGGCTTCCTTCTATCAGCTGGATCAGTCAGCTCCAGTATCTCTCGTCTTGATTAAAGGAACGAGAGGCTAAAGTGGAACTGTTAGTGACATGGAAGTAGGAACTAAGTGGGTCGACCATATACAGCAAGATGCACGAACAAGAGACCCGCTAAAAAGGACGAGGCAGCCTTTCCACTGCCAAACGTCCCCATCACATTTAAGAGAAAACATTTCAGATATGAGCTTTATTTTAGCTTGAAGCAACCAAAATTACAAGATCAAATTACTTAAAATAAGTTCTGTGGTACTCTTGTTTCTAGATAACACAACCTAACACAGGCTATACCTGTATAAAGCTTTGTCCAACCAGATTCTGAACCAGTTATGGGCCTGAAAAAAAAGAAAAGTACACCTAAAACAGCAACATCATTGACTCAAACAGGAGTCCACTGTGTGTTTAGACTATTTTCAGCTGCTGATTAAGTTGGGCGCATGTTGCTACCAGTGAGATACAATCCAAGACGCCCAGTTAAAGAAGCAGCTTCATGAGTTTCAAGGCTTTTACAATTCAGGAAAGTTATCGCTGTGGCAACATTTGAGGTGAACAGTAGACATTTTTATATTCACAATGTGAATATTGCCTTACCCTTTAAACGTGGACAGGGTTGTAATCTCTGCATCAGACACATGAACAACAACTACTTCTTTGATTGCTAAACTAGCATCAGACATGAAAGGAAAGCTTTAAAACGGACATACTGAACAATAAAGCCTTTATTTTTTTGTCTTTCCATAGTTCAAGTTTGTCGGTCCCACCCAATGAAACGGTGGCAAATAGAGTGAAGGAGTAAGAGGTAGAGCAAGTGTTCCATTCTCATTGTGATCAGCGTAAAAACTCTTTACACAGCAAAGGGAATGGCCATCCAAAGAAGGCTGACAAAAGAAATAAAATAGAAATAGCAGCTTCTTTGTGGTGTTGCTAGCTTTCCCTTATTATTCACAAAAATACTCCTAACTCACTGACTTTCGATAAAGGTTGCACTACAGTGTAAACCAGAGGGGCGTTGAGTGCTAGCCATGAACAGAGGCACGGCAGTCATCACTGTCATCGCCGTCAGTCTCTGAACACTTGGCGAAACTGCCACATGGCAAGGGCCTCTTGCCGCGTGTCCGAGGCGAAGGGGCTCTGCATAGTGCGCTCAGACAGAGGAGATAATGGCTGCCCACCATGGACTGAGAAAAGGCTCTCGGTCCGGCACTCGAGGAGAGTGCGACCTGGGGGAAAAATAAATGGGGTCGTCTCCGCATGAAGGAGAGCACAGAAACCTGAGCGGTGGAGCTTGACAGCACATCAGTCCAAAATAGGTGTATGGTAGTCAGCTGGCCCTGTGAGTACAAATGTGTGTATGTGTGTGAGTGTGTGGGTGTGTCACGCTGCATTAAACTACCAACCACTCTACCACCCGTCTGCCCTGCCAAGTTATGACAGTGCCATGTTACATAAAAAAAAAAAAAAAGATAGTATTTACATCTTCAACATATAAATTATTTCCCTAACATACTGTCTGTGTAATGCATAATAAGGAACACAAGTGCCTCATATGAAAAGACTATGCTGACTCCAGAATTGAGAACTGCAGGCAAAGGGATGAGTATAAATGCTGCGAAGATCAAATCAAAATGCAGGACAGAACGAGTCTAAAAAACCCACAATTAATGCAGTAATTCATGAGAACGACTAAAATGGCACACAGGAAGAGATAAAGCTGTGAGCTTGATTAGGCAAACTCTGAATACTTCCAGGTAGTAACAATGGCAGCACTGAGGCCGGCTCGTTAATACCCGAGAAAGAAGAAGAAGACGAGTACGGAGGGGGTCGCTGCATGAAGGCCCTCAGCTTGGATCACAATGGGATCAGGTGATATGGGACGTTTTACATTCCTGCGTTATGACTTGCAACTCTTGACATTTCTTAAGTTATTTCTCTTCGCTCTGGAGCCTCCTGGACCCGGCACTGACCGGCCACCTCAGAGCAGAACCAGGTTTAACTGTCCCCCCCCGATGTGATCTGACAAATAAGGCCCCAGTCCGGTAAAATTCACACATGTCGACGATATACAGTATCAAAAACTCTGTATAATGAGAAAACATACAAACACATATGCAAATATAGATTTCAATACACAACGAGATACACATTAACTGTTGGTTTTGCAGATGATATTCAAAGTATTCATACAATATGTGTCACATAGAAATGACGGCTGGCTCTGTCCGTTCTGAAGGAAGGAAGGGGGGGAAGAGAGAGAGAGAGAGAGAGAGAGAGAGAGAGAGAGAGAGAGAGAGAGAGAGAGAGAGAGAGAGAGAGAGACACTGCGGGGCGAAAAAAAAGAAGAACGAGACAAAAAACAACAAATCTGGTTCAGTTCATATTTGTCATGTTGAATAATCGCACACACAGGAAGCTTGGAGGAGCGAATTAAACCTCTCCAGTTGGTTTTTGACCGTACGAGTTCATATTACCGCCACTCTCCCACTCCAATGCTGCTGTCAGTCTTTTGGGGTCATCCCCCCTATTGTGTGTGGGTGCTTGAGAGTCTGTCATTCCAGTGAGTTAAAAAAAAAATAATAAAAAAAAAATAAAGGTAGGCCATTGATTTGTTTGCCGAGAGGTCCCGCCTAACCTGATGGGCCGGGGGCCCGCAGGGAGCCCATCAGTCATCCAGGATAACCTTCACAAAACTGGCCACGTCTGTGTCTTTGGAGTCATGCATGGTGAGAAACGGATGTTGCTGCATTAAAACAAGGAAAAAACACTTCAGAATATGTCCTTAAACAAATAAATGATCAAATGATGTTGTTGTAAATACACAAGTCATAGTGTTAATGGGTTAACTGGGTGAGTATGGCCTCTAGTGGACAAAAGCAAGAACCAGAGCACACTGATCTTTACAGCAGGGATGTTGATTGTGGCAAAGTAGACAAAGTAGCACAACGTGTAATATTTGTGTTGTTGTTTTGGGGTAAGAGAAAAAGTATAAAAACTACTAACCATTAATTCTGTATAAGCAGGTCTCTCATTTGGCTTCTTTCTTAAGCTGTAAAAACAAAAAAGGGACAAAATGCAAAAGTGAGAAAAGCAGGAAATCCCAAAATTGTATGATAACTTCATACAAAACACATCTAAAAATAGACATCAGCTCTAGTGCTGTACCTAAGCCACCTCATTCAGTAAACACAGAGCAAACACTGACCCCTGCTGGGCCTCAGTGCCACTTTTTAAATTGTATTTTTTTTTTTTTTTTTTAATAGCAAGGTGAATAAGGTGAAAGTCGACACATTCGTCATCGGTGTGCGAGACTCACCACTGGGAGATGAAGTCTACAAATTCTGGGGAGAAACGGTCGGCGGGCAACTGTGGAGACGGCTCGTCCACCACCTGTTTGAGCTGCTGGAACGGGGTGCCCCACGAGTCGTAGGGGAACTTCAAAATGGCCAGCTCGGTCTAGGAGACAGAGAAGTGATTCAACATGCTGATAAAAGACTCACTTTCACCTGCAACACAAACCATTTGGACAATCGGAAATGAATAAAAAAAGTTCAACACTAACTGAGAACAGCATGGACTTGTACTGATCTGACATCAACATGGCACAGGTGTTAAAACTGTCAACGGTGAGCATGACTCACCATTAGTGCTGTGTGGAAATATGAGTTACATGTAACGGGATCTCTTTTAGGAAATGCATAAGTTATCTTGTAATTATCGCGGTGACAAAATGTTTTCTTTGTTGGGAGTGTGGACTAACATGGAGTTGTATGATGAGATTAAACCACACAGGGGTTTTACTGAAGGAGAATTATTGGGTGTAGGCACGCATGAGTTGAACACTAAAGCTGAATGAATGAATGAATGAATGAATGAATGAATGAGGGAAAACCCTGCGCACTACTGTTGGGAAACATTACTCTTACTAATTCATTTTAACCAACATTTTGGGTCCAAGTGGTTCTTAACATATTGTTGTTATGATGTCCTGAGCTGTATGCACTATTGTATTTTGGGGCAACGGAGCAGTTGGAGAAGGTTGTGACTGGAAGGAGTCCAGATTGTTGCCTACATTGAACTGAGTGGTGATATTAAGTGTGATGTAAAAACAAAACTGCATGCTTCAAATGATATTCCCTCAAAAAATATCATATAGAATTTTTGGACAAAATTGAGTCAATACATGCTTGTTATTATTATTATTATTGTTGTTGTTGAGAGCTTCAACCATGATTTTATCCACACTTAAACAAATAATAAGTGATAGTTAGATAACGTGAGCAAAAAAAACCCAACATGGATTAATTTGCCTAAAATGTATCACAAATGGCATTAAGAGACACATTTTGATATTCAGCCATACTCACCATTGTGATACCAAGACTCCATATGTCTGACTTGACACTGTAGCCTTTCTGGTTGAGGTCAGGGTTGATCCGCTCAGGCTGAAATAGAAATTATAGCAACATATTAAGTACCACCACTATCTGAAAATCATCCAAACAATTATTATTAACTAGAATTACACTGAAATGTGGAGGAAAACCTAATCAACTTTTTAAAATGCATTTTCTACACATGAATCAACAGAAAATAAGTCATTTTGATAATAAACAAGCTGAAAAAAGCTATTTTCATATAATTATTAATTAAACTCCCTGAAGAATTAAAAATGCATGTCAAAAGATAAGAATATGTCTAATTGGGGAAGAACATTTGAACAAATCTGTCGGCTAAAATGTGTTCTTTGAAAGGATTTTAAATCACTTGCTGGTTTTGTGAACCTACATTCCTTCATACAGGCACTATGTTTGGCATCAACATTTTTTTTTTTTTTTTAATATATATAAATGTCATAAGATTGATGTATTTTATCAAAATACAGGCATTTAGTTTACAGCTCAAAGTGTGCAGTACCTCTTTAATATCCTCCTGGACTGTGGAAATCCCTCAGTCAATTTCTAGAGAACCCTAAATCTCAACTAGCCGGCACCAGGAGTCTCTTTCCCACTCCCCACTTACCGCCATGTAGGGCTTGCAGCCTGCATCCATTGTTTTAGCCACAGAGTCCACCAGGTGGCCACTGATGCCAAAGTCGCACATTTTCACTTGGCCCTGAGTGTTGATCAGAACATTGGAGGGCTTCACATCTGGAGAGAGACATCGTTGGCAAAATGATGAGCGAGAGAGAGAACACAGCAAGACAACAATGAGAAACATTAACAGGAAACTGAACCGGGAACATGATGATGATGATGACCTGATTACCTCTGTGTATCACGGACAGGTTGCTGTGCAGATGCTCTAATGCCTTGACAATCTGTAGAGGGAGAAAATTAACTAAAAAGGCGGAATTCCTCAAGAAACATTCTCAAAAAAATAACTTAAAAAATAAATAAATAAAAAAGAACTGCAGAAATTTCTTTTGTTTACTCCAAACAAAGACAAATTTAAACAAATGTAACAAACTATCGACTTGCTCTCAGACACAAAGTGAACATTTGTACTTGTGTGTTGGACTGTTCCTTTAAACGTACATGTATAATAATAATAATAATAATAATAATAATAATAATAATAATAATGTAAAATATGAGACGGGACGTACCGCTACTGCGATCTTGCCCAAGATGTCCTCGGGGATGTTTTTGCCTTTCTCAGTAACCTTCTTATAGAACTTATCCAGAGACGTGTCCATCAGCTCCATACAAATCCAAACATCCCCCTGAAAAAAAACCAAGATGATTACACTACACTCAACATACGCAGGAGTTCACACGAGTCATAGTTTACTCACCTCTCTGAAGAGGGCCCCATAGAAGGTGACAGTGAAGAAGCAGTCCACGGTCCTCATGGAAATGTCCAAGTCCATCAGAAGCCTCTTCTGCTCCAGAGTGTTCACGGTGGCACGAATCCTCTGGGGACACAAACATCACAGATTGGGCCGGCGGTGTCAGCAGCGGGGCAGATGTAGCTTAAATCAAATGGTGTCCAGTGTCCTAAACACCCCCCCCCCACCTCAATACAACAAGTCATGGATCTGATAGATCTCATCCAAATGTCCACGAGTTGAGCTCACATGTTGAATGCATCCATGAGTCACGGTGCTATTTTTACAAAAAAAGCACGGTGCATTTGCAGAACAGGTAACCCGAGTAGCAGCCCACCTTGACAGCCATGATAACACCACTGGGCACATGTTTCATCTTGTCCACGACCCCGTACGCTCCCCTGCCCAGCTCCTCAATCTGCTCCAAGTCATCGGCCTTCACCACAAAGTTCTGGACAGCGAGGAAAATGCATTAGTGTGTGTGTTCGGGAAACAGAACAACATGTTTCAGAGGAATACGGAGCCACCTTCACCTGATCTCCAATTGTGACACAAGCTTTCGAGTCAAGATCTCGAGGGGGCCTGCAGGGAGAGAGAGCAACATTAAGCACTAGCAACATCAAAGTCAGTGCTACATGTTTGTATGTCTTTCTTACGATATAGCTGCAATAAGCTAAAGGATTGATGTATTTTCCAAGCCAATTTTAGCGTCCTGGGTCTGATTTTGAGACCCTCTCAGGATGGTATTGCTGCAGTCACTACCCCACGGTAAAAAAAAATAATAATAAAAAGAGAGAGCCTTACGCTGCTGCTGCTGGTGGGGGCTGTGCAAAGACTTCTTTGGCCAGCTTCAGCCCAGGGTTCTTCTTCTTCCCTTGGAGACAGGAAATCAGAAAAACAATTACCACCTCAGCTCCATCTTAGCCATACCGGGATCAATAAAGCTGTATTTAGCAGCAAACACAAGCCAGTGTGATTATAAGTGTTTTGTAAAAAGACTAAGGCAAATAGACGTCACAGCTACAGACTCTTGTGAGCCTGATTTCCACATTACTCTGAGATTAGAGCGAGGTTTGCCACAACAGAGACCGCCGAGTCCTAAATCAGGCCCGTTGAGTGCAAACTAAATGGACTTTGCTTGTTTTTAAATATCCACATCGGTCTGATGAAAGGGGATTTTGATCCATTCTGGTAGGAAGGGGTTTTCGAGGTTACAATCAATTTCCAGTTGACACAAACGGCAACAAATGATCGGTTATCTATCTGGAGATTAGGTGTGCTCAGAGCGGAGGCCCTGCAATAGGGAGAAGGTGGACCAAATGACTAATCGACATTGGTATGGTGATTCAAATGAAAAGGGGGAATTTTTTTTTCTCACTTTTATGATAACTGCTATCAACTCAACTATCAATGCATGTTTTCCCCCATTTTGTCTCTTATTTAGTTCATATCTGGAGTATGGTGCGTGCAGCTCTGGGACCATTCTGTGTTAAATCAGTGACAGCAGTCCATTCATAAACACAGTTTACCAGCAGCCTCTGGGACTTCCCACAAGGGGCCACGAGTCGCTGCCAGAATGACACAGCTACCTACAAGAGGCAACACAGGAACACCAACTCAACTCTTGACACTCGTGTTCAGCATGTCCGCTCTTGTTGCAAGGTCGAGGGGTGAAAACAGAAAAATTTTGTTGACCTTTATCTGTGTGTGTGTGTGTGTGTGTGTGTGTGTGTGTGTGTGTGTGTGTGTGTGTGTGCGTGCGTGCGTGCGTGCGTGCGTGCGTGCGTGCGTGCGTTTTAGGACTTGGCCACGGCTTAACCTACTGGGATATGACGAGAAACTGTTTATACCTGGCTGCTTATTTCCTGTTCCAAGGGCCCGGCTGAGCAATTATTCTACACCGGTTCACAGAAACTGGTTTAATGCACAAGCCACCTTCATTTTGGAACAAATGCAACAGCTCTCATTATTACTGCAAGGTTGTGTTTGCCATGGAGTGAGTCACAATACTCCAGTGTGGAGGAAGTACGACTGGGTAAACCCCTCCTTGCTAGATTGCGCTGGAAGGGAAGTGAAGTTTCACAAAGATTTTAGATTCTATGGAAACGTCAGACAGGTACATTTTGTGCTGCCGCCCTAAAATAGGCCCACAGTGTCTGGACAGACTAGCGTAGTCTCATGTGGTCGGGCGAGATTGAAGCATGATTTACTCACACATGCTCGGTCAAAAATAGATTTTGTGTTTCCTCTGCGTGGGAGAAAGTACGAGCACCAAAAGCCTTCCAGTGACCTGACTAATAAGACAGCCCTTTTGTTCAACGACCAAAATTAGTAAAGCACACGGACGTGGCAGCGCAAGAACGTCCGACAAGACATCTAAAACATACTAAAAATCACACTGCACACATGCAGGTTTTTCAGTTTCTATTAGCTCTGAGTTATTGCTTGACATATTCACTTTGACACATTAATGGAGTTGAAATACTTGCTCCTCTCAGGTAGCAGTGTGTGTGTGCAGTGACCCTGTCGCCAGGAGTGTTTTGTGGGATATGACTCACAGCCAGTCAGACTGGACACATCTGCTTTAAAACGCAACAACTGTCAGGACCCTTTGGGAAAAATGATGTCACATCACTTGGCCCGATTGTGGCTCTCACTATCCCCCGATCAAGCCAGCTTCAGAGCAGTTTTCTGCTGCAAGACCTGCCTGGTCCTCGAACTCAACACACAATAGTGCAATTACATCGTCTTCTGCTGCACTCAAAGTATATGGAGGCAGCACAGCAGAAACACTACAGATATACCATTCCCAGTGCTTGCTTGTATTCATGCTATATCATGAAATTTAACATCAATAAATGCACTGAAAGCGTGTTTTATAACTTAACATAGCACAAGTTGCATTCTGCATTTTATAAAAAACATGTTTCTTCCGATAGGAAGAGATTTATTCAGCTTAAGTATTTATAATTGTAAATATTGATCATTGTGTCTTTGTCAAATCAATATTTTTGCTGATGCTGTGTAAGAGTTATCAGTAGCAGCTGTTACAGACAGTAGCAGCCAATTGGTGTTCTTTTTAAAAAAAAAAATTTAAAAAAAAAAAAGGAAATGCAGTAATTTCTGGAAACCAAAAAGATGACCAGAGGAAACTATCCAGAGTGCAGTACGTAATGCGAACAAGAATGTCTGGATTGTGCATGAGATCAAAGTGTCAATAGCTGTGCGGCGAGTCACCATCAGGAAGCTCCGGCCTTCCAGAGCGGGTCCATGTACAGAAAAAGGATGAGTCATGCACATATAATCTTCCACACAACCCTATCAGTGCCGTTAGGGAGAACCCAATCTCCAAACATGCCTCAGCAATACCATGAGTAGCCCTGCAATGCACTCAGACCCAGTGAAGGCACAACTCCTTGTAAAAAAAGGCAAGAAAAATTGAAAACTTTCACAGAAAAAAAGACACATCGGGCCTGCTTTGGTGCACAACAATTTACGGCACAGAACCTGTGTAGCAGCTATAGAGGATCTGCTTGCAGCCAGTGAACTGTCAACAAAAGAGAGGCTGCACTAGGTATTGGTGCTGCAAGTCAAAACATGCCATGGTAGGCCGAAGGCTGTGTGCCTGAGCAGCACCCAGCCAATCTACCCCCAGCCCTCTCAAAACAGTGTGTACCCCCGACCATGGTAACGCTAGTATGATTGTGTAACAGCACAAGCGGTGAACTTGAAATGTAAATTGACATCATCATCATGCTGTGTGTGTGTGTGTGTGTGTGTGTGTGTGTGTGTGTGTGTGTGTGTGTGTGTGTGTGTGTGTCGCAGAGGAAGGACCTTGATTTTTCCAAGTTGTGCATATTATTCAACCGTGTGACGCTACAGTGATTACACCGCACAGACTCGCTGGCTGGCTGACTGGCGGAAGCACAAGGGTGTGATAGCGCCATGGTTCCTTTGCATTACCGCCTGTTTAAAAAATAAATAATTTTAAAAGGACTTTCCACAACCGGAAAATTAAAAAAAAATTAAAAATGCAGAGCTAAAAAAATATTTTAGAGCGTACACATCGGCCAAACCAAATGGACGGAAACACAATCAGTCGCGAGTCAGGAGGCTGGAAAACACCTGTGGTCCCAATGTGCTTCACTTCAACCGAGGAGAGAAACTAGTCCCAGTGATTCCGAGCTGAGGGGAAAAGTTGCGTGATAATTACAGCTCGGCAAAAGTCCTTAATTGTCGTGAAAATGATGCGTTAGCTAACCACAACACGGGAGCCTAAACGGGGACGCGACTGTAGCATTTAGCTAAAATATGAATAATAAAAATAATGTAGCACGCTATCATTAAGTATATGATGAATACCTTCAGACACCAGTGTGTCTCGAGACTTCGCATGATGATAGAAAGCACGAAAGACATGCTGGCTAGCTTCTTTTTTTTCTCCTCCTCTCATACATGCAGCTTTTCCACCTGGCAAGGTTACATTTCTCAAACACCGCTAGCTAAATTACTTCCACGCAAACTGCACCTCGATATTTAAAATATATGCACGGTTGTTTTTAAAAAAAGATTTGGAGAGAAAAAAAGCCACTTACCTCCTTTGGACAGAGACATTTCCCCTTTGCTTTGATGAGGGGGAAGGGAAGCACAAAGACTTTTGCCTTTTTTTACTCCCTCCCTCCCTGCATCTAGCCTTACACCCGCTCAGGATCGCTGGCTTGTGCAAAAAACTAGCTGCGATTAAAACTAAACGGTTCGTCTTCGTGCAATCTTTGCGCTTCAATCACCAGCTCGCGCGTTCAAAGATCGAAAAGCAGATGAATGCACAACTTTAAAGAAAGTCGGCGCGGGTTGTACAGTTCGAGTTAGTTTGCTAACAAAACCTGCACTTTTAGGGTGGCCAAAGTCTGACAGCTGAAGGGTTTCAACGACGTAATGACGTATTTCCGGCCTCGTACCAAGCATCGTGGGATGTGTAGTTTTTAGTGTGAGCACTTTTCTTTCCTTAAATAAAGCGAGGGACTTTTCCATAATTAGCCTACTGTAACTAGCCCAATCAAACAAATCAGACTACAGTAAGATACCTTAATGCTGGTTCTATAAAGTTTATTTTTGTAAATCCAATAGAAGCCAACACAGACACATTTTTAAAATGTTTTTGTCTTTTATTAATCTTTTTTTTTGTATCAGGATTATTTTAAAGCTATATAAAACGCATGTACAACAATAAATAAAAAAAATAAAATACTAAAGGACTCACTGTCTTGCAAATCAGCGACAGCATACAAAGGAACACTGACAATGGGATTGCACTTCAATTTACGCATTTTTGGTATGTAAACAACAAACAAGTATATCAGTGTATGTCACAGGATATAGGCGTCATGAACTAAAAATGTATATTTGACTGCTGGATAGTGAAATGCATACAAATCAAAACAACAAACCCCTATACTACCTATGCAAACAACATTAACCATCACAATACATTCAAGGAACAAACTGCTGGACTACAGAATACCTGAACAAATACAGTACAATAAAGTTTTTTGTTTTTTTTCTTAGTATGCATGAAATACTCGAAAACCAACCATCATCATTGTGATAATCACTGCTGAGCCATTAAATTGCAAGTCTTTCATTGTAGCAAACAGCTCCTTGCTAAATAGAGATGTCACAGGCTGGATGCATAAACACGTGCTATGAAATTAGTTAACTTTGGAATATGCATGTGATTGTGTGTGTGCAGGGTGTATAACTGATGATAAGGCCACACCAAATTCCTGCCTTTTACTTCCTGGCAACAATGAGAGTGTGGTAGAGAGGTTTTATTACAATGTGCAGATAGAGGGAGCTGTCAATCAGGTACTCTGATGCACGGCGCTGCAGGTCAGCATCCACCAGGAAATCCCCGGCCTCCTCTGTGCTTTGGTGGAAGTTGTAGACGTGGCGAACCACCACTTTTCCTTGCTGTCTTGCCATCACAATCACCGTCTTCTGGAAACTCACACCGGCAAAGTCTGGACTAGAGGTGGCTGGTGTTACAATGATGCGAGGTCGACCTCCATCTGTACGTGTAGGCTGCATGGCACCCAGCTCGGTATAGGTTGACCTGGCACTGAGCGGGAGCCAGCGAGGGGAGAAAAGGGCGTTCCAGGTCACCCTCTTACTGGAGTCATGGCCGCTGGGCCCGAGCTGGGTCTGGAAGCTGAAACTGCGGTCATCACGGGTGGGGTTATTGATGACCCAGGGGGAACCCCAGGAGGTGGACAAGTAGTTACGGGGAGTGAAAATACTGCAGTTGACATCAAAGTACTTGGCCAGTTGTATAGGTGAGGCCGAGTGAAATTGGAAAGCTAGGTAGAGTAGATCACGGATAGACTCGTAATGCTTCTGCAGGAGGGGGGATTGCTTCTGAAGACGGAAGAGGTGCTGAGGGGGAATCATGCCGTATCGAACAGCCCTTAGGGCGCTTTCGACTGTCGAACTGACAGGCTTGTTCTGGCTAATCCAGGCTTCCAGGGCCTCGTAGAGCTCCAGCTCACTCTGCAGAATAAGGTCAGAGCGCTGGAGCAAGGAGAGGAGCAGGTCCTCACTGATGGAGCCCCATTCTCCGCTCTGCACCACAGAAGACAGGTTCCAGGACAGGTACTGCAGGCAGCTGTCCCGCAGGACCATGTCCGCAATTTGTAATGCATAGTTGTACCAGCCAATCACATGGCCGGTGGGCGAATCACTAGACAGATGTTGGGTCATATACTGGGTCAGACCTTGTTGCAAACCCCACACATGATACTTGCTGGCCAGCTTATGCAGAGAAATGGCCTGATCTAGCCGTACTGAGATATCACCGCAGTACAGATACCTGCAAGAAAAATAACACGGCTAAAATAGTCATCTAAAGACATTTAAAATAGATATACATACAACATATCTCTCAATAAGGCATACTACTTGTTTTCTAACCTCACATCTGAGTCACTGAATAAACCCACACTGTCCGATTTTCAACTGTGAGCCACAAACAGCAAGTATAATTTTAGAATATTTCACAAGATGGAGCATCTCACTTCTCCAAAGGGAGAGGCAAAATGGTGCAGAACTTTATACTTGTGGAAAATACAACAAGCATCTACAAGTTGCTCCACAGTTTCTTGAATGGTTCCATTCGATTGAACCTGATTAACTCTGAACAAAGGATAACAACCGAAGTCACCCTCACCTGATAAACTTGTCGAAGACAGCTGCGCAGTCGGGCGTCTCCCTCAAAACCACAACGCTGCCGTTGCGACTGAGCAGCAGTTCCTCAAACACGTCACTCTGTAGCGTGAGGACCAGACTGTGGGCCTGGATCACCTTCACCTCGTCCGTGCTGATGGTCTGCACTCGGAGAGTGACATCGCTGCTGTTCCCCAGGGCCAGCAGGGTCTCCATACGCTGCACCAAACTCATGGAGTGATTCAGCACAGTGGCTCCATTGTCCAATGCCACCTCCTGCTTCAGGGCAGCTGTGGAGAAGAAAGTGCAAGATGACAAACTAGTATCACTTCACAGATAAAAAAAAAAAAATACATCAAAATTGAAATGTGTCAGCTACGGTTTCAGCTATTTCTGTTCAGAAATAGTTTTTATACATTACAACATGAAATTCTTTCATATTTTCATCACCGTAATTTGCATCAGTCTGACTCTGCTTTCCAAGATTTGATTTGAAGATTTGCTTTGTTCTTACATCAGATTTGACACAGCAAGAACTGGAAAAGCACTCCCTAACTCGTCGACTAAACCGCAACTCATAATATGTGTCAGGAAAAAAAAGCACACTTGCACATTATTCTATTCTTCTGGTCTCAATTAACAAGCCAGGTGGCTGACTCAGAAAACCTCCACACAAGGCGCCCAGAGTAGAATCCTGAGTTTGCAGCGCCATTTGCAGATGGCTGCTTCTATGGGCCTTCTTGTGTGCAAGTACAAGAGTCACATACTGGAGAATCACACATGAAAGACTCAGCGTGACAAGCTGCTGTTTCCATTCTGCCGCAGCCATCGGCAGCCTTGTTGGCCTATTACTGGGGGTTTAATGAGACACAGGGGGAGCACATTGGCTCCCTGGAATGTCTCAGTCCTCATATCTCTACCACAATCAAGCGCTCCCACTTCAAAGTAACCTTTTTCCAATTAGCCAGCCAGCTGAGCATGGTGTGAGGGTGTGTTTTGACAAATGGTTCTGGCACACCGAAGCCAATTGAAAAATCGCCAAATTATTCACAACTGTGGAAACAGTATGTCTTTTTTTTGTTATAAATTCTGAAAAAACCCCTGAGAGATTCTATTCAAAGTAGACAAAAAAAAGTTACGAATAAGAATGTTTCATTGTTTCATCTTCCACTTAAGCTGAGAACAGCTGAAAACATTGAATAAAACATTTTTATACACCCTCATATAGTATTAGATGAGAATGTGCTCACGAGGAATTTCAAATGGAATCCAATCTGACAGCACAGGAATGTGGCCTTCAATAGCTTTGGTCAAAATCAGTCAAAGTCGGATCTTCTTTAAGGAGCAAGCAAAGCTTTCCTTCTGCGCTTGTACTGTATACTGTATTACTGAGCCGGCACAGTGCCAGGCAGCAAATGGACTTGCCTGTCTTTCCCTGCACCCAGCAGACAGATAGATGAGGACAGGATAAGTAGAATAGATAAATACCCATCCCCTGCCCTGAGGCCAAGCGCGAGCCACGCATTCATGCTGTGCCCTACTACCCACTGACAGTATGGGGGAAGCTGGACTGAAATAGAACACGGCTTCTCTTACAATGTAGGATAATGAAAAAGACAGGAAAAAAAGATTCAAAGGTGATATGACTCTTTAGAAGCAATCACTTGAAAGTGCTGATTCCTTTTTGAAATCTTACCTCCTCTAACTGTGACAGAGTGGATTAAGAGGAGCAGGGTGCCCTCATAGACCCAGGCAGGGATCCCTTGTCCACATGAGCGAACCATATCTTCTCTGTTGTTCCTTGCCTCTCTTCCTTTGTCCTTTCCCCCTCTCTTCCTTACTCTGTGCCACTCTTCTCCGGACTCTTCCTCTTGCTGCTCTGCCTTGGTCGTGTGCTTGCAGAAAGGTGTTGTTGCCCCGTGTGTGCCGCCCGGCTCCCTGTCCCGCACTCTTTATGTAGGACGCTGGCCTTTCCCTGGCGCATCTCGCAACCCCACGGACTCCAATGATTGGTGGAATCGTGGCAGGGGCGTTGCTATAGCGACAGCTTTGATTTTGAATTCCTCCCTTTTTTGGAAGTTACATGGCATTGATCATTGGCACTGGGCCAACCACAGACTCAGTTTAATGTTTTAGTTTTTTTTTAGATTAAAAGTAATGTGCTATTAACAATCAATAGTAACATAGTTTCATGTTTTAATGGCACTCAGAATCTCTGGACTGCAAAACGTTGTTTATGATATCTAAGTTAAGTACAACCAGCGTCATGTAATGAGTCAATTAATTACAGGAGGTTGCCACTGAGACTATCTGTCAAAAGTAATTGAGGTTCTAATAAGTGTGACAAACTGCAGTCAGTCAAATTTCATAATCCATTTCGTACGGAGTTTTTCATCTGAGAGTAATTATTCCTCTGATGGCATGTTAATCTCACTAATGGAGGGATGATTTCATTGGTGCTGGGTCTGCTCGTCAATTAAAGGCAAGCTCCGTTGATCAAATTCTACTGCAAATCAGGATTTTATGTAGTCACATTACTGGTAAAGTACATATTTAAGGTGCAGACATTGCATCACAAACCTCACAGAGGGCAGAGGGTTTAGTGAATGTGTGTGATATGGAGTTAATGGTCTGCCGCTTGCAGGGAACATACTATCCTCACAGCTATGATAATCAATACGCAATGCTATAACGACTCAAAGTGAGCCCAACAGCCGCACGACACGAGAGAGCCACACATCATAAAGAAATAGATATCGCCTCAGGTCATGGCTCAAAGAGATGTTTACAATGCCATTTATGAATCCCTCAGTCAGCATTGATCTGTCAGAGATGGGTCGGTCAATACAGGGACTTCATATCTTCTCAAAAAGATGAGATCAGTATGGATCTGATATATATTTTTAAAATCATTGCATCTGACTAGGCCATTAGTTCAATCACAATATTCATACCAACATTCTGCAATGTGACAGATGTGGTCAAAATAGCTCCAAACCATGCCCACAACAGGGTGACAGACAGGGAGAGACATCATTTCGGAGTGAACTGGGTTGTGGTGTTGCCTCGAGGGCTGCCAGGCTGCGGTAAAAATGCAGGACAATAGAAGTCCTATGAGACCCCGACCTGAGTCACTGCTATGAATAACCTGACAGGTTCTCGGAGGAGAGCGATGCTGCTGAGGTGCCTTAATGAAGCCTGCTGCCACAAAATGGACTAGTCTACGACAAGGCACTGAATCACACTGTATATGGTGGCATCTTTTATTTGCTTTACTTTCTGGAGGTTGATGAAGATGAAGCACACAACTGAGATTCATGAGCTTTATATGAATGCTATGAATCTGTACCGATGCAAACACTGAGACTTGCGTGTGAAAACATTGGTCAACACTGTATTCTATAAACATATACTTACATATCGAGTTTAGATTGGTTTACAGCTCAGAGCTGTATACACAATTCAGGCAACTGCCGTTGAGCTACGTAATGAAATCAGAAAAAACCAAAAGCCTTCTTTATGTGTGGCTCTGTAAAGGGCATGCCCTTCATTAAGGTGACATTGCTCTCTCCTTTGAGATCAGCTCCTATTTGAGAATCTGCAAACAGGACCACAATGCAGAGGGATGGATTGACAAACTGCTTTGTGAGAGCACCCCTTGGGACGGGATCCATTGAGAGATCGATGCACCACAGGGGGCTACATCATGCAGCATAAACAGTACGTTTACAGGCTGTATGCCAGAGTGAGCTTCACCAAGGTGTCCCGGGTGACCTTACTCTTGTGTTGAACCCGGAGGGGATGCACTACACAACTAGGTCTCCAAAAATGACACAAAGGACTTTTGATATACATGTTGGACAAGTGTCTAATGAATAAAAAGAACAACAAAATGAATAAAACACATGTAAATGTGTAACATTAACTGATTTTTGTTGTGAGCTCTCACACTGATATTTCCAAGCATGTCTGAGCTTCCTAGGTAGCAAATTCAATTTTGATAATGTATTATTGGGGCTATTTTTTGTGACACAGTTCTTTTCCTAACCGCAAGTTTCACAACTAAATGAGGAAGAGAGATAGTTTTGTGATTTTACATATTTACAAAGTCGAGGCAAACAAGCAAATGGATTGTCATAGTGTCATATTTTTCACAGAATTTCTGCAAATTTCCAAATTTTACTGAGTGGAGACAATTTAAAAGCTTTAAATCAATGACATCGGTCAATGTTTGTATTTGTCAAATGGTTGTTAAGTGGCATGGCCTACAAGAGATCAATAACAAAATCTGTTTTGTTGTGTATTCTCATTTGATTATGTAAAAAAAAAAAAAAAAAGAGTCAATCTCTTTTGTAACAATATTTTCCACCAGGTGGCTCTGCAAACTGGAGGCTCATGATGACTGCTCTGAAGTACTTATCCTTAAAAAGAGAAAGTAGACTCAAGTGTGATTAGATTTCTCAAGCTGCATGTTGTTTATGCATAACGTATTAATTTAATTATTGAATGTGCTCTAAATGGCATGAATTAGAGTTGAATTATTCTTAAATTGAACAACTGTGTGTTGGCCTTTTCCCTCTAACTGAAAGTACAGTGGAAACCGCTTGATCACAGTTACATTGATAAACTGTTTATGGATCAAAAAGCTTGGGACAGAGTCGTTTCTTTACAAATGCTGCTTAAATAGTTTGCTTGGGCCTGTAGTAAACAAGTAGTCTGCCTACAGTGTTTATTTTTGAGAATACATATAGGAAAAAAATATAATATTTTATGTTCAAAGACATTGATGGCTCACAGTTTATTTTCAGAAATGCAATGAAACCACCATCAAGCTATTGCACTGTTGAAGTTACTGTATTTAAACAGCCCGATACTGTCTTAGGCTGCAGCCTTTAACTACAGTAAACTAGCATATATTTAAAAACGGTATTATACTGTATTATAGTGTATTTGAATTATTCACAGGCTAGTCATTTCATATAGAGTAATTTGAAAAGCTTTTTAAAACAGCTATCCCCTTATAATCGGTTATAATAATTAACTGCTTATAGTGATCAGTGTGACCCGGACAGAGGGTTTTTTTTAGAGTATGTGTACTTTTAAAGAATAATCACATAACTGATCTAATTACTCAATCAATAAAAGCCATTAATCACCATTGAGTCTGAAATCAATCTAACAGGTCACAGTCACTTCGATGATGTTGCATAGTAGCCTACGTATACGAATGGTAATGTCTGACTTGAGAGGAGAGTGGTCCCTTTGTTTGGATCTAAGCCGCCTGGAATAAATAAATAGGCCGGGAGCTATAATCTCGCAGAATATGCAAAGCTGCACGAGAGGCTGGATGAAGAGACAGAGTGGTCAGAGCTGAACGAGTATACAAAGTATTACACTCACAGAAGAATACAAATAACTCGAAGGATAACTAGCCTACTTTGGATGCGACTGCCCCGGTGAGTTCATTAACATGGTACAGTAACAGCTGAGAAAGAGCGGGCATGATGGAGGACTGTCCATGATTCCGCCCCGGAGAAAAAAACAACAACAACAACAACAACAACCTGTGCATCAACTAAGGGGACATTTGAACGCACAGAAATTGGTCAAAACATCCGCGTGGAGCCTGTTAACACCCGATAAATATTTCAGACAAGTTGGGTTATCCTTACCGGAGTAAATCTACCTGAGTCACCTGTTGCAGCGGAACTCCTCTCCGTCATCAGTCCAGGTAAGAAGTCTTAACAGGCTCGTGATATTACTTTATGCTGCCGTATAAGGTTAGAACTTCATCACAATGCTTTTAGCCTGAGTCTTAACAATATATATATATGTATATATATATATATATATATATATATATATATATATATATATATATATATATATATATATATACATATATATATATATATATATATATATATATATATATATATATATATATATAAAACAAGATAAATATATTCGTCAAAATGTCAACTTTTCATGATTTAATAAAAAGGTTTTAGCTTCATGAAACATAATCCAATTTGATTTTCTCAATACATACAGAGAATGTAATGTATGTCTTAATATCTCAGTTTGCCTCAAAACTTAAAAATCACCAAATTTGGAGATATGTGGCATTGACAATGTCCTTTGATCAGTTTTAGGGTAAACTGATAAATGTAAGTGTATATTTGTGGATGCTACATGAGGAAACTATTATCACATTGACAGTGGAATAATTATTGTAATTAAAGTTGAATACAATTTTTCCTTTAAATTAAACTGTGGGATGCTGTTTGTGTAATAATACTCATTATGTGTCTTGTATGTTAATGTTAAAAGTATGCCTCTGTAAATTAGATGGTGTTGTAAGGCCAGACACAGCTTTGATTATCCAACAACAAGGTTCCAGGTCCTAATTAAAGACAAGGGAGACAAATTGCTCTAAGTTTTGGATTCTCTAGACACTCGATTTAATTTATTTCAATGGACAGCAATTTTAGTACAACACAGTAAAACTCCACACAACTGGCTTAGTACATTATGTAGATGGAACAGTTTGTTTACTGTGACAGAGTGATAATACGGAAGCATCTTTTGGTTGTCTTTCCATGCATGTTTAATAATCTGCATTTTCTTGTGACAACACTTTTTTTTTTAGAATCTGCTGTGAAGCCATGGGACCCACCATTGTTCCAAACGGATGTGGTTCCAGTGTCAGTTCCATATATTACAACCTGTGTGACCTGACTGCAGTGTGGGGGGTCGTGGTGGAGGCCGTGGCTGCTGCTGGTGTGGTGACTTCCTTTGTTCTGTTGGTCATCCTCATAGCCAGCTTACCGTTTGTGACACACAAGAAGAGAAAGGCTATGGTGGCCCTGCAGGCCGGCATGCTGGTGTTCACACTGGGACTCTTTGGACTCACCTTTGCCTTCATTGTGGGTCGGTACTCAACCAGCTGTGTTGCACGGAGATTCCTCTTTGGAGTACTGTTCTCGGGCTGTCTAGCCTGCCTGGTGATGCACGGGTTGTGGCTCGCCCTGCTGGAGCGGAGGGATCGGGGGCCCAGGAGCTGGATGTTATGCCTTGGGGCCCTGGGTCTGTGGATGGTCGAGGTGATCATCAACACTGAGTGGCTCGTCATCACTGTGGCCAGGAGCCCACCCATAGGTGTCATTATCTCTGACTTGTCCTGCAGCATTGCTAACCGGGACTTTGTGATGGCGCTGATCTATGTGATGGTTCTGTTGCTAGCTGTGGTGCTGATGGCTGTGCCCTCACTGACGCAAAAGCACAAGCAGTGGCGGCGAGATGGAGCCTTCATCCTGGTCTCGGGGCTCGTCACCGTGGCTATCTGGGTAGCTTGGATCGCCATGTACATCCATGGGAACAGAGTGGTCGGGAATCCCAGCTGGGACGATCCCACTCTGGCTATAGCCGTGGTGTCAAATGCCTGGGTGTTCCTCTTCCTCTACGCCATCCCAGAAATCTGCTTGCTGACCCAGGAGGACCCAGACCAGGAGCAGCCAATCGATGGAGATCACGTTTACCCTGCCAGGAGCTTGGTTTATGAAGACATCCTTAAGGAGCCGGAGCCACTCCACCAGAACATCTACATAGAGAATAAAGCCTTCACTATGGACGAGCCTCCAACAGGTACAGCATGACACATCGTGGTTTAACATTAGGTGCTGAATCCTCAGAATCAAAAATCTAAATGAGTCAGCAGGACAGCACTCCAATTAAATGATGAATTAACGCACGCTTTGGGCATTCACCTTTTGTGCAAACAGTCGTACAGAATATACAAAAGGGTCCAAGACCAACTTGTGCAAGGCATCTAATTTATCCTCACAGATGTAGCAAATATTGAATCACCTAATGGGTCCATTTGAGTAAATGTGTGTTGCTACGGAGACTTTAGTGTTTAAACAACCTGTTTTAAAGTGGCTGTTGTGTTAAGTCTACAGATGCAAAGTAATGGACTGGACGACCATCGCAACAAACTCTCATTTTTCAATCCTCCTCTGCCTTTTCTTTTACCAGTACCCACAAAGCCAGTGTCTCCATATGGTGCTTATAATGGTCAGCTACGGAGTTGTGTGTACCAGCCCACTGAAATAGCCCTGATCGCCAAGGGTCTGACCAAGGTGAGCGAGTTCAAAATATTTTACGCCACAGAACATCCTCTTCTGTCGCGTCTGCTGAAACAATCCCTTCTCTGTGTGTTTCTACAGATGGACCAAGACGCCATGATGCCTCGAGCTCCCTTTTGGAATCAAGGAAGTGGCAGCTCCCTGCCTCATTTGGCAGAGTCCTCGCCACCTTAAGGACCGTCACACGCAGACAGCGTGAGTCAGGGGGCTCTTAGCGCTGTCTGTCGTTACAGCTGTGATATCTCTACCAGGGGTTTGTTCTCCCCTCGCAATTCCTTGTATCAAATGTAATGTGCCCTCCTTTCTCTTCCTGAGCAAGAAGCTTGACATACTAACCAGTGTGGTGAATCTCCAGTAGTTTGCAGTGATGAGAACTGGCTCCTCTAACAGACCTCTTAAATTTGTCCTGTACTCTATTTCCTCTGATGTTCGTGCACTGCTTGTCTGTTTTGTATGGGGTGAGTGTCATTTATAGAAGATGAAAAATACACTAACAATATCAGAGCTGGATAGGCTATTGTAACCTCAATGAGCCCTTCTATTGAATGTCCATTCTCACTTTAACATCAAGTGCCCTAAACTTTGTAACTGTCAACTAAATCCAGCTTTGCTCACTCGTAGACTCACTCAAAAAGACAATCAAGAGAAAGAGTGGCGGTTTTTTTATATCTCTATTGGAAAGCAATGACTTAGCCTCACCTCTTTTTACATTTCTACAAAAGTTAAATCCCAAAGTGGAAACATTTTATATATTTTCAGGTGGCAACTGACCTACACTAGGTTGATGGTGGAGAAATTAGACAAGGATTAGGTGCACTGAGTTTATTAAAGCAAAGGAAAGGTCTATAATTGAGCTGATACACATTAGTCTTTAATTCACAAACACTGAAAGTTGTTGTGTTCTCACCAATATAATGCTTTCTCTTGTCAAAGATCGACTGACTGTAATTTGCTAATCTGTTGTAAACCATACTTGTTCATTTGTGACATTATGTTGTGATTCAGATTTCCTATGAAAGCCATATGATTTTTTTTAGTGCCTTGAATTTATATTTACATTTTAACTTATTAAACCTCTAAAAAGGTTACATAAATACCATTTGGCTGTTGGATCTTTGGATTGTAACAATTTTCGAGTATAGTCAGACGAGGCACAATGTAAGAGGAAGTATCACAAGGTACACACGATACAGATAAGTTACTGTATTTACATATTTTGGCTAGATAAGCTTTAACGGCTTCACCTGGGGCCCCGTGCAGGTGATGGTTATCATACTGTAGTGGCTGTGTGTATACTGCTGGACAAGGCATAAATCTATTTTAGGTGGCACTGAATAAAATCTGAATGTAATAAGATAAGATATTCCTTTTATTAGTCCTGCAGCAGGGACATTTACAATAGTGAGTGGATGCTCCTACATTTTGAGTTTGGGGCATTACAATGCGATTTGATGGACAAATCTCATATAAACTGCTTTGTCTGACAGCAGAACTAGTGACAGGCTGCCAGGAGCCTTCTCTGCACGCATGCTGGTTACATAGGAAGCTGCAAATAAGCACACTGTGAGCACCACCCACATTATTGTTAGAGGGACAAATTAGCATGGACAACTGCTTTGACTTACGAGTTCTCCCTTTTCTCTACAGGGAGAGGAACCATTATTCACATGTGATTTGCCACACACACACACACACACACACACACACACACACACACGTGTATTTTAGGAGCTTCAGAGTGAGCTGTGGCTGCCTAGCAGCAGGCTGAGTAGGCTCTCCCCCCAATTACTCCCACCATCCTCTGCTGTCAGCAGCCATGAGTACTTGCTCAGAAAATAAATTGCTCACAAACTGGAAATCAGGCCAATTAGCGGTATACAACAGAAGACAAATGTCGAAATTTTACTCTGTAACACCTTATGGGTGCACCTTTCGATTCCCCTGCTTGTAGATATCACAATGGTAGCAAAGAGCTGCAAAAAACTACCAAAAAAAAAAGCAGCGCAGTCTTGTCAAACAATGGTGAACATACAGCAGGGAAAATGTATCCAAATGTAAACAAAACAGCATTCAAACATTTTATGGAATGTTTTCTTAGCATTTCCAACGACATCTTACCCGTCTAACGTCAGGTAGGATGTCACCGTACCCGTGCATCTCACTAAGGGGTCACTGGTAAGGTGTCACTCTGCAGAGGAGGGTAAATAAACGCATAGATTAAACCTGGACAATGTCTTTATTTAAAGTGTATACAATTTGAATTCCTGATCAGTGACTTGAGCTGAAAAAACCCCCAAAACAGCATCTTTCTCTGACAGGAAGCAACCGTAAATCCCTTGATGATGCAGATAGCTGTCTTGTGCACATGGACACCGGGGTAAATGACCAATGGTGGTTGAGCTCAGCACAAGAGAGTCAGCACTACCAATCACAAGCAGCTGTCCCCACTTAATGCATTTCCTTGTCACTGTGACAACCCTCAGTGGACAAACAGACCGAAAAGAAAGCTGATCAAACAGAAATGATTGTGAACCCAGAGACCCAACAACAGGGATTCAGTAATAATTAGTAAAACCATCTGGTGTTATTATTCAGTACATCAATATTGCAACAAAAACAAAATATCAGTGTAATGTTTGCTTTCAGATCGACGCTGCTTTGAAAAGATGAAGTTGTTCAACAAACATATCTGAATGTGCAGTTTGTCCCAGAGAACAATGTTCAAACAAAGGCCTTGTTCATGAGGGCAAACCTTTTCACGGATTACAAACGTAAATAGCTGTGCCAGGCTCTAATAGGTGCTCCGCATTTAAAAAGGCTGCTGGGATTTATTCATCCCAGGATTCACGCTCTCAGGGGGGGTACAAAGAGAGAAAAGGTTTGGAAGTATTATAAGTCTACTGCCATGAATTCATATTTATAATTTTTTCCATAAAAAAAAAAAATTCACTTTAAAGTTTGCATAATTTGTCAGCTCTTCGTACAAACAACGTGAAACCAGCTTTCTGCAGGCGGACTGCCATCTAGTGGAACCACAGCAAACAGTTGAAGGTTTGCCTTTGCCGTGACATGGAAATATGAATTCATTGCCTTATTGACAAATGATGTCATTGTGGCTACCTAAAAATGTAAATACAAAAAAACAGTGTGAATAGAACTGAACATCTGACACAATTACAGGGGTGACAATTCAACAAAGTCACATGTCTGGATGTATTTATTTAGGGGTGATCAGTTCATCTTCTTATAAAATATACAAGCATTAACAATTTGAACGTCCTTTTCTATTTTGAGCTAAACGTGCAGCACTGAGCGTTGCAGGTGAATGTTGATCCCTGCTGACCTCATACTGTGGGCAGTGGACGCGAATGTTTGCTTCTTTCCCTGACAGCTCTGGGCAGTGCCAAAGTTACATAACACAAAGAGTCTGTACGACGGTTATCTCACGATCCGTTTCAGTGTCTGAGCTTCAGTGCGGCCTGAAGTCGGTCGACTTCTATCTCCTTGACATGAAACATCACTGGGGGTTCTTGAGTTTTTCCAGATTGGCAGCCCTGTTCTCGTGCTGCTGCTGTTTCTGTTTCTTAAGAAGACGGTAAGCCTCCACTGCTCGCTCCCTCTCCTCCTCCATGATTCTCCGTCTGGCCATGGAGGGCTTGGTTGTGGAGACCACCGTGTGTCCTAGGAGAGAGTTGAGAAGCAGCTCCTTCTGGAGTTGGTAGAGGAGAAAAAAAACAACAAAGCCGTTTACACCTCTTATTCAAGCGTGAAGATCACCGGCGCGACATTTGATAACTTAGCAGGTTACCTTGGGTTTGACCGGAGCTTTCCTGGGTTTAGCACTCAAAGACGGTGGGGCCATTGTAACTTCACCAAAGGGAACAGTATCTGCAAAACAAAAACAAATCAGTCAATCATATCAGTATACAAATTAGTTATATATCTTATTCTGCTTTGACAATATTATCCATTTCTCTCATACAGTATATAACGTATATATATATATATAGAAAATAAGTTTTACTTGATTAAAGCAGCATTAATGGACGTTTCTGATATTTTAGACGCCTACCTACAAATCCAACAGACAACGCAACATTAGCTTTCATTTGGAGTTCACCTGATGAATCTAAGGCCAATAGTTCGCTCTCCTCTCTTCTACGGTAAATATCTGGCACCTTAGCTACTAAATGCTCCAGCTAGCTGCTAATTTTAGCTCTGCTGTTTGGTGCTGTGCAGTGTGTAGGTAGCATGCAGTGGGTTTTGAAGATTGGTGGGCTGGAAAACTGAAACGATCAGCTCAAGAGAGCTGAGCGTAACTGCAGTGTCGGCTGATATTTGCTCACTATCAACAACCCCCTCACATACATGAATCCATCATTTATACAAAAAAATACTGCAGCTTTAAATAAACTTTCGACGGAAATAATCAGCTAGATACTTCTCATCTTGATTTCAGGGACGGACACTAAAAATGAAAAAAAATCATTAGCTGTCCTTACAAGATGTTTACTTCCTCCTCAGCAGAGTGGACAATTGCAGGCGTCTTGTTTGACTTTCCCTAAAGGACGAGATTCAATAGCTACAGCACATTCAAAATGCTGCTGTTAAGAACCAAGATAACTGACTTCTAATTGGCTTAAAGGGATAGTTTGGGTGTTTCAATGTGGGGTTGTATGAGGTACTTATCCATAGTCAGTGTATTAGACGCATGCTGAAAATAATATAGATTTGTTTTTGGGGTCTGCCTTTGTTTTAGGTGACTAAAATACATTTTGCTGCTGCCCCCCATGCCTACTGTAAGTATGGATAAGTACCTCATACTACCCCACTTCAAAAGACCTGAACTATCCCTTCAAGAACTTATCCTTCTGCCCCTGCGGGAAGGCTTGGTGGTAATATACTTTTCTGATAAACTTGAAGAACATAAAGCCAAATGGTCCCGTTTTAGGAAACACTTAGTGAAACTGCAGATGGAGCCTACCTCCTTAAATGCACCTCAAATGTGGCCGGTGCACGCTTGTACTGAATGATAGGAGGACAGAGCTGCTCCCTCACGTTCCTTACCTACAAACATCTCTTTCTCCATCTGGGCCACTTGTCTGTTCAACTTTTTCTGGTGTAGTTTCAGTAATCTGTGTTGATCATACCTGTGGCAAAGACAGCAAAGATCAAATAAAATGATACATGCATCAGCCTGGAATGAAACCAACAAATCAGCTACGTATACAATTAGAAGCATAAGCAGGAGGATAGCGTATAACTGACTCCGTTGGGCCCACCTTTCACATCCCATACTGGGACAAATACATGTAATCAGCTGACTTTGCTGGTTACAAGTTACGGTGTACTCACTCCTTCTTCTTCTCAGACTTGCCCTTGTCTGCGGATCCCTCTTGCTTGTCGGCATCCAGCTCAGGCTTTCTGTCTACCTGGTTCTTGGTGAGGAAGAGGACGTGTTTGGTCTCATTGTCCATGCGCCGCAGATATGCTTTTACACTTTCTGCCTTTCCCCTCTTGAAATGCGGGACAGGTATGTCTCCAGTCTCTGAATCCTCTGGTTTACCTTTGGGGGAGATGGCTAGAGAGACGGAAACAAGTTCCTGGCTAATTCTAAACAAAATGACTGTATGGATCACACAGTGCAACGTTAACGTAGCTTTTCTGCTCACCTTCTTTTAGCTTTTTGGCTTTCAAGGATCCCGTTTTCATTCTCTCTTTGCTTTTCATTATCTCACGCAGCTTAAAGGGGATGTGCTCCATGTGATCTGGTTTGGCTTTCTTGGGTTTACCATCTCTCTGTTTGAGCTTCTTGTCACTGTTAACACACAATCAGGTTTATTAAAGTCTTCGCATACAAGGAATTTGCGTTGGTGCACAACATAAAGACAGTAAGAGAAATGAAAAATAAAAGTAAGTAGTGCAAAAATCAAGAATCAAAGATATAGAATAGAAGAAAAATACAATAAAAACAGAAAATACTTTTAAAAATATGTTAAGTATATCAGAATTTGAAGTGGAAGGCTGAGCAGTGTTTAGAGGTGGCAGTTTTACGCAGAAATGTCCAAAAGTGTGCAATGGATGCACCAAGTTTAACAGGACGAAGTACAAGTACAACACAGTTCAGATAGTATTCAACAGTAAGGACAACGAGTAATTAAAGTCAGCCTTTGAATGCCATACATAATGCAGGTACGTGTCCTCAAGGATTATGTTGACAAGTTGAATCTCATTTTTAAATATGAAGCTAACATCGTTAGCTCATAACAGCTAACGTTAGCGGGTGGCGCTAGCTAGCAGTTTTTCTGTTACACATTAGCTTCCTAACGTTACCTTGAACGTTGGCCGGACTTGCCCGGTGGTTGTCCTGACTCGTTAGTTTTGTTCTTATTATTCTTCCCCATGTCACTGCCCGTTAATTCAATGGATTACAAATGATCTTTAAAAACAAAAACACATGTGGAGCAGCGTGTATAACCCTTAACCTACAAACCTTAACCTCAAAGCAGACAGTGGGCGAGAGGAAGCAAAGAGGTCTCACTCTGTGTGTTTTTCCGGGTCCCGGGGTCGTTTCCTCTGCTCCTCGCGAGGCATCCTCCTCGCGAGGCGTCCTCCACGAGTTCAAATAAATAGACGATCTTTGCTGGAATCGTCAACTCGATTGGTTAGAATAGTTGCTGTACTTCTATCTGCCACCACTAGATAGGAGAGTTACTCCAGTTTGTTAACATAATACTACAGAGACCTAGAAGTGTTCAATGTTGTGAAGTAGAAGTAACATACAATGGAAATACTATACTATATAATAAGGCACCCACATTTGACTTAAGTACAGTACTTGAGTAAATGTACTTGGTTACTTTCGAAACGTCACCTTGTTTCAGGAATTGTGATAGCCATTTTAAAATATAATTTTGATAATTATACATAGATTCAATTATTTTACTATTAATCAAAAACAATCCTACAATCACTGTTGGCACCATAGTTAGTTGTAGCTCATTCAGCATCCTCCTGATCATGTATGATGAATGGCGTCCAATATGTCATTCATGATACATGGTTTTCAGAAGAGGGTTAACCAGAAAATTGAAATGATCTCATCCAAAACTCACCTTTAATGGCCATAAAGAATGTTGGTATAACATTCACCCACGTATTTTGGTGATTATGTGCAGATTATCAGGGTGAGTTGGTGAGCCTATGCGAGAGACAGTGTGCATGTGTATGAATGGAGTAGATTACAGAGAGAAGCTGTTGTAAACCATCAGATGAATGGACTAGGTGTGTTTATGTGTGGGAGGTGTGTGTGAGAGGAGGGGAGGATTACCAGGGAGACATAATGCAACTCAATCTTAGAGACTGCTGATGAAAGGAGAATGCGTTATGTGCTATATGTTCTCAGGTGCATACTATTGCAGGGGGAGGGGAGATGTCATCTGAGAAAATTCCACAGTGTATTTTTGAATTGCTCCTGATGGACACACATCCCCATTATTATCCTAAAAACATCTGCATTTGTCTCCCACCGTCATGTGTCTGTCCAGGTCTGCCTCAGCAGCAGGGACATCCTCTAAAGTGCCTGTCAGCCAATCCCCTAATAAATGTACCGTTCCATATACAACAGGAAAGACCTGTGTGTGTGCACAAGTGATGACGGCCCGGCAGTTTATTGGTTGGTAGCATCATAATCTTCTCAGAGTCTGAGGGGTATAAGAGGGCTTCACTAAAAACAACTCATCATGCAACAACAGCCCTGCATCTTTAAGACACTACCAACAGAGACACAGAGTAACACAAGACGTGAGTATAATAATAATATAATAATATTCATTTCGATGCACAAGTGCTTTCTTGGCCCATTCTCAAATGATCATATGTCATATTAGTTTTGTTATCCTATGTATAACAATTTGCCTCATATTGTATTTAGTTATTTTCTGTGCTTTAAAAATGTGGATACATTTATAAACTCTATTTTTTCTATATTAACAGTGAATCATTCCCAGCAATATCTAGATAGGAAATTAAATGATCTTATGTGACGTTCTAGATTCTAGAACGTCACATAAGATCATTTAATTTCCTTGTAATAAAATAGCAGTTTTGTAAAGTTTCCTTTCAGGGGCAGACAATCGGAGTACTTAATGAGCTATTGTCTGGTTAGGACCAGAAGCAAATTCAGCATGTCCTCACAGTAATCTGATTATGAAGCTGCTGTCTCGCTTAAAGGCATTGTGGACGGTTCAACGGTAATCTGAGTGTGAGATTACAGGAGCCTATATTGTCTGTATTTTTTCAAATAGGAAGCTATGAAGATGTGTTTGCAATCACAGCAGGACAATTCATTTAAAATCAGTTTGTCTCGAGTAAAAGCAAATTGCAGAACTGGTGGAAGCGGATATTTGTCTTGAATGCAATGTCTTTAAATTTGGCACGATTAACAAAGAAATCTTAAAATTGTCCTGCTTTACTTCACTTTTAATGACAGCTCAAACAACAAAAGTATGAATTTGGATGTGGCCAAACCTGAGGCCAAGACTGGCGGCAAAGCTCGCCTCAGAGTCACCGGCACTGCATCTGGCCCACCCAAGTTCAAACAGAGGAACAGTCGGCAGTTCAAGAGCAAACCTCCCAAGAGGGGAGTCATTGGGTAGGCCTACATGTTCATTAACGTCATCCAGAACGTTTGTCTTTTATAAGTTTCTCCACAATAAAACTCATTTTTTTCTCTCCTCAGCTTTGGAGAGGAGATCCCAGGAATGGAAGGGCTTGGCACTGGTAAGCAGGAGTATCACAGTTCCTGTAGGCCACTGCACCCAAACAACATCACCACTGTTCCTTTATCTTACTCTCTATTTGATCTTGCTTTTTCAGACATCACCGTAATCTGCCCGTGGGAAGCCTACAGCCATCTAGAGCTACATGAACTGGCTCAGTATGGTATCATCTGAGTCTTTTGGCTGACAAAATTATGTTTATATCTTTCAAAGGGAACTGATGAGGCAAGGTCAGTGACTGGAATATCAATTACCAACCCATTTTTGGATCACCAATATTTTTAAAGGGTAAACCACAAACTAAAGAAATAATGGGTAAAAAGACATCTGCATATTGTGGATGCTGTTCGTTGCCTAGGTTGTTTTCTACTGTATATTAAATTTATTTTCATAAGACTCTCAAGCTGCCATTGTAATGTCTGATGCTGAATGTGTCCTCGTGTCACTGCCTGAGGTTGCAGCTGCAGCTGTAACAAGAAGCGCGGTAACTCACTTTGAAGATGGAGTTTCTGCGCAATTGTTCGGCATCATGTATAATCAAACTCAGAATAAAGCTTGTTTTTTTTTTAAAAATGTCCTTGGTTTTCCTTTTTTTTCCTCTTTGCCAAACTTAGTGTGTTTTTAAGTCTTGCAGCGGCAACACTTTGAAATATTACATAATATCCATGACGATGCTTTGTTTGTCCCTTTAAGAACAAGTAGCATACGTGAACCACAATATCATTTGAACAGTAAAGTAATTCAGGGTCAATTGAATCTCTTTCTGTTCCCATGAATTTAGCATTTAATATCCTGTGCAATTTGCACAGGATTAGGGGGTACAGCATGTTTACTACAAATGAGAAACAAGGTGGAGATCCAGAAGCAGTTAGCACTCATTAAATATCAGAACATAATATATTCATACGGGGTCATCTGGAATACCCTCCTTAGCCTGTGACCCGGGTCCGAATAAGCAGAAGTTGATGGATGGATATATTCACCGTCCCATGTTATGTGTAAACTTTATGCCAGTGGATGCTCTCTAACAGTCGTGTGCTGATAAACAGAGTCAGAATCTGGACCCCCAGTACGACTATTCCAACTGTTCCAATCAGGCCCTCGTGCTGCTCGATCCAGCGAGAGATTCCCCCCAGACAGCCGCCCAGGAAGATCACACTCTGAGCACTAAACTCATCCAGCAGCTGGGCTCCCAAACCACACTGAGAGTTCCACACTGTTCCGTTCTCCAGAGGGTCCACACAGCATGTCGCGGGGACGCCACAGGCCAGCACCCCTGGAGCTGAGCAGTTGTAATATCTGAGGAAAGGAAATTATATCCAATAACTTTCAAGGCATTCATGATGAACTTTTTTTTAATATATAAATACATCCAAGTTAGTCGCCTGCTACTCACATGTTGAGCTCCCAGTCACGGTAGCTATCTGCCCCACAGCACTGCAGATTGGACTGAATCTCGTCTGTTATGAACCTCAGATCCAGATCGTCCTGGTAGCGCACCATGGCAACTAACATCCCTGACCGCAGGTAGCCTCCAACCTGATCTTGTAGACTGTAGGCCACAATGGCGGTCAGCACCTGGGCTGTGATGAGGGCCAGCACCACAAAAGAGAACAGCTTCAGTAAAGTGCAGTTCTCTCTTAAGGCGCCCACACAGCCTGTCAGGCAGAGCATGGTCAGCAGGAAGCCCAGAGTCAAAAATATCAGCATCGGGTCAGTGCCGATGCTGCCGATCTTCTCCTGAGCAAACGACTGCTTGCTGATGAGGCCCCACATCCCCAGAACAAGAACCACCAGGCCCAGAACTGTGAACCCCAGATTGGATATGATGAGGAAGTATTTTAGAAAATAGTCCATAAAAGAATATCTGTAGTGGGGTTGGATGCCTGCGAATACAGGGCTGTTGTCCTGTCCACTGCTTGGCCCTGCTTGCTGAATTTCAGTGGTGACATTGCCAAGCTCCTCGCTGTCCTCTTTAGCAGAGCTTGCCTTTGGACACACAGGAATGCAACTAAATTAGTTTTGAGAACTAATGCCACCTCAAGCACTTAAACACACAGAGAGGTACTCAGTGATCAGAAAGAAACGTAACATAACAAAGCAGAAGTTAAAAAAATGACCTCTTACCTTTGGTATGAGCGGACTGGACTCATCCTGCGTAGTGTCCCTCCTCGACCACGGAAAAAGAATCCTTTTTATCATGAAATTCCTCCTCATGTCGGAGACGATTCTCCCTGTGCCTTTAGCTGGTCGGAATGACTCAAGCTTAAGGGGAGCATGGGGGGGAGCATGGACTACAGTGTGAACAGAGGAGCATGTGAGCAGAGGTGGAGAAACCCATGCAGCGTTCAGCCTCTGGCTGCTGCGAGACGCAGGATTTCTTCATCATGTGAGAGTCACAGTGAGGAGATTAACTGGTTACCAAAGCTTGTGTAAAATACTCACACACACAAGAGTGGAACTGTGACCAGAACAAGTAACTTCTGATTTGAAGCTTACTCACATAAACCACTAAGATGTCGAGGTGTAATTGGAAAATAAAGCGGATATGTGAGAAATCAATGTTTAAAAGCACTCATCTATGTTTAAAAGCACTCCTAGTGATGAATATTATATGTTACAAAATGTTTACTTGTAAAAGTATTAGACCAAAAGTAAAGCTACTAAATGTATTGTGCACTTTGAAATAAACCAGAGGCCTTAGGTTTCCACCATATAAGGTAATGAATGTTACAGGACTAGGTACAGAGTGGTACAGAGACGGACTCCCAGGAGTGGGGAGACAAGATGGTGCATGTCTCTGACCCACAGACCAACTGGTCACAGGACAGGAGGAGCTGATCGGCTTTCAGCCAATCACTGGGCTGATCGATGTGTTGTGGAAATTGTAATATGAAACTTTTTGGAGACACTGGAGAGACAAAAGATTGTGTTTCTCCGGGGAAATGCCAGATCTGTGTGGAGCACTTTACAGCTAACTGGCTTGCTTGACTATTGGGTGTAAAGCATTAGATCCCTATCTCATGATATATATTTTTGTTATGCATAGAGTGATTCACTTTGTAATTGTATTAGCTTTTGTTAGATATTAAATACCTTTTGATTTTACTCAAACCATCTATTTGGCCTTATTTCGCTGACGGACCAGCACAAGGGGGTGGGGTGGGGGGGTTCCTCGTGGATGAGAAAGTTATGAACACGACAGATAGGTGCACCTTCTGTTTGGCGTCTTTGAATATTAGAGCTGATATATTTCCGATTCCCTCTGATGAAGTCGTTATGAAGTGATGTGCTGCTGTGAGTCATAACAAGCGGCGTTTGGGAAAACAAATGTGACAGTAAGTTAAAAAGCAGAGAGAGAGAGAGAGAGAGAGAGAGAGAGAGAGAGAGAGAGAGAGAGAGAGGGAGAGAGAGAGAGAGAGGCCTGGCTATCTCACTCTCTGGCTCTGCGGGTCAGCTGCTGTCATTCTTTCCTCTGGCTGAGCTGCACTGAGCTGGAAGGAAGTCGGTCTGCAGACGGAGCCCGGCGCTGACTGGTGCAGGAGTCCAGATGTAAGGATGATAAGACTGGACAAAAGTGCTTCTGTAAATCTGTTTCCATATTAATGTGGATCAACAGCAATCCAGATAACTTTCAGTGGAGAGTCTGGATAGTAGCTTTCAAGAGTTTTGCCTTCTTGATATTGCAGATTAATGTGTGTGTGCACACACTGTTCTACAAAGATACACAGGTGAAAGGCAACTACATTTACTTGAGATGTTTGTACTTTTATTCATATCCATTTGATGCTACTTTAAGCTTCTATTTCAATATATTTTATAGGTAGATATTAGAAGTATATCTACTTTTGGTACTTTTTCTTACTGATTGGGTTTTGATTGCATGATCTTACAAGGTTACAAGGTTTTTTATTTGTCATTGTACGACAGGGTTGCACAACGAAATTTAGATTGTAGTCCCAATTTGCTTCATAGGAAAGAAAACAAATAACTCTATGATATATGGAGGGTGGAGGATGAGTTAAGGAGTCTCACAGCCAGAGGAAAGTATTTGTACTGCAGGTGTTGCTCAATACTTTTTCCAATTCACATTTTATATATACTGTATGTGTGTGTGTGTGTGTGTGTGTGTGTGTGTGCACATCTATGGTCCACATTTACAAACCAACTAATTTACTGGGACTGCTTGCTGACAGTATAGATTATCAGCTGAGTGTCATATTGTTTTAGTAACAAATCTCTCAAATCCTGCTGTTTCCTTCTTCTTATTGATTAGTGATTTAAAGACCATTTAGTTCCCACTCTTTGAATTGAATCCAACTCCTTCTGCAGCAGGATGCAGCAGCATTAACAGTCTTTCAAATGGAATAGCTCTGAGCTGGAATTTCTTGTGACAAAAGGTATTTCATATCAGAGCTGCCCGGTATTTAAAAAAAGAAGGAAAATATGCTTTGGCAATGGATATCTTTCTGCTTATTCGAGTCCAGCTGCATTTTCCTGCCCAAAACTGTCGAGATTATTGATCTGTTTTCCATCAGCAGTCAGATTATTTCCACATAAATCATTTGGACTCATCAGGGGTGGATTAGTGTCAAATTAGTGAGCTAATGGAGTAAATCACACTGAGATAGGGGTGTTTAGTGGCGAGGGAATCTTTTGGGGACTGTATATCATGCAAACGTTGCTTATTTCTTATTCAGCCCATTTTTTTAAATGATTAACAACAAACACTTTTTTTCAGCTTCATCAAGTGTGCGTGTGTGTGTGTGTGTGTGTGTGTGTGTGTGTGTGTGTGCGTGTGTGTGTGTGTGTCTTCGGGTTTTGATCAATCCCTGACAATCAAAGGGACCATTGCTGGCTGGGTCTGTTGTAGCCCAGATGTTGAGCAGATTGTATTACAGTAGGCAGTAAGAATGCTGTGCTGGAGCCATACTGCTACATCAAACACCTCCTCTGGATGAGAGCCCACAGGGAGTGCAGTTGCCCTACACCACTCACAGCAGCAAAAAGACATCTGGGGGATAGATGGAGGATTATCAGGACCTCCCATTGGGGTTATCTATCAATGTAGAAGGTGCACAAGTCTGCAAGACACATCGGAGACTGAATTGGAAAGTATATGTGTGTGTGCATGTGTTTGGGGAGCTTTGACTTGAGTAAAATGTGTGTGCAGCAGCAGCAGCAGCAACAGCAGCTGTGTGTGTGAGAGTGCGTCTTCACTGCATCACTGAAGTGGGTGGGAGCAGGTGGGGGAATGGCTCCGGGAGATGAGAGAGGCAGTTATAAGAGAGTGCTGACCAGGTCGTGTTTTCTCAGCGTGTCACTGCTGAAGGATCGTACCACAGAGCGGGTTCTGCTGCTGTGACCTGGAAAGACCCCGGCACTACTTCACTGAAAGGTATAGTAAAACCCAAAGAACGGTAAATCTAAGCGAAGGTAGAATTGAATTAAATGCATCCAGAAGCTATATGCTGAACAAAAGATTACTCATTTGCAGTTCAGCTAAATATAAGTGAAATTCTAACTTGGTCACCAGGTGTTTTCTTTTAGTAAAAGTGCCTTAAGCATGCGTGCTTACTTACAAAATTTTCAAGTTTTCCCAGCATCTCTTTCATGCAGTGGAAGAAGTACTCACATTCTTTACTTTATTTTAAGTAAAAGTAGAAATACACAATCTAAAAATACTCCATCACAAGTCCTGAATCAAAAATGACGGTATGAGACTACTCAAAATATCAAAAGTAAAAGTACTCCTTTCCAGAAAAGCATTTTAATGTTAAAATTCTTCTCTTTGGAACCAATTTTAAATGCTTTGTATACTATAATATACCCAAAATGTGTTTTTTGAATGTAAAAAAGTAACTATGGGTATCAAATAGATATTTCTGATTTGTGACCGATTAGCACATTTTACTTAAGTACTTGAGCAAATGTATTTAGTTCCTTTCCACCACTGCTTTCTTGTACACTTGCTTCTCAGCAGCACCTGTTTCCTATTTCTGTTTTTGTTAGGTGAGGAAGATGATGATGAACAGGATTGTGGTCCTGCTATGCATGGTCTTAACATGCGTAGCTCAGAAATGGAACCAGGAAAGCTCCCGTTGGGATCCTAAAGGTCAGGAACGATGTGTCGTCGCCGTCGATGTTCCACAATCTGTAAATGATTAGCAAAAGGTTTCGGTTTTTAGAAGCACATGAATGAAGATTTTGTTTGGAGTTCAGGGTGAATACTTGACTTTATTCCTACTATAAGTGTCTGTCTTCAGCAGAACACACCAACAGAAAGACTTGTTCCAACCTGACCCAGGTGCTGGACAACTGGAAATATGCCATTCTAACGCAAGTGAAAGACCTGCTGATCAATGACCACGCTTCTGTCCTACCAGAGTACAACAGGTGGGTCACACTGGATTCTGAAGGGAAATTGCAGTGATTGTAGACGCAGAAGCAAGGACAACAAAAAAAAAAGTCCAAATGTTGAGAAAGAGCGAGAATAACAACAGTCAGTGACGTCAGCGAGCATTTTCTTGTTCCATGCAGTTGGAATTATGTAACTTTGCTCAGCACATGACCACAGACCTGTCAGAGCCAGTAACTTGATCCATGAATGATCTGGTCCAAACAAGGCCGACTTTTAATGACCTCACTACGGAAACTGTGCCAACAGAAAATGAGAAAAACACAGCCAGTGTTTCTGGCAGATGTTAGTAAATTCGCTGACCCTTTCCTTTGGAGATTAGTCTCTGGACCGTAATACCAACAGTTAGTTACTGAACATTCCTCAGCAACCATTTCAGGGGCTTTGCAGGCTCCTTGCAGGTGTCCTCTCTTAAATTTGTGCCAACATTTTTTTAGGGACTTCCGTTATTTCTGTCTGTTTTCCTGATGTTTCCTGCAGATGATGGGGCTGTTTCTGCTTAACAGAATGTCGTGACTTTCATGTTCATGTTGCCAATTGGAGTTCTCCTCTTGGTTATGTTTTGAGTACAAACAACGTTTCTATGTGAGCTTATGGAACACTACGCTGCGCTACACAAAGCTCTTTGACTGGTCATTCAAATAATGAAACAATTGACTCATTTGTACTTTCCCAAATGTCTCTGCATGCGTTCAGGATCCAGCCTCTGTCAGATGCCCTGGGAGACCTCTACACGCAGTTTAACACTCTGAAAGAGGAGCTGGGGAAGCTCACCTCAAAGTTAGACAGTGTGGAGGGTTTTGTGGACGACCTCAAGGACGGCAAATATGCTCTGCCTCAGCGGCCCGTACAGAGGCTTCCCCCCACCATTGGTCTGAGGTCTCCACTGCGAGCTCAGATGAGGGCTCCTGACAGGGGGACTATCAAGAGGCCACCACTGATCAGAGCCAGGAGAAGAGGGCCACAGTGACCTTAGACCGATCAGAGCTGATGTATCAACCAAGAGTTAATATGGTTATATATTTTCAGATGATTTATTTGTATACTTTTATTGAGGAATGTAATGTGAGAATAGGTCACGTGTTTATGCATGGTGTAAAAAGATGAGTTTTAAATCTCCAAAAAAAGTCTTCTTTGGCTCTCTGTAAAAAGTCACTTTTAACCACAAGGTGGCAGCTAAAATCAACATATCTCCCCTGTCATCCTGCTGCTTTCTGTGTATTGATAGCTGGACATTAGGTATCGTAATGGCTGAATTGTGATTTAATATATATACACATATTAATTAACATTGTATGAGCATTGTTTGTATTTGAATTATTTATCCAAATGATTATTAAAAACAGATTTGTTTTGAGCTTATCTACATTTGATACATTGTACATGGACTACATTTAGCATTTTTCAACCATTGTAGGACAAAGCGCTTTTCTCTTTGCTACTCATTCACACACTTACTCCGATGGTGGCGGAGCAGCAAGACGCTGGCCCAACCACTGGGAATAATTTGTTCGGAGATTGAAGGACACCGTGACATGTGGACAGAGGGAGCCGGGGTCGAAACGCCTGCTGCCTGCTGCCTGCTGCCTTCAGCTTCAATGGAATACATAAACCAAGAGAGTTTTTTAAAAAACTTTTTTATTTTACATTCTTTTACGATGCATCTATATCAAATTGCTTCACGAAATTCCTTATATCTGTATCCTGATAAGCCTGTGATAGTAAAAATAGTAAAAGTATAATACAATTTCAAAATGGACCATTAGCAAGATTGAAGGAAAGCCTGTTACATCATGATGGATTTTGAAAAGCAAAAACAATTAACTCCTTCATCATTTAATTTTTCTAGGCAATAAGCACTTTTGAAAACATTGTATCAACACGACACCAAGTTCTCATAATTTCGACAACACTTCCAAAGATCTTTTATTTGGGACAGCTGCAAGATTCACTGAATACAATGAACACGGACAGTTTTATTAAAAGAGGTAACAAACCATCATGAAAAAGTGACAAAGTAACAAATACATGACAATATTAGTGATATGTTATTGAACTCGATTAGTAAATTTATTTTTATCTAGATTGACTCACTTGCAATAGTCAGGATGTTGGAATAATTCATGAATAATAATGAAACTGAGTTTTCATCCTCTATCAGTGAAGCATCAACTCTCTACTCCCCCCTTCCTTCCCAGGATGCACCTGCAGGCCTCCTCTTCTTATTTATAGCTCCATGTAAATGAAGAGGTCAAGTGTCAGCTCTCTGTAAAATAAGAGGGAACTGTCTCTGACTGGAAACACACTGATGTTTTTTGGCAAATAACATTTTGTCAATCACACACAGTTTACCTCTTATTGTGAATTATGCTGATGTGTGCAGAGCCAAAGATTATATACTGCAGTTAATATCTATTCTTGACTTATAAAAACTTGTCAGCTAAATGATTCACAATGATAAAAACTTGCATCACTGAATCTCATCCATTAGAAATTGAAAATAAAATCACATTAATACAGGAGGCTTTTTTGACAACATGTCATTATTGTGTTTTGTTAACTTATGTTTTCATCTACACTGACATTAATGGATGAATTAATATTTCTTTCAACAGTAGATAAAGGACCAACACATGTGAGAAATCATGCAGATCTAAGCAAAGCTCCTCCTCCTGTCAGTCACTCTCAGTTTCAGTGTTGTAATAAATTGCTCCTCCAGCACCTCCTCTCCTCATCCTCCAAACCCTCTAATCTGTCAGCAGTAAGATCACTTTCCAAGTCACAAGGCCATTCTCAGCACACACTGACAACATGCTGGGGACCCTCTGCACTCTCATCACTGCTCTCACATATGAGGAGGCTGACTTACTGCTGCTTTGAGCTCATGTTGGATTCATCAGTCTGTGTGTTTCTCTTGACTCCATGTCATCTTGTTGTTTCCAGGTGTGAGTGGAGTGACGGTGGTGACACAGAAGCCTGTTGTGACGGTGAGGAGAGGAGAGACAGCCACCATGGACTGTAACCTGGGGAATGTTACTACAAGTGGTCCTCGCTGGTATAAACAGATTCCTGGAGGAGTTCCTCAGTTTGTATTAAGGTTTTATCACAACCACAGCTCTCCAAGCTATGGCTCTGGTTTCTCCTCTCCAAAGTTCACATCTACTTATCAGTCAAAATCAGATTATCGTTTGATCATAAACAACATCGAGGAGGGAGACTCAGCAGTCTATTACTGTAAAGTATGGGACAGCTCTGTTAAACAGTACGTATCACAGTGATTTACACTGTGACAAAAACCTCTTCACTCATTACTTCTGCTTTTTGAGACTCTGACACATCTTGACTGGGAGTGAAGCCATCAGTCAATGCTTTCTGTAACTTATATATAATAAACAGATATTTTCAAACTTTTAAACCCTTTTATTGAATTCTTACACAAATTCTCAAATCTTTCCTAGTGGTAGTTATTTACATTTTGCCATGTGTACATATTTAAACAGAGAAACAGAAAATAAGCTCACATATAAATGTAAACCACTTAAACACAAGTTATGATCTATCACACTGTCCCGAAAATAATATTTAACAGGTTGAGGTGATACATGAAAAGTTAAATAAACTCTACAGAACAAGAGGTTGTTCTCAAATGCAACATTCAGAGATATGATGGAAATCCTGTCAGTTGGTACAAACAGGTTCCTGGTGAAGCTCCTCAGTATGTTCTGAGATTTCACCATCATGACAGTTCACTCTACTTTGGATCAGGATTCTCCTCAGACCGGTTCAACTCTAAATCCTCATCAAGCATAGATTACCAGTTCATCATAAAGCAGACAGAGGCAGGAGACTCTGCTCAGTATTACTGTGGGACATGGGATGACTCTGCTTCTGCAGCTGTACCACAGTGGTTCACACTGTGACAAAAACCTCCATCAGAGACTCACTACAGATTTCTTCATTTCTGAGTCAAATAAAAACACTCAAATCAGCAAAACTGGAACAAAACATTGAAGGACATGAAATGAATTCATCTAAAGAGACAAGAGTGTTTGAAACTGTGGTGGAAAAAAATCTTTTTAACCTCCCTGTGAGACACAACCAGATGACGAACTTCAGTATTAAAACATATTTAATGAACAGACAGTTTGTAATAATTCAGCTGAATGGATAGAGCTCTTTCCCCACGGATGGTTCGGAGGTCTAACAACAATGAATAGACAAAACAGAGTATATATACATATTATCTCTCCTCTCCCTTCACCCCCCCTGGCAGATGTCGTCCTCCTCTGTCTGCCGATGCACCCACCAAGGCCAGATTCCAGCCTTTTGGTGGGAAGAGGGTTAGGTGGTGAGATCAGGATGACACTACTGCAAGTCAGAAATACTAAAATACCTTTTAGTGGTGACATAAGGATAACACTACAGAGAGAAAGAAATGCTAAAATACCTTTGACATGAGATCATTTAAATTAGTCTGGTTGGCCTCGTCTGCATTTCTGCAAGTTTTGAGCAATACAAGTTAATTAACTAAGAGAACGGTATGATAAATTTCTTCAACAGAAACAAGTCCAGCAGTGTTCAGGAATAAGATCAGACTGATGAAGTGAATGAGATGTTGACAGTGAAAGTTGGTCTCATCAGGATGTTTCAGTTCCACTCTCCTCATTAGAGAGTCAGGAGGTTTTTGTACAGCCATGTGTACAAACTGAATCACTGTGGTATTCGGACAAGGAACCAAGCTGATTGTGACAAGTAAGTACTTTTTATCTGATCATAAAACTAGATCTATTATCTGTTTCTGATACATATTAAGAGGAAATAATCAAAGTATATTTTGGTAATTATTTAAAAAGTTCAAAATGTTGTTTGGTGATTTAAATTTAGACTTTTTAACACCTGCTTTGATACCAGGCTTTGAGTTTGAAGGCAAAGGAAAGATCTGCAAATGATCATAATATTTAAAACATATTTGAAAAATACTCAAACGTTCATTGATGACTGAGGATCTTTTTTACAGTCGTACAACATTTTAAATATTCTCATTTATTTTAATATTGTAGATCATTATGTGAAATAATTAGTCAAGATGATTTTAACAGTGTGACATCAACACTAAACTGTTCTTGTAATGTTGATTTACTAATCTTCTAAAGTTTACAATTCATTTCAACTTTACCTGAATATCATTGTGACTATTTTAAATGAAATTTGATTCCTTTGGGGTTACAGACTTCACAAAAACAAAGTGACGACTATTAAAGATTAACTTGTCACTGTAATTTAAAATAATTTCATTAGAATTTAAATACCATTTTTTTTTTAACACAGAAAGGGACTTTATGACAGTTTCCAGCCTAAAAATCATACAAAATATTTCAAAGTTTGTAATATATTGTAGATGTTTTAAATAAGGAACACTGCTTATATTTAGGTGATTATTACTAATTATTTTTTTGGCCATTTAAAATGCTTCAGTTCTTCAGCAGGTTTGCTATATGTTCAAGTTAACTAATAAATGAATCTGTTACTGTCATGCTTTCTATTAATGATTTGATTCTAGTTCATTAATTAAAGTCTTCCTTGTGTTTCAGGCTCCAGCCTCTCTCCTCCCGTCCTGACTGTCTTCCCTCCGTCCAGTGCTGAGCTCCAGTCCAACAAAGCCTCTCTGGTCTGTCTGTCCAGTCAGTCTGTGCCTTTTGCAGATGTGACCTGGATGTCTGGAGGGAGTCCAGTGAGCAGTGGGATCTCTACCAGCACCGCTGTTAAACAAGCTGACCAGACTTTCCACATCAGCAGCTATCTGTCCGTCCAGACGTCAGACTGGAACATGGATAAGGTTTACACATGTAAAGTGTCTTTGGGCTCCCAGACTTCAGAGAAAAACATCAAGAAGTCCGACTGTCCCACTGACCAACAGTAGAGGAGCAGAAAGACCGTTTAACATCTGCTTCTTTACTCTTTGTGCTGTTTGTTCATCACAAGCTTTACATGTTACAAAATGTGTCTGCATGCTTGTAATACATGTTGTGACAGTTAGGTGGAGGTGTTGTATCAGCTTTGCAATGCTGCATATTTCAAAAATCAATCAATAAAAAATAAAGAAAACTTTGAGAACAAAAAGTATTGAATGTATTTTTACTCATAAGAAGATCATTTAAATGTTGCTTCCTTTAATATATTTTTTCTCACAATGTTCACTGATAATTACATTTAGTCCAGCACACATAACAGACTTATTTCTGTTTAATTCTTAGTTGAATATGTACATGTTAATACTAAAAGCTACATCGTTATTTGTACTTTATTTGCAATACAAGCAGAACAGAGAGATTTACAAATTAAAACATTTCAGATGTGAGAATATTAGATACAAATCTGATCTGAAACTGAGTTTTCATCCTCTATCAGTGAAGCATCAACTCTCTACTCCCCCCTTCCTTCCCAGGATGCACCTGCAGGCCTCCTCTTCTTATTTATAGCTCCATGTAAATGAAGAGGTCAAGTGTCAGCTCTCTGTAAAATAAGAGGGAACTGTCTCTGACTGGAAACACACTGATGCAACATTTTGTCAATCCCACACAGTTTACCTCTTATTGTGAATTATGCTGATGTGTGCAGAGCCAAAGATTATATACTGCAGTTAATATCTATTCTTGACTTATAAAAACTTGTCAGCTAAATGATTCACAATGATAAAAACTTGCATCACTGAATCTCATCCATTAGAAATTGAAAATAAAATCACATTAATACAGGAGGCTTTTTTGACAACATGTCATTATTGTGTTTTGTTAACTTATGTTTTCATCTACACTGACATTAATGGATGAATTAATATTTCTTTCAACAGTAGATAAAGGACCAACACATGTGAGAAATCATGCAGATCTAAGCAAAGCTCCTCCTCCTGTCAGTCACTCTCAGTTTCAGTGTTGTAATAAATTGCTCCTCCAGCACCTCCTCTCCTCATCCTCCAAACCCTCTAATCTGTCAGCAGTAAGATCACTTTCCAAGTCACAAGGCCATTCTCAGCACACACTGACAACATGCTGGGGACCCTCTGCACTCTCATCACTGCGCTCACATGTGAGGAGGCTGACTTACTGCTGCTTTGAGCTCATGTTGGATTCATCAGTCTGTGTGTTTCTCTTGACTCCATGTCATCTTGTTGTTTCCAGGTGTGAGTGGAGTGACGGTGGTGACACAGAAGCCTGTTGTGACGGTGAGGAGAGGAGAGACAGCCACCATGGACTGTAACCTGGGGACTGTTACTAACAGTGCTGCTCGCTGGTATAAACAGATTCCTGGAGGAGTTCCTCAGTATGTAGTATTGTTTTATCACGGCGACAGCTCTCCATTCTATGGCTCTGGTTTCTCCTCTCCAAAGTTCACATCTACTCATCAGTCAACATCAGATTATCGTTTGATCATAAACAACATCGAGGAGGGAGACTCAGCAGTCTATTACTGTAAAACATGGGACGACTCTGTTAAACAGTACGTATCACAGTGATTTACACTGTGACAAAAACCTCTTCACTCATTACTTCTGCTTTTTGAGACTCTGACACATCTTGACTGGGAGTGAAGCCATCAGTCAATGCTTTCTCTAACTTCCCCTCATATGTATTAAACATACATTTTCAAACGTACTAGTTTTCTATTAGACATGCAGAATGTTCACACAAGTAAAGTCATGATCTTTTACATTGTTTTAAAATAATAATTGTTTACAGTAAATATTAATGTGTCTCTCTGTTCATCACACTTGTTTCAAATTGTAAGAAGTTTGCAATATCTTCTTATTTGATGATCTAAATGTATTTTTCCTTCTGGAGAGAAATTCTCTGGTGTCCATGTATATCTTTGTACTGTAGCGTGATTACTTGTAGCAGATTTAATACATATTTAAATAATATCAAAATATGTAACCATTACTAAAAACGAAATTATGAATTATAAACCCATAGATTAGTATAAATAGAATGATGTTACTCAACTTCCGCGATAAGACATCATTAATTAGATCATTTAATTTTAGATTAAATTTAGGACGCCACCCAATTTTGGAAAACTTCAAAATTTGATATCAGTTCATTATTTCTCAAAGTCACGGTTGCTACTGATTTCTTCTCATGGTGTACAGGGACTATTATTTCATACACAAACAAATAAATAAAAATAAATAATAAGAAGTTATTCATAATTTAGATTTAGCTAAATATTGTTTCTAGAGCAGAAACAGTCATGTTTACAACAGCAAATGCACTATACAAAGTCATTAATATCTCACTGGAAACAAATGTAAAATGTCAATAAAATAAATAACATTTCTGAGTGAAGTTCATAAAGAATGAAGAACACAGACATCCGTCAGTATCAGTCAATCCTCCCGTCTTCTGTCCACCTGCTGCTTTGTCTCAGCCTGAGTTCTGGTTGAGATAGAAGTTGAAGACAAACAATCATCATCAGTTTATATGGCAGGAAACTAAAGAATTGTAAACAGGGTTGTTTATCATGGAGACAACTATACTTATTATATATGAACTTAGATATTTTCACTGTTTGTGATTTTGTGAACTTCAAGCTGTCACAATTAATGTAAAAATACACACTGTAAATACTTGTATGATTACAGAACAAGATGCAAACAAGACATTTAAAAGAGTTAATTTGTGAATGGTTTACAAATCGAGTGAATTTGATTACGTTAAGGTAGATTCAAAATAAAAATAGAAATAAAACAGGAAACCCAAAAATAAAATGAATGTGAAAACAAGGAGAACATAACTTAAGGAACTTAACAAGGTGTTAAAGCTCAAACTCTCCAAAAACATGATATATTATTTTAATATTGTGAAGGTTGTGATTTTTGATTTCAGTTGCAGTAGATTTGTTAGTGGAAATTACCCAAAATGCTTTGAAATACAGTATACTAAAATAGATAAGATATCTGAAGAAAAACATTGAACACTGTTTATTGTATAACATAATGGAAACACCATATTTTGAGCTCAAATATAAAACCACGGCTTTCTTTGTATGATTAGTTTTGAAGAGAAAACATGTCTGATAACACTCCTCCATGTAAGCAAGAGAGATCTGCAGACAGCCAAAGATAATATGAAGATATTTGGTTTTGAAAAAAATAATGTATGAAACATCAGATTATTGGTACAAAATGATCTGGGGATAAGACATTAAACCACAGACCTGTTTTATATTTGAAAACTGTGTTCATGGTTTAAGCTCCTCCTCCTCCACTTCTCCTCTCCTCAGTGTCTTTATAAGCTTCAGAGTCTCTTCTCCTCACACTCCGACCCTGCTCACCTCTCAGCTGGACAGTAAGGAACGTTTACACCACACACTGACAACATGCTGGGGACCCTCTGCACTCTCATCACTGCTCTCACATGTAAGATATTCTTCTCATTCATTTTACAGCACACATTTTCACACAGAAACCTTTCACCTTATTGTTTCTCTCTGTGTGTTGACAGATGTTGATGCAGTGATAGTGCTGACTCAGACGCCTGCTGTCCACACAGTTTCTACAGGACAAGAGGTTGTTCTCAAATGCAACATTCAGAGATATGATGGAAATTATGTCAGTTGGTACAAACAGGTTCCTGGTGAAGCTCCTCAGTATGTTCTGAGATTTCACCATCATGACAGTTCACTCTACTTTGGATCAGGATTCTCCTCAGACCGGTTCAACTCTAAATCCTCATCAAGCATAGATTACCAGTTCATCATAAAGCAGACAGAGGCAGGAGACTCTGCTCAGTATTACTGTGGGACATGGGATGACTCTGCTTCTGCAGCTGTACCACAGTGGTTCACACTGTGACAAAAACCTCCATCAGAGACTCACTACAGATTTTTTCATTTCTGAGTCAAATAAAAACACTCAAATCAGCAAAACTGGAACAAAACATGGACATGAAATGAATTCATCTAAAGAGACGAGAGAGTTTGAAACAAGTCCAGCAGTGTTCAGGAATAAGATCAGACTGATGAAGTGAATGAGATGTTGACAGTGAAAGTTGGTCTCATCAGGATGTTTCAGTTCCACTCTCCTCATTAGAGAGTCAGGAGGTTTTTGTACAGCCATGTGTACAAACTGAATCACTGTGGTATTCGGACAAGGAACCAAGCTGATTGTGACAAGTAAGTACTTTTTATCTGATCATAAAACTCGATCTATTATCTGTTTCTGATCAATATTAAGAGAAAATAATCAAAGTATATTTTGGTAATTATTTAAAAAGTTCAAAATGTTGTTTAGTGATTTAAATTTAGACTTTTTAACACCTGCTTTGATACCAGGCTTTGAGTTTGAAGGCAAAGGAAAGATCTGCAAATGATCATAATATTTAAAACATATTTGACAAATACTCAAATGTTCATTGATGACTGAGGATCTTTTTTACAGTCGTACAACATTTAAAATATTCTTATTTATTTTAACATTGTAGATCATTATGTAAAATAATTAGTCAAGATGATTTTAACAGTGTGACATCAACACCAAGCTGTTCTTGTAATGTTGATTTACTAATCTTCTAAAGTTTACGATTCATTTGAACTTTACCTTAATATCATTGTGACTATTCTAAATTAAATTAGTTTATTTTGGTGTTACAGACTTCACAAAATCAAAGTGACGACTAATAAAGATTAATTTGTCACAATGATTTAAAATAATTTTATTAGAATTTAAATACCATTTTGTTTGACACACAAAGGGACTTTATGACAGTTAAAAATCAGCCTAAATGCCTTTATGACAGCCTAAAAATCATACAGAATATTTCAAAGTTTTTAACATATTGTAGATGATTTAACAAGGAACACTGCTTATATTTAGGTGATGATTACTAAATGTTTTTTTGTCCATTTAAAATGCTGTCGTTCTTCAGCAGGTTTGCTATATGTTCAACTTATTAACTAATGAATTAATTTGTTATTTTCATGCTTTGTAATAATAATTTGATTCTAGTTCATTAAAGTCCTCCTTGTGTTTCAGGCTCCAGCCTCTCTCCTCCCGTCCTGACTGTCTTCCCTCCATCCAGTGCTGAGCTCCAGTCCAACAAAGCCTCTCTGGTCTGTCTGTCCAGTCAGTCTGTGCCTTTTGCAGATGTGACCTGGATGTCTGGAGGGAGTCCAGTGAGCAGTGGGATCTCTACCAGCACCGCTGTTAAACAAGCTGACCAGACTTTCCACATCAGCAGCTATCTGTCCGTCCAGACGTCAGACTGGAACATGGATAAGGTTTACACATGTAAAGTGTCTTTGGGCTCCCAGACTTCAGAGAAAAACATCAAGAAGTCCGACTGTCCCACTGACCAACAGTAGAGGAGCAGAAAGACCGTTTAACATCTGCTTCTTTACTCTTTGTGCTGTTTGTTCATCACAAGCTTTACATGTTACAAAATGTGTCTGCATGCTTGTAGTAAATGTTGTGACAGTTAGGTGGAGGTGTTGTATCAGCTTTGCAAATTATAAAATGTATTAATAAGACTTATTCAATAAAAAAGCATTGTGTAAAACATTATATTTCTTGTCATTTTGTCCCTAACAATAGCTTTTAAGAAGAAGCAGGTGGTTTGTAGATCACTTTTTGTCTCACTCTAAGTTTTAGCTTTATTAAGAAAATGTGCATGCAATATTGGTCATAAAATATTAATGTAATTTAAGAAAATTACTTTTTGTGCTCTAAAGTCTACCAGACAGACATTGAACTAACATGTCTTTATCTTGCTTTAGTCGCTTGCAATCAAATAGAATGAGCCAATGAAACCAAGTTTGTATCCTCTATCAGTGAAGCCTCTCCTCTCTACTACACCCTCTCTTCCTTCCCAGGATGCACCTGTAGGCCTCCTCTCCTTATTTATAGCTCTATGTAAATGAAGAGCCCTGTCTGTTCTAATGCGACTTATTCTTTGACCTCACCTAAACTTTATGATCTTATCCTTAAAATGTGTTTATTTTCAGTGACCACCACTGAATATGAGTTATGTAACATACTCATGAAATGTTGGATAGTTAGTGGATTTTTTTGAAAAACAGAATTCAACATTCAGTTATTATGAGAAATACTATTATATTCTTTCAAACCAAGTTGTCCCAATGTTTACAGTATCACAACAGCTTAGTTTGTGTCCTGTGTGTGTCAGACTTGGTTCTATCGGTAAGAAGCTGACAAAGGAAACTAGAACCATAAATTCACTTGAACTGGGGACTCCTGCAGCGACCAGTATGATAATATGCTGTTCCTTCATTCATTCCTTCCTTTCACTTTAGAGAACACAAGTAAAAAAAGGCAGTCAGACATTGTCACGTTTTTCTCTGAAGTCTGGGAGCCCAAAGACACTTTACACGTGAAAACCTTCTCCCTGATCCATTGAGAGGGTTTAATGGACAAGTAGCTGCTGATTTGGAAAGTCTGATCTGACAGCTGAACGGCGGTGCTGGTGGAGATCCCACTGCTCACTAGACACCCATCACCCAACCAGGTAACATCTGCAAAACCCTTAGACTGACTGGGCAGAGCAGCGAGACAGGCCAGAGAGGCTTTGTTGGACTGGAGCTCAGCACTGGACGGAGGGAAGACAGTCAGAACGGGAGGAGAGAGGCTGGAGCCTGAAACACAGGTGTGTGTTCACAATTTAAATGTGTGTAACTTGATTCAAACTGGCTATATCTCACAATGAAAGACAACAAGATGGAGGCAATATGACACGATTCAATTTTCTCAGAAAATGTTATTTCTCATTTTTTTCCTGTTTAACATGGTTGTATATTGCATATTGAGTTTGCAATATTGGCATGAGTAAAATAAAAAAAATAAAAAATAAATTAGAATGCTTACATTTGACTCTGGTTAGAAAAACATTGAAAGCTGACATATTTTAGAGGCAAATACTTATAATAATTCACTATTCTTACTTTATTTGCTAACAGAATAGTACAGTATTAATACCACAGTATTGTATAAGTTGTACTGTAATTAAGCTTCAAAAAATGTAACTGGAATGGTTGTGCAATGTTACAAAAATATGTACTTTTAAATAAAAAAGTACAAAATATATACTTTTGAAAAAAATGTGATGAACTGAATTTTTGCTCACATATCTATGAATACCACAAAAGAAAAGAAAATAGTTAGAGAATAACTAATTTCATCACTGAACATGGTAAATATAGGATGTAGTTACATTACAAAAATGAAGTGTGAATGAAAACAATCAAATCTAAAATGTAAATAATTACCACTAGGAAAGATTTGAGAACTTGTGTAAGAATTCAATAAAAGGGTTTAAAAGTTTGAAAATATCTGTTTATTATATATAAGTTAGAGAAAGCATTGACTGATGGCTTCACTTCCAGTCAAGATGTGTCAGAGTCTCAAAAAGCAGAAGTAATGAGTGAAGAGGTTTTTGTCACAGTGTAAATCACTGTGATACCCACTGTTTAACAGAGCTGTCCCATGTATTACAGTAATAGACTGCTGAGTCTCCCTCCTCTATGTTGTTTATGATCAAACGATAATCTGATGTTGACTGATGAGTAGATGTGAACTTTGGAGAGGAGAAACCAGAGCCATAGCCTGGAGAGCTTGAGCCGTGATGAAAATATAATACAAACTGAGGAACTCCTCCAGGAATCTGTTTATACCAGCGAGCAGCACTGTTAGTAACAGTCCCCAGGTTACAGTCCATGGTGGCTGTCTCTCCTCTCCTCACCGTCACAACAGGCTTCTGTGTCACCACCGTCACTCCACTCACACCTGGAAACAACAAGATGACATGGAGTCAAGAGAAACACACAGACTGATGAATCCAACATGAGCTCAAAGCAGCAGTAAGTCAGCCTCCTCACATGTGAGAGCAGTGATGAGAGTGCAGAGGGTCCCCAGCATGTTGTCAGTGTGTGCTGAGAATGGCCTTGTGACTTGGAAAGTGATCTTACTGCTGACAGATTAGAGGGTTTGGAGGATGAGGAGAGGAGGTGCTGGAGGAGCAATTTATTACAACACTGAAACTGAGAGTGACTGACAGGAGGAGGAGCTTTGTTTAAATCTGCATGATTTCTCACATTTGTTGGTTTTTTATCTTCTGTGGAAGGAAATATCATTAATTCATCCATTAATGTCAGTGTAGATGAAAACATAAGTTAACAAAACACAATAATGACATGATGTCAAAAAGCCTCCAGTATGAATGTGATTTATTTTTCAAATTTCTAATGGATGAGATTCAGTGATGCAAGTTTTTATCATTGTGAATCATTTAGCTGACAAGTTTTTATAAGTCAAGAATAGATATTAACTGCAGTATATAATCTTTGGCTCTGCACACATCAGCATAATTCACAATAAGAGGTAAACTGTGTGGGATTGACAAAATGTTGCATCAGTGTGTTTCCAGTCAGAGACAGTTCCCTCTTATTTTACAGAGAGCTGACACTTGACCTCTTCATTTACATGGAGCTATAAATAAGAAGAGGAGGCCTGCAGGTGCATCCTGGGAAGGAAGGGGGGAGTAGAGAGTTGATGCTTCACTGATAGAGGATGAAAACTCAGTTTCAGATCAGATTTGTATCTAATATTCTCACATCTGAAATGTTTTAATTTGTAAATCTCTCTGTTCTGCTTGTATTGCAAATAAAGTACAAATAACGATGTAGCTTTTAGTATTAACATGTACATATTCAACTAAGAATTAAACAGAAATAAGTCTGTTATGTGTGCTGGACTAAATGTAATTATCAGTGAACATTGTGAGAAAAAATATATTAAAGGAAGCAACATTTAAATGATCTTCTTATGAGTAAAAATACATTCAATACTTTTTGTTCTCAAAGTTTTCTTTATTTTTTATTGATTGATTTTTGAAATATGCAGCATTGCAAAGCTGATACAACACCTCCACCTAACTGTCACAACATGTATTACAAGCATGCAGACACATTTTGTAACATGTAAAGCTTGTGATGAACAAACAGCACAAAGAGTAAAGAAGCAGATGTTAAACGGTCTTTCTGCTCCTCTACTGTTGGTCAGTGGGACAGTCGGACTTCTTGATGTTTTTCTCTGAAGTCTGGGAGCCCAAAGACACTTTACATGTGTAAACCTTATCCATGTTCCAGTCTGACGTCTGGACGGACAGATAGCTGCTGATGTGGAAAGTCTGGTCAGCTTGTTTAACAGCGGTGCTGGTAGAGATCCCACTGCTCACTGGACTCCCTCCAGACATCCAGGTCACATCTGCAAAACCCTTAGACTGACTGGGCAGAGCAGCGAGACAGGCCAGAGAGGCTTTGTTGGACTGGAGCTCAGCACTGGACGGAGGGAAGACAGTCAGAACGGGAGGAGAGAGGCTGGAGCCTGAAACACAGGTGTGTGTTCACAATTTAAATGTGTGTAACTTGATTCAAACTGGCTATATCTCACAATGAAAGACAACAAGATGGAGGCAATATGACACGATTCAATTTTCTCAGAAAATGTTATTTCTCATTTTTTCCTGTTTAACATGGTTGTATATTGCATATTGAGTTTGCAATATTGGCATGAGTAAAATAAAAAAAATAAAAAATAAATTAGAATGCTTACATTTGACTCTGGTTAGAAAAACATTGAAAGCTGACATATTTTAGAGGCAAATACTTATAATAATTCACTATTCTTACTTTATTTGCTAACAGAATAGTACAGTATTAATACCACAGTATTGTATAAGTTGTACTGTAATTAAGCTTCAAAAAATGTAACTGGAATGGTTGTGCAATGTTACAAAAATATGTACTTTTAAATAAAAAAGTACAAAATATATACTTTTGAAAAAAATGTGATGAACTGAATTTTTGCTCACATATCTATGAATACCACAAAAGAAAAGAAAATAGTTAGAGAATAACTAATTTCATCACTGAACATGGTAAATATAGGATGTAGTTACATTACAAAAATGAAGTGTGAATGAAAACAATCAAATCTAAAATGTAAATAATTACCACTAGGAAAGATTTGAGAACTTGTGTAAGAATTCAATAAAAGGGTTTAAAAGTTTGAAAATATCTGTTTATTATATATAAGTTAGAGAAAGCATTGACTGATGGCTTCACTTCCAGTCAAGATGTGTCAGAGTCTCAAAAAGCAGAAGTAATGAGTGAAGAGGTTTTTGTCACAGTGTAAATCACTGTGATACCCACTGTTTAACAGAGCTGTCCCATGTATTACAGTAATAGACTGCTGAGTCTCCCTCCTCTATGTTGTTTATGATCAAACGATAATCTGATGTTGACTGATGAGTAGATGTGAACTTTGGAGAGGAGAAACCAGAGCCATAGCCTGGAGAGCTTGAGCCGTGATGAAAATATAATACAAACTGAGGAACTCCTCCAGGAATCTGTTTATACCAGCGAGCAGCACTGTTAGTAACAGTCCCCAGGTTACAGTCCATGGTGGCTGTCTCTCCTCTCCTCACCGTCACAACAGGCTTCTGTGTCACCACCGTCACTCCACTCACACCTGGAAACAACAAGATGACATGGAGTCAAGAGAAACACACAGACTGATGAATCCAACATGAGCTCAAAGCAGCAGTAAGTCAGCCTCCTCACATGTGAGAGCAGTGATGAGAGTGCAGAGGGTCCCCAGCATGTTGTCAGTGTGTGCTGAGAATGGCCTTGTGACTTGGAAAGTGATCTTACTGCTGACAGATTAGAGGGTTTGGAGGATGAGGAGAGGAGGTGCTGGAGGAGCAATTTATTACAACACTGAAACTGAGAGTGACTGACAGGAGGAGGAGCTTTGTTTAAATCTGCATGATTTCTCACATTTGTTGGTTTTTTATCTTCTGTGGAAGGAAATATCATTAATTCATCCATTAATGTCAGTGTAGATGAAAACATAAGTTAACAAAACACAATAATGACATGATGTCAAAAAGCCTCCAGTATGAATGTGATTTATTTTTCAAATTTCTAATGGATGAGATTCAGTGATGCAAGTTTTTATCATTGTGAATCATTTAGCTGACAAGTTTTTATAAGTCAAGAATAGATATTAACTGCAGTATATAATCTTTGGCTCTGCACACATCAGCATAATTCACAATAAGAGGTAAACTGTGTGGGATTGACAAAATGTTATTTGCTAAAAAACATCAGTGTGTTTCCAGTCAGAGACAGCTCCCTCTTATTTTACAGAGAGCTGACACTTGACCTCTTCATTTACATGGAGCTATAAATAAGAAGAGGAGGCCTGCAGGTGCATCCTGGGAAGGAAGGGGGGAGTAGAGAGTTGATGCTTCACTGATAGAGGATGAAAACTCAGTTTCAGATCAGATTTGTATCTAATATTCTCACATCTGAAATGTTTTAATCTCTAAATCTCTCTGTTCTGCTTTCATCGCAAATAAAGTAGAAATAACAATGTAGCTTTCAGAATTAACATATTCTTATTCAACTAAGAATTAAACAGAAATAAGTCTGTTATGTGTGCTGGACTAAATGTAATTATCAGTGAACATTGCGAGAAAAAATATATATTGAAGGAAACAACATTTAAATGATCTTCTTATGAGTAAAAATACATTCAACACTTTTTGTTCTCAAAGTTTTCTTTATTTTTTATTGATTGATTTTTGAAATATGCAGCATTGCAAAGCTGATACAACACCTCCACCTAACTGTCACAACATGTATTACAAGCATGCAGACACATTTTGTAACATGTAAAGCTTGTGATGAACAAACAGCACAAAGAGTAAAGAAGCAGATGTTAAACGGTCTTTCTGCTCCTCTACTGTTGGTCAGTGGGACAGTCGGACTTCTTGATGTTTTTCTCTGAAGTCTGGGAGCCCAAAGACACTTTACATGTGTAAACCTTATCCATGTTCCAGTCTGACGTCTGGACGGACAGATAGCTGCTGATGTGGAAAGTCTGGTCAGCTTGTTTAACAGCGGTGCTGGTAGAGATCCCACTGCTCACTGGACTCCCTCCAGACATCCAGGTCACATCTGCAAAACCCTTAGACTGACTGGGCAGAGCAGCGAGACAGGCCAGAGAGGCTTTGTTGGACTGGAGCTCAGCACTGGACGGAGGGAAGACAGTCAGAACGGGAGGAGAGAGGCTGGAACCTGAAACACAAGGAGGACTTTAATTAATGAACTAGAATCAAATTATTAATAGAAAGCATGACAGTAACAGATTCATTTATTAGTTAACTTGAACATATAGCAAACCTGCTGAAGAACTGAAGCATTTTAATTGGACAAAAAACATTTAGTAATAATCACCTAAATATAAGCAGTGTTCCTTATTTAAAACATCTACAATATATTACAAACTTTGAAATATTTTGTATGATTTTTAGGCTGGAAACTGTCATAAAGTCCCTTTCTGTGTTAAAAAAAATGGTATTTATATTTTGTATATAATTATTTTAAATCACAGTGACAAATTAATCTTTAATAGTCGTCACTTTGTTTTTGTGAAGTCTGTAACACCAAAGGAATCACATTTAAAATAGTCACAATGATATTCAGGTAAAGTTCAAATGAATCGTAAACTTTAGAAGATTAGTAAATCAACATTACAAGAACAGTTTAGTGTTGATGTCACACTGTTAAAATCATCTTGACTAATTATTTCACATAATGATCTACAATGTTAAAATAAATAAGAATATTTTAAATGTTGTACGACTGTAAAAAAGATCCTCAGTCATCAATGAACATTTGAGTATTTGTCAAATATGTTTTAAATATTATGATCATTTGCAGATCTTTTCTTTGCCTTCAAACTCAAAGCCTGGTATCAAAGCAGTCGTTAAAAAGTCTAAATTTAAATCACCAAACAACATTTTGAACTTTTTAAATAATTACCAAAATATACTTTGATTATTTCCTCTTAATATTTATCAGAAACAGATAATAGATCTAGTTTTATGATCAGATAAAAAGTACTTACTTGTCACAATCAGCTTGGTTCCTTGTCCGAATACCACAGTGATTCAGTTTGTACACATGGCTGTACAAAAACCTCCTGACTTTCTAATGAGGGGAGTGGAACTGAAACATCCTGATGAGACCAACTTTCACTGTCAACATCTCATTCACTTCATCAGTCTGATCTTATTCCTGAACACTGCTGGACTTGTTTCAAACTCTCTCGTCTCTTTAGATGAATTCATTTCATGTCCTTCAATGTTTTGTTCCAGTTTTGCTGATTTGAGTGTTTTTATTTGACTCAGAAATGAAAAAATCTGTAGTGAGTCTCTGATGGAGGTTTTTGTCACAGTGTGAACCACTGTGGTACAGCTGCAGAAGCAGAGCTATCCCATGTCCCACAGTAATACTGAGCAGAGTCTCCTGCCTCTGTCTGCTTTATGATGAACTGGTAATCTATGCTTGATGAGGATTTAGAGTTGAACCGGTCTGAGGAGAATCCTGATCCAAAGGTTGGTGAACTGTGAGAATGGTAAAACCTCAGAACATACTGAGGAGCTTCACCAGGAACCTGTTTGTACCAACTGACATAATTTCCATCATCTCTCTGAATGTTGCATTTGAGAACAACCTCTTGTTCTGTAGAAACTGTGTGGACAGCAGGCGTCTGAGTCAGCACTATCACTGCATCAACATCTGTCAACACACAGAGAGAAACAATAAGGTGAAAGGTTTCTGTGTGAAAATGTGTGCTGTAAAATGAATGAGAAGAATATCTTACATGTGAGAGCAGTGATGAGAGTGCAGAGGGTCCCCAGCATGTTGTCAGTGTGTGGTGTAAACGTTCCTTACTGTCCAGCTGAGAGGTGAGCAGGGTCGGAGTGTGAGGAGAAGAGACTCTGAAGCTTATAAAGACACTGAGGAGAGGAGAAGTGGAGGAGGAGGAGCTTAAACCATGAACACAGTTTTCAAATATAAAACAGGTCTGTGGTTTAATGTCTTATCCCCAGATCATTTTGTACCAATAATCTGATGTTTCATACATTATTTTTTTCAAAACCAAATATCTTCATATTATCTTTGGATGTCTGCAGATCTCTCTTGCATACATGGAGGAGTGTTATCAGACATGTTTTCTCTTCAAAACTAATCATACAAAGAAAGCCGTGGTTTTATATTTGAGCTCAAAATATGGTGTTTCCATTATGTTATACAATAAACAGTGTTCAATGTTTTTCTTCAGATATCTTATCTATTTTAGTATACTGTATTTCAAAGCATTTTGGGTAATTTCCACTAACAAATCTGTTGCAACTGAAATCAAAAATCACAACCTTCACAATATTAAAATAATATATCATGTTTTTGGAGAGTTTGAGCTTTAACACCTTGTTAAGTTCCTTAAGTTATGTTCTCCTTGTTTTCACATTCATGTTATTTTTGGGTTTCCTGTTTTATTTCTATTTTGATTTTGAATCTATCTTAGCGTAATCAAATTCACTTTATTTGTAAACCATTCACAAATTGACTCTTTTAAATGTTTTGTTTGCATCTTGTTCTGTAATCATACAAGTATTTACAGTGTGTATTTTTACATTAATTGTGACAGCTTGAAGTTCATAAAATCACAAACAGTGAAAATATCTAAGTTCATATATAATAAGTATAGTTGTCTCCATGATAAACAACCCTGTTTACAATTCTTTAGTTTCCTGCCATATAAACTGATGATGATTGTTTGTCTTCAACTTCTATCTCAACCAGAACTCAGGCTGAGACAAAGCAGCAGGTGGACAGAAGACGGGAGGATTGACTGATACTGACGGATGTCTGTGTTCTTCATTCTTTATGAACTTCACTCAGAAATGTAATTTATTTTATTGACATTTTACATTTGTTTCCAGTGAGATATTAATGACTTTGTATAGTGCATTTGCTGTTGTAAACATGACTGTTTCTGCTCTAGAAACAATATTTAGCTAAATCTAAATTATGAATAACTTCTTATTATTTATTTTTATTTATTTGTTTGTGTATGAAATAATAGTCCCTGTACACCATGAGAAGAAATAAGTAGCAATCGTGACTTTGAGAAATAATGAACTGATATCAAATTTTGAAGTTTTCCAAAATTGGGTGGCATCCTAAATTTAATCTAAAATTAAATGATCTAATTTATGATGTCTTATCGCGGAAGTTGAGTAACATCATTCTATTTATACTAATCTATGGGTTTATAATTCATAATTTCGTTTTTAGTAAAGGTTATATATTTTGATATTATTTAAATATGTATTAAATCTGCCACAAGTAATCACGCTACAGTACAAAGATATACATGGACACCAGAGGATTTCTCTCCAGAAGGAAAAATACATTTAGATCATCAAATAAGAAGATATTGCAAACTTCTTACAATTTGAAACAAGTGTGATGAACAGAGAGACACATTATTATTTACTGTAAACAATTACTATTTTAAATCAATGTAAAAGATCATGACTTTACTTGTGTGAACATTCTGCATGTCTAATAGAAAACTAGTACGTTTGAAAATGTATGTTTAAAACATATGAGGGGAAGTTACAGAAAGCATTGACTGATGGCTTCACTCCCAGTCAAGATGTGTCAGAGTCTCAAAAAGCAGAAGTAATGAGTGAAGAGGTTTTTGTCACAGTGTAAATCACTGTGATACGTACTGGTTAACAGAGTCGTCCCATGTTTTACAGGAATAGACTGCTGAGTCTCCCTCCTCTATGTTGTTTATGATCAAACGATAATCTGATGTTGACTGATGAGTAGATGTGAACTTTGGAGATGAGAAACCAGAGCCATAGCTTGGAGAGCTTGAACCGTGATAAAACCTTAATACAAACTGAGGAACTCCTCCAGGAATCTGTTTATACCAGCGAGCAGCACTGTTAGTAACATTCCCCAGGTTACAGTCCATGGTGGCTGTCTCTCCTCTCCTCACCGTCACAACAGGCTTCTGTGTCACCACCGTCACTCCACTCACACCTGGAAACAACAAGATGACATGGAGTCAAGAGAAACACACAGACTGATGAATCCAACATGAGCTCAAAGCAGCAGTAAGTCAGCCTCCTCACATGTGAGAGCAGTGATGAGAGTGCAGAGGGTCCCCAGCATGTTGTCAGTGTGTGCTGAGAATGGCCTTGTGACTTGGAAAGTGATCTTACTGCTGACAGATTAGAGGGTTTGGAGGATGAGGAGAGGAGGTGCTGGAGGAGCAATTTATTACAACACTGAAACTGAGAGTGACTGACAGGAGGAGGAGCTTTGCTTGAATCTGCATGTGTTGGTCCTTTATCTACTGTTGAAGGAAATATCATTAATTCATCCATTAATGTCAGTGTAGATGAAAACTTAAGTTAACAAAACACAATCATGACATGTTGTCAAAAAAGCCTCCAGTATGAATTTAATTTAATTTTTAATTTCTAATGGATGAGATTCAGTGATGAAAGTTTTTATCATTGTGAATCATTTAGCTGACAAGTTTTTATAAGTCAAGAATAGATATTAACTGCAGTATATAATCTTTGGCTCTGCACACATCAGCATAATTCACAATAAGAGGTAAACTGTGTGTGATTGACAAAATGTTGCATCAGTGTGTTTCCAGTCAGAGACAGTTCCCTCTTATTTTACAGAGAGCTGACACTTGACCTCTTCATTTACATGGAGCTATAAATAAGAAGAGGAGGCCTGCAGGTGCATCCTGGGAAGGAAGGGGGGAGTAGAGAGTTGATGCTTCACTGATAGAGGATGAAAACTCAGTTTCAGATCAGATTTTCATCTAATATTCTCACATCTTAAACGTTTTAATCTGTAAATCTCTCTGTTCTGCTTGTATTGCAAATAAAGTAGAAATAACGATGTAGCTTTCAGTATTAACATATTCATATTCAACTAAGAATTAAACAGAAATAAGTCTGTTATGTGTGCTGGACTAAATGTAATTATCAGTGAACATTGTGAGAAAAAATATATATTGAAGGAAACAACATTTAAATGATCTTGTTATGAGTAAAAATACATTCAATACTTTTTGTTCTCAAAGTTGTCTTTATTTTTTATTGATTGATTTTTGAAATATGCAGCATTGCAAAGCTGATACAACACCTCCACCTAACTGTCACAACATTTACTACAAGCATGCAGACACATTTTGTAACATGTAAAGCTTGTGATGAACAAACAGCACAAAGAGTAAAGAAGCAGATGTTAAACGGTCTTTCTGCTCCTCTACTGTTGGTCAGTGGGACAGTCGGACTTCTTGATGTTTTTCTCTGAAGTCTGGGAGCCCAAAGACACTTTACATGTGTAAACCTTATCCATGTTCCAGTCTGACGTCTGGACGGACAGATAGCTGCTGATGTGGAAAGTCTGGTCAGCTTGTTTAACAGCGGTGCTGGTAGAGATCCCACTGCTCACTGGACTCCCTCCAGACATCCAGGTCACATCTGCAAAAGGCACAGACTGACTGGACAGACAGACCAGAGAGGCTTTGTTGGACTGGAGCTCAGCACTGGATGGAGGGAAGACAGTCAGGACGGGAGGAGAGAGGCTGGAACCTGAAACACAAGGAGGACTTTAATTAATGAACTAGAATCAAATTATTAATAGAAAGCATGACAGTAACAGATTAATTCATTAGTTAAGTTGAAAATATAGCAAACCTGCTAAAGAACTACAGCATTTTAAATGGCAAAAACATTTAGTAATAATCACCTAAATATAAGCAGTGTTCCTTGTTAAAACATCTACAATATGTTACAAACTTTTAAATATTCTGGATGATTTTTAGGCTGGAAACTGTCATAAAGTCCCTTTCTGTATCATATAAAATGGTATTTAAATTCTAATAAAATTATTTGAAATCACAGTGACAAATTAATCTTTAATAGTCGTCACTTTGTTTTTGTGAAGTCTGTAACACCAAAATAAACTAATTTAATTTAAAATAGTCACAATGATATTCAGGTAAAGTTAAAATGAATCCTAAACTTTAGAAGATTAGTAAATCAACATTACAAGAACAGCTTGGTGTTTATGTCACACTGTTAAAATCATCTTGACTAATTATTTCACATAATGATCTATAATGTTAAAATAAATAAGAATATTTTAAATGTTGTACGACTGTAAAAAAGATCCTCAGTCATCAATGAACGTTTGAGTATTTGTCAAATATGTTTTAAATATTATGATCATTTGCAGATCTTTCCTTTGCCTTCAAACTCAAAGCCTGGTATCAAAGCAGTCGTTAAAAAGTCTAAATTTAAATCACCAAACAACATTTTGTACTTTTTAAATAATTACCAAAATATACTTTGATTATTTTCTCTTAATATTTATCAGAAACAGATAATAGATCTAGTTTTATGATCAGATAAAAAGTACTTACTTGTCACAATCAGCTTGGTTCCTTGTCCGAATACCACAGTGATTCAGTTTGTACACATGGCTGTACAAAAACCTCCTGACTCTCTAATGAGGGGAGTGGAACTGAAACATCCTGATGAGACCAACTTTCACTGTCAACATCTCATTCACTTCATCAGTCTGATCTGATTCCTGAACACTGCTGGACTTGTTTCAAACTCTCTCGTCTCTTTAGATGAATTCATTTCATGTCCTTCAATGTTTTGTTCCAGTTTTGCTGATTTGAGTGTTTTTATTTGACTCAGAAATGAAAAAATCTGTAGTGAGTCTCTGATGGAGGTTTTTGTCACAGTGTGAACCACTGTGGTACAGCTGCAGAAGCAGAGTCATCCCATGTCCCACAGTAATACTGAGCAGAGTCTCCTGCCTCTGTCTGCTTTATGATGAACTGGTAATCTATGCTTGATGAGGATTTAGAGTTGAACCGGTCTGAGGAGAATCCTGATCCAAAGTAGAGCGAACTGTCATGATGGTGAAATCTCAGAACATACTGAGGAGCTTCACCAGGAACCTGTTTGTACCAACTGACAGGATTTCCATCATATCTCTGAATGTTGCATTTGAGAACAACCTCTTGTCCTGTAGAAACTGTGTGGACAGCAGGCGTCTGAGTCAGCACTATCACTGCATCAACATCTGTCAACACACAGAGAGAAACAATAAGGTGAAAGGTTTCTGTGTGAAAATGTGTGCTGTAAAATGAATGAGAAGAATATCTTACATGTGAGAGCAGTGATGAGAGTGCAGAGGGTCCCCAGCATGTTGTCAGTGTGTGGTGTAAACGTTCCTTACTGTCCAGCTGAGAGGTGAGCAGGGTCGGAGTGTGAGGAGAAGAGACTCTGAAGCTTATAAAGACACTGAGGAGAGGAGAAGTGGAGGAGGAGGAGCTTAAACCATGAACACAGTTTTCAAATATATAAAACAGGTCTGTGGTTTAATGTCTTATCAGACATGTTTTCTCTTTCAAACTAATCATACAAAGAAAGCCATGGTTTGATATTTGAGCTCAAAATATGGTGTTTCCATTATGTTAAATACAATAAACAGTGTTTAATGTTTTTCTTTAGATATCTTATCTATTTTAGTATACTGTATGTCAAAATATGTTGGGTAATTTCAACTAACAAATCTGCTGCAACTGAAATGAAAAATCACAACCTTCACAATATTGAAATAATATATCATGTTTTTGGAGAGTTTGAGCTTTAACTGTCATGGTCTGGGCTGTGCTCGTCCCCCTAATTAACCGGTGCAGCTTAAAGTACTCTCCTAATCAAGCTCCAGGCTTCATATTCTCCAGCCCTGCACTCATTCTTTGCCAGATCGTTCAGTTCGCAACCAGGAACTAATGCTGTAGCTGAAACTCTAGTGAAACCCTTTGTCTGCCTCAGCCTCAGGTTCTCTGCTCCTCCAGCCTGCTCCCAGCCTGCCGACCATTCCTCCAGCCAGTTCACAACACTCCAGCACCTTGTGTTTTCAAATAAAAGACTGTTTAACCATTTCTGCTCTGCCTCTATTCTGCTCCACAATCAACATGACATTAACACCTTGTTAAGTTCCCTAAGTTATGTTCTCCTTGTTTTCACATTCATGTTATTTTTGGGTTTCCTGTTTTATCTTTATTTTGAATCAACCTTAATGTAATCAAATTCACTCGATTTGTAAACCATTCACAAACTGACTCTTTTAAATGTTTTGTTTGCATCTTGTTCTGTAATCATACAAGTATTTACAGTGTGTATTTTTACATTAATTGTGACAGCTTGAAGTTCACAAAATCACAAACAGTGAAAATATCTAAGTTCATATATAATAAGTATAGTTGTCTCCATGATAAACAACCCTGTTTACAATTCTTTAGTTTCCTGCCATATAAACTGATGATGATTGTTTGTCTTCAACTTCTATCTCAACCAGAACTCAGGCTGAGACAAAGCAGCAGGTGGACAGAAGACGGGAGGATTGACTGATACTGACGGATGTCTGTGTTCTTCATTCTTTATGAACTTCACTCAGAAATGTTATTTATTTTATTTACATTTGTTTCCAGTGAGATATTAATGACTTTGTATAGTGCATTTGCTGTTGTAAACATGACTGTTTCTGCTCTAGAAACAATATTTAGCTAAATCTAAATTATGAATAACTTCTTATTATTTATTTTTATTTATTTGTTTGTGTATGAAATAATAGTCCCTGTCCACCATGAGAAGAAATCAGTAGCAACCGTGACTTTGAGAAATAATGAACTGATATCAAATTTTGAAGTTTTCCAAAATTGGGTGGCATCCTAAATTTAATCTAAAATTAAATGATCTAATTAATGATGTCTTATCGCGGAAGTTGAGTAACATCATTCTATTTATACTAATCTATGGGTTTATAATTCATAATTTCGTTTTTAGTAATGGTTATATATTTTGATATTATTTAAATATGTATTAAATCTGCCACAAGTAATCACGCTACAGTACAAAGATATACAGTTGTGGTCAAAAGTTTACATACACTTGTAAAGAACATAATGTCATGGCTCTCTTGAGTTTCCAGTTATTTCTACAACTCTGATTTTTCTCTGATAGAGTGATTGGAACAGATACTTCTTTGTCACAAAAAACATTCATGAAGTTTGGTTCTTTCATGACTTTATTATGGGTTAACAGAAAAAGTGATCAAATCTGCTGGGTCAAAAATATACATACAGCAGTGCTAATATTTGGTTACATGTCCCTTGGCCATTTTCACTTCAATTAGGCGCTTTTGGTAGCCATCCACAAGCTTCTGGCAAGCTTCTCGTTGAGTCTTTGACCACTCCTCTTGACAGAATTGGTGCAGTTCAGTTAAATTTGATGGCTTTCTGACATGGACTTGTTTCTTCAGCATTGTCCACATGTTCTCAATGGGATTTAAGTCAGGACTTTGGGAAGGCCATTCTAAAACCCTAATTCTAGCCTGATTTAGCCATTCCATTACCACTGTTGATGTGTGTTTGGGGTCATTGTCCTGTTGGAACACCCAACTGCGCCCAAGACCCAACCTTCGGGCTGATGATTTTAGGTTATCTTGAAGAATTTGAAGGTAATCCTCCTTCTTCATGATCCCATTTACTCTCTGTAAAGCACCAGTTCCATTGGCAGCAAAACAGCCCCACAGCATAATACTACCACCACCGTGCTTGACGGTAGGCATGGTGTTCTTGGGGTTAAAGGCCTCACCTTTTCTCCTCCAAACATATTGCTGGGCATTGTGGCCAAACAGCTCGATTTTTGTTTCGTCTGACCACAGAACTTTCCTCCAGAAGGTCTTATCTTTGTCCATGTGATCAGCAGCAAACTTCAGTCGAGCCTTAAGGTGCCGCTTTTGGAGCAAGGGCTTCCTTCTTGCACGGCAGCCTCTCAGTCCATGGAGATGCAAAACACGCTTGACTGTGGACACTGACACCTGTGTTCCAGCAGCTTCTAATTCTTGGCAGATCTGCTTTTTGGTGGTTCTCGGTTGACTCTTCACCCTCCTGACCAATTTTCTCTCAGCAGCAGGTGATAGCTTGCGTTTTCTTCCTGATCGTGGCAGTGACAAAACAGTGCCATGCACTTTATACTTACAAACAATTGTTTGCACTGTTGCTCTTGGGACCTGCAGCTGCTTTGAAATGGCTCCAAGTGACTTTCCTGACTTGTTCAAGTCAATGATTCGCTTTTTCAGATCCATGCTGAGCTCCTTTGACTTTCCCATTGTAGCGTTTGCGGGCGTTTGTATCCAATGAGCCCTATTTAAATGGCCTCAGAGAAGTCACCAGCTGATAATCACTCACAAGAAGTTAAGAGGCCATGCTATGAAGCTCATTTCATTGACACAACTTTCTAAGTCATCAAAATTGCTAATTCATGTTGCTGTATGTATATTTTTGACCCAGCAGATTTTGTCACTTTTTCTGTTAACCCATAATAAAGTCATGAAAGAACCAAACTTCATGAATGTTTTTTGTGACAAAGAAGTATCTGTTCCAATCACTCTATCAGAGAAAAATCAGAGTTGTAGAAATAACTGGAAACTCAAGAGAGCCATGACATTATGTTCTTTACAAGTGTATGTAAACTTTTGACCACAACTGTACATGGACACCAGAGGATTTCTCTCCAGAAGGAAAAATACATTTAGATCATCAAATAAGAAGATATTGCAAACTTCTTACAATTTGAAACAAGTGTGATGAACAGAGAGACACATTCATATTTACTGTAAACAATTATTATTTGAAAACAATGTAAAAGATCATGACTTTACTTGTGTGAACATTCTGCATGTCTAATAGAAAACTAGTACGTTTGAAAATGTATGTTTAAAACATATGAGGGGAAGTTACAGAAAGCATTGACTGATGGCTTCACTCCCAGTCAAGATGTGTCAGAGTCTCAAAAAGCAGAAGTAATGAGTGAAGAGGTTTTTGTCACAATGTAAATCACTGTGATACGTACTGGTTAACAGAGCTGTCCCATGTTTTACAGGAATAGACTGCTGAGTCTCCCTCCTCGATGTTGTTTATGATCAAACGATAATCTGATGTTGACTGATGAGTAGATGTGAACTTTGGAGATGAGAAACCAGAGCCATAGCTTGGAGAGCTGTCGCTGTGATGAAAATATAATACAAACTGAGGAACTCCTCCAGGAATCTGTTTATACCAGCGAGCAGCACTGTTAGTAACAGTCCCCAGGTTACAGTCCATGGTGGCTGTCTCTCCTCTCCTCACCGTCACAACAGGCTTCTGTGTCACCACCGTCACTCCACTCACACCTGGAAACAACAAGATGACATGGAGTCAAGAGAAACACACAGACTGATGAATCCAACATGAGCTCAAAGCAGCAGTAAGTCAGCCTCCTCACATGTGAGAGCAGTGATGAGAGTGCAGAGGGTCCCCAGCATGTTGTCAGTGTGTGCTGAGAATGGCCTTGTGACTTGGAAAGTGATCTTACTGCTGACAGATTAGAGGGTTTGGAGGATGAGGAGAGGAGGTGCTGGAGGAGCAATTTATTACAACACTGAAACTGAGAGTGACTGACAGGAGGAGGAGCTTTGCTTAAATCTGCATGCTTTCACACAGTTGTGTTATTTGTCAGCATTATTATCAGTGTAGGTGATTTCCCCAACCCCTCCCAAAAATATGAGGTCAGGATCTGAAAAGAATTCTAGCAGTTTTGTACTAATACAATCGTGACTTAGTACTGTTCGTATTAATAGGAATGCATGGGATACATCCAATTTTGTAAATATTTTTCTAATATCTCTTTGCTTTAGTATGAGTTTACAAAAAAAACGAGAGTCCCTCTGCTAGATTAAAGCCGTGGCTTTTCCCACGTGTACAACAAAACACATGTAAAAAAGCAATTGATAGCAATTTACAACATCAGTGTGTTTCCAGTCAAGCGCAGGTTTACAGAGAACTGAGACTCAACCTCTTAATTTACATGAAGTTAAATAAAGACAGGAGGCCTGCAGGTGCATCCTGCAGATGAGAGAGTTGAAAAATTAACCCTGACTTCTGCTGAAATCTAGGGTTGCTATTCTTTTTTTCACGTGTGTGTTTTTGTGTACCGTGCCTTTTTTTAAACGATTCAAATTAAGAGTTCCCTCTGTGCCTTTCTAATAGTAATTCAGTGCTGCTCTCTAGTGTGCATTCAAAAGAACAACAACACCTAACTTTGTCATCGGTTGTGCAAACCACCCAAAGTAAAACTAATAAATGTGTAAAAGAATAAAACAAATTCGTGCAAAGAATGCTGTTAATACTATTTGAGTGATTGTATGCAATTACCTCAATCAAGAATGTAAATACATAGATAGATACATTCTCTAAAGTAATAGTATTTGGGAAAAGTTCATTTTTACTTTGGAGCTTGAGAGACCGGTGGTGCTTCGCTACAATCTCACATGACTTTGGCTGCTTTACTGCAAACAACCAGCAGAGGGCCGATAGGAGCGTGTCCGTGAGAGAGGGAATACAATATGGAGAGGTGAGGAGGAGGAATTGTAGGTTTTAATGTAATGTAGCAAATGCAACGTTCACGTTGACTGCATTAGTATGAACATTATTTCTGTCTGAAGAATGGAGAAATATATATTCCAACATCTGGGATCTGAGTCTTTTCTGGGGTCAATTTAAATGAATACAGTTTGCACACATACTGAACGAGCCCATCAGAGTAAATAGTCAAGTGTCACAGAATCAGCATGATTGACAGCAAAAGCAACAGTTGCTTGCACTCAAACATGCACATGTATGCATGCAGCCCCTAAATGTGCGCATACAGTAAACATGTCAAACCTATAGTGTTGGAGTCATTTGCTTTGTATCACCTTCTAAATTTTCACATTTCCAGAGTTGCCGTGACAGTAAACTCTCTTTTTGTTTTGTATCATGTGACGCCTGCCTTTCCTCACCTGTCCACTAGTCACCCCGTTCAGTTCTGCCAGTCACCTGATTCCTACTCAGCTGACACCCAGCATGTCCCCCCTCATACCCCTCCCACTAATTCTTTGAGATAAAACTTACAACAGTGCAAGCGACTTTTTCTGAAGGCGTCATTTGACAGTGACAGAAGAATCTGGGCTCAGCAGACTCTTTAACTGCGCTCCAGAGTCTCAGAAGACCACCATGCTGTCCCACAAGCGCCTGTTTGTGGGCTGGTGTCTCTACGGAGCCTGCAGGTCCTCTGTGTCTTTCGTCGCCTCCTCTTGGAGAGGAGGTGTGATGATGTTGGAGTGCCCATGATTTACTTAAAAACACAGTAAACACACGACACGCACGCGCGCACGCTCACAAGCAGGATTCCTCTGGAAATGGCTGTATCAAGTGTGAGTGAGAAAGCCGGGGCACTATGTCATTTTATTTCAAAATAAAAGTCAAACAGCCTTCTGGTACGTAAATATGATTTTATTTTGAAGGTTGTAAGCAGAAGTGCGTGTATACTTTCTGTCGCTTCACACTGGTGCAAGATGTCGCTCTTTCTTTCTGGACCAAAGCTGAAACCTAAATGCGCATCGCTGACCGACGCATCTTTTAAAAAAAGGGACCAGCTGCGCTCCCCTAAAAACGGCATGTGACATGTAGCGCGGTACAAGGAGCAACCAGAGGTTTATTCTGGAAAGAACATTAATGGGAAATCGTCAAATGTTTGGAGCAGTCAAGCTTTTACAGTGTATACAATTGGTGTAAATAACGGGTGACCGAGTAGGTAGGCTACATCCAACCTGTGCAGAATAGCAGTCAAATTCAAACGGGATCTTGTTGACAAGCACACAGATGTGAAATGAATGTCAACATCTGTCTCCAAATCTCTTCGAGCTGAAGGTGGAGCAGGATTTTCGGGGTGCTCTCTGTGAGGTGTGATGGAATAAAATGCTGCGCATTACCGCTCCTACTACAGGTTACTTGAATCTCTAAAGCAGAGTCAGGAATTTATTCTTGACCTTTTTTTGTGTTTAGGCTTTTGCTGCTTCTGCAACGCGTCAAGGAGGATGGTCTTTGCCCTACATGTGATTGTCATGTCTTCGGCGTTTTTCAATCCCAGTTTCGCCTTCAGCTCCCACTTTGATACAGGTAAGGGTCAAACTGACGAATGGCTTGAATGAGGGCGTTTATCCATTTGCTGCAGACCTGCCAGTGATTTATGTGTCTTCATGATCAAGCTGATTGATGTCTGAATCTGGTGTTTGATGCAAGGCCATACACTGTGTCTTGGTGCTATATATAGTATTTTTAGTCACAGGCAGCTGCATCATTGTCATAGCATCATCATCATCATTACAGTGATTCTAAACATCGCAAGATTAGCTCGGGTATGGATGATTTTCATCCAATCAGTCCCTTACAGCTTGGTTACAAGAGGGTTAAATGTTGTGGCTGCATAGATTCTGCATAGTCCTACACATTCGTCCCTGCAGCGGAGTGTGTACTGTGTGCTATGACCATGTTTTGCAACATTACACAGATGACCTGCTGATGGAGGTGGAGGTGCTTCACTGCTTGAGGTTGCTGTTCTTTGATGCCCGTTTGGATGCAGCGTTAAATCATCCTTCGGGCGTCGGGGTGATGGGAAGGAGAACCCAGGTGCTGCTGCTGCAGTGCTATGGGACCACCGAGCAGGAAGTCATGGCTGTCCTGCATGAGGGCTTGAATTAGAGCAGATTAAATAACTGTGTGAGTGTAAACAGGACTGAGAGACAGTCCCTGAGCTGAGCGCAGTGCGCTGGGCATACAAATGATGGTGAGTCCCGGGGCTCTCAAGTTTCAGGTTCTTATCTGTCCTCCCCAAACCGCACACTCGCAGTGATCCCTCTTTGCCCAATTATTCCACCCACATCTATCTTCTTATGACTCCCCAGTTCTCCTTATTTGCACGTCTGCTCCTCTCTGTTTCCCTCCCTTAAATGTGACACTAAAAGAGGCTTCCATTTCAAGTCAAGTAGGGTATACTATTTACAGGAGGTATGCTATCGCTGTGCATTTGGGAAATTTCTGTTCTTACACTAACATTGTAAGAGATTATTGAAAGAAATAAGAGACAATTTTGACTGTCAACAAACATACAGTTTTATGTAGCAAGACAAGTAATAAGAGGACATGTTTGGAAAGTACCCTTTTACCATCACACTGAGCATTTTTTGATGCAAGACTACAAGAACACAGATTAATAAATCCCCACATCCCTGATATAGGTACGTATACTACATTGATATGACAGGATTTGAAGGATGAAGGATTTGTTCTTAGATAATACCTGACCTGTTCTAATAACTCTGCTCTACTTTAAAATACGCTGCAAGGAGAAACACGGAATGGTTTAGTGTTTTAGGTATTTGGAAAACCATGACAGCAGCACTTCTTGTTGTGGAATGTGTAGTGGGTGCTGAGCTGGCTCTCCCCGGTTCTGTGCAGTGAAATATGATACAAACCTACCAGGGGAATGCGATCTTTTAATTTGAAACAGGATAAATGGTTCCCAACTGAATTATGGGTAAAATGCATGCTAACTGTGGCTCTTCAGGGGCACCTTCGCATTTTATTGTCTTGGTATTGTCTTCCTGGAGGAGACATGCAGTGAAACACTCACATTTTCTCTCTTCAGATCAGACAGCAGCTGAATGGATAGCCTCCGTGACAGGTCAGGGTAGAATCAGCACATGCATTGGGATTGTGTAGTTTTAGGAGGAGGGTGGGGCATGAGTGCGCATGTAGTCTGTATGTAGCTGGAGTAGAAGGCGGGGTCCGGCTCGTCACTCCCCTGTCATAATGATCTACATTTCTCATTAGAGCAGCACCTCACTAATGGTCCTGTTTCTTCCTAGTAATTGCAGTGAGAATCGATGTTGCCTAGGCGACAGAGGGGCGTGTGAGGCGTCCAGCGCTGAGGACAGAGAAATGCTCGAGTCCCTTTAAGGCGAGGGGACGCGCAAGCTCTACTTGCTGAATATGTTGGCTGAGAAGTAGAGTAATAAATCACACGAAGAGTTACAAACACAAAATCCAGCACTTGAACTATAGCACCGCTCAAGCCGCCCTCCACAGCTGCACTTCCTTCCTCCGCCCAGGGCTATGTAAGAACACAGTGTGCTCTACTTCTGCATATACTCACATAAACAGTCACTCATGCGCAAACACACACCGAGACCAGAGGAAAACAACTATGGGGCCATGTCAGTCTTCACGTTGCATGGCATTATATATACCATCAGCAGGGACGGACACACCGTAGCAGGATTTTTGAAAGTTGGCTGTATGTGTGGCATTCTGCACTAGTGACAACTGCAACTTGCACCTGGCTCACCACTGCTTCAGCACCTCGGAGAGCTCTCCCGTCAGGCGAGGCAGCAGATGTGTGTGTGTGTGTGTGTGTGTGTGTGTGTGTGTGTGTGTGTGTGTGCGGTATAGCTATTTTAAAAGCCGGCTGCCTCCTGCGAACAGAATTGATATGCATCGCTTTACTGTCGGGGCAAATAGAAGACGGACTGACCTGGAAGGCAGCACCGTTACACCGACAAGCTGACAATGCAGCAACTGTGGGAGACTGTCTTTCAGCAGTCTCCTCTGGTGCCTGGAGGTGGCAGTGGCAGCTAGTGTGTGCACGTTACGGACGGCGTCTTGGCGTAGACGCAACACACACGTTTTCTGTCACTCACTCACTGAAACTTACAGCACAATGCCTAACGCACATTCCACACGCGGGCAAGCTTTACACGTGCCCTCCGACACACATGGCAACACCCACTGCAGGCTATAACCAAGGTGGTACTGATACCGGAGAGGAAAGGTGTTGAAAATTATGTATTGACTTGCTCTCCGAGCTCCTCCCACTGACTCGGTCAGTACAAGCCAGCCACGGCTTACTATTTGATTATTCATCCCTCCATGTGTATCCAAGCACTTTAGTTACATAAGTCAGCCTCTGGGGGAACTAAAATAAGAATGAAGTGGATATAAGCAGTTAAGGGGCACCATCCACAGTATGTTTCCTATGTGCTCTCTGTGTGATGATGAGGGGGTTGTTGGTTTTCTTGGTGTCATACTCATTGAAGGCTGTGGGTGTGTGTGTGTGTGTGTGTGTGTGTGCAATTGCATAGTTAATGGGTTTCATGCAGTATTAAATTCATCACTAAGTATAATGTCTTGTTGAATTTAAATGCTAGAGCACTCTGAGAGCCATTTAGCAACACTTTCACATAGTTGCTATTATAAAACAGGTGTGGTGGACTGATTTTAGGGATGTTTTATGATGACAGGAGGGGAAAGCAGGCGCAGGTGTGTTTCTTGTGTTCAAAAGGACCGCTTCAAATTGGTTGGACAGGTGGGAGACATTCGGGTGAAAAGTGTGACTGCGTGAATTCACTGCATGTGAATCAGAGGGGGAGTATGTGCTTAACAATAGCAACATCAAGACGGAAGATCATGGGAGGAAAAAGGAGTGCATGTCAGCCAGCATATCTCACACAAACCTGTTTTGTCTCAGGTTTGTTTTTCTTCACACAGGAACGGGCGCACACATCTCCACACAAATATATACACACACTGCCTTTGTTTGCATCATGGGACTCGGGGGCTGAAATGTCATTCCTAGTACATATTTCTATGTCTGCATATGGTTTGCACATGCATCTAATTTGTGTTTATCAGCCAGAGGCCAAGCACACGCGGGGCACAATCACTCCTTCCTGGACTGTGTTTGCACTGCAGAGCTGTGTTCTGTCAAGTCTGTGTGCAGATGCTTTTTGTCACATTGATGACATTATGTACAGGTAGCATTCTTTCAGCCTATAATGTCTTTATGTAATTTAGATTGCTGCTAAGTCACTATCAAAACAATCACTGAACATTTTAAGAAGAGTTCAAACTAATTGTTGTTAAATGAGGAGTTTAGAGCTTACATTAAATACAATTTATTGTCTGGTCATGTTGGTGAGGAATTGGTGAGGAAATTCTCCAACCGCAACCATTTCTCTTTCAGTGTTAAATTAATTGTGGTGACTATTTCAAAACATTGATTGCACCCATCTCATGGGATTGTCGGAGCTGGTCCTCGTCTTCTATTTCCTGTAAACTGTGTTGCTTCCTGTTGAGAATTCTCAGTCAGGTTTCCCTCCTCTACTTGACCCAAGAGGATAAACATATTTTTCAGTCTGTTCATTCATTCAGCTGTGTGTTTTCCAGCGTGATAAACTGTGAGCAGCTTTTGTCCTATTTGTGCAGAAGGAACAGTCACTCTGATTCATTTTGTGCTGTATAATAATCTTCCAAATTCAGTCATTCATTCATTTCCCTCAAAATTTGACTCAACAGCCCACGCTGCAAAATGCAGAGTAGAGGCCGGTCTCCTCTGCAATGATATACATGAATTAATTGTGTCTCAAATAGATGAATTATTGATGTTAAATATTACAATGCCCCGGTCGTGCAGTCAGTCGATCTGTGCAATTAACTAAAAAAGTGACAGAGACAGAGAAGATATTCAGACCCTTTCTTTCCAGCAGTGTGCCCTTGCCCGGGCTGTCAGGGGACGGACATGACAGGCCTGTAATGCTGATCCATGGTGGTCCTCCTGGGCTCTCACTCCCAGTTAATGACAGTTATCATGGCTCTCTGCAGGGCCAGCGCATCCCTCTGCTATCTGCAGCCATAGAGCATGACTAGAGAACGGCAGAGAGGAAGTAAATGGATGGAGGGTACAGGACCCTGCCATTAGTCGTGTCATGCTGTTCCTTTTGCTGCCAATTGGAGACTGACATGTGTCCACATGTGTGCTTCCTCCTCTCCACCTCTGTATGTTCAGCCCTCCCTCATCACAGTCTGATGCTTCTTGCTCTGCACTTCTCTCCCATTTAAAAAATGGGAGAGAAGTCCTAACACATGATCCCTCCTCACTTCATGCAGCCTGTAACAGAGGCTTGGTGTCCGACGTCTTTCTTTCTGGGAAGCGGTGCACAGCTCACTTCTCCTTCAATGCAGCCCCACAAGCTTATCAAGCTTATCCAGTGGAGAAAAAAGAGGAGGACTAACTCCAGCCACTTTGCATCCCTAGATGCTGATACATATAGAACAAGTCTTTTAAAACAGGTGCTCAAGTTACATCTTCACACCAAAGATGAACTAACCACTTGAGCCAACAACTGAGCCGTCACGATTGTCCTTATGCATTTTATTTACACATGCACAAGAGCAGTGGTGAATCAATATATAGCTTGAGCTTAACTAAAGGACGGCAGCTTTCTGTCAATTACCTCAAACTGGAATTCTTATTCAGCTGTAAGGCAATTGCTTTTTGTTGTATAGGCTGCACTTCTCATCCAGCAGCTTCCAGTCAAATATCATTACTGAAGTTTTCCGCATGTTGATTTTATGTACTGTATGTAAATTCCTTGGCTCTGCTCCTGCTGCTCTCTGACGACCTGTAAATCTAAACCTAAAGGTCACTCTTCTCTCCTGTCTCTATCTATCCTGTCTGCTGTATCCATGCACTTCCACACCCTTCTTCCTACATCGGTTTTGCTTGTGTTTTTGTTGGAAGTCACTTGGTGCAGGGCAGATGGAGGAGCTTGTTTGCCCCTGCAGCACTGTCCTGAATTTAAACGCATGCTCAGAGAGATGCCGGGCTGTATCTGCTCTCGTTCTGTGCGCTGTATTTACCCATTAGGAAGCACTGAGGGGAGGTGGAAGGGCAATAAAGTGGGTAAATAATGGCAGCAGCTTGCCTCCTGTTGCGTACGGTAGCCTACACAGACTAAAACGTTTTGCAGTTCATGCAGCTTGGTCATGTTTCTAAGTCAACGTGGACTTCATAACAGACACAAAGCTCGGTCTGTGGCCTCTGACCACACATCAAATTGAGACTTTTACGTAACGTAATAGCTGCATAATGTATGTATCTATTTGTATCCAGTCTATTGAATACTAACTGCAGTTGAAACTGTATCTTACCCTCTTCTTCTCCCCCTTCTTTGTCTCCCCCCTCATTCCTTCTCAAGACAATTTGATTGCAGTGGTGTGTAGTTTGGCTTACTGCCCACCCTGCACCACTGTCAGTACTTGGTCTCATGGTCAAAAAACATTCATGCGTGCATAGCAACCACACAAAAACTGAAACGGGATAGATTGCTGATAGGAGATGAGAACTCACAGAGAGAGAGACACTTCGGCACTTCTGTGTCAAAAGCATACAATATTATCTGTGGTGTGTTCGAGCTCCTCTTCATGGACTCGGGTTTGCTGCTTTCAGGAGCAGAAACAGCAGCCCGTTGCACTCAGTTACCAGGGAAACTCCAAAGTTATGCTATGCAGCCCAGTTCAAAGACCCTGACTGGGTTTTTCTGTGTGGGTTCATATTCTTATGCTTGTATGTGAATACGAACTCATGGCTCGGCCCTGGCCTTGATACGAGTGTGGGAGGCATTTTAATACGACTCCCTCTTTTCTCTCTTCAGTCTTCCTTGCTCTGTTCGTCCTCTCTACCTCTCCTACACGTGTCCATTTGGAACAGATTTGTTGAATGCATGATGAGCACTATCATGTATACCAGGTAGTAGATATCTTAGCCGCTGTAGACCTTACGTTCGGTTGCTTCAGCAGCGGCACAGCAACAGAAAGCCCTACCTCGCTGGTGCATGCTTTATTTATGATATACCATGAAAGGCTCAGTGTGCTTAACACACTACATTGTCATCTCGTACATACATGCATGAACTAGGGATGCATCGGTACCACTTTTACTCGGGCAAGTACAAGTTCTTACATTTGAGTACTTGCGGATACCTACTACCGATATGAGTACTTGATAATACAATACCATTACAGTTCTAACAATGACTTTGAAATCTTGTTTTATTTTCATCAGATGTTCCTCACTTGACTGTTACAAATAAAAAATACAACATGATGTTGTTGCTGACGTTTTAACATTCAAGATTGTATTTTCCTGAAGTTCTTTGCAATAGGGATGTTAATAATTAATTGTTTAACCGTGCTATTAGTCAAACAGTTAAAAAGAAATGCAGCAAATCTCAGAGGTGTAGCTTGTCATATAAAGGAGAATACTTAAAGGTCAGTCGACCGTAAATTCGAGGCTAACCCTATTCACTTTAATTACCAGCTGGCTGACAAGCGAGACACTGATGCGTAACTTGGGTCTGCTCACGAGTTTTGAGGAGTTGTGGCATTTATTCACTGACAAATAAGCTGTACGCACACTGCACTGTGACGTCCACAGCTATAACACTACTGATAACTTCATACTCATGATCACACACACACTCACTCTCTCTCTCTCTCTCTCTCTCTCTCTCTCTCTCTCTCTCTCTCTCTCTCTCTCTCTCGACCCAACCCAACCCAACCCAACACTCACTAACATTATGCCGGGCAGACACACTAGCTAAACTGATTGATGCGGTGAAGACTTAAGTGGTTGCATGTGTCCACGAAAATGCATGGGACATTGTGGCTGCTAACTCTCCTGCACTGGTGAAGTGGAGAGTGGTTTTGATGGATTTAACCTGTTTGTGAATGGGGTTATTGTTGCAGCCGGTCTCCTTATTAGGTTCAACTGACAAGAGGTTAACGTCACGTTGCCGTAGTGGTATGAGGTGTGGTTGTAGCAGAGAAGTTTTACGAGTACATGAGGACGGTATCGGACCTGATAACTGATGCTGGTAATTGTATCAGTGCATCCCGGGCATGAACACACACCCCGTTGAATTTGATTATTCCTGAGATTTCATGTTCCTCCTTGGGCATGTCTATATTTCTCTCTCACCGTTTAGCCCTCTCTGTCGTTGTGTGTGGTATTTCAGCAGGAGACGCTAATACAATTTATGGCTATTATTTAGTCGAATGTTTAAAAACATGCATTATCAGCTCTTGCTCTGTGACTATGAAGGACACACTAATCTTTGCTGGTGACTTGAAATGTGCATCCGTCTACTTGGCAGGGTATTACATTGCGTGGCTAAATCTGACAGTACAAGCAGCACAAGCAAGGGTAACTAAGTGGGTAAAGGCAAATAATAGAACAGTCTGGTAAGTTCTGAAAATTACATTCCACCTTTAAAACCAGAAAAAAACATTTATGCCATATTATAATATCACAATATTGACATAATATTGATATATTGCCCAGCCCTATAGTCACAGGTCAGTGGAGTGAAACCGATCTGGAGGGGGAGTGCAAAGTCATGCTCAATGAAGCAAGACTCTAATTGATAAGTCTCACTTTTGGGAAATAAAAAAAGCAACAGCGTTGGGCTCCTCTTTCATTCATTCACCCTCCTTACACCCACACCTGTCTTCCTCCCTCCATCCCTCTGCGTCCTCCTCATGGTCGGCCTGAATTGTGAGAGGTGGCTTGGTGCCTCTATTGCTCTCTTCCGTTTGTCAGGACAAGGCTCATCTTCCTCCAGTCTTGAACACAGCTTTTTAATAAAGCCACTTTGAGCCTGGCTTTAAGTGCTTTATTTTCATTTCGCTGTGCAGCTGGTGAAATAATGTGTGCTTCTCAAATATTTATGTAGAACCCTGGGTCGTCGCTCACAGTTCTTCAGAGAATGAGAGATGAATTCTTCAAATCTCGCACTTATGAAAATAGTGCCAGCGATTTCCTCTTGAGGACAATATTAGACTTCCCGGTGACATTCTGGTGTGCTGTAGTTAAACCACATGCAAAATATAAATTATATAAGTCCAGCTGCCAAACCGTAGGTATACAAACAATTGTGGGAACATTATGATTCTATTTTCTATTCATCAATTTTTAAACTGTTTGTTCTGATCATGGTGGGGAAAGGATGAAGCAAAATCGTCATTTGCAACTCTCTCCAAATCTTTAGGGGGATTCCCCAACCTCTGTCTGCCCTGAAGACTTCACTCAGCCATTTATGCACTTGTAAATACTTGTAAGGTACTGACAAGGTACTTGTACACCCTTGATTCAAAGAAGCAGTGGCCTGAGGTAAGATTACTGGGAAACACTTTGTCTCAGCTGCTTCTATTGGTATTTACTACCCAAAGCATATGGCTGTTGGTGAGGGTTGAAAAGAAGGTTGACCAATAGTCTCACTGGTACTTGAAACAACACACTCCACCAATACAGCTCCTCACGTTGTTTTAACACAAGAGTGTTTTCAATCTGAACCCCCGCTTAGAGATACTTAAGCTTGATAGCCTGTCTGGTAGAATCTCAAATAAAAGAGCTAGTGAGGTATATTATTGTCAGGGCCCTATGTACATATGGATCTTATTCATTGAAACACATCTCTTGCTCAAAATGTAGAAGGACTAATGGCCCCCTGTTACTACTTTACAGGAAACGGTAGATGTGGATTGCCAATTTCCAGGATTCCTCCATTTTCAGTAAAAGAGTAAAAGGTTGGTCCACTGCTCAGCGCCTGTGTTCACCATCTGCTTCATCAGTGCCTGTAGTAGAGGCTTGACAGTTGCCAGTTACCTCAACTTCAGGCTAGCTGGCTTTTAAAGGTATACAGCTTATCAAGATGAATGAGGTTTTGTGGTGCGGACGGACCAACCAAGGAGAAAGTGGACGAGATCGTACACCTCCTACCTCAAGGTTAAAAGTTGCATGTTGTTGCTATTAAAACTGAATATGAAGTGATGTGTTTTTTTTAAAGGAGAGGTGTGTAATAATGACATAAAACTGTCAAAGAAAAACAGAAAACGGAGCAATCGATCTGCCCCAGGGCTTGCACATCCTGACAGCAGACCTAACACGTATTGTTCTTGTAATCCTTGAGTCACCCCTCCCTCATATTCACCATGTGTCCTCACTGCTTCTGGCACCATCTGTGTGCTTCCTCACATCCATTCATCCAAAAGTTCAACAATACCCCCAAGGTTACTCATGTGCAGCATATTGCCTAAAAATGCTTTTGAAGTTCCATTAAATGGCTCAATAGTTCTGTGTAAAGTGCTTCATATCCTTTGGAAATTAGGCTGGTAATTTAGCTGTATCGTGGCAGAGAAGAAGAAAGCATTTTAATAATATTTGGTTTTGATTCTTAGATGTGAATATCTATCCCTGTTTACCCTATCAGCCTCAACACAATGTGTCCTGTCACCACCCACTCAGGCTTTGTGTTGTGGTATGTGGTGGATCCAGAAAGGGTACTGCTTGGGTTAGCTTTTCCTTCTTTTCCTCTTCAGAGACTATCACATACAGACACACACACACACACACACACACACACACACACACACACACACACACTGTCACAGCATATTACAGGAATCTATCTTCCAACAGTGGGGAAACAAAGAGGGGGCAAGAGGTTTACCGCATCGTAAATGGCAATCAACTAATACGTGTTGGCCTGCAAGGTTGTTACCATGGTGATGGGTTGGTGGGTCAGTGCCCAAACACACATATGGTGTAGTTCTAAAACCAGGCTTCAAGTAGGAACCTACATGCGTTATGCCTGTCTGTTTTCATTTTCTACCAATGTGTGTGCATGTCTGCGTGTGCTTTGTGGCCGTGACCTCAGGTCAAGCTTTGGTTGGAGCAGTACTGTTTCAGCCACAGGAGCTGTCAGGTCTGGAACAGCCTGTTCCCCACAGCCAAATGGGTCAGGACCGCTGAGTCTCTGGAAAAGTATGCGCGCGCACACACACACACACACACACACACACACACACACACACACACGTATCACACACCACAACCCCTAGTGGATACAGTGGACACAGGAGTGCCATGCTTGTGTTGTGTCCTCACAAGGATTGAGAAATAAAGGGAATCCTGTAGTGAGGGCATATGCATGTCCTCTTCTTTAATCAGAATGAGAATCAGAATCAGCTTTATTTGCCATGTGTGCGTACGCATTCATGGAATTTGACTCCGGTATATATATATATATATATATATATAAATATATATATATATATATATATATATATATATATACATACACACATGTGAACATAAACATATAAACAACAATAGCAATAGAATTGAGGTGATAGTGCAAGTGGTGGTAATAGTGCAAACAGAGGTAGTAGTGCAGTATGACTTATTTATTGTTCATCAGAGTGACGGCCAGTGGAAAGAAGCTGTTCCTGTGTCTGATGGTTTTGGCGTGCAGTGCTCCATAGCGCCTACCAGAGGGGAGGAGTTGGAACAGCTTGTGTCCAGGGTGTGAAGGGTCTGCAGTGATCTTTCCAGCCCGTTTCCTGACTCTGGAGGTGTACAAGTCCAGGATGGGGGGCAGGCTGGATCCAATTATTCTCTCTGCAGACCTGACAATCCGTTGTAGTCTGTTTCTGTTCTGTTTGGTGGCCGATCCAAACCACACAGAGATGGAAGCCTTTAACAGGCTGTGATGGATAGATATACAACAACAGCACATATAGAAAGGGAGTAAACATGGCATCCACATGAGTAACTGCAGGTCTGGTACAGGGGCATTTTAAAAGTAGACATCTTGGTGTACTGACAGATGGGCGAGTTCTGCCAGATTGCTGTGGTTGGCTAGTTAGGTTTACTTATGGGTATAGTGCCTCCAATGATAGTTTTTTTTCAAGAATACATGTTGCGAGGAAAAACATTTAATGAGAACTCGATTCAGAAATGAGGTTGATATAAACATGGGAAAATAAGAAATAATGAATTTGCTGTCAATAAAAAGAGAAAGATCTTTGCCAGGAATTTCTGACCACCAAAACATTTCTTGTGATGTGTGTGAGCTTAATTTCGGGACCTAACCATAAAGAATGCAACATTATATAAAATAACCGTAACGTCTAAATCATTTCTCAACCAAATCATCACATCAGCTAGTTGTATAATGTCTTCTGGATGTGTCTGGAGGGAGCTGTCAAAAGTTTGAGAAAATAACCCTGATGATGTCATAGTCATGTCACCATGGTTATTTAACATCGGCCACTTTTTACACAAAGCCTGTGTTTCAAACTGCGGGTTTGAAGTTCGAAAGATATGGACATTTACCAGATGGCAACCTCCGGGTCGGAAAAGCAAAGCCGATGCGGAAGCGCCTTAAACTCTAATGGTCATCAGGAGCGACTCCTCTGGTTGCAAAAAGAAGTGTGATTGTATAGAAGTCTATAAAAAAATGACGGTCAAAAACCCAAACTGAAGGCTTAAAAACCACGTTCCACAACTAATGGGTGACGTCACGCTGACTACGTCTACTTCTTATATACAGTATAGTCTATCTATGGCATTTACCTTGCCAGGAGAATCCAATGAAAGATGTTATTGAAGTGCATTGTGGGATTTTTGAAGATTGAACCATTCGTTCTATTGATGCTACATTTGAGCTGTCTTCATTGCTCCCAGTATTGTGCTGATGCTGGCAGTGGCAGTAGGTAATGTAATAGAATAACCTTTGAGTGTTCAATATGTTATTGATTGAGGTTGAGTCCCTCAACCATTAGTTGTTGGAATGATACAGAGATGTACAAATGTTTGGTTAAAGATTAATGCAGTGGGCCTTAATATGGATAAATGGTCATGTAGATACGGAGTGTTTTCCACAAAACAATTCAGATTAATTATGAAATTTAAAACTATAAAACTTTAAAGGATAGGATCTTCTCTTTCATCGGTCCAAGCTGAAGATTTAAAAATGTTAATCAGACTTTATGAATGTCCTCAGCTTCTACAGGCTAAAAGAAAAATGGACACGTGTGTGCTGCACAGACAGTATGCACGCAAGTGAATAATAAGTACACACGCAGAGAAATAAGTACGCACACACACACAAACAATAAGCGTGTGTGTACTCTCTGTTTGCCGGTCACAGACGCACACAAAACATTTCTTTGGTACACTGAGGATGGCTTTTTCAAAATGCTGCGCACTCAAACATAACTACTCATTGTGTACTGGGATTTAATAGCATTGTGTGCATTGCTCTGGAAAAAAGTTGCTCCAATTAAATAAATTATGGGTTGTATTTTGAATCGTTGCTGTGAGGGCGATTTTACAGGGCATTTCAGAAAACAAAAAGCAGATTATAGAGTCACAGTAAGCATTTTCATTCATTAGTTGTTTACACTGAGACAGAATGAGCCACTACACCTTCTCTGCCGCTGCTTTATTAAATTATTATCCAGAGGGAGTCATTGTGTTTGTGGGTGGAACGGAACCCTTTGCCTCGATGACTCAGAGTGCATAGTGACTACTGTAATTAAGCCACAGGAACCTGATTTCCATTCAGTCACAGATTCTAGCAGTGGATAGGCAGCAGAAGAGAATGCTAATTATGAGTTGCGTGCATCTTTCTGTGCTGCAAATTAAACGGTCACAAATCACCTGTGTGTATACCAATCACCTTCATCTCTATTTAGTTTTTAATTTCCTCTGTGACTGCAGTTTGCCATCTGATCTCTGAACAGCTCCACCCTGTTAACACTGGCATTATCCTCCCATGTTGCAGATGGTGCTCCGCTGAGCGAGCTGTCGTGGCCTTCATCCTTGGCGGTGGTAGCCGTCTCGTTCTCTGGCCTCTTCACCTTCGTCTTCCTCATGCTGGCCTGCCTCTGCTGCAAGAAGGGCGACATCGGCTTCAAGGTGAGCTCACTGCTGCCCCCTGCTGGAAGAAATGAGGAGAGCACCAACTGTGTGAGTGCACAATGGAGGGGAATCCTGATCAGTGATTTACATACAGGAACTAATAATGTATCAAATGTGTATTACTAGTACTAACACACACTGTACAAACATGAGAAAAGCATCCTAAAACCTTAAATACATTTTAATAAACTGCCATTCAACCTCTTTAATGTGCCATTAAGTAAAGGCTGAATTGAGGTTGAAATTTAGGGCAGCATCAACATTTTGACTTGTCACAGTAGGAAATGCACAGGTGTAAATAATGAAATTAATGATGGCTGAATTCCATTTAGCTGCTTTGATTTCAGGTTCCTAGTATTATGCATGCTGGCTCACTGTCACTGGAGCACTTGAAAAGATCAGAGCCATCATTAGTGTTATTAGTGACACCTGTGCTTTCCTGCAATGGCACGTCCAAATGTCTGCTGTGAAAATGTCCCAATTGATTTCAGCTTTAATTTAATCGTGGCAAGTTGAGTGCCAATTTAAAAAAAACCCAACAACACTTGGTACAGTGTTAATATTTTAAGTTAGAGCTCATTCTCAGGAGATGGAAAGATCATGATCGATACAACTCCCTAACCTGCATGTATTGTTAATGCTAAAGTCTTTTGCTGAGGATTAATGCCTCATTGTTTGCAAGTGATGCAACCAGGAAAGTACCCTTACCGAATCTCTGTGTTGCCTTCAGCTGTCAGCATGACTCAGCCATGCTGTGTCAAACATCAGCGCTGAACTGCGAGGCTGAGGGCTAATGAAGACTGACACAGGCAGGGGGCATGTGGAGTGGGAGAGGCAGGAGAAACCTTAGAGTCGCTGTACTGCCTTCTCCTTGTCTCTACAAGTTTTCTCATTAACTTGCTGCTCCTATTATAGCACTGGCATCAAAACATATTTTGAATTTTAGTCGTGCAAATTAATGTTCAACTATTTTAGGTGGAGAGGGATAAATTACAGCCCCGACTGAACAGCCTTTGGTTAAGATCACTAACGCAAATCATTTGCCAATTTGAATTCTCAATATTGTCACCTAATTCCGTGAATGATTTATGGGGCTAGGAATCGAGGGGATGAAATCCATATTTACCTTTTTGTTGTTGATTGGAGAGGACAGGAGAGGATGAGAGCAGAGCAGCTTGTTTCTTGTTTATGTATGCGGTGAGTCAGGTCTGTGCTTCAGCATTCACACTGAACAGCCTGTGGTAGGTAGACGCTGCAGGGATGATAGTGTCACTAATGAGCACAGCACAGAGATGCACCATTATTAACTTCTGGACTTTTTTTATGTGTGCGTGCCCACATTTGTCTCTCCCACGCCAGATTGCTTCTGCCGCACTACGGTATGTGAACATGTATCTTAATAACCTGCAGGAACAGTTGAAGTCTAGGTCTGTGTCTGCTTTCCTTTGGCGTGCGTTTTACTGTGAATAGACTAATGATGGAAGCATGGCTCTAGCTGCTATAACAGCAATAGTTGACTCATTTTGTCATGATGCTGTAAACCACTGCCCCACCTTGAGCCCGGTTGATTTAGATATATATTGGTTCATGAAGAGATGTTGCTTTATGTTTTAGCACATATACGTATGCTGAGTTTATTTTTTTAATATACAGTAGTTGTTCAAAATAATTTTTTGCATCTTGCCAAGCCATTCCTAAATTCATTGGACAACGTAAGCAGGCACAAGTTTCCTCTTTATAGATGTTCATTAGCTCACTGTCCTCTTCTCCTCTTAATGTTATGCATACGTTGTACAAAAGAGTAGTTGGAGAGTAACAGCATTCATTGAGCTCCATGCAGCTTTATTGAAATTTGACTCAAAGGTCATTGATGACATAATAAGTGTGGTGGACATTTGAGAAAATGGCAATGAAAGGATTATGATAACAAGAAAGCACTTTGTGGTTACCAACAAAGCATCTTCTGTCAGTACAGCACAACTTTCAGTTCTCAGGCAATTTGCATTTAAAATGTGCTAAAATGTATGCTAACATAGTACACAACACATTGTGACTTTAGTGAATACAAACTATGCTTGTAGGCTTGATCGTTGTGCATTATATTTTCAGTCAAGACAAACTATCAAATCTTCATCTTTCTCTCTTAGTTTGGCAGCAAACATCACATAATGGTTTCCCACTGTTCTTCCCTTCTCTTTGGCACCGGATCGTCTCTCAACAGCTCACTTGTAAGGTGTGCATTCGTGTGGGACTGCAAATTCGCACCGCTGCGCTGTCCAAAAAGCTCCATTATTCCTCTCCATCACGGAGCTCTTACTGGAGCGTGTAGTGTGAGGCTGGGTATTAAGTGCTTTCTAAACTGAAGGCCCTCCCGGGAGCTATGCAACGCTGACTCAGAGCCAGGTGCTCGCTTTCACACTTCGCTCTGAGGAGAGTGGCAGATGGTTCTCTTGAATGAGAAACACACATTCCTGTACATGCATACATACACACCCACACTAATGTTTTAGGACACCTGTAAACACACACACAATGAAGCATTCAAATATTTCATATTTGTCCATCTTGCAAACTCCTGTCCTGCTCTTCTCCTTTCTCATTTCCTACAGTTTTCTCTTTGCGATTTTCTCCTTTTCTACCTCTGCGGTTGCTGCATGTGGGAGATAGGCTTTTTATGGGTAACAGTTCATTAACCAGCAGATGGATGGATGGGTGAATCGCTCAGTGCTTGTGAACAAAGCACTATTGCTAGCCTGTTTTCCCCAATATAGCTACAGTCTACATGTTCAGGACATCATCAAGAGGCGCTTTGACTGAAGGACCTGATATATTACATGGAAAGAAGGGAGGTCCTCATTCAAGAGACTTTGCATGTCTGTGACCTAAAAAAATTATTCGGACAAGGAAATCATTATAACCGCAGCAAACTCAATCACTCATTCAAGTGTATGACATTGCATTACAGTCATTTAGCAGCCGCTTTTATCCAAAGCGACTTACAATTCAGTATCTATCTACACACTGTAGACGCAGCTACGGGAGCAATTTTGGGGTTAAGTGTCTTGCTCAAGGACACATTGACATGAGTCTAGCAGAGCAGCAGCTGGGGATCGAACCGCCGACCCTCTGATTGAAAGGCTGCTCTCCACTTACCCACGGTCACCCAGGTATAATTGCATGCAGTGGCAGCAAAGACAAATCTGTCACATTAACAGTGTCTTGTTCAGCGTTTTGAGGAACAGAGCACAAGGCCACATATGTGGGGTTCCTACTGGATCCCTTCAAGGGAAAAAGTACAATTTTGATAAAACTTCTCGGGAAATACTGGGATCCAAATTAACACAATCCAACTCTACTCAGCCCAGAGTGACTGGAGTAAGTTAGTTTTTAGTTAGGTTTACATTGGGACCAGTGCATTTGCTGAACAAAAGTTGCATTGTTTCCAAATAGAATAATTAAAAGAGCATAAAAAAGTATAAATCTGTAACAATAATGAAATTACAATTGAACACGTCGGACTCTTTAAAAAAGCCTCTGTACTGCCACACAGGTGTTTTCAGTTATTCTGGCTGATTACAATTCTGCTCAGGTTGAAGCCGGGCTGGAGCTTTGATGGGAGTTTATTATCTACCAATAAGAATGATAGAGGTGCAATTTGTCCAGCCCTTACACGTTCAACAGGAGGCTCAGAAAGATGTCAGTGTTTAGGCCCACACATCCCTGAGGAGAGGTCTAATCAACCAGATTGATTGAAAACACCCATGTGGGTGTACAGAGGCTTTGCACTCATTTGAGCTCATGGAGTTGTTTACACTAAAAATCTTGACCCATCTTACAATATGTTTCCTTTGGCTGCGTATCTTCCACTACTCTGCTGTTTTTTTCTTAGCATTTATAGCCGGAAGGTTGTTTATGTACTAAATAATGGCTACTTTTTTCTAGCAGGTATTTGCAAAGTATCAAATATGTCCCCTTCCTATGTGGTACGTCAGCACTTTGAATACATACTGGGCATTTCTATAGGGACACACTACAGAATTAGAGAGCAAGGACACTGCAGTAGACTGGGGATCAACAACGGACGGGAGCAGAAAGAAGAGTAGTAGGGATAAAAACAGACAGAGGATGTGAGATATGGTGTCGGTTACAGGGATGGAAAGAGAGAGGGTCACTGTTTTCCACTTCCTGTCATCCTCATCCATCCTAGTAGGGAGGTCAATCTTCAGTTAAAAGACCAGTGTTTATGGCAGATGCACGGTTTAAATCATGATACTCCAAATAATCACTGGTGTTTCCAAACATCCTTCGAGAACAAGAAGTCCTCATGGGTTAAAATAAATGCCAAAATGTAACTTTTACTCCATTAAAAAATGTGAAATAATTTTGTTTAATTTTTGTACTTACAGTATCTTCTTGTCTTTGACATGACTTTTTAGTATTTTGTCATGATAGGGACCTCGTTTTGTGAGTGTATATGTGGAAGAAAGAAAAGACAGAGTGAAAGAAAGATCGTCTTTGTGTATTCAGTTTGAACACGCACATTAGCGTGTTCCCCCTACAGCGTCTTTGTCCTGACCCACACAATACACCCCACAACGTACATGACTTATGTATATAACTCGGTGGGCGTGCCTCAATGCATTTGAATGCCTTCACAGTTGAACCATTGTCTCCCACTATCTCAGTGGTAGGATGGCTGCGAGTGGATGACTAATTCCAGCATGTCTCTTTGCACCAGGAGTTTGAAAACACTGAGGGAGAGGAGTACCAGGCAGATCTCTCCGCTCTGGCCTCGCCTTCCTCCCAGAATGGCCCCGAGGTCTACATCCTTCCCCTCACTGAGGTCTCCCTGCCTGTCTCCAAACAGCCTGGCAGATCCAGTAAGAAACTACACAATACACCTCTAAGTTATATCTGTTTGGACTTTTTATGACCTGTCTTTTAAGTTTAATTTTTGCTTCCTGGTGTTTCTCATTTCTTCCTTTCTCTCATCTTCTCTTTTTTTCTGTATTGCATATCTCCATAGGCATTATTAATTCCCTGCTCTTTAGAAAGAGTGAATTTCTGCCACCCTAATAGACTATTAAAAAGGTTGTTGCCTCTCTGGAGCACAGTACAAATGAGTTATGTAACATCTTACTGGCTCTATAAATTTGGAATGGCCTTTTTCAGTTGTTATCTTTCATTTTATGTCTCTTCTTTCTTGTCCTCTCTCTCTCTCAATCAGTGAGAGACATCTGTACATTGTGTAATGCATTTAGAAATCGCCCTACATGCTGTATGTGAACTGCATCTCACTGGAGAGAAAGGAATCACACCTAACCCTAGTGTATATTATTTATTGGGTTCTATGCAAGTTCGTAAATACATACTACTTTACATTAAAATTAATCTACTATTTGATTTATTTGAATCTTACATAATCCAACGTCAGCACTTTCGCACGTGTCCATATTATGTTGGTGTGTTAAATTTCTACATCCTCCTCAGCAGTGTCACAGACACTGCACAGTTTGTGTTTCTTCAGGTCATTCTGTCTCCATCCCAGTCTGTTAAAATGCGCATATGTGTGCAGTGCGTGTGAGTCTCTGTGTAAGCCAGATCCTGGGTGCCTCTCCCTGCATGACTCACCGGCTGTCTGCGCTGCACTGTGCTCAGCCAGAAGGGAGGTGAGTCGGGGCTCAGCATCCCAGGATGTGAGCTCCAGCAATGATTGGACAAGGCAGCCTCAGGCTCGCAGCCAATCACTAGCCTCCCCTCTGTCCTCCATAGCTACCGCTGTATGATTGGACCAGGTGTTGCAGGGCGAGGAATGGATAGATGGCGAAACGAGACGAGAATGTCTCTCACTCATTCCCCCTTTCGTATGTAAATACATGTTCCTATTTTATACAATTTTTACACGTACAAATTGTGCATTGGAAAGTATATTTTTTTGCAGCCTCTCTATTGCTTTGCTAATATCTGACAAATTATCAAGCATGCAAAAATGTGAAAAGATAGAGGATAGGAAATGGCAGGATTATCATATTTCAGAGGTATTACTACAATAAACTGCAAGTCGAAGAGTGAGCAGGCTCCTCCATACATATTAACATTATGCACATGTCAAATAGTATCCTCCCCCACATCGACATACACAGAGAAAATGAGTTGCCTAGTGATTACATGTTGAGCAGAAACACTAGTTGTATAGTTTATGTGCTTACCATGAATGGCGTGTTCTATATCACTTATGCATCTGTATGAACACGCAGTACAACATTTGCCAGTGATCTGACAGTCCTGCTTTTCATTCCAACCCACTACAGAGACTCGATGCATCAAAGTGAGTGTGTGAAGCGATTGTGTGTGTGTGTGTGTGTGTGTGTGTGTGTGTGTGTGTGTATCATTCCGTGGGCCCACCGATCCCACAACCTCACTGCACCATCTTCTCCAGAAATGCCACGAGTAGGACGGGAATGCACACACTCACGCTCACACATTCCACATTCGGAATAATACCACTTTTTTATTTTTTCTCGGTCAGGGAGGGGTGATGGAGGTGGGGGGGGTTGGTGTGTAGAAGTGTGTGTCTGTTATCACCGTGACAACCTCTGCCCAGCGTTCATCTGGAGAAAGGACCTTGTGTGTGTCTGCACATGAGTGTTTGCGTGCCTGTGTGTGTGTGTGTCTGTGTTTGGTCCACTGGTACCAGGAGACGCAGCATGAGTGTGTGAGCGAGCGAGTGAGCGAGCGAGCCAAACAATGGCCCTGATTTAGGCCGGCTGGGCAGTGGGTGAGCATAAGGCCGGGCTAAAACGTCCATGGAACGCATCAGTGGAGGACTGGCATTATGGGTAGAATACAGTGAAGGGTCTGTGACAGAATGAGGAGAGACAGGGGAAGGGTGGTGGCATGCACCAGGACCTAAGAGCGGGGAGGGGAGGCTTGAGATAGGGGTGGTGAGTGTGTATGACAGAGGTCTTTTCTGCATCTGACAGAGCAGTGTTTGTGTCCTGTTTGGCTGAGGAATGCTGCTGTCCTGGGTGACAGGGGGGCATTATGTGGGCCTTATGTCACTACTGGGTGTCTTGAAGCTGCAGACAGAGCTGGCGCGTCAGTCGGCACACTACCAACATGCGTGACGGTCACATCAGGCGTGATACATGACCAGAAAATCTCAGTGCCCAGGGCAGAAATCCTCCACCGTCTGCAGATCGCTCCACTGACTCGAAGCTGTGATACGTTTCTAACTTGCTCAGCTTTCTGTACTTTTGAATGTAGTCTGTATTGGAATCCAGGATTTCCTTGTTTGCTCGACAGCTGGAGAGCTCTAGACGAGGACAGTACAGTATGTGTGTTTTCGTGTGTCCCAGTTGGAGGATGGGTTCGGTGCAGACCGGGAGAGGCAGCGTGGCGAGCTTGTTCAGCTGTGCGAGGGCTCGGAGGGTTAAATCCTGCCGAGGCTCTCTCACACACACACTGCGACCGGGGCCTCTTTCTCAAATACACACAATGAGGCTAAGATGCCTGGGGTTGGGGCCACGGGCTCTCGGTTCTCACACTCTGAACCAGTACTTCATCCCTGCCTGGGACTCCAACTCAGTCCCTGGTCCCGGTGCTCAGAGTGGCTGGCCGCTCCAGTGCTCCGCCATCATCTTTGGACTCGCCATCATCATCTCTCTTGAAATATGAGGATCCATGGAGGTATTTGAATTTGCGCACGACTCGCTGGCTTAAAGTTTCTTTGTTCTTGTCGATACTTATTTAACATAGCTAGAAAGTTGGGTTTATTTGCAATCAGGAAATCTGCCTTCTTCAGTTGATGCAACGTTTTATTCAGGAAAATGTACATTCATTTTTTGGGCTGAGAGGAATTTTTCTTTTTGCCCCTCTATTTTTGTTTTATTGATTTTACTCATTGAAAACCTTTCTTCTCTTCTTTCCAATTACAACAGTATTCCTTATTCCTGTCTAAAAGTAATCTTATGTCTTTCTTACTGTTCCTTTCCAGTCCAGCTGCTGAAATCATCAGACCTTGGCCGCCATAGTCTACTCTATCTAAAGGAGATTGGACATGGCTGGTTTGGCAAGGTGAAAAATATTTTTTTTGTTCCTAAAACACACTCAATCAACCAGTGTTTTTGTGTCGGTAGACACCACCTTTGTACTAATTATTACTAGCCTTCAAATGCCTCTTTACTGTACTTGTACTGTATTATCTGTACTCCAATGTGCTTTCTACTCTGTGAGGAATGCGATGGTAATGTGATGATGATGATCTCATTCTAGCAAAGCTAATCTTTGGCACTTGTGTTAAGGAGGGGAGTTGAAATTCACAGTATGTGCTGCTGTTACACTTGATTTGCTCATGAACCAATCTTATTTTTTATTTTTGTTCTCACTTTGTAACTCCATAGTGATGCTCTCTCATAAATCAGTCTGCAGTCCTAGAGTTTGACAACAAAGTACTTCTGTATATTTCCCAGGTTCTGCTGGGTGAGGTCAATGCGGGCCTCAGCACCACCCAGGTGGTTGTAAAGGAGCTGAAAGCCAGTGCCAGTGTCCAGGATCAGATGCAGTTCTTGGAGGAGGCGCAGCCATACCGGTCAGTTCACTGAAACATCAGTGATCACTCAGCACAGCCCTTTAGAGCATTAGTACCACAACATAGCAATGAAACAGCTTAAATTAATGATGCATTTATTGTATGTACGGTCTTTGTGTGCTCATACTCAAATCCTGTTTCCTCCACCAGAACCCTCCAGCACCCTGCCCTCCTGCAGTGCCTGGCACAGTGCTCAGAGGTCACTCCTTATCTGCTGGTCATGGAGTTTTGCCCTCTGGTGGGACACACTTTAATGATCAAATTCATTATTTTCTTTCTTGGTATATTTTTGTTTGGATTATTCATAAATAGTCAGGGCAGCTTCCAACCTCATTTCCTTTCTCCTCTCAGGGCGATCTGAAGAGCTATCTGCGCAGCTGTCGGGTGGCTGACTCCGAGACTCCTGACCCTTTGATCCTCCAGCGAATGGCGTGTGACATTGCCTCAGGGCTTCTGCAACTCCAAAAATACAACTTTATACACAGGTACAGTATGTCAGTCAGTCTAGCTCTATTTACCGACATCAACTTGAATCTTAATGCACCAGAAAGGAACCCAAATGCTCTGCGCACCCCCTGCTGGTCTCTCCCTGCAACAACATCCTGGTGCTGCCTGAGTAGTTGTCACAAACTCCAGCATCAGTGATTTTGTTGCGGGGGGCGAGCCCCTATCGCTCTCTCGCAGCCATGTGTTTAGTCTGGTTCTTTACATGGTCAGGTGAGAAGAAATAGTGCATGATACTTTACATGTACACATTTCATGATATGATTGAATTAATACTGTAGCTACATAGGATCATCATGAAGCTGGGAGACATTCATTGAAAATATACATTAACAACCGGTTTTCCAATGGAGTCCAGTGTGATGTTCAGAGAAAACTAAAGAGGATTAAAAAGTAAAATTAAACTGTTAAATAAATATGTGTATGTTTATGCAGCTCTGTTGTACTGTATTAGATGACAGTTTCTTTTGTTTTGACAGTGACTTGGCCTTGCGAAACTGCCTGCTAACTTCAGAAATGTCAGTTAAGATCGGAGACTATGGCCTTTCTCACAGCCGATACAAGGTCAGACTGTCTTTTGATGTCATTTTTATTGACTTCTTTTTACTTTTTCACCCTATTAGTACTCCAACATGTATTTTTTGTTGTTTTTATAGGATGACTATTATGTAACACAAGACCAGATGTGGGTGCCCCTGCGCTGGATTGCACCTGAGCTCATAGACGAAGTCCACGGAAACCTGCTGGTCGTTGACCAAACAAAATCCAGCAACATATGGTGAGATGTGTAAAGAGTGACAAAAAAGAAAAATTATCGCTACTTTATTGAGATAACACTACCATACATCAGACACCACCTTTTATCATAATATAGAAATGGTTTCTTTTTCTTTCTGCATATAAAAATTGGACTGAAATGCTCTTACTTTGATTTAATGCCTATTTTATTGCTAGAATGTTACTTTGGATGCTCAGCTTATGATGTTTTCCTGTGCTCTGTCCTCTGCTTTTATTGTGAAACTCTTTGGGAGATTTGTGTACAGCACAAATATACTTATGACATAACATAAAAACGGTTACAGTTTGTTTGGAACATGGCCATATCTGAGATATGAGTGAGTGCACTTAATGGTTTCTTTGCTCATTCCAGGTCATTGGGGGTGACTGTGTGGGAGCTGTTTGAGCTGGGAAACCAGCCGTACAGACACTACTCTGACAGACAGGTGCTGACATATGCTGTGAAGGAACAACAGCTCAAACTACCCAAACCCCTGCTCCAATTCCCCCTGGCTGAGCGCTGGTGAGACATAGCATGCCCACACACTCGGGGTGCCGTACACTACATACACATGTACAGGGTGACTCTTGTATGCCTTGATACCACATACATTTTAGACATTACAAAGCCCTCAGGTCTTACTGGCCAATTAATTTTTAACAAGTCAATGTGTCTTGTTTTTGAAATAGGGTTCTGCTTTTAGTGGTGCACCAGTCCACCTTAGCAATAATTTTCTTTGCTAGCAAGGGCAGATGATCAATACTTTTCCTATGCTTTATGATCCCCCTTGGCATCGACCAGAGTAAAATCACCTCATTCATCTTTATCTGGGCAGCCAGCCAAATATTATACTTATTTATTTATTTTCAAAATTGTTCTTCACTAAATTAAATGCGCTCCACTGAGGAGGCTCCAAGGAGAAAAGTAAACATCTTTTAACTATGTCAGCATCTGCACTGCACCTCCGTCATATACTCTATATGTCTTGAATAAGTTCTATGTGTTGCTAGAAAGTGCTAACTTCAAATGTTTCTTTTATATCGCCTTGATGTGATTCTAGGATCAATTGTTTTACTTTTGCCTATTTCTCTCCTTATGTAAAAAACTATAGATATTAATAAGATCTTTTTAGCTAACTGATATGCAGACATAAAGAACCGTAACACAATTATAACACGTAATCTCTTTTGCCCCCGATTTTGTTCTTCTCTTTCTGTCCAGGTATGAGGTGATGCAGTTCTGCTGGCTGCAGCCGGAGTTGAGACCTAGCAGCGAGGAAGTCCATCTTCTGGTCACATACTTGTGTGCCAAAGGCTCGAGTGAGTTTGAGGAAGACTTTGAACAACGTTGGAACACCTTGAGACCCAATCTGTTCAGCAGCACCTCCCACACAGCTGCATCCACAGCCCTAGTCCTGACCCCTACACCTGCCTCAGCTGACGTCCCCAGTCCAGACCAAACACAGGCATTGGAGCTGGCCTCCTCTGCCTCGTCCTCCTTCCCCCTCCTGGAGCAATTCTCTGACAGCTTCCACTCCGACACAGGGGATGACCTGCTGACTGTCACAGAAACCAGCCATGGTCTCAACTTTGAGTACAAATGGGAGCAGGCCCGAGCTGAGCAGCCTTACTGCTCCTCCTCCACCAGTGGGGCACTGGGCCAGGGGAACCCATATTACCAGGATATCTACTATTCAAGTAAAGGAAGCACCTCAGGGGGCTGCAAGACTGACAGCCTGACATCAGGCCTATCCCCATCCTATTATGAACCTGAACACCCTGGTGTGGTCCCAGTGTTGAGTGCCCACAGCCCCTCGGTCAGCAGCGAGTATTACATTCGCATAGAGGAACCAATGGAGTGTAACATTAATCTGGATGACAGCATGGTGGACTACAGCCCAGGACTGGAGGCCAGCAGCAGCAGGTTGTCCTCTGAGAGTCGGACTGGTCAATCCATGGCACAGCCCAGTGCTTACTGGTCAACTGACAACAACAAATCTACTGCCTATGACTCTGATTCAAGCCCCACCGTCCAACTAAGCATGGAGCCGCTGCTGAGACAGTCATCCAGCACCAGCCCTGTAAAGCTACGCCACTCGCACAACTGCTTCTCATCCAGTCAAGACGACGCAATCTACGGTGAACAGTCATCGGCATACAAGGCGCGCCAGTCCTGTCTGTCTGAACTGGATACATCGCCAGAGTCCAGATCAAACCTTGTCCATCCAGTTGGGCGTTTAGAAAACCCGCGCAGTTTGTCACAAGCAGTCAGCAGCCCAAGCTTAGGGTTCTGTGATCCCTACCTTGAAGCGGGCACAGGCCGGAGCATGGTGAATGAAAGCTGCCATACTATGATGGGTCCCCTCAGAAAGACACTACCCATTGTTAACCACATCAGCATCGATGTCGAGACCGACGACGGCCTGCTTGTGGGCCAGCAGAGAGGTGACGACATCGAGGATGACCTTTTCTCTGAAGGAGAGGCCACTAACTGGACCTCAAACCATTCAGCAAACAATAATAGCCTGAGCTTTGACGGCAGGCAGACCGGCAGTGGGCAAGACAGCTATCTGGACCTTCAATATATTGCTAACACAACAGAATTATGGTCTTTAACCAAGGCCACCACCAGAACCTTCCACAGCTCCAGGTTTTGTGACACCTTCGAGGCAGAAGGAGGAGACTCTGGTTGTAACGCTGCTAGCAAGCCCAGTGAATTAGGTTCATACATTCACTTATGTCACAAAGAAAAAGAGGAAGCTGCCACTCAAGCAGAAAAGAACTTAACTGCAGAACATCTAAAAAGTATATATTCTCTTACCAGCTCAAGTAATAATGCCAGAAGTACAGAGGGTCGAAAAATGGAGGGACAATATGAAAAGCAGTTGTTGCCTAAGGGAGAAAGATTGTACTCTGAGCCTAAGATGATACCTGAGCCAAGTTATATAAAGTCTCCATCCTCTTTCAAGGAGGCTCAGACTGGTCAGACAGGGGCCTTGTCAGACAAGCAGCAAGGTAACATGTGGCAGGGAGTTTCAACAGGAATCCCTGTTGGCCATGGAGACAAGAGGCTAAACTTTCCAGATACATCAGAAAGTAGCAGAGGATTGGACAGTGGAGTGGGGGTCAGACACTCCAGCATTAGCCTGGTTGAGCTTGGTGACTTTAGTGAGGATGATGATGATGACATCACAGATATTACATCAGGGATCTTTGCCGACTTCAACCTGGACTATGCTGAGATAGAGGAGGAAGAGCTCAGCCCATTAAAGCATCCAGGGGGAACTCCTGACTCTGTAGACACCCTTAACCTGTCCTCATCGATGGCAAGTAATCAGGCCTTCAGTCCCGATCCCTTCAATACCCCTGTCCTACCCAAATCCCTGGACAGTGGCTATGACACAGAGAACAATGAATCTCCAGAGTTTCTCTTCAAAGAGCTTGGAGATCCCCGGGGTGGTGAGAGAAGCCCGAGGCTGGGGGGAGAACCAGAACTAGTTCTGCAGGTGGGTTTGGGACAAGGGGTCTGCACCTCAGAGCTACAGTTAAAGAGCCTGACTGACAAGAATGCATACAGGGATTCAGCCTATTTCTCAGACTATGATGCTGAAAATGAGAGGAGCCCTCAAGAGGAAGGCAGTAAGTTCTTTTCAGGTCCAAGTAACGGTGACTTTCCTGCTGAGAAATTGAGCACTATCAAAGATGATGATATTGTGAAAAGGCAATTAAACGAGAAACATTTAACAAATCTGAGACACATCAAAAGTTGTATTTTGGTGAATCACTCAGAGGCTGACCTTGGCTCAAACAATCCCCACCCTACCCCTGGGTTGTCCATGCTATCACCGTTTCCTCCACAGATGGGTGGCTGCCTGACTAAAGAGTCTGCCCCTGTAGATGATGATCTCGGGTTGGAGACGGAGCACTCAGGAGAGGAACCTTCCTCAGAGCTTAGCTCCTCCATTGGGTCTGAGGCCTCTTCCACTGCCCAGGAGGCCTCAGGAAACCATGACCAGGGGAACAGGAGAGCAGAAGATTATTCTCCTGTCCAGTCTTTGAATTCTGACTCCACCATAACTGACTACAGAGATGAGGCCCCCAACAAAAATGAAAGTGGTGATGGATCCACAGAGGATGAGCTGCCTGAATTCAATCACGTCAAGGAAGAGACGGAGGACAGAAGGGAGGGTGCGAGAATAAATGAGGAGGATTTTGAGGACATAGACGCTGGGGAATGCGACTCACAGGACAGCATATGTGAGGAATCTAACAGTGCTGTCAACCTGTCCTCTTCCTCGTCATTGTTGGAGCTGTGCGGAGAAGATGTGAGAGCGCCGCTGGAAGAGGCCGAGGATGAAGATGATTCAGATGACAGCGAGTCTGATGAAGAGTTGAGGACTTATAACATCCAAGATGAAGACAGTGAGGAGAGTGAGGAGGATTTCACCCCGGTGCCAGTGGTGGTAAGCGACTGCAGCAGGGCTAGACACCTCCGCAGTCTCCTGAAGATGCCCACATTGCTCACCCAGTCCTTCTGTGACGAGCTGGAGAGGAAGAAAAAAGCGGTGTCCTTTTTTGATGATGTTACGGTGTTCCTTTTTGACCAGGTATGACACCTTAACATGTCAAAGATCTTCAAAGTGTATTGTATATTTACGATTACTTTATTGCTTTAGAGAATGAGGGGGATGTTTACGTTCATGTCTTCTAGGAGAGCCCCACAGGAGAGCTGGCTGATTACTCCTTCCCCACTGGAACAGAGTCCAATGGACAGGAATCTTCGGGGGAAAAAAACTCTGACCACCAGCTGCAACCTGACCCTGAACTTGAAGCTCGATCCTGTGAACCGTTCTGTGTTTCTGAAGAAACAGATGGGATCAACTCGGAGAAGGGTGAGTTTGTCAAGGACACAAAATGCCACGCAGAGTTATCCTAGTTGATGTATCTCAGATTGTTCACAATAACTGCAATTGTGACTTGTCTGTGTGCATTCAGGTGCGGGTTATGAATGGGAAGATGAACTCTTGTTAGAGCCCCATCCATCCTCACCTAAAACCATCCCCGAGCCCCCGTCCTCACCCACATCCCCCTCCAAACGTCCTGAGGCTCCGAAACCTGCAGCTGTAGCACTTAACCGTTTTATGGTCTCCCGATTCTCTATCACACATGTCTCCGACACCCACATGGGCTCAGCTACAGGTCTGTATTAACTGTCTTTCATACACAGTTGGGACTGTTGTATAATGTTGAAACCCTCTCAAATCTTAAATTCACAATCATCTAATATAGTAATAATTGCACTTGCTTTGTATTGCTACTGCATACATATGTGCACTGTAAATCACAGAAGCCCTCAGAAACTAAAAGAAGACTTTTCGTCGGGGGTTTTATGTTGGCGCCACCTGTCATTACATTAATGTCAGAGTACTGTTATTCCAAATGGCTGATAAAATCCACTTAATAGTATAGTTTGTCATAAAAAAGTTGTAGTATAGTTTGTCACAAAAAAGTCGTAGTATATTATGCCAATAAAAGTCATAGAATAGTATGTCATAAAAAGTCATAGTATTGTATGTCGTAAAAAAGTCATAGTATATCTTGAGAAATGACAGAAATGTCATAGTGTGCCATAAAAAGTCATAGAATGTCATAAAAAGTTATACTACAACTTTTATTGTCACAAAATATACTATTTCATGCCAATACAAAAGTCATAGTATAGTATGTTATAAAAAAGTCACGAGTCCAGCTTCTCTTACCATTTTATACATATACAGGCTCTCTCCTTCTCCCTTCAGTCATATTTTACGTGTATCTCAATTGCCAAAAAAGAGACAAACGCAAAATAATACGACCAGTCCAGGTTGATTTAGAATTTCTATTTGAGTAAAAACAATGACATTTGTTAGTAGCTTAGCAGTGTTGATTATTTTTGTTGATACATGCGCATTAAGTTATCGGAATTTTGTGCATAGTTCCATTTCTGTGTGTATAGGATGGAGAAAAACTGTAATGCAGATTGTATTTTAATAGGATGTTGCAATGAAAGCTGCCATACTTATTTCCAATCATTGATGTTCAACAGGTAACAGAGAAGATGGCCCAAAAGATTGATTGCCCCCACGGCCCTGACTGGACGAGGATGAATCCTGGTCCTTCTCAACACAGAAAAGCAACATTATTATATTTAAACGTTTTACAGAGTTTTATTTTTTATCAACATTTGGGGCATCTGACCCTGGTGACCCTTTATGAGACAGTGCCTCATATTGTAGTGAAAAACCCTTGATTATTTGCACCTTTTTTATTTTTATTTTGTGGCAAAAGGGAATGCTGCTGGTGCGGTAACCTGAGTGAGACAACCAAGCGAGTGGATACAATTCAGATCGTATTGTTTGCAGAATTAAAATCTACAAGTTTATTAGTTTAATATACAGTATGTGTTGATTTCTGTTGGTGACCTTACAGCTAAATTAATTAATTTAAAAGAAAATAAATGAAAATAACAGGTGAATAAAAGGAAATGACAGGCTTCACAACTGCTCCTCTCATTGGCTGCCTTGGTCCACCCGCTCAACATTTCTCTGGCATTTTTAAAGACTGTTTCAGCTCTCATTGTTGGCGCCAGAGAACAATGCTCAATAATTGTTGCATAATAAGCTATTGTCGATTTCTAAACACAAAACCAGACTTTATAACAGCCGTGGGTGGTGGTGGTGGTGAGGGTGTTTGTAGATGGAGGTACAGGAACTTATTTAGTCCCTGAATCCAAATCATATTGATGGTGGATTCGCTATGCTATGTTAATGGAAATATGATGCAGGAAATCAAGTTGTTGTCACTCCCTAATTATCACCAACACTCACTCTGGTTAATGATGACCTACAGTATATGTCTAGAGTTACCATATCTGTCTGAAGCACTTTGTATAGCCAAACTGGGTCTTTTATTGTAGAAGTTGTGGCTCTGTTGCTCTTCATCCCCCCTCTATCCTGGAATGAAAATATCTAAACATGTGAGGTTCCTTATTTGTGTCCACAGTGCCAGCTACAGTTTCACTTTATTTGTGGCATATTAGCTTTGTTTATGTGACATTTCATCAGCAATAGTGACGCCAAAGGGATAGAGAGGTGTTTTAACACTACTGAGCGGTGTCATGTCAATATGCCATTTATGTTGAATGTCATCATGCATCTTTTCTACATCTATGTATTGTCCATAGTGCCATACATAATGTATTCTATTAGATTTGTGCAGAATGCCTGGGTCTGAGGTGTTAAAAAAAAACAAACAAAAACAACACTCAAAATATGCCATCTCACATATTGTATGAATGTTTTACCAACATGTAGCAGGTAGCTTGACTTGAATTACTACTGCTGTATCGACGGCTCCCTCCCCTTCTCTATCCTTCTGTAGCTCAAAGTGCCAATTCAGTTTCCTCTCACCTTGCCTTTTAATTTCTGCAAGAAGAGAAAATGTTGCTAGTATTTTTATACGAATTTGAAAAAGATGCAATCCAGGATGATGGTCTCTTAAAATTTGCCGGAGATATTACAAGGCCTATTGGCTAAAGTGGCAGACACCTTTGGAGAAGGTGAGGTGGGTTGCTCTGTGCACCGGTAGTAACATCATTGCTGTTTCCATTTTCCCCTCACTCATTGCTATTGTACTATCCCAAACAAATAAATCCAAATACTTTTTCCCTTTGTGTGTCTGTGATACATGTATCTGCATTAATGTCGAAGAAGTGCACTTTCCTACAAAACAAGACCACATGAAAACACAACACATAAAAGTATGAAGTTTCTGCCCATTTAGATTTATTTTGGACAAGATAATTTATGCACTTTCTGTACAGTACGGATATTATACAAACAGGGACAAAAGTGAGAAATGGACACAATGAAAGCTATATAAAAGTAAAAAAAAAAAAACTGATTTGAAACTTGCTGCCCAAATGAGCTGTGTAATAAAAGCCTGATCATATCACTCAGTGTAAAGGACTCATCCATGGAAAATTGACTTTTCATGATGGAGCTTGATTTCATGCAGTCTAAGAGTCATTTTAACACGGTCACACAACCACACTGTTTTTTTTTTTGCTTTCTTTGAATAGCATACAGCTCTGCTTCTATCCCAACACATAGATAAATGCCTCTGATCTAAGCCTTTCTCCCAGATGAGTGTATAATACTGAGAATGAATGATCAAAAGCTATGATAATACTGTACCTTATCTGATAAGCTACCACTCCCTCAAAGCTACATTTTTTTTTTTTTTTTTAAAAGACCCATTATGTATGCACTGTATTTCATGTCTTGGATATCTGGCAGCTTAGACATTACTGAAATTTAAAGACAAGGAAGGAATAGCAAAAATATTCTTGTATTTCAGTGAAATCGCACTGTGCAGAAGCTTGCTAAGCAAAAAAAAGTTCTGACATTACAAACAAAACAAAAAGGGAAATAATCCCACTTTTATTTTAAGGAATATAAAAAGAATTGTGATGCATAAGCCCTCAAACCAGTTTACATAATGATTGGGTCAATGCTACATGAAGCATTATACATATAAAAAAAATAATAGAAGGCACAGTTCCCACATTTAAAATATGGGTATACTGTATCACAACTAGTACATATATCACTATGTTATATCATTTAACAAAAGCAGAATCTTAGTTTACTTACCAACTGACCAGTTCTAGCTATTTGTTGCAGTATCCAATCAGCACACTGCATATTACAGTGATGCACTGAACTGTTGTCGACAATCTTATTCACCCTCAAGCCGCATTAAAACAACCTATGCCAACCTTTGCTGTTCCTTCACTGCTCATTAATGCAAATAATCCTCAAATGAAATTTACAGTGTACAGTGTTGAAGAACAAAATAAATCCCATTGCGTAAGTGCAGATAAATAATATTTTCACTGCATTACTAGTAAAAACCTATTAGCCACACCTTATCCACAACTGGTGAGATCTAAATAACTAATAAAATCTACTATCACAATTGAATGTTCAGGCTGAGACATTCAATGTTTGTGGAGGCATTTGCAAAAATATCACAAGGATTAACTAGAAATTCTCAAGAGTGAATTTCCGCGGCAAAGAAACTTAATTCGTAGTAGTGAATTTCCGCGGCAAAGAAACTTAATTCTTAGTAGTGTAACACACTACTGGGCCCTCTTGTGATGACATCATACAACCGAAACATGTCAATGTTGGCCATTTTCTCTCTCCTTCAAAAAGGGCCCATTAGTGGACAAAAGGGGGCAGCAGGCCGCTAGTAGAAGATGGGAGCAGATCGGTCATCATTGAAGGTGGGCCGGAGGTAGACCTCCAGGGAACGGTCACTGTGGGAAGAGGAGGGGTGAGACAAGGACAGTTAGGTTGAACATACACAGAATTTAGAGGGATACATGGTCAGATATGTAAAATATGTAAATCTGCCTTCCCATTGCTTTGTTTCTTACAGTAAGTTGAGCAAATAGTTACAGTATCTACTGTGAGTTTCAGCAAGCATGTAATGAGAAAGCTCAGGTAAGATGTGGGGGAAAAAAAGAGGCTTGCATGCAGGGTTAGTTTTCTGATATTGTGATATGCACATACATACAAATAATAGCTCTTTTACAACCCAAAGCCTGCTGGACTGACAGAACCAAATGCTGCCACATCCACGGAGGCCAAAGGACAGAAAAGACCAGTAATTCCCAGCATCCTACTGCAGCCAGAAAGCCAATGACAGCAGAGAGAGAGAACCATGAGTAACAGAGAGAAGGAGTAAAGGGATTGGCTGAGAGGCGATGGAGGCTGGTGACTTACGGAGGTCCTGTTCCCTCAGAAGCGGGACAATTCTGGACCCAAACTGGAAGGTAAAGAGAACCTTTGGGTTTGAATGGCTCTTCGCTCAAATCATGCATGGGTCACATTTTGTAACGACACTGCTGGTTAGTCTGGTGCAAGATGAACATACCGTAGGTACACACTGAAGTACACACTTCATGCTCAACATGCCATATACTGTATGCTCCTTTTCAAATCCCTAAACTACATGAGGATATGTGTCTGTGGCTCGCCTTAGTGGACATACATTACTGCAAATGCAAAGCAATGCAATCAACAGGCAAGTGTGTCTGCTAAAAATGTGTACATTACTATTTCCATCAACCAAATACAGTTCAAACACAAGCTAAAATACAACAAAAAGATATGCAGGCAGGCAGAGTTCAGATACTCACAAATCACATACTGTACACAACACCACCACACAAACGGAAAGTCTATCTGCCAAAATACTTTTTGTTACAGTGACAAAGAGAGCACCACAGATGCTTTGGGTGTTACGGGGAAGGAGTAAGGATAAACTGCATGCCTGGGACACAGCTGTGGCCTGAAATGATTCACGCAAAAAATGTAAATCAAACATTTAACGGGAAAAAAAGAAAATCAGTTAAGAGCCATAACTTTGAAACAAGAAAAAAAGAAAGAATAGACTGAATTATTTATTCTGAAGAGCTATTTTTTTTAAAAGCTAAGTAAGCAAGAGCAAAGAGGAAAGGAGAAAAAAGACACTGACAGTTGCTGCTTACATGAGGATTTGCTGCTTTTCCCTTTTTATATTGTTAACATTTAACAAAAAAAAAAAAAAAAAATCATTTAAGAGCAATAACTTTGAAATAAGAGGAAAAAAAAGTTCAACAAAACTGAAAATGTCAGCGTCACTGACAGAACAGATTTCTCGTCAGACCAGACTGTTTATTAATATATAGAGATATGTTTTATTTAGAATACCTTTGTAAAAAGTCACCATACATTCAAGGTCAATTTTTAGTATCACATTTTCTGGTTTCCCTCCACAGCATGCATAAGATAAACACTTCAACTAATCAGTAGTTTCTCATTGTTTCTGGAAATATGTTTTTTTTTTTGTTGTTTTTTACAAGGACAATAATAAAAAAAAAGAAAAAAGACCAAAAACTACATAGCCACTCAGGGAATACAACCATAAATAACACTGAGAGCTGCAAAAGCTGTGGTTGTCATTTCACCTAAAAACTAAATCACAGCTGTTATTGAGAATACTCAACAGAAGACCCCTCCAAACTCAATAGCTTCAAAAAAAAAAAGACCATACTGAAGGTTATTGGAGTGAGGCATTTTCATTTTTTTCTAGCAAATCTGGCAGTGAATTCAGCCAAGAATGGCAAAAAGACAGTTTTTTTATGGGGCTGAGATTGGAAAGGTTGACTGTAAATTTATATGAAAACTCGTTTTGCTATGATCATAATACAGTACAATTTGGTTTACTGATGGAAACAATTTATATATGTAGATATATATTCTGTATATTCTATAAGCTAAATTTGAAAATTTGCTTCATTGCACATAAAGTATGTGTTTAATAGAAGAAAAAAAAAAGAAGCAAAGTAAGGCAAATATGACACACACCCTGTGGACAGAAAATCAAGTCTAGCACTGACACGAGGAAGCACAGCGCGACCTACGGGATCTCTCAGAACAGAAACAGTAATCTGCTGCACAGCCTTACTTTAAACAAAGCTTTTTTTTTTTTAGCATATGTGTGTTGGGTGGGAACTCGATAATACTGGACCCACGTGTGCTTAAAAAGGCCATTCAGCCAGTGGCTTTAGTACGACGACATTGAAGTCTTTTGGCACTTGTACAGTACATGAACATGTCTTTTAGTTTGACAAAATGACACAACCATGTACATGCATGAAAGACAAGCAGTAGCCAAGGCAGTCTCTTGAGAGATCAGTCCGTGATGGTGGACTGTGATCAGAGATAGAGTATTCAGAGTCCATATCGCTGCATGCCGAGCAGGTAGGCCCCACTCTGGCTCTCTCGCTCAACGCAATCCTCCACCCACCAACCGCTACTGTCCACATCGACACCACCAGCAGCAGCACCCGGGATGGACGGAAGGAGGAAAGGAGGGACCCGAGGAGGAAGAGAGGACAGAAAGGAGGGATGAAACTGGCCTCTTCCACTTGGAGAAGGGGTGTGTGTGGAGGCAGAGGAGGAGAGGTGGAGATAAGTGGACAGGAGGGAGGCTAAGAGGAGGGAAAGATGGGGAGGAAGAGGCCCCTGTGCTATCCGCAGCTGTCTGTGTCTGTCTTTATGTCTGTTCTCACACAGTCGAAATCAATTTGCCATCAGGACTGTCACTGTGGAACAAAGAGAGAAGGAAGCTTGCCAGGTCGGACACACTCAGAGAGAAATGGAGAAAGACAAGACAGGCACAAGGAGGCAGAGTAGACTTTTGGAGAAGTGTAGGTGGGGTCATGAAACATATGTTGCCCCACCTACAGCTCCAAACACGCCTGCCGTGATCAGGAAGATTGGACTTCCAATTCCCTCATCAACACTTTTTAAATCCAGATGTTTGCCGGTTTGATATTACTGCCCATAATAAGCGGTTTTAGTGAATATTGGCCTCCGTCTGTCACAAAAAAAAAAAAAAAGTAGACAAACCCCAGAAGTTAAGGTTGATGAGAAAATCAAGTCATCTCCTTAGCTGGAGCGATGTAGTATTAGATTAGTCTGTTGGGGTGAATACACCCTGCAGGACAGTGTTGTCTCAAAATACTGATACAGAAAAAAACACATTCAGAGCAGACAAGAGTATGTAAAACAGCTTGACACCGGTGCCCAAAGCCCCAGGCTGACAAGCAGTGATGACTGAGATGAGGTCAGCGTGATGTCTACTGTCACAACATGTACTCCACCAAACCCTAATACAAGTGCACGTAGGCCATTTCTCTCTCTTTCTCACTTACACACACACACACACACACACACACACACATTTATATACATGTACACAAAGATGTACTCCCTGATTGGACGGAAACAGGCATGGCATCATTCCTAATCCTAACCTCACACAACCCTCCTGAGTCAGCAAGGATTTGATTACAGTGATATTATACTGTGCCAAGAAGAGTACTCTGACAATAAACTGAGACACTGACCCCGCTAGACTGCATTCATTACTTTAAAGAGCTATTTTTTTTTAAAGTTACGTAAGCAAAAGCAAAGAGGAAAGGACAAAAAAGACACAGTAAAAAATATTCAAAGGAAACACCGTGCATACAACTCATGAGGTGGTTAATGTACCGATACAGCAAAATATAATCGCTTGGGCCTAATTATATTCGTCACCAGTTGTGAAATTATCAGTTTATTAATCAATTAGTCGATGAAAAAAAATATGAATGGCCAATTGGTTGCTACTTGTTATTTGTTGAGTAAATTGTGAAAGCAAAACAATCCTAAATTCTCTGGGCACTTGTTTCTTATTGTAAATTGGATATACAGTATTTGGGTTCTGGACTGTTGGTCAGACAAGACGGGTAATTTGAAGACGGCTGATTGAAATTTGCCACATTTTTCTGACATCTTACAGACTTAACTAATAATGGAACAATATTCTACAGCAAACAATAATAAATACTGCTTATCTTGTTCAAATATGGGTGATTGTATGGTTTATCAAAGTGTCCCACACGCATTAACTGTATACAGTATGTATACATTACAATACACTATGCAGTTGGTTAAAAATAAATGTGCTTCAGAGTGATGCAATATGTGCCATTGAAATGCCTCTGCCAATTCAAATTAAAATGATCGTCCTTGTGCTATCTCACTACTACCTACTATTAGTCATGTTTTGCGACTGGTCATTGTATTATGGGACAATGGTTTACAACACTGAACTCAGAAAAGCAGGTCATTTTTAGGATCCATACTGACTCTGTGGAGAATAATGTATGCATGCATATACCAAATTGTGTCCACTACAAAACATACTCTGAACCTGCTTAGAACGTGTATGTAGCATTGAATTTGGACACTGCATATATTGAGCAGTTGCCTTGCTGTCTCTTGAATATTCCAGCATGTATTAACTCAGGTGAAATGCCATTCTGCTGAAGTGTTTGGTTCTTGTGTCTTTCTCTAATAAGTAACTACATCCAAACTATCCAAGTTAAACAATCCAGATGGCAGCAGCGGTCATCAGTCAATACTTAAGAGGGCAGGGCAGTAAAGGAACTTACCTTGTGGCAAAGCGGCCGTCATAATCCTCAATAGCAGGCTGAAAAGATAAAAGTAACACTTTTTACATTGTGTGCTTGTCTAGGACTGAATTACCTGTTGTACTTGCATACAAACACTAGGCGGCAGCAGAAACTGAGCACAAGTCACCTTTACAGCTACTGCAGCATTACTCATATCCAATTATGCAAAACACAAGACTAAACCAGATGAGGGCTATAAATTAAGTGAGCAAGAGAAAGAAGTGTTTGTGTGTTGTTAACGGATACTACATATGCTAAATTGCACCTACCTGTGTGCCAAAGCCTGCCATGCTATAGGGCCGTGGGCGGGTCTGTGCTAGGCTCTGTGCCAGCAGTCGGGCAGTCAGGCCATAGTCAGGTGTGGGCAGTGATGCATCGCTCTCCAACAAATTCCCCGTGCTGCTACTTTTCCCATGGTTCAGGCTGGGAAGGCAAGAAAACAAAAAGGGCTTCAGACTTGGGTTCATTCAGGCTCATTAACTTGACACAGTTTGTGACAGAAAAATGCTCCGTACTTCACTTTGAGCTTCTCACTGTCGCTTTCAGGCAGCACACGTGTGTAGGAGAATGGGAACCAGCCACGCCTGAGGAAAGAGAGAACGCTTTATTAACTTATATTCTACATTAACTGGACAAACATGCGAGACAAGTAACAACTATTTATCCGATCTCACAGTATGGATTCAGACAAATTAGAATATATTAGCACATTGCTTACATCTTGTTCTTCTCATTTTCCCCATAGTGCCAGCCATCGCGGGCCTCAGGCACTAGCAGGGTGATTACATCTCCCTCAGAGAAACTGAGCAGGGTGCCGTTGTCACCTGCAGCATGGGAGAAGATGGCCTGGACACGAGAGCGCCCGTTCTTTTCCAGGCCTGCTGCCATGGAACTGGACCTGGGTAGGGTTCGTGTCTCTCCTGTAATGTTTGCAGACAGAGACCTTGGTCAGTGACATGGAATTCCCTGTGCTTCCTTTGAGACACCGGAGAGCAGCAGTTGTCATCCCAGTGGCCACCATTGTAATTCAACATAGACATTGGAAGGTGATACACTTATTATGATTTAAACTATTCATCAGGTGTTAAAGTACTCCTCAGTGTACCTTTAAGTAAAATGATAGGAATAGGCTTGATGCTCAATCAAATATTCTGCTTGTGATTTTCTTGCTGCAGTGCTACTGATGCTCATTAAATTCTAGCAATGTTTTGGATATCTTACCCACGGGGTTCTTATTCTTGGCGGGGGCAGGCCTGCGGACAGGGAGGGTGTTGGAGTAGACATCGCTGACCTGTCTCTGTGGCTGAGGCTGGGACTGGCCCTGCGCCTGGGTCTGAGGGGATGAAGGACTGACTTGGGGCACGGATATAGTCCCACCATCCGTCCAATATTCCTCCCCGTGGACTCCTGTTGTCCCATTTACCATGGACATGCCATCGGGGCCAATCAGCCTCTGGAATAAACAACAAGATATATGGATCAATAAGTAAAATTGTGAAAATATCTTAGCCTGTGGAATACTAACAAGCAATTACTTCATAAAATATTTATATTAAGCTCAAGTGATGATATGTCATGATTATCTGTTGCATTCATATTAACTAATCTAACAAAACTTTGGAATTGACTTTGGAGAAAAGTCTAGTTAAAAGACTTATTTTTTTAGACTTTTTTTGAATTTCAAGAAGTCATGAAATAAAATAAAGACTCTAAATAGTCCATAAACCTCAGTGCCATCTTTAAAGTGAGACTAGAGGGATCTTTGTCTGATTTGCACATTCATGGAGGACCAAAGGTGGACTAGCTGACATTAGGCGAGAACCCTTAGCTCCTTCACAGTGGCACCACTGAGGAAATTGAAGTGAAGTAATTATAGTTATGCAATTCACTTCTCTTAACAAAAACAAAGAACATTTCTGGATAAATTGCCATACATTTTTGGTCTGTAACGTCCTATCCAAGACCACAGCAAAGCAGCAACATTAAAATGTATTTACGCTTAAAGTTAGCGTCTTTTTTAGCCTCCATCAGCCTCTTATTCCCATAACTCACCGCTGGGTGTCCCAGGCCACTGCCCATGAAAACAGCCAGCTCTGGGGGCACAGGAAGAGGCTGGGCCCCGGGGATAGGGTCTGAGATGACCAAGTTGGATTTGGAGGTATGCAGGGGGCTTGTACCCCCAAGGGCAGCTGAGCCCATCTGCTGGGCCAGGAGCATGGCCCTCTCTGGCAGCTTGTTGGGGTCTGAGCAAGCCTGTTGCCAAACTGGGATCTTCTGAGTCAGAAGGTCTTTACCCTGGAAGAAGGAAGGAAAGGATTGTAGAAAAAACAACAAACAAAACAACAACAAAAAACAGAATTACTGCCTCGCTGTTGCTATATAGGACGACATACAAATGTCATAGTATAATATGATAGATAATTCCATTAAAGATGTCATAGTAAAGTATGACATAAAAATGTCATAGTATAGTAGGTTATAAAACTACCATAACAATGTTGTTGTATAATATGTCATAAGATGTCCCAAAAAAATCATGGAATACTTTGCCGTACAAATTGTATGTATAATATGTCAGAAAAAAGTCATAGTATAGTATGTCATAAATAATTGCATAAAAATGTCATAATAGAGTACATCATGTCATAAATTGAGAATAACCACCTCGCAGTTACTTGTACATGTTTGCCAACTATTAAAGGTGAAGTTTTACATCTATGTCTGTTCAAAATGTCATAATTTTATCCTAACTACTACTAACTATATTTGTATGAATTTGTCATATTTAGCATATTCATTCTTGAATTATGGCCAAAAATGTGTGTTGTGAGGTCACAGTGATCTCTACCGCTGACCACCAAATTATAATCAGTTCGTCCTTGAGTCCAAGAGATCGTTTGTGCCAAATTTGAAGAAATTTCCTCCAAGTGAGAGATATTGGGTTCACAAGAATGGGACATATGTAGAGGCAGGACAACCAGAAAAAAGAATGCCTCCAGCCACGACTGTCGCCGGCGCGGAGGCATTAAATGGTATTGATGTAGTTGCAATGCGACCAGAGGAAAGCTCAGTCAACGGTTTTCTATTAAATAGAGAATCGTTACAAATAATAAAACATTCAGTTCTCAAAGGTTTTTCCTCACTCTGTATCCTTGACCACTGCCCTTTGCACAACTATGATAATGTGCTGCGTGGGTGATGCTGTGGGACAGACGAACATACAACCAAGCTGCCCACTGCAGCATCTCACAGCCTGTGGACACGGCTGTTCTTTCCACAACCATTGAAAGAAGAGTTTAATGGAAGGACAGAAATCCACACATTTGTGTAAAACTCTACGGTACAGTATACACGCATGGACACACATACAAAACACTGACAGTTCTGTCCCTTTGTATGTGCTAATTTGTGGCTTTTACCGTCTCTTTTTCCCCTCTCTCATACACACACACACACACACACACACACACACACACACACACACACACACACACACACACACACACACACACACACACACACACACACACACACTGACAAACACACACTGTGAACCCTCTGGGAGAGGGTTCTTCAGTTTGCTGAAGGTGAACTCTTCCCACGCACACCCCCATCCTGATTAATGACTAGACTCCATGTTGAAAAAAGAAGACACACACACACACACACACACACACACACACACACACACACACACAGACACACACACACAGACACACCTTCAGGCTGGCAGTTCACACCCACCAGTAATCCCAGGAGATTGATATACTTCATTACGCAAGAATATCAAATTCTTGGATAATGGATAGGCATACATTTGTCATGCACACACACAGACACACAACAGGCATAAAAACAAAATCCTTAATATCGCTCCATTACCTTTGATGGTATGATATAGGTCTGTTCGGATCTAAAAGGTTCTTCGCTTTTAATGTCAGCAGCAAAGTAAAAATAACAAGCAGTATAATAAAATTCTCTATGGACTGATGTAAACAAAACGAGTGAGAAACAGTTTGCAACTCTTGTCCTGAGCTTTGATTTCAATCCGTTTTTTTCTCTGTATTCAGCGTGTTGATGCCTTTTCCAATTAAAGTCTCTCATGAACCAAACAAGCGAGGCAGTTCTCTATACAAAAAGTTGGCCAGGCACTCGAAGGTGCAATGATGGATTACAGCTTCAGATATGCCTGTCAGCTGGGCATTGTCTACAGTCTTAATGAATTTTTAAAATGAAGAGGCCCCTGTGAGCGGTCAAAGCTAATGCGACTTTGAATTATATATCTCCTAGTATGCTCTCTTGGCTGAACAATGGTTTGCAGCAGGTGAGTTTCAAATAAAACACAGATGACAGATGGGGTAGTAGCTGGCTAGAATCAACACAATAGCAGAAAGGAAATTCATTTTATAAATTGACCTAACAACCTCTGCACACATCCCTTTTTGGACATAACAGAGAGAAAATGTGTTCCTCATTAGATGAGAGATCAAAAGTACTGAAAACTACGGTGACATTGGGAAAACAGGTTGGACTCTATTAGCTACTGCAAACATATACTTGATGATAGAATGAATTATTCAAGTGAAATTCTGAGCTGCTTCTTTGTATGAGCGATAAAGACACACATGCAGAAGTTCGAACATGTTTGCTTATTTCAAATGGGAGATTTCCTACGATAATTATCAGCTGGCGAGGCTCAGGTGGAAAAAATGTCTATGCACCAATCAGAGTTTAGCAACATTTCCATCTGTTCCACAGTTGAGGGGTTGTCTGCTTGTGTTGTCATCACAATCAATCAAATGTGATCAAAACACACCCACACAGTCCGGCTGAAGCAGATTGGCGGAGATTTTGAGTGGAAAACTCAAACATTTAGTTATTTGTAATTATCTAGCAATAGACATATAGAAATACTTGAGATTTACTTAAAGTGGCAGCATTGAATTAAACAGCTGTCTTCTTGAGAAGATTAGCCATGACTGAAATACACCCTTATCTATTCTAATTCCATGGCGTTCATGTCTCTCCTCATCTATCTGTGATCGTAAAATAAACCTCTCATTGTTAGTTGTTTGACACTTACCTTGCCATGGTAGGCGCTGCTGTTCTTGGCCACGGCACACTGGCGGTCCACCAGGAAGCAGTACCTGCGACGCTCCTCAGACAAGGCTGTCTTGAATCCCTCTGCGATGAAAGTGTCCAGCTCAGTCTGCTTACTGCTGATGGTCTCCACAAACTGGGTGGGGCAAACACAATGACACATGAACATGGGACATAAGATTACAAAAGAATCACACCATGAGACGTCCACATTTTGTTTTAATCATTATCTTTATACAGGTTTTACACCTGAGACAGTGAAAAAGAGGTTTTGGCTACTGGTGCACTGCAGGGCCTTCACAGCATTACGCCAAATGGACAGAAGGTCTGACAAGGAAAGGGTCAAAGCAGCTATCTAAGTACTCCTTTTTTAAATAACAGCCTTCTTCACATTCACACAATTACACCCATTCACACATAGAGATGCTCAGTCCAGCTCAGTCTTCTACTGCCAATCACCACAGAGCCTCACTGGAGCAATTAGGGTTTAAGTGCACCTTGGCAGTAATAGTTGAGCAAGGAAAGAGCCTTACTCAGTAACTTTCTCAGGCTAGATTTTCTCTCCTGAGTGCTACCGAGGCAAGGCAATTATGACTGAAGATCCCGCAGTGTGGAGGTGGAATTGCTCACAAAATCCACTTATCGATTTTACGTGTCAGACATTAACAAATAGCCAGTGTGTTAATAATTGTTTAAGAGTGAGTAACAGACAGAAAGAGAGGGAGACCGGAAGCGGACGGTTCGTCTTAACATGAGCTCTCTAAAAAATGGGAAATGTCTCAGAGAGTACACTGCCAACACACACACACACACACACACACACACACACACACACACACACACACACAAGATGGGCAGTGGCGGTGATGAGAAGCTACAGGGAGACATGTTTTAAGGAGGAAGTGCCAATTAGGTTTTTATGCGAGTGTGTGCGAGAATGTCAGGCACCCTATTGACAGAAAGCAGAGTTTGCATGTTGGTAGCTGAAAGTTTTCGATACTGTAGTCTAGATGTAGGCTGACATGCATGGCTTCAATCCTGTAATATCTGCTGATTAGTGCCGACAGAAGAGAGGGTTATATTTAATTGTAATGATTTGACCTTTTCTTATTCACTGAAGTTTGCTATGGGGTAAAGGTTTCTTTTACACAACTGGAAACAAATACACATATAAATGTGTTTGTTTTGGTATACAAATCAAGCTGTCGTGTCAGGGGTAATCACCAAAGACACTTTGTTCTGAATGCTTCCATTGATAAAAATGGCCCTTTCATATTAGGAAATGGTAGAGACAAACACGTTTGTGGATATTACTTTTGTCATTTCAGTCTTAGCCGTAAGACAGAAGAATTGTCATAATTCCTCAGGTTCGGTATTCTCAAAGCACTAGAATACATTGTAGAAAGTTTTTTCATTATATTTCACAAAGGTGAACGATAAAAAAGGCTAAAGAAGATCCTGTGCTGCCCCCGCACAGTGTAGATGCATCTCATTTAGTATCCACCAGAGCACACTACTTCCCCACTGCCAAAAGCAACAAGTTAGTTCATTGAGAGTCCATGTGTGGAGGAATATTTTCTGTGCATAAATGATGCTTACATTTTTAGGAACTGCCTTTTGCACTAGCGGTGATAGAAATCCACCTAAACCCTTACACAAATCCACAGAGCCAAGTTGTCAAATCAAGCAAGACGGGGATGAAAGGATGATGAACGCATTTTTCTCCTGAGAACAGCCTGACCTTATTCTGTTCTTTCTGTACACCTTAAGCTCAAATTAAGTGCTTTGAAACTGGTTCAGTCAGTTGCTTTAGTTCTTTACAGGCACAGCGTTCAGTTAAAGGGCTGAGCATCACCTCAACAAGCTAAAGGACTTGTCAAATCCACATGGCCCAATTCTCAAACCATTCACAAGGTCAGCAAAGTAACCCAAGACAATGACTGCAGTGGGAAAGGCCCAGGCAGACAGCAGCCACTATTATAGCTGAGCAACCTCAGGTTACATCATAGCTGGAATGACTTGTTTTGCAAAGGTTATGAATATAAATGAAACCTGCAACACGTCAATGTAGTTCTCACATGCAGGCTTTAACAGATCAGCATTGCTGCCTCCCCCTTATACTGACATATTCAGGACGAAATCCTGACAAGATATGCAATGTGCACTCCGCTGCACTGAACACTAATACAGCTTCCAGTAATTACAACCACTGACAGGGGAGGGTTTCACACCCTTCCAAAAGTGAACAATACAGACGATTCACAAAGTCAACACCTTTGATACTCATTTCCATTCCTGCGGGGATTCAAAAGCATTTTTCCTGCAGTTAAGAGCTGCTTAGGTCTGCTCAACAGTTCCTTCATCATCAGCACTCTTTGGATTCAAAATAATTGTTTTGTAAAACTCTAGGGCGCGCAACTGTAAGCACCTACACCTACAGTACTACTTTAAATCTGCTGGGTGTGTTTGTCAGGGCTTATCCACTGCACCTGCACATCAACAGCACACTTTTTTCTCCATCCAGATGAATCCATGATTCCAGGTTGGAATCACTTTTCAATTTTATGACACCGAGCTGAAGAAACCCGGAGCTTATCAAACATCTCGAGACATTCATTCTTAATCCTGAACTCCGTCTCCCCGTCTCTGTCTGAGCTCTTATTAACAGCCTATGCGGTGCAAAGGCGTTTATCTAGATGAAACCCCTTTCTACTGCTACCTTAGTCCACTCCACTGAACTACATAATGAGCTGATTAGCATTTTGGCAGGGTCTTTACCCATTGATGTGATGGAACAGTAAAAGTGTCTGAAAACAGGAGAGAACAAGGAAGGGAGGACAGACGGACAGACAAAGAGACAGACAGAGAAGTGGGAGAGACAACAGCAAAGAGTGCGAGAGAGAGAGAGAGCAATCAATGCAATGCGGCCGCCATCTGTGGCCGCTGCCAGACTTCGCTCAGACACACTTTACTTTTTAATGAAAAGAGAGGAGATATGAAAGAAGACTTTTGTGCCTCTCATCTGCTAGAATAACAAAGATGTGGCGGAGGAGGACGAGGAGGAGGATGAGGAAATGTTGATCTTGCCACAGCAACATTTACTTGTACTTTCTCAACTGCCTCATATTGCCTGAAAGTACCCATCTCTGTACGCACAAATTGAACTAAACAGTCTTGGACGTTGGTCACTATCTAAGCCTTTTTAGGTGGATGTAATTGTGAAGCGTCTTGAAAGAGTGCAGGGCTCTCTCCCTCCGAGTGTGTCGTCCTCCCCGGGGGACTCTGGCACAAACGAGTTGACTTCTCTCTCACACGCCTACAGCCGTGATATGATCAGTGGAAGGGAGCGGGCTGAAAGTGGATAAAGGAGATTGATTTTCTTTTTTCTCTGCTAACTGACGTTATGAGTCCAGAGCCTGATGAGCTTGCTCCTCTGCGCAGATGGGCCCAATTGATCAGTCATAGAGACACAGTAAGAGTGTGACTCTACTACTCTCTATGTACATTATGCATCAAGTTTAAATTGTTGGGATTTGTGCTGCGCTAGTGGCCGCCTGCCGCCATATCTACTTTGATCCACAGCAAGCTACTGTATCATACAGTACGCACTAATGGCAACGAAACATGGCATATTTTCATTGAACCCCTGACCCTTTGTCTGTCGTCACCATCCGGCCAAACTTCAAGTTAGAACAAATAACAAAGTCCATTGGGCAGATTGCCACATTTCTTTTTTGCACCACAGTTAGGATACATTTTAAATATTGCACACAAGATATTAATGATAAGATAAGTAATGGCTAAGCACATTCACACTCCTCGGGGGATGAACCGTTTTATTTCTAATGCCCCTGTGGTATTTCAGAACCCACGAGACCAACTCTAAATTAGCATCACTACTCATTAGGCTCTAACAAATGCAAAACTCCAAGTCCAACATATTTGTATTCTGGGGTTTAATGAAGATTATGAACTCTATAAATTTATTTATAAAATAAATTTGTATTTTTATATTCATTTTTTTAAACTTTTTGGACAAAACTCAAACAGATTTGCAATAAAAAATTCCTCCATTCCTGTTTCTGTTTGTCAAATTGTGCTCCACCTAACCTAACAGAGGCCTACGTATCCAGCGCATGAGGCAGTACGGAACATGCAACAACTTGCCATTCTCGACTGAGATTTACTGGCTTAGTGCACTCAAACACCCTTCCCATCCCCAGCCCAGCTCAATGCAAAGCTGGACTGCTGCACGCTTTGACCCTTTATGCAACGTCTCCTCATGGCATTCCTGACACAGTGGAACAAACTCAATGTGACACAGCAGTCACATCAACCGGCACTGTCATACCATCCTAGACAAGAAAGGGAAGATGGTTGTGTGTATGAGTGACTGTAAAAACTCAGAGCCCTGGGCAGAGGAGGGGCTTTATTCTACAACATGGGAAGCAAAGAGCAAAGCTTTCATACCCGACTCTATAAAACATTGTAGCCATACGTGTTTGTAGAATGTTTCTAGTCCAGCTATTGATCATTATCCGTCATGGGCGGCCACACAACACGACGAGACAACAACAGCTCAGCTATTATCCTGCAAGCCTCGACCTGTTAGAGATTTTGTGTTCCCACCTCTCCAGGCACTCAGACTTCCAGCTTCTAGTGATATCCTTGTGAAGGAACGTCTGTCACTCTGTCCCCATTTTCTCAGTTGGACAGCAACAGGTTACAGGGTTTAACCAACAAATGACACCACAGTGAAGGCTTAAGGATTAATAATGTGTGTGTCTATGTGGAGGAAGAACAAGTGATGGAAAAGTGAATGTGACGGGTAACTAATTAAGTTATGTCTAACAATGAGGGTTCATTCTAATTCATCAAAATTAATTTCACCTGAGCTGCTCTGTCGGAGGTTGCTTTGCTATGGAAATAATAACATGAATGATGACGCCCAAAACAAACACTGTTTTGTTCCGTCAGTGAATCATGCGATTGCTTCAGTTTGATATAGAGTATATCCATTTTTACAAGTTGTGATGGTCGGCCATCTGATACTGAAGACCAAAGCTGTTGCAAAGATTATCGTCTTTGGTACAAATGTTTGAGCATTTTATCCATATGTTCCGTAGCAGTTACACAAGCACGCCCACCGTATGCCACGTCACCTAACCGTCTTTACCAAAATAAGACATTTTCAAGTTTTCTGTTTAAATTTACATATTCATAGTTCAGCAGCATAATGTTTCACATGACGTGTCCACATTCTGACTTAATTTTGAAACAAAAATGAAAAGTTACAGCAGGATGCTATGTAATAAATAATAACACCAAACAACATGTTTCTTCTTAAACAACCCTATAAAATGGCAATATTTCATAATCTTAGTAAATAATACAGCTCTGCTTTAAGCTTTTATCTTTAGATGTCTGTGCTTGAGGTAAATCATCCTTAGAGGATAACTGAGTAAGCTATTTTGTGGTGTATATACACAAGCTGTGCTTTTAATCATTCTGTTAAAACCCTGATCAAAGTCATGTGCAGAAACACATTGGCTTAAGTAAATGCAGCCTTTAGTACATAATTTAGTGTAGCTTATCTTATTATCTTTTTAACGTTTGTGTCTATGTATGTGTATGGATGTGCAAAAAATTGGCGAGGGCACACAATTCATAATCAAACCTCCACTATTTGCCTTCCCACTCAGGGCACCTCGTCGCCACTGCCTCCTCCCCCATCCTGGCTGTATTGTGAATTATCTTTACTTTATGAAGAATAAAGTCATTATATTCCTCCAAGACTCATACAAATCCAATCCAACAGTCACCCACATGCATGCAAACTCTGCTAAAAGTACAGCAAAGAAACAAACTGGCATGAGAGTTAATATTGAACATTATGTTGTGCTTTAAAGTAGCCCTTCACAATGGAAGAAACATAATTCTGAATTGAGCAGCTCATAATGATGGTAATGAGACATCTTCATCCTAATTGTTTAATCCTGAGGCTCACCTGCATCTCCTTCTCTCCGTACTTGGAGGGGTTCTTGCTGCCCTGGCTCTTTCTGCGCAGCTTCTTCAGCTCAGCCTGGCACTTCTCCAGACTTTCCCCTTTGCTCTTGTGTTCCACCTGGTATTTCTTCAGGGCAGCCTATGTGGGGAAGACAAGGCGGAGCAAAAACACAAAATCAGGACCACAAATCAAAAAAGCCTGGCTGGCCAAAGCTGGGACGGATGAACAAATGCGTAACATTACTACCGACCTACTTCTACAAAGATTTTAGACTAATTCTTACCTGAAAAACAAGCCACTGGATTAAACTCATTTCACTACAGTATGAAAATCGTTTTCCAGGTTTGATTTTATAACAACAAAGCACTTGATTGTGTCTCTTAAAAAAACATCCACTGTCAGTGATTACCCATCTCCGGCACATCTCAAGTCTAAGGGTGGCCAAAAGAATAGAAATCAGTGGCAGCCTGCAAAGCCAAACCTAATGTGTGATTTGTAGCAAAACGATTGGCCTAGTCCTTTTACAACCAGAGTTTTTATTTTTTTTATTTGCTTGTTTAATTATTTATTTATTGAGAATAACAACTTTGTTTCCAAGCTGAACCAGCTCTGTTGCTATAGTAACTGTGTCTGGTGTGACAAAGCTGATGTGGTTTCTGTACGAGGCAACATCGGCTGAGGAGAGCTCATGCATTTGCATACTGCAAGACACCGAGGACGTAGGTATCCTGTATCCTCTAGGTACCTTTTGGCAGAAACGGAAGCTGAAAAGAAGCTGTTGTTGTCACTGGAGGACTAGCAGTATGACACAGGCAGTGGGTGGTATTAGCTCTGTGGGTCTGAGCTGAGCTGGAAACCTCACAACCATAAATTAAAAAATTACATTTACAACTTTATAGGAGCTTCTCAGAAATATGAATTTGCTCAACATTTCAAAATGGGACAAAAGAACATGCGTTTGCACTGGTGTCATCTTTGAAACCCAATAACAATAAACAATTTATCCTTTCAGTCTCTCCTAGTCTTTGAGGTAAAGCAGTACAACTAATATGGGTTGCTCTGCTATTCATATTTTAACTCCCTGAAGCCGGAGCTCCCCAGTGGAAATCCCCCCCCCTTGCATAGATAACACAGTGTGGTGATGGTTAGGGAAGACACAATTGGGTATTGTGAAAGGTTTGCAGGGTGAAATTGGGTAAACAATACAATAAGATAATATACCTATAGCATCCGCCTCATTTGAGCTGGAATGTTCTTTCTAATTAACAAATCAAAAGCTTGTTGACTTTTGTTTGCAGCGCCAGTACCCACAACTCTCAATCACTGGCTACTACTGCAGACAGATTATTAGTGAGATTAGAAACAGAGTGGACAGCAGATGAACTTTGGTAAACTTTGAGAAGCTTACCCTTGTCTCTTGAAGCTTATCTGCCAGAATTATTGTTCTTCATTGGAAATCTATGTGCTGGTTTTTTCTGCATTTTAGGTTTACTGAATGCCCAAATTCTGACCTCAGTGTTGTAAAACCCAGCGTAAGTCATTACGCGTGACAAGACAAAATGAGACGGAGAACAAAGAGAGATTCACCGCTGGGAACGGCGCGCGCACACACACACACACACACACACACACACACACACACACACACACACACACACTTCAAGCCTTGGAAAACAGCGAGCTCTCCTTCGAGTCTTTTTGAAGTCAAAATTTCAGATGATTAATTCACAAAGTCTGAAGCAAAATGACTGCTATTATCACCACAGCAGAGCTGTAGGAAATTCATTAAAAGTAATGGATGTTAAAACCTCAGGGATACATCACGATAGCAATGTCTAAAATAGTGGATGCATCTGAACTAATGAAAGAAGCATGAAACATTTCCATATCTTTTTTCCATATAAATGTGGACAGCCAACAATAATTTGGCACATGTGTATGGAGTCCAAGATTACTTGAAGATAGATCGAAATAAATACAAACGATGAATCAAAACAGATGTTGTCATTTTGAGCTCAGATTGTACTGATGAGCCCCTTTAAGTTAAGAGGCCAGATGTCTACAAACAAGCCTTTTTTCCATTTAATTTTAGGAGCAATATCATATTAAGTGTGTGTAAGTGAGTCAGTGCCTGTAAGCTGAAGCAGCTCGTAACGTGGTTCTTCCGAAAGTACCATAATACAATAATGGCAACGTTGTCCCATCCCCCAAAACAACAACGCAGCAGTGCTGCTATACACTCAGGCTGCAACCCACTCATTCTAAAGATATCTCATGTAGACCAGCTCCATACTGCTTTCACTCTCTCTCTCTCTCTCTCTCTCTCACACACACACACACACACACACACACACACACACACACACACACACACACACACACACACACACACACACACACACACACACACACACACACACACACACACACACACACACACACCAGGGCGGGTTTATTATAATCAGTCGACCCTTGACGAGTGAGCAGACGTGAAATGTTATTCCAAATGATATCTTTAAACACACACACATATTCTCTAATGGGCTTAAAGACAGACTTTGATCCTGATGCTAAAACACAACTTCACCTCCATCTCTGTTATCACTTTGGTCAAAACAGGCCAACAGATCTGATATAACGTAATATAAAACACTATAGATAAAATATGCACTTATTGGATTGAGGCTGTCTTCGGGCTCCAGGAGAACGAGCCAATCAGATACTCACAGTGAGATAACGGGAATCCAGGTCCACCTTCTTCTCCAGCTCAGAGAGCAGCTCGTTGTGGAAGGATTTCAACTGGGGGGGGGGGAGCACAAAAACAGTTAAATGAAATGAAATGACAAAATGAACCATGGAGGCTGCATATGGATACCAAGGTCAGCGACAAATATTGTCCACATGAACTGGTATGCAATAGATAAATTCGTTATTAAAATAAATGTGTTATCCTCATTTACTCAGTCACTGAATAAATGTTTTATCAACAAAGTCCTGGCCTGTGAAGCCTCTCTCAGCTTGCAAATCACTGTCACTGTCACTGATTCAGTGCTATCTGACACAATATTTAGTCACTAGATTGTAAACTGACCTGCCCGAAGACCTGGCTACCATATCAGAATAAAATGTTCAATCTTTGCTCTGCTGACATTCATTTGTATTTACTAACTGTTAATGATAGCATCCGTTATCTTAAATAACAGTTTGACATTTACATATTTCCAACTCAGAAATCTTTAGATGAACTTAATAAAAAATGTAAATTGAAAGTCTGGTTTTGATATATAACAGCAATATAGGTATGTGCATAGGTTAAAATATAAGCAACGGGTTATGATCTGTCCGAAATTTAAATTATACAGCTGGATGTCTTGAAGTAAAAGAGATCAGATTTGGGGAGTATAATCTTTTGATTCAGCTCAAAGTGGCTGAAAGTTGTTTTTCTAGAGTGAGGACTGTGAATTTTGGTTCTGATTTCTTAGATTGGAGTCATGCTGATGATGTAATACAAGACGATTGGCATAATGCATAAGGACGGTTAGTAAAGGCTTAGCGGCAGATATAAACATAAAAGAGCAGCTGGCTCAAGCTCCAAGGCATCCACATGATGATCACCTGTGCTCAGGCCTTCTTCTATACTGAACACAAACTAATGAACTTAATATTGACGAGCTGCGGATAACCCATTACACGAGCGTATTACCCAGAATACCATAGTGCTCAATTAACTCACTCCGCTTCCCCAGCCACCTCCAGTATTAGCAGCCTGGATTTATACGAACTCAGCATGTCTGTTCATTCAATGAGTTTGTGTTTAATTTAATTATCCTGTATCCATGTACTGCCCACAGGGGCTCGAGAGCTCAGGGACAACAACTATTGTTAAAATATTACATTGTGAGACCTTCTGCACTGCCAGAGTCTCATAGAGACTGCGGTGTTGAACCACACAGCCACAAACCCTTTGAGCTTAGAATACCAACCATCTCCTCTAGCTGCACTTGGATCTGTCTGTGGACCTCAGCCATCTGGAACAGCACATCCCCTGCACAGAGAGAAAGAGGGAGACAGGGAACACGTGAACAACACTCAACAGCACAAGCATTCATAGAGCAGAGAAACAGAGAGGAGAGAAGTAGGAAGCTAGAGGGGGAAAAAAGGAGGAAACAAGTAAAGCAAGAGAGAGAGAAACGGAGAGACCCCAGCGTGCAAAGCTCATGCAGCAATACGAGATACTCAAACATACAGGACACGTGACTTGTTACTGGGACAACGGAGAACATGATGGAAGTTTGTGTTTTTTTTTCCGTACAAGGTAACAGAAAACAGAGAAATGAAACAAGAACAAGTGATGACAAGTACAAAAAATGGGGGAGACAAAATGCTTAAAATTAAATTCTGGTTCTTCAAGCGTGTAAGTGCTGATGTCTTGTGGAGCTCAAACATTTTGCCTTTCTTTCTTTGATTAATCTTAACATCAGGCATTGTGATTTTATACTTCAACAAAAACAAAAAAAAAACACCTCAAAGAAAGGTTAAAGTCTCCACACAAAAAGGAAATGACCAAAAGGGAAGAGATAAGGAGGGTCATGCAGCTAGTGAGAGTGTTTCATTGTCATATACCTACAGGCTGCCTCTTCTGAATATGCAGTGCATTGTCAGGAAAAGGAAAACAAAGAGCTAAATTGAGCGACAGACACATATACATATAGAGACCTGGTGGAAAGACAGAGTGAGATCTGCATGTACAGAAAAATGAGACACACATACATTTCCATGACCAAAAGGTCCAAAGCCCCTTAGCTTTAGCTCTTTCTGACATATTAAATATGGGTTATTGCCTGGTGAAAACCTGTGGTACCAGCTAGCATTAATAATAGTTTGTATTGATTATTCAAGAAACATTCTACCATTATATGTAAATTACTGTGGAAACTTAATGAGAAGTAAGTAGAGCTCAATAAGAGGTCTGCTATGAAAATATCAATAAAGCTGTGACAGGTCATATTATGGTATCATTTATAAAAAATGTACAGGAAAGCAATAGCATTTAAATTGCAGTTTATAAAGATACATCACATTTTGGCAAAAGTGGAGCCCTATCAAAGACTAGACTGAACTGTAGTAAAATACTGTTTATCACTGTCTTACTGCAGAAAGGGATGCTGTGTACAGAAAAGTAAGTATTGGACATTTGTGGCTGAGTAGCTGCTGCATACTGAAGTGCAACACTTAGAGAGCACATCGGATTTTTCAACCTCACAATCCCCTGCTGTGTCCTCTTTTGAAAGCGGACCTATAAGAGTACATCTCAACCGATAGCAAAATGCTAAATAAGTGAAACCAGAACTTGTGCTGAAGGGGTTTCAGTAAAAAACGTTGGTCTTCACCAAAGGGCTTTGGAGTGGTCTCCATCTCAACAGACAGCACGTACAAGGCAAATAGCTACAGACAGACAGTGAAGCAGGTTGGAGCGATAGACTATGGGGAGGGCCAAACAAATACAATAAATAATCCATGTTCTGGAAAAAAGTTGAATCTTCATTTTTGTTGTGAAGTTGGCAACACTTTATTCATAAGTAGTATATAAACATGTAACAAATGGTTTATAACATGCTATATATATATATTTGGAAGAAGATGAGCACATTATTTTATGAATGTACAGTATTTGTCAACAATTATAACAACTTCTATGAAGACAAGCCTCCACTAGTGGTGTGCGTACCAACAGGAGGAGTTACAGTTGTTGAAAAATATATTAACAAACACATATCTGCTTACAAGTAAATTATGTGTTTTATTAAATGTGCGTTTTTGCTGCTAACAAATGTGAAATAGGAAGACTTAAATTTAAGAGGTAAACAGCAAAAAGATGAATTCCTGAACATTCTGCACAATCATGGGCCTTTTTAAACAGTGGGTTAACTCTGATATAACTAATGACCTACTAATAAGTCAAACTCTATTTCAACCATCTCATTGACCCGTTCATCATGTAGAAACACGTTAACTGTGTGTCGAAAATCAATAGTGTTTGAAAGAGGTTTCTTTTAAATACATGCTAAATTCAGTGCAACCACTGGCCCCACAGCTCCTGTATACCCCAGTGAGCCAGGCCTTCTGCCCACTGGGCAACCTGCTGATTTTCATGCCTCACAGGAGCAGAGAAGAAAAGCATCCCGTCAGTTCCCAGCAGGCCGGCTAAGCAGCTTACAGATACTCATCCCTGATCTTCAGGCTTAGAAACCCTGGCATTCTGTCGGCAGCTTCAACTAGCTGGATCAATTAACAAATGAGTCTCTCTCTCTCTCTCTCTCTCTCTCTCTCTCTCTCTCTCTCTCTCTCTCTCTCTCTCTCTCTCTCTCTCTCTCTCTCTCTCTCTCTCTCTCCTCTCTCTCTCTCTCTCTCTCTCTCTCTCTCTCTCTCTCTCTCTCTCTCCTCTCTCTCTCTCTCTCTCTCTCTCCAAGTAAACTGGTAGGACAGAGTGTTTGCAAGACGCCAAAAAGGTAAAGAATGAATGTATCTGCAAGAGATCTCATCTTGTCATCTGCGATTTCATTATTGGGTACGATGCCACAGCATCAGAAGACAAAAAAAAAAATGTACTCACACTTTGGAGATGCAAACAGTTACCATGGCAACTTTGATATCATATCACACAACAACACAGACGATTGGACTGCAACCTTCAGTGGAAGTTAACAGCAGATAATTCAATCGAGAACCATTAAAAAGGCATAATGTGGAAACATTTGAATGCGCTGTGCAACATTATTGTTTTTTTTTCGTGCGGAAATTATCTGGCAGGCGTGACAACCTGTGAGACCGAGTGTAAAAAGCTCAGCTGCCAGCCTGACGAGGATATCCGCATACCAGCTAGGAGCGACATGACAGACAGGTCGATAGCCACGGTGACAAACGTGCACAGTATGAACATTTCAACACACGGCTACACAACCGCACACGCCAGCGAGCAAACTCTCAAAGGCCCCTCATTGCTGTATCAATATTTCCTGGCTCGCTTCGACCCTGCCCGTGTCCCTGGTTGAGAGAAAACAATAGTTCCTCTGTGGGGAGGTGAGCTCAGGTTGATCTGCACCTGCAAGCTGCAAGCTCAGCGACAAGCAGCCACATGCCCACTAGCACTACTGAGTCACAGAAGGAAGCATTGACTTGGGTGCATACGAACAGACTGTCCCCTGAAGTATGACATCAGCTTGTGTAGATGTATCGACTGCTTGTGTAACAGAAGCGATGATACACCCACACAAGTAGAGAAAGAGAAAGACAAAATGTGGGGAGCAGAATTTTTTTTTTTTTTTAAAGTGGAAGTTGGCAATGGACAGAGAGAACAAGAGAGACAGAGATGGAGGGAGGGAGAGAATGGAGGTGGATGGAGAGAAACTGAATCACTGGTGAAGGTCAAGTCGGATTCACTACGGGTTGTCATGGAAGCAGGATAATGCTAGGGTCGTTGCCATGGGAGAAGTTGCAAGATGAGGTGCAGCGGCTGTGAAGTGTTACAAAACACTGTTCAAAAGATCTCCACCCATACTATCAGCTATCATCACATCAGCATCTACACTTCCCTGGGGAGGAAAGTGGAGTGTTCCCACCTGCAGAGTCTGTGTACAATATATACTGTGTGTGTGTGTGTGTGTGTGTGTGTGTGTGTGTGTGTGTGTGTGTGTGTGTGGTGTGTGTGTGTGTGTGTGTGTGTGTGTGTGTGTGTGTGTGTGTGTGTGTCTAAATACAGTGATGGTAATATCTGCTTACCTAGCATGTAAAGTCATAAGGGAAACAAACAAGTGGCAGGTATAAAGGGGGAGCGGGATAAAGTGCCAGACGTAAATAACTGCTGAGAGGTCTGGGTGGCAATGTGTGTGTTTGTGTATATGTACATGTGTGTGAGTACACTCCCTGTGAAACCACAAACATCTTACACACACACACACACACACACACACACACACACACACACACACACACACACACACACACACACACACACACACACACACACACACACACACACACACACACACACACACACACACACACACACACACAGTAGTTTTTGTGAACTGAATAATAAACTCAGTTTGAACTCTTTTCCCACTGTGCTCATTCAAATAGCCTCTCACAAGAGAAAACTATTGATATACAGTATAGATATATGACGCGTTGCTAAATTTGGAAGCTCCCGCCATCACAGCTGTTCAACCTACTAACCCAATATAAGTTAGTCCAGCAATGGTGTCATGCATTTAGGCCATAATGAAGGCTTAACAGCAAACATGTAAGACTGGTCAAAGAGAAGTGGGCCACAGTGCTACTGCAAGTAGTCTTTGCATTTATTTTAAGAAGGTCTCAGGTAGGTTGCCGTGCATTGTCTGGATAAGACTGTATGTAGCAAATCCAGAAAATCCTGGCCTCTTTTTAAGCCGCTGTTCCACCAGCCTAAACCACGCAACACATCTTAGAACAGCAAAAAGCTGAAACATAACGGAGCAGATTTGTATGCTCAGATGAACGAGTATGTCTGTTGTTTAAATCTAACAACGATAGCATAATAGCTATTTCGTTACTAGTTTATTTAGAGCTCAAACAACAACATACCATGAGTCTTGAGTTGTCAAAGCCTGATGGAACGGGAGATGTAGTTTTTGAATTTTAAGTCTTTCAACAAAAATGATTAGGTGTTTTAACTTAGTACTTCACAATAGGTTACATCAACACTACTTTAACCTAGAAGTGGAGCAGGACTTTGGGCCGAGGCAAACAAAGACAACATAAAACTTACATTTTACAACATGTCAGCTCTATAATTCTTCAATTCCTGCTCCCTAATTAAAAGCCAAATAGTTGCCTAGCTGATATGTCTTAACCTGCTGCCCTGTTACCTTCTACAGAGCTGATGAATTGGTCCAGAGCATCTCAGCAGGCGTGTTCATTAATCCTGCTGCTGGGTTCATGAACTGTAGCTGGTTGTACAGGTCTAGGGGAAACCACTCCATAAAAATAGCTTTCATGACAAAAACCTGACTTCATGAAATACAAACCTATGTATGTTTCACGTTGTCTCCCGGGATTGAAACAAGATTTTAGGGTACAGAGGCTCAATAACTTAACAGAAACCAACACACGGCTGCAAAAGCAATCCATGACTTAAAACTCTCACAAAAAAAAGTATGTCCCCAGAGAGAAAGTTTGATCACTGCAGCACAAGGACATCGTATCTGCTTTTACTTGTTGCTGAAAGTGCAAGTGATGAATTAAAAGAACTTTGATTGATTTGACAAACTCAGGTGAAACGTACAGCGACAAAGGAGTTAGAAATAGGTACGCTAAAATAATAGTGAGACAAAAAAGATGGCAGAATAAAATCAGCAACAGTTACTCTGACATACAGATTACGCTGTGTGTGTTTGTGAGTGGGTGTGGAACAAATTAAAAGATCCGTTTGGTTGTTTTTTGTCTCTTCACTGATTTCAACAAAGTCATCTAAGAATCTAAATACAAAGTTCAAAGTGAAAAAAATCTTAACATGAAAGAGAAACTAATTTTGTTTTAGTGCAAATTGGGCAGACAGAGTGGAGCAAAAAGTGTAGTGATCGGGAAAATCCCTCGAGAACGCAGCGATACCTCAATGTAACCGAAAAGAAACTGACGTGAACTCATACACCATTTTAAGCTTTCATGATACCGCCGTTTTCTCCAAAGCTGTGTAGCAGAGCCGTTCATGCTTGAAAAACAGCAGAGTCATGCATCTACCTGTTGAGGTATGGAGATTCAAGGAGTGGCTGAGTGAGTGACTCCGAGTGCGTTTTTTATTTGATCCAGCCAGTTAAACGCCCTAAAAAAGACGAGGGCCAAAAGGGTCTCCAAAGCAAAGTGTAGTCAAGCTAGTGAGGGGAAACAATGGTAGGCACGTCATTATTATTTCAACTAATTGTAAAGTGGGTAAAAGGATGCTAAAATTGCAGGATAAAAAAAAAAAACAATACCTATTGTAAGAGTTGGTTGAGTTGAGGTCCGTCCGTCCACACACCACACACACACACACACACACACACACACACACACACACACACACACACACACACACACACACACACACACACACACACACACACACACACACACACACACGCAATGACATATGCAAAACACTTCACAAATTATGCATGATATAATGAAAAAATCATGACCTCAGTCTTTTCCGCTATGACAAAAACTTGCATAATCGTGACAGACAACATCTAAAACCCACACGCCTAAAAAAGAAATGCAGATTGTCACACGTGTGTGGACTCACTGGTTTGATCACACTTTCACAGTAGCATGGGACTGACAGTGATGCTTTACGTTGATGCATGCCAGTGTAACCAGTGCAGAATGTAAATGAAAAGTGTAAGCAAATGTGTAAAGGGAACAGAGAGAGAGTTGTCTGTGTAAATTCTTCCATGTCCATCCCAGCAGCATCTACCTCACCTTCAGTATAAATTGCCGCTTCCGCGAACAAATGAAGGGCAATGTGAATGAGTGTAGATGGAGAGTGTGGGGGCCACTGGCTTCCCATCATGCAGTGCGTATCTCAGAAATAGAGCAGGAGAAGGCAGGGACCTCTGGGATGTTGGGACAGAGCTAAGAAAAGAGCTCCTCTGCTCTCATTTAAACAGGGACAGGTGCTGGAGGAGGAGAGAGGTAGGCCATAATGAAGACAGAGAGACAGAGGGGGGGAAACACAGAGAGAGAGAGAGAGAGAGAGAGAGAGAGAGAGAGAGAGAGAGAGAGAGAGAGAGAGAGAGAGAGAGAGAGAGAGAGAGAGAGAGAGAGAGAGAGAGAGAGAAAGAGAGAGATGTGTGTATACAGTATGTGTACTCGTGGGTACTTATTCAAATTCAGCATGTCAGAGTTAACACTTTACCCACCATTGCTAACCTCTGCTCTAAACAACAACATATCATTTAGCCTTTTAGATGTCTCCCCATTTCTCAGCAGAAATTTAAAGCATTTGTTCCTGATCCATCAACCTAAAAAAAAGACAACTTTGATACATCAGTTTGCAGCCTCATTTTCCCTGTGTGAATCCTTCTTTTTCCTCAGGTAATTATTACTGGGAGGGCTATGAGGTGTTTTTTTGTGGGCCCTCTCACCAGCATCAACATACCTAAGCAATCCATTGGTTGACTACAATGTGACCCCATTTCATTCTCTAATGCAGGTAATTTCCCAAAAGACATGTCTTTGTGCTGAATCATACATGTATGTTATTAAAACATGGCAATTAGCAAGGTTAAAGCAGCTGATAAGAGAGGAGAAAGATATTTGATTTCCTCTGGCTGGGAGGCTGAACTGTAAGCACTTCACATTCCTTTCCAGGTTCTTGAAAACAGACTAATCAGCCAAATGGCCCAAGAGGGAGTTTACTTCAATTGTTAACCAGAGGATGTTGAAGGAAAGCCATAGCAAAAATGAAATGCATACATTTACTAGAATTAGTAGTTTGTAGTCTGACTTTTATGTATGCCCAACAGTGAAAGAGCAGCATAGTGGAACCCACCCAGCCAGGTACAGAGCAGATCTAAAAGAACAGGCTGACCATACCAGCGAGTGGTAAACAGAAACCCATTTACCTCTTTACCATTCTGTCAGTGCAGTAAATGTAAAATACACATACAAATTGGTTTAATAAACTAACTTGTTTGTTTTTTGCAAACAGTATTTATGTCTGTGAGCTCGGCAATGATGTACAGCCGTCACTTTTCAAAATCCAAACATTCAAAATATTGTTTGAAACCAGAAAAAAAAAGAATTGATAATCATCTGTTCTATTTAAAGGGGATATACTTTGCTATTTTTTTTAGGTTCAGATTTGTATTTTGGGTTTCTACTAGAACATATGTACCATGCTTTAATTTTCCTAAAACACATTATATTTCTCATAATGTCTGTCTGTATACACATGTATTCTCCCCTCTGTCCTAAACGCTCCATTTCAGCTGCTGTCTCTTTAAGCCCCCCTCCTGAAAAAGCCCGGTATGCTCTGACTGGCTTGTGAGAAAAATATGGCACTCCTTTGCAAAGGTAGTTTGCCTTGGTTGGTATATTCTAATGAGCCTGCATGTGACGGGGCAAAATCTGAATGGCTTGTTCACTCACATGTTTTCTGATCTAGGCAGCCTGGCTGGGTTTTCTTATTTCACAGTTTTTGGGTTGGTAGGCTCCAGACACCCAAATGTATGTGCACAAGCACTGAAAAAGTGAGTTTTCTATGATATGTCCCCTTGAAAATTTCACAGTAAGCTACAGGCCGTGACTTGTACTCCAGTGGGTGGTGTTCCTGAAACGTACTGTCAACTGATAGGGCAGCATGGCACGCAATGGGAGCAGATTAACTAGACTCTTTGTAATCTATTCGCTAACACAAACTGAGTAAACCAGAGAGTTGTGCTAAACGCATGATCGTGCAACCAAACCATTTGAGAAGTAACCTGAAGAAGAACTTCTGATTGAAAACCATAAGTAGGTAAATGTGGTGAAAGATAAGACTTCTGAGTTTGTAAAACGCAGCGGAGGCAGAAGAAGTAATCTCAACAATGTACAAACACTTCCTAGCTGATTCAACTGACTCTGAGTCAAAGAAAAGTCAAAGGTGACTGATTGGTTGGATTTCTGGCAGTTTCAACAAAGCTCTAGGAATGATGACAAATCAAAATACTAGGAATTTCAGGACTATTCAGCTCTGGGTGGGGTGGAAAATAACAAGCCTCTTAGTTCAGGAATATAAACACAGTGGAGCAGAGCTGGTTGGAGAAGATTGTCGTAAATATTTTCAGCTCCACAAACTCTACATTTCCTGTGTTTCCCAAGAAGGGTCGGAAAGCCACAGATGTCACTGAAGTAATAAGTGCTTACTCCTTCCTCACGAAGAGGGATAAAGGAGGAGGATGGCAGAAACAGAGGAAGAGAAGGGAAAGAGAGGGAGGGAGGGCAGGTGTGTGCGTTAGCGTGTGTGTGTATGTGCAAGCAGTGTGTGTGGGTGGCAAAGTGACAGGCGATGATTAGCCCAACCAGAGGAGGATATGTGGGAGGAGTGTGTGGGAGTAGTGTGGGGGGGGGGGGGGGGGGGGGGGGGGGGGGAAGAGAGAGAGAGAAAGAGAAAGAGAAAGAGAGAGAGGAGAGAGAGATTACTAAAGCAGAGATATACACAAGTGGATTAAAAGAGCACTCGATACTGTATAAACACAAAATGATGAGATATATGCACAAAAAATGCATACAACCATGTAAGCATAATAGCCGTGGACACATGCATGCACATACAGTGCATGCACACAAGGGTGGATTCCTGTGGGAACATACTGTGTTCTAAAGGAATGAAGTAAGACTCAAGCCAGAGTAGAGTGCATGCTAAGTTGTCGATGAAAAAAAACCAGCAATAGCGGGCATTATTTCACGAGGTAATTTAATTCCCTGCTTAAAGCATACTTTTAATGCAGAGGGAAGGAGGAAGAGATGGAGAGCAGCTGCCGGCTCTTAGGTGTGTAGGTGGGATCATTTGCAGGCCGTCTCTTACTGAGCCTCCATGGAATTAACTGGCTTTAAACAGGTGCAACAAGAGCTCAAACTCAATCAAGCATATGAAGGTGTGAGCATGCGCAAATAGAGACAGGCTATCGAAAAAAAACAGATATTTAATGTCATATATCTTTTTGGAACAGTCGGCCAATCAACTCAATAGTTCTTCAAACAAACAATGTTAACATGATACCAACTGATTATGTGGCTGATCTGAACGTGGAAAATCATGGATGTTGTGTTTATGAGGTCACACAGATATCTCTCTCACACTCTCTCACACACACACACACACACACACACACACACACACACACACACACACACACACACACACACGTCCGTCTCTATCAGTTACTGGGGGAAACAATTTCAAATCTGGTGTAGTTAAAATGAGCTAAGCGAGCAACAATTATTACGCTTAAGACCAAAAATATACTTCTCTCCCCTTGGTGTTATTTGTTTAAGTCTCCATGAATACACACAATACAAGCGGGAAAAATCATCTATAAATATAACGTTACTGTAGGGAATTGAAAAAAATTAAAGCACTTTGCATGGTAACAGGCTGGTATTAAATTCAATAGAGAAATTTAAAAAGATAATTTTTGAATTAAGATTGATATCTTCAACCAATATCTCACATCCGTGTTATTTTCATTGTCAAACATAGCACATAAGCTGTGCTTTGTTTGGCTAACCTCCAGCGTTCTCTTTTCCTCCAATCTGTGGCTATTTCTGTGCTCTACCCCCGGTCAAACAGGAAACTCTGAGCTTTGGGACTCATCTCTGCACGCGGTCTGACAGGAGGTCAAGGCACCGGTGGCGACCTCAGGGCGGGGTCTCGAGAGCAGGTGGCTGGAAAATAAAACAACATCGATTCTTCCCCGTGGAACCACAATGGTGTGCAGTAGGGAGTTGGGTGTAGCTGGCGCATCGTACTGGAGATCGACGATGAACAACAGGGGCTAATATCTTAGCTACACCACAACCTTACAACTGCACGGAGCGATTCAGTCGATGAACACAGACAAAAACAGACAGATGTAAAGACAGAGAGGACGAGTCATTTCAAATATCCAGTCCATTGCAGATCTTCCTCCAGGCAGGCCTTTTGAAATTGGATCAGTTTATAGTTCCCTCACACAAACTTGTGACAAAAGAGGTGAGCAATTTGATACGTTTCCACACACACACACGCACATATGCTCAATTTCCAAAACTGCCATGGCAATATGTGTAACAACGAAGGAGAGTCGACCGGCGCACACAGGAGTGTCAACTCACATTTAATAGTTTCTGACCTAACCTATTCTATAAAATAATCCCCTGCTGATAGAGCCACAGTGTTGTTCGGCACAAGAAGAGATTAGATCAGCTGTCAGTCAGATCACGTACATGTTGTTCTCTATTTCGACAAGTTCAGCTGAGGATGCTTGGCTTGGAAGAACCCGCTACTGTAAGCGAGGCTCAGTAGAACACGGAGATACTGCTGCTGTATCAATGGAAAACCTCGCAGAGATAGAGAGATAGAGGGACGCTTGCTGAATAAAACATCCTGAGAGCACTTTCATGTCGGTCCCTGTTGGCTGGGCTGAAGGAAACCCAAACTAGAACTCAGCTCCACTGCAACAAAGGCCCCGTCAAATCAACAGCTACTTACACGCAGATCAAGCAGTCAAAAGACCAATCAGTGCAAAGGGAATCTCTACAAACAGGAACTGATTTCCCATGGGCTGGTGACAGCAAATACAGACTCGCTCAGAGACACCGATCACCAAGGAAACAATTCACTATGAGAGGACCAGGTGTTGGTTGCCAACTGACCACTATATTTCTAACTAGAACACACACACACACACACACACACACACACACACACACACACACACACACACACACACACAAGGCAGGCACACCTAATTGACATGACATACACACATCACATAAGGTGCAAGATGTCTAACATGGGATTTACGGATACAATTTTTTCACACAGAATCAATACAAACTGCTAACCAGAAATATAAAAAGGCTTTTCCAAAAACAATCTCAACTATCGTGTTGTGAATAAATGGTGTTCAGCTACCAGCTTGCTCCTGGTAACACTTTGTTTCCTCGAGAACAAAATCTAATCTGCTTTAGGACTAAAAAGATTGAGTAAACACCTCCTGTATCGACCCACACACGTCTCTCTGAATGCAAATTATGAGAGTCTGTATGAACCGATGTTGTTGTTGTTCCAACAATAAGAAAGAAAAAGAGAAAAAGCCGGTCATCAGTTGAATGTCAGTCACTTACCTAAATCTTTGGATCCTTGACTTTCGCTGGCCAGTTCACCCATTCTGACTAGAGCATCAAAGTATCCTTTGGCAGCAAATGTCACGTCTGGAGACAGAGAAGCAAGAACAAAAAGAAAGCAGGATGAGTTATTAAGTTAAAAGTTACAGTGCTGTGTGTCTCTTTAAATAGGAAAAGACAAACTGTAACACATCTAAGCTTTGAGTAAACAAAGTCGTCAGCAGTCTGGCCTAAAACATTTGCACTCTTCCCTTCTACTTCTGGTTTTCCTCAGATAGTTTTTGAAATACTGAATCACAGCTTCTCGCCACCAGAAAATAAGCAGCACTGATGTTGCAACGCAATTACTCAACATCATCTTGTTGACAATCTGCATGCTTGATTGCAAAGAGGAAATTATTTTCTGACAGCTAATCTGTGCCCGATGGGGAAGCCACACAAGCATAAAAATGTGTTTTCTGTAATGTTTTGTTCATGGCTTGGTGGTATAATGAGAAGGAAAGTTGGTTTATAAATCGGCACACAGCATATGTGAGCAATTTGAATATTTAGAGGGTTTTGGCACCAAGTATATTCCCCCTATACTTCACAGTCAGCGAAGCCTGAATGCTGCACAAAACTCAACAGTTTTTACAGTTTCCAGAGAACTCAAACCCCCAACACAAACACATTACAGTGAGCCAATCAGCTTTGTTATGTGTGTTTAACTTGATGATGTCATGTGTTTGATTACATTTTGGGGTATTTTTTTTATACTTGGTCTCTATGACCAAATGGACCACAAAAAGCGATATTTATTAGTTGTTTCTCCAAGTAAATAGTAATTTCATGGTTTTAACCACATGCTGATAACCAACACTTGCCTTTTCCTTCTTCCATTCCATTGCGTCTTTTTTGTCAATATGTCTGAACACTGGACAGCAGGTTGAAACAGTGACTAGGAGACCGGTTTTGACAAAGCTTCCACCTGCTGCGGCACCTCTCTGCAACACTGGATGCTGTATTGTGGCACAAACTGCAGCATTTTTTTTTTAGGGGAGGAGGGAAGCAAAAGGAGTCTTTCCCTCTGGCGTTGATGGAAGGTGTAATAATGCAACTCTAAAGGCCTTTACAATCTAATGAGGTTACCTATTCGCTCCAAAAAAATCCAGAGAGTCCAAGGGTCAAGTAGAACAAGAGGTCACATGTATGCACAGATGTGCAGACTTGTGCACACACACAAAATGCTTTACCTCTGCTCTATATCTTCAGGATACACAAAAACAATCAGAGAGGTTAAGGTTAACCTAATCAGCAGCCATATCTCCTCTTCTCTCCTGCTGCCTAAATAAAGATCAAGAGTACTCCTGGTTGTCCAGATCAATATCCACTTCAGTCCCTATTATTTCAACTGCTGCTGTGCTGGCCAATAAAAGGTCACACAGGGCAGAGTCAGCTTCCAGTGATTTCTGCCCGACTACCATACAGCCTGCCAATCGGCCCATCTCCAGTGAATAATGGACGCCGCTTTTAGAGGTGAATTCAACAGCGGTCCAGGTGACAGATGGGCCCTGTGCCTGCAGACAGCTGCCAGGTGAAAGACACATTTACAACAATAGCCTGGCAGGGGCAGGCTAATTCTAGCAGACAGATGCAGCCCTGCGATAGAGGAAGTCTCCCAGGCTGGAAGCCTCGCGGCTTTGCTCCGAGGCTGAGGCACATATGCTAATGCTAATCCCAATTACAGCTGAGTCAACGGCAGGAGACGGCGTGCGTTTCCGCCTTCCTCTCTTGCTGGGGGAACACCTGAGAACTGAGAGCAGAGCCTCCAGAGCATCGCAGCTGATTTCTCTTCATTATGCCAAACAGACCCCGCTGCTTGCCTTGATGTGGAGAGTGTGCGTGAATGTGCGTGTCTGTACACGCAAGTTTGCACATGTGCAGTGGGGGGGTTGTGAGAGCAGGATGGTGGGAGATACAGCGGATTTTCAAAGTATTCTCCAAGCAGCAGATTCTTTCTTCTTGCCCAATGCTGCAGCAGCGAGGGAGCAAGTGTGTGTGTGTGTGTATATGTGTATGCAGCTGAAGGGTGGCTGAGTAGATAAGCTGGATATGTACGGATACTTTACTTCTGTCTAATGAAATGTGTGGCGAGGGGCTCACAGAGACAGACGGAGAGGATTATCGGATGTCTGATTGCAAGGCAGACAGATAATTGATAGGGGAGGGGCTCATCTCAGAGCTACTGATCCATCATTCACACTTCACTCTGGAGAAGAGGTGGAAGAACAGGACAACGATCATTTCCTGTACTTGCATCGTCCTCATCATGCTGTCGGGGGACTTGTATAATAAGTTCCAGGCTGTGTTCTGTAGGCAGTTGGAGTCACTCAGTTGTATGCATCTGTTGCTTTTACACTTACCAAACGCTGTCAGAACTAGCGACTCACTGCTGTGTTAGAAAACCTGGAACGTGTCCATATCCAGATCTAGCAAGCCTACCCATGGAGCCCTTTTGGAATTTCTGAAGCTGAATAATTTCAGTGATTGCACCATATGGGTGGAAGTGTGTCCTCCCATTCCCCTGCCCCCGCAAAGCAGAGCCTCTTAGTCCCTTGGGTTGAGCCAATTCTGCAAAGTGTGTCTTTAATGGCTCAGCCAGTCTGTCTCCTACCTATACCAAGGCCAGGATTAGTTATTGTGCGTGTCAGGTGGAAAGAAGGAGAAAGAAGCACAGGCTTGAAAATGGGGGGGCACGCACTAATTGCTGGATTAGTTGGACTGACGGGGGGTTAGCCTTGTGTTAAGGTTGAGGGACATTTTGGGGTAAAGTTTTGGGACCTTGTTACAAAGTCAGACAAATGAAAAATCTCAGAAAGCCTGATGCACCATTGTAAGTGTTTAGGAAGCGACAGACATACATCCACATCTTTTCTTTTGTGAATTTGACTGCTGACAGAGAGGTATCCTCACTTCTGCATCAGATTAGAGGCATCTTGTATTCGTCAGAATCCACGAATACAGAAAGGTAGATAGATATATACGAGAAAGAGACAGAGAGAGTGCTGGCTTGGCTGTCTGCCCAAACCTGCAGCGAAAAAGGGAGCACGGAGAAAATAAAAGAGAGAAAAAAGGACTTACTGGCAAGGGCCTTCTCATAGTTCTTCCCCATGGCAACAAAGTTCCGTAAGCAGGGGTTGAACTGCTCCATGATGGTCTGAAAGAGAAAACAAGAGATAAATGGGAGGTACAGGTTTCACTTATCAACAGAGCATGGGTCAAGGGCAGAGAAGAAAGACTTACACCTCGCTCTATTCATTCTCTATCGCACTCTCTGCCTCTCTGACATACACAAACCTCCTTCAGCTGCACAGTCTCGCACAGAGCAAATAGGCACCGACAGAATCTTTGGACACACTAAGTGGTTGTCTTGAATGTTGATGAGGGCAGGAATGGCTTCCTCCACCCACATTCTGCCCTCTTACAGTGAGGAATAGTCCAGGTGGGATGAGGCAGGAGAGGCTGGGGTTGATGATGGTGGCGGAGGAGTGGGGTATATACTCGTAGGACTAAAAAGTGACATCGACAGGGATGCATGTTGTTACCTTTCAGCATGATATATGACGGACATAAAGGGTCATTGCGGTTGCTAGTGAACAGAGAAGTGTAGATTTTACAGACGTGACCATAATGAATCAGCATCTAGAATTAATATATATATATATATATATATATATATATATATATATATATATATAGTAAGTATCCTATGATAAGAAACAATCTTTTTACTATAACAAGAAACCAAGCTGATTTTTTGTCATGTCTGCAGTAACGTTACTGCAGACATACAGTATCATACTAAACTGAGGGCAGAGTCAGTAAATGCGGAGAATGCATGATGCCTGCCATCTCCCACCATCATCGTTTCCTCTACCTCTCTTTCCTCCTCCTGTGCTTCCTCTAGGGCTTCCTCCAATTAGCCGGTCCCCAGTCAGGAACAGCCAGGGGACAGAGAGACAACCACAACATTGCTGCAGCAGCAGTCTCGACACACAAGCCATCAATACTGCAGAAGAACACTTAATAATTTGCTTCTAGACAGGATTCACACTGTGGCAGAGTAATATGGCAAGGCACCACCAGTGTCAACCTGAAACAATCCTGCAGCTCATTCTGAAAATCATAAGCCTCTCATCTTCAGTCAGACATCAGCATTTTTGCTTTCAGCTTGCTGTCTGTCTTTTGTTTTTAGTGAGAGACAAGATTTGGATAGGACGGTACATGTGTATGTGCGCTGGCTGTGGTGTGTATCCCATCAGGAGTTGAGGTTCAAGTGGCTCGAGTGCAGTGCGACCCACCTACAGTAGAAATACCAGTGAGTCACACATAAACCACTGATACCGTGATTACCAACAGTAACTATTTTACTACGACTCTCCATGACTGTGCTTGCATCTAAAGCTGGTGCAGCCAAAACCGGAAAAGATGCAGTCACCACTGTCAAGGATGCAGCCTTACCTATTGTAAATAGTTTTAATGAAATTGTTCACTTGTGCTGATCATCACGCAAACATTTTCATCCAAGTATTACTACGGATTTTTTCGAGGGCTGCAACTAACGATTATTTTAAGTTTTGATTAATCTTCCAATTGTTTGCTTGATTTTACTGATCAAATGCTTTGTCTATTTAGTCTCTGGTACCTTATTTTATTTTGACAGTCAAAACTAAAATATATTCAGTTTACCTTTATATACCACAAAAAAATCATAAAATCCAGAAGCTGGAACTTGCAAATGTTTGTCATTTTTGCTTGAAAAACAGGATTAATCAATTAAGTCTATTATAATTGTTGCAGCTCTAATTGTTTCTATAGCTTTCCAGAAGCATCCTAACCTGTGAAAATTGTGTATAAAATATATGAACACCCTTTAAATTCTGGTTGTTGCGGCTAAAACTGTAAATGAGTAACAACAGTGAGCAAACAGACAGGTGCACTTCAGGTTCCCATGGATATTGGCAGGCTGAACTCTCTGTTAAGTTCCTGTCCGTTAACTGGGTCTAGCCCTCAAGCAAAATGGACTCTACAGCAAGTCTGTGCACCGGCTCAGCAGCTCTCAGGAACACAGTGAGATTCTTCAGAGAAAACAGAAGAAATATCCTCCCAAAAAAAAAAAAAAAGAGCATATTATTACCGCAGACTTTCGAATACACAGCTGATTAATTTTTTACAGAGGGCACCGTGTCATCTTATTGTTTCACATAAACTCATCCCCCAGCTACCACAAAGTGGTAGTGGTCCTGTTTAAATCAGCTCCCGTTATTTACCATCTGGCTCAGCTAGTCTAATATACTAGAAGAATAGGAGCATAATTGGGGAGAATCCCATCGTCTCACACACACACACACACACACACACACACACACACACACCCCCCCCCCCCCCCCCCCCTGCTGGTTTTTAAAAAGGTATCCCCGCTCTCGCTGCCTCTGGGAAGATAAAAGACTAACACATCCCTCAGGACCTCGCTGAAGAAACGTTAATACCTAAATGTTTCTTCGCTCTGCCTCATTCCGACGTAGAGTGCATCTCATAAATGAGGATAAGGTCAAATGAATGTGTGCAAATCGCACACACATCATTTATGCATCAGCGTGTACTCGTGCACACACCTACATGAATACAAGGCTTTATAATAAAGAGTGGTGGTGTTTCAAACTTGTGGGCGGGTTACATAACAAAGCATGGCCCTGTACAGCATCATTACGGCACACTCTCCCACTGAGGACAAAGGTAGCTGACACGAGCCTGGCCACCTTTCTTACACAAACTGCACGCATACACACGCGCTGACCCACTGCCACTGAATAAACAGATAGAAAACGCATGCAGTAATGGAACATAAAGCATTTAGATTAGCCACGGATATAACGATTATATAAGAGATACGTTTGCAGCGACATGCAGCTAAGGGGAAGCAAAGAGAAGACAAAAAAGTACAGTGAGGTAGGTTCTTTCTTCCCATTGTTGCTAAATTTGTCATCTCAGTTCTCTTGTACTACATTGTTACCCTAATTGTGGTGGTTAATTGGGAAATGGGGCCAGGAGGCACTTGACGTTGTGTGAAATGGAGAGAGAGCGAGAGAAAATTGCAAGAATGGAATATTTCAAAAATGAAGAGCAAATGTGTCTATGTAATCATGTACTGTATATCCCTTCCCATTGAAACACTCCTCTGTATCATCTTTCACTAAAAGAAGTAATGAAATAACTATGTCACGGCTGAAGTGTAATTTTTTCCTTTGCAGAGACAGAGAAGCTGTCCATTCTGCGGCTGCCTAAACAAGGACTAAATTAATTCATTATCAGCACTCGGGCCAAAAATTATAAAGCAGACAATTAAAATGAGGGCAGAGAACTGTCTCCTACAAAATTAATAAAATAAGTTTGACACCAATTTATGCTGTGAGGTAAGACGGGAAGAAACTGGAGAACTCGGTAGCACAAGCATGAAGGCTGCAAATAAGAGAAAACACAAGAATGATATGAATTTCTCCTTGGCGTGGATGTAGCAAACAAGGCCAGTGTGTATGAAATGGATTGTTGATTAAAACTATGGGATATTCATCCATCTCCGCTCATTCTGTTCTGTCACACACACAGACACAGTAATGACATGCAAAGGGGCTAATTTCAAAGCAACACCAGCTGATTAGAATCAGGGGGAAAGCACACGCAATCAGATGCCAGGATGCTATCATCATCATCTGTTCCTTCTTGCATTCCCATCGCTCCTTCCTCCTCAGCCCCTCTTCTACATGGCAACCAGACGCGGACCTGAAAATGCCCAGGATCAGCGGAGCACTGAAGCCACCAATTATTGCATTTGTCAGAACTGTAGAGGCACGTCGTGTGGTGAGAGGCAGCAGAGCCTAATGATGTAATCCAGAGGAATGTAAAGAAAGAGCATCATGTGCGGATGTACTTATGACAACCCCACAGACAGTCTTTTCTTCCCTAATGAGAAGCAGTGGGGGTTTATGATGGGTCTCAATCAGCTGGATGATAGCGGAGACCTTTAGCATAAACTAATTACTGTGCCAAGAGAAAGTAGTCAGGTTGCTGTGTAATCTCCCGTCTGATTGACTCCACCGATGAGGAACAAGGACGGCCCAGGAAGACACACGACCGGATCTGGGTGTCTCATCACCTTCGGCTAAGTAGTTTCCCGAGGGAAACCCTGTGTTGCACATGTTCACACGCTAAACTAGGCTTGAACATAGCCTCTAAAAAGAAAATTGCTAATTGTACCATATTATGTTTTGATATCATTATGTGAAGCTAAAGGATAAAGCTAGTGGCATCACTTGTGGATTGTTTACTGAAAATAAAACACAGCAAGCCAGAGTAAAAGCTAAGTTAACACTAGTTTTTCCTCCAGGTAACAGTTTTAAAAATGTACTTTGCAACATGCAAGTATACACACAAAATATTAACTACAATTAAATAAAGTTTAAAGATTAAAATCAATGCCACTTAGTGCTGCCTCGGGAAAGCTGTGGGTGTGCATGTTAGTGCAGTAGATGCAGAGCAATAGATTTGCAATGTGTAGGTCAGTTGGTTCCAAAACTCTTGGCAAAAACTAAATCCTCAGGGCAATTTATTTTGAGTACTCTGCTGTAGGCTAGCGTACTCCATACAGATGAGTGTACAGTATGTGGTTGTGGGTCTTAAACCACATCTCAGCCAAACTTTTGTTTTACTTCAGTTGCAGTCATTGTACTCTGATCACTGTGTCAAAAATATTGTACATCATGCTGCCTTCATGAGCATGCAGGAAATATCAGTATTATAAAATACAAGTAGGAACAATTCAACAATGGAAAATACATAACAAGGACAGATAGGATTTTGATTCTAATTTAAATGTGGCATCGAAAAAGGTCAGAGAGCAGAGAAAAGCTCTCAACAACTGATTGTAGAAGTTATTCAGTAATATTAAACTATGAAATATAGATATTACTGCATATAGTGTATGATAAACTTAGAATATTTATCTACTTTACTGAAAAAGCAGACAATTTGCAGAGTATGTGTGGGTAATTTGTCCAGGGTCAGTCTGGTTAACTTCTGTCATTTTGGGTTCTTCTCCAATGATTTCATTTAGTACCAAGGCCAGTCACATTTTATCACAAATTGTTCACATTTTTAAAAGATATTCCTCCTGCTGTCATAACTGAGAATTGCAGACTTGTATGCTATATTAAGACAAGGCAACAGCCACTTGTAAGAGGTTGCATTCCACACAAATCGTATTACATTTCACCGGAAGAATGGAAAAAAACAGAAGTTCATGCTCAAAAATAAACCCAAGTCAATGTTTTGACTCCCATTTCCTCATAGGGGATAGTGGCAAACTTCTATTAAATCTTGATCAACATCAGTTCAGTGCAACACATTGGCATTTCCTTGAGTTACCGGAGGACCACACAGCAGGGGATTTGAAAAATCACTGCAGCGCTACTGCACAAGTGAACACAGACAACTTCCTTCTGCAGCTAAAAGACAGGTTAGAGAACTTTCATAAGTACACGCCTTAGAGAAAAACATACACAGACCGTCACATCCTTATTTCAGAGCAAACTCCAGGTACAGAAGTTTGTCCTTCTTGCATACCTAAAGCCTTACTAATACAGCAGTAGTCACAGCATGTGCTTTCAGCAGAAGCCATAGCGAACAGCAAGTCCAAGAATACCACGTGAATATTTGTGTCCTTTCCAAGTTGTATTGAGGAGAGCAAACTTCTTAACATCGTGGGCTGAAAGAAAACTGTGCTATTCCAGAGCAGCTCTCGTGTTCTTTTGTTATGGGAGAGTACATTATTGCACATCAGTCATGTCAAACACAGACAGGGACCCATAAACGTTCTCCTAACGTCACCAAGTGCCAGGCAATGCTTTGTTTGTTGATGCCGCAAAAACAGCTCAAGTTCCATTGCTTGTTCTTATGATAAAAACAATGATGAAACAGTGTGTGTTCTATTGGGTGAATAACTCAGAAGGATGTTTCTGGAGTTTCAGAGACAGTGAAAATAAAAAGCTGGCCTCTTGTGATCGCTTTGTCCAGCTCGAGTAAGCAACATTGAGCGCTAGCTATTACAGCTTATTAGTGACCAATTATCCAATCATGGGTTGTAGCTACAGAAGTCACATTGAAACTCATGACCCAGCAGAATCTTGAAGAGATCCAAGACAAGTACAGTATATAAGGACTCCACTGTCGGTTTAAGTTTGCAATCGTGTTGATCTACCTCTTCGGTAGGCCTTACTGTATTTGCAAACGTGAACAGTAAAAGGAGATTATGTCCAACGTAATCTTCTTAAGTCATGAGTCACTCATGTTGTCAGACAAGAGCTATGCTAATCAAGGAAACTCAAACCGTTGGACGCATGCAAAAGGATTCATCTCCATGACCATAGATCTTGAATCAGCTCTTTCTAACATTTGTCCACTGTAACACCCCGTGCTCTTTTCTTCCTCTGTCATGCACACACACCTTGCTTTAGGGACTGTGTGGCATGTTAAAGCTCAAAAGTAAAGGGAAAAGGTACAGGCTCATCATTTCTAATTCACTTGCAATGCAGAAGACAAATATCAGCCGTTAATCCGACGTGTGCTGTATCTGTAAAACATCGAGAACAACGCATGCCACGTCATGTGGGAGTAAAATGCTTAGTCATGTTGGAGGTGCCTCCCACCTTGCAAATAAAATGATACCCTTACACCAAGGTGTAAGGGTATCATTTTATGTCACAAACAGAAACATAAGAGGCTTTTTACCAATGAAATGTCAGATTTAAATCAGACATGAGGCTTGATTACCTCAAAGTCTTCTACAAGGGGCCTCAGGTGGAGAAGGAAAAACGCTTTGTCCTGCCCCCACCTTCGATCTGCAGTGTCCTCTGCCAGCACACAACAAATCATTTGCTCGCCAGAGACCAACTATTTACTGTGTTTGTTTGCTTTGCCGTCATCTGCAGCCAGTGTGACCCCCCCCCCCCTCTACCCAGCCCGGCATCAGCCACTCGACTAACCCAACACAGGCACTGGTTACCACAGCAACCAAGACCCAGACATATTTGCAAGCTTTAGTTCTTTGACCAGCAAAACACCCGTTTATTTTGGGTGGAGGAACAAAAAACGCATTACTCTGAAAACCCCCCCAAAAAATATTCTTCTAATGAATTGTGAAAGACTCAAAAGGTCTGACAGCAGCAGAGATTGTCGTTTTTTTCAAATGACCATCAAATGAAAAATAACAACACATTTTTGAATGACGGACTTCATGTAAGTGTGGGTTGCTTCACTGGTTAGATGAAGAGGATATCTGCAAATTCACGTTTTTGCATGGCAGCTTTCAAGCATTCAGTAAGGCTGTGTATGAATTATGGATGTATTGCGCAAGGGTGCCACTGCTGACCCCCTCCTTGCCACATTCAGATTTCAACACAGCCCTACAAGGACAGAACACCATTCATGTAGTGCTTGACAGATGTAAACTCAAAGAACATGTATGTCTTCTAGTAAAGTGTCCCACAGTGACAAGCAAGAACATAATCTAAATAGGAGATGCTGATGATTTACATACACTAAAAAAAAGTCCAGGGAATGCCATAGCAGTGAGTGTCTGTTGCATTAGTCACTTTACATCCCAATGGTAAGGTCTCACTGTGTGTCCAAATGTCTTCACCAAAAGGAACATTCAAAACATGTGGGTATGCAAGCCGAATTTCCTACTTTCTGCACAATAGCATGACTGCTCTGGGTCTCAGTGCCTAGTGGGTGGAGTGTGGCCAATGCTACTGAAAGTAGCAGCATCTGCAACAGAGACATAAAGTCGCACTAGCCACAGGCATGTTAACTGCAGTCCATGACCCATAAATGTAAGGCCATTGTCCACTGCCACAGTACTTACTGAAATGTTCTGTCTCTGCTTCTGTGTGTCTCTTTCAGTCTGTGTAATTACAGCATCACCCTCCACAGTAATTAGGGACTATTTCAACAAGGATGTGGAATGTCTCCATCCATGTTTCCTTCTCTTCATCTCCTTCTCTCTTCTACCCCCACAATAAGCATTTTAAGGCACTCTATAAAGCAAAGTAAATTGTCATGCACTCCGTTTTTTTTGTGACGGATAAGTAACATTTTGGACGATGGCCACGTTAACGGAAGGTTCCCTTACAGATGTTTTTATGTCGTCAACATGGACAACACTGTTTTATCTTATATTTACGAGATGACTTTGAAGGAACCTGTTCTGTCAGCTATGAAGCCCCTTTTTGCAGTCAATGCAGTGTAGCCTTGGATTTAGCACTGAGCATCTCCAGTCTCAGTCCTTGAAAAAGCAGTGATGAGTAAAAGAAAAGAGAGAATGTCTCTAAACCATCCACCCCCGGACGTGCAGAGAAGGTGGGTGTGTGGAGCAATAGTCCTTTCTCTGCATCGCAGTCAAAGGCACAGGGAACAAATCTGCTGTTCCACAGGCAATGAATGTTATGATATCTCCTGCAGTGCATAATGCAATCTTTTCAAGGCCAATGGCACCGGCAGGCATAAACTTGTTGAAACACTATATTCTGGAGGCAGATGTTCAGGAGCTGAAGTCATTTGAAACTCCATTAAATTGCATATTATAGGGGGAAGTGGTGATATACTGCTAGAAAATAAAAGGTAAATAACGTGATGGATGGCGTCGTCATTCAGGTGACTCTAGACAGACTCTTAATGCAGGACCACACAGCACTGTATAGACAGCAGACAGGGCTGGTTTACACTGAACCCCTTGTGGGCCTTTCATGAAGCATTTCCCATCTATTACAACCGGTTCAACATCTCTCTTTTAACTCTGAAACTAAATCCTTTGCTCTTCCTCCCTCTCACTCGCCTTCTCCAGCCCTTCACTTACTGCAAGTCTTTCAGCACAATGATACGACAGAAACGCATAAGAATAATGGCACGTTGTTGCTAAGAGACCACCTGTTCAGATCTCCCACATGAGATTGCGGTGGAACCGTTAGTCCTCTTACCATTATCAGAATATGATTCAATCGAGTGTAGCGAATGTCACGACAATATTTTAACTGAGAGAGGAACCTATTATATAACAGTGTGTCTTTTAGGCAGAAAAACTGCGGTTCCGATCAGGATCACACAGCCTACTGCAGCAGTATCACACTCGTGACACAATGAAGATCCTATAACCGGAGAGTATTGAGTATCATGCTTGATCCGGTTGACGTCAAACCGCGATTTTGCCTTTCCTCATAACAGCCATTTGAGAAAATGGCGTCCACTGTTCTGCAGGCTGTGTTGACAATTAGGGAGTGGTTGCTGAATGGGAAAATGAGTGTTGTCCTGAGGGCTGCAGGAGATGAGACACACCCTTCAACTCCCTTACCTGCCAGGGTGTGTTCAAAACCTGCAACACACAAAACTTCCATGACAAAGACTCTGAATAAACACAAGTAAAAGTTATCTTGTGCTAAAAGGGTGTGTTCAACCGACTCGCTTCCATGCTACCTTGAGGGTTGAAGTTATAGTAGCGATTAAAAGGCTTGATTATAGACTGATTTAATATACAGTCCCATTCTTCTTCGGCCTCTAGTCTGATTAATTTGTTTGTTCATTTCAGTGTGTGCCTCCTCCCCCCCCCCCCCCCCCCCCCCCCCCCCCCCCCCCCCCGGCGCTCAGACTTCATCCATCGGCATGTTAAGGGACTTGACCCGGACACCGTCTCTCCAAGACACCCAGCGACAAGGCCAGCTGGTGGAGATGACTGTAGCGCGCGCGCGCGCGCGCACACACACACACACACACACACACACACACACACACACACACACACACACACACACACACACACACACACAGTGTCAGTCTTAAGTATCTGTCTCACCCCGTCAGCGCGGGAATGACTAGATGCCATTCGCCACGTCTGGAACTGTCTATGTGAGGGAGGAGAATTGAAGTGAGTCACAGAGGATCACTTTCGGATTTCTGGGTTTCACAGGGTTGACTCCCCGGTTGATTACCATAAAGTGAAAAAAGAAAAGAAAAAAAAAAACTAAAAAGGAGTGCCTCTGGCCTTTAAGGAACTACACTCACAGGGAGATGCTGAATCTCCAGTCTCACCCTCACCATGCTTACAGTCCCAGCCCTGTTAAACACACACTCTCAACTCACTGGGCTAACATGAGTCACAGCGGTGCAGTTACCCCCTCTCCTCCTCTGCGATTACTCAGTATCTGCCCAGCTGCTGGCTGCAATGACTTTGCAGCCAGCCGTACATTTTTAGAACTCCTCTCTCTCAGGAGAGGTCTGTTTGCATACGAAGCAGAAGAAAACAATTACTGTCCACTGAAGCTTTCAAACTCGTAACGTGAAGAGAAATGGGCAGGGTTGTAGTGGGCAGCCAGTGTTATGGAAGTCCCATTTGTCTGCCCCCCCCCAAAGTTAGTGTTAAGTGACTGGCTGTTAAGAGTTTGTCCAACAGTTGGAGACGCATGACTCTCCATGTTTAATCATTGGTGTAAACAATTAGCAACGGCATTATAAAAAAGTAAAACGCCACAAAGAGTCAAAAAGGTACAACACTGTGAACATGACTTTATATTGAGTCTCACTCTGCACTTTGTTAAGAAATATCCAATCATTGTGTCCTGCCGTCTGTGCCACTAATGACAGGGTGAACTCGGGTAAACTTTCAGCGTACTGTCAGATTTCAGAAGCCTTGCAGCTCTACCATTCCCTTCAATGTGGCTAACAAGCCCATGAAACTAAAGTTAAACAGTCTGCACTTCAATGGCAGCAAATTTAAATGACAAAACACGCCATTTACCTCCTATATCTATAATAAAACAGCATCACTTTAGAATAAAACAAGTGCAGTGGGTATAAGCACCTAAAAACATGCAGTGAAACACTGATGTGTATCATCACTGAGATATAGTGGGGGTCTAAATTAATCCATCTCTTTAAATATTATAGGACACTAAAGAAACTTGCTTTTACACTGCAGGGTTGGTGAAGAAAGCACGAGGAACGCCAAATAAGCAGTGACTATAGATGACACTCTTGTGAGCTCCTAGCTTTTGCCACAAGGTCAGATCCCCAGTGTGGAAGAAAGGTCTGCGTCTCTCCACTCTGCTGCCAATCAGCGTTCTTGGCTGTCAGGACTCTGACAGGGTGCTCTCAGCCCCAGAGAGAGAGCCCCACTGCTGGGCTTGTGCTTGAATGAGCAAAACCATCTATGAAGGGACTTGTTCCCCCCAAGGGTTCGGGAGCCAGACACCTACAGTGTGACGATGTTGATTAGCCCACATTAGTAGGTGCAAATACTTGGACAAAACCCGACAGAGCATGGCACACAATTCACAATGAAAATGATACACTGTAGGTTGTGTGACCAATCCAGGACAGAAATAGCCACCTGAAATATGTGCTTCCCTTGTTGGCTCTAAAAGAAGCAGCAGTCAGTCACTCTTGGCTCACCCGACCTCCTTACTGATATAAGTCTATTCCCTGTAGGAGAATGAACAGCTACCCTCTACCCATCCTTGGCCGTCTGTTAGCTGAACTACAGCTGGATTAGGGGATGGGGGCTGTTCAAATTAAAGTACCATTTAAGGGTTATTTTGTGTGAGTGAGAAAATATTGAAAGCGACTTCCTCCAGCATCGGTGAGCTCTAATCAAAACAAAAACCTGAGATTATCACAAGACACGGAGGTGTGGAGCCCTCATAACCTGGACTTTTGCTGACATTCCTTCAGTAAGGTGCCTGCCATGCTGAAACAAGGCGTAATGAACCAAAGCCCAGACTTTTAATGATTTACATGGCAACTACTGCTGAAATGATTTGTCGATTAATTGATCAGATGTTCAGCAAATAGTTAAAAAGGCAACAATTTTCATTGTCAATTCAATGTTTCAGTCATGTATCCAGCATTCATACATGACACATCCTTAGATTAGCTGGTTCTCTTCGTTTTACGTCATTGCAAATTGAAACATTTGGGGAACTGAGAAATCTTGACATTACTTTTTTTATTACTGTTTTCTGCCATTTTATAGACAAAATGATCAAATAATAAAAATATAATGCGTAGACAAATGCCACTCGATACTAGTGAATATTAGATATATTAGAATATTTTCCCCAGTACTGAGGCTTACTACATGCAGAGTTAACAAAGGTTTTTAGGAAGAACAGGTTTGAATGTTGAAACTCCTTTGGGGCGAATGTTTACTTGTTGCAACAAATCAGCCCAACCTTTTCTTCTCCTTCAAAAACTCACTTCTGGAATGCAATCCGTCGATGAAAGCTAAAGGCTATAGAAACACACCGGTATTTTAGGAACAGCCTACACTATTATCAGAGCAGTATCGTGAGGTGGATTATAGGACTACAACAGGCCAACACGTAGGGAAAGAATGAATGAACGACTGAGTTTGATTTAGTAAGCACGGGGGCTTTTTGAGCTGAGAGGTGTTGCCCTAATTAGCAAACCTGGTTTCGATGAAAAAAAAATGTGGAGGTGGAAGACTAATCCAAAAAAAAAAAATCAACCAACTGAGCTACGGTGCCTCTCCCTAAATAGATTATCGTTAAAAAACAAAACAAAAAAAAACGACAAGGCTCTGAATGCGGCTTGGCCAGTAAATAAATAGGTCTGATTCACGGTGTCTGACAGCTGAAATCTTATTATCATATGGAGCTCAAAACTTTACTCATTAGTTGAATCTTACCTTATAGACATTTTCCGTCATGCGGTGAACCTCGTCGGTGCGAGACATCGTGGAATCTTCAGCCAGGACCATAAACGGTTCTTTCCTTCTAACGTGTATCCGCGTAAAATGGGGGTTGACTGGATATTACGCGAGTTTGATCAAATAGGCGAGGCGACGCGCTCCGTGAGAGGGAGATAACACTGCGCTCCCGAAACCCCACTCCAACTAAACACACCTTCCCTCTGCTCAGCTGACAGCCCGCTGCTGCCTTCACGGTCTCAGCGACAGCTTAGTTTTTTTCGCAGTTCAGACGCGCGGTAGAAGCGTACAGAATATCCAAAATACAGTGAAATAACAAAAAAGCACAGAAAATAACATTTAACATATGTCGTGTAAAATATAACAATACTTACACGTTGCGCTAGTGAGTGATAGAGATATTCAGGAATGTAATCGAATTGATTGCTTAAAATGTCAAAAAATAAATTAGGCTATGTGATTTAAAAAAAAATAAAGATTGTAAAGGCTTGCATTAATTAATGTAATAAGGAGAAGGATATGCCGGTGTGTTCCATGTTGACATGGATCCAAAGCATAAACTCAATATTTCCAACAGCATCAGAATGCAGCACCATCTTATCATAGTGCACATTTGATAAGATGTGCACTACCACCACCACCACCACCACCACCCCCCATATTTCTGTACCAATTGAGCTCCATCATTGCTATAATATGCAGAGGTACATTTGTTTCTCTGCAAAGAAAGAAAAAGAAAAAACATGTAATATTTAAATACAGTTTTTGCCCAAGAAATAAAGTATTCATTATGTAATTGCCTATTGATTTTGTATTTTGTTATGAGCTTAAAAGATACAGTTCTCTAAAATGTGCATTCATCTAAAACAATTAGCCTCTAGGCAAACTCTGCACAAGGTGATTAAATCATGTTGTCCTCAGAGCAAAGAAGCAAATCAAACCCGTTTGTTTTCATTCTGACAAAGAATGGCTGCTCTACATGAAACCAATCCAGCAAAAAAAAAGACATAATAGACAGATTTAGAGTATGTATCCTATCCCCAGTGTTCCATGTCCACAGCAGCATGGTGGATTTTGTTGTTTTCTGCCTCTGCCCATTACAGCCTTTGTGCACACTGTTGCTGTCATCTGAGCAACCTAAAAAACATTACAGCCTTTGTGCACACTGTTGCTGTCATCTGAGCAACCTAAAAAAATGACAGTTGTCCCCATTAAATTTCTCTTCTCTATGCTTACAAAGACAGCTTTATGTATACAATTGCATTGCAGAAGTCTGTAAGTGAGTCATACTCTGACCGTTGTCAGTAACACCATAGGTGATGTTTTTCTCACAGCGGATACTTTGTGTTAGTTTCATTGTACATGCCAATTAGAGTCTAAGTGCCCACTTAGTGTAGGATTGTAAATACTATACTGGCTTCCTTGTCAAACATCTCCCACATATCAGCAACATGAGCGTTCTACTTTCTGCCAATAACCACACACACACGTTGCTGATGGGATGTGGATGAACACACCTGTTTTGTAAACTGTTGAATCAAAATAAAACTAGCAAGGGGTGCCCCCTTCTGGAGAACGCATGATACACAAGATGAAAATGTGAACATATCAAGTCAAAAGAATTCATGTTGTGGCCACAGCTCAATTTAATATGGAAAAAAACTGAAATGAATGTGTAAAACATCTAAAAATGTGTCCGTTCATTCTGTTACACCATAAGCATAACAGTTATAATGTGACATTTCCTTGCTAATACAAATCCTTTATGTAGATATTTCAGGGGAGCACTGATGTCTGCAGGTCCCACCTTCATCTACTAACAGTTAAGGATGAAATAGTGAAATCAACAGAGTGCCCAACCACAGATTGACTCTGTTCTAGGCTGTTAACATCTCTCTGTCTGGCTTGTCCTTTGCTTCTCTCCTCTCTAGAAAAGAAAGTCAAAGTAAAGCAAATAAGATCCATCTGGCATCAATTGCTGTACAAATATATAAATAAGTGTGTGAGGAACGCTTCATGATATGAAGTAAGAAAAACAACCGTACCTGGTTCAGCTTTAGCCGCCTCTGGGACCTCTGGTATCGGCTCAGTGGGGACATCTGGAAGGGCTACATCTTCTCCCTGTTACATGAGATGGGACAGAGTAACGTTGAAATAACAGAGGTTACAGTGACCAACTAAGAAAGGCACAAAAGTATTTATTTGCCAAGCTGAAAATATGTTTTTTACTTCCAAAAAAATGCAAGCGTCAGGATTCTGAATCTTTCACTTCTTGACCCTCTCCTTTAATGTCCCTGATACAACTAAGCACCGTACTTTTTAAATGTTCTATTTTAAGCCACATGTGTAAATAGAGGCAAGTTATTTAAGCCAAACATCCATCACATTTGTAGATAAACTGTTAAAAGTAATATTACATTGCTTGCTGCCTTTTGTCAAATTGAGAAGACTGTGCTGAAGTGTGAAACATAATAATTTGTGTAGTTTGATAGGCTTGAGAGTGGGTGTCATTTGGAATGATAATTAGATCACAAAAGAGGAAACATCTGCTGAGGTTTTAATTATTACCAATCAACCAAATTCATATCCACAACTGTGTCTATTATACAGCCTGTTATTACACACAAATTATGATTTTGTGGCCTCTTTGCTACACTTATTCCTCTCCTCGAGAGACGGATAATGTACACATCTGGTCAAAACACCAGCATGCCATTTGGGTATGAAATCCGCACTCGACTTAACTCTGAATCACAGATTTAACATCATTACTGCTCCAGAGGAAGTGCTACAGTAAGTGACAAACAGTTGAAGCCTGGAGTTACACCAGGTCTCAGTGTCTGTAACTATAAATAACAAGGGGGGGGTGTTACAGGAAAAGATCACGTACCGGTCACCAAACATTCTCTGTGTTTATAAAAGGTTAAACATGTAGCGCAACACCCACCTGAGTGATAGCTTCCAGCTCTGCTAACACGGCCTCCTCGTCCTCCTGCGTCAGGGCTCCAGCCAGCATTTCGTCTATTTGCTGCAGGAGCAAAAAAAAAAAAACAGTGACTGACAGCTCAGATTTTTCTTTTGCTGACTTACTATAAACACGGACAGTAATCTATATACAATGTAGGAAAGTTCCAGATTAAAGCAGTCGTAGGAGGTATTGTAACATGAAGATATTAAAGTTACAACTCAAATACAGAATTAGCGCCTAGCAGTGGAATGCCTCTGCCAACGAGTCATGTTGCAGTTTACGTCAATGTTTTTCCAAAATGTCATCACTTCATCATTTTTATTCTGTTAGACACTGGCATGAGATGTTCATAATTGACATATGAATTCTTTGAGTTATGGCCCAAACGTGCCATAAGTGCAAGTGGACGTTTGTGACATCAAGCAGACATTTACCCTTTGATATTCAATTGATTCCTGGGTCTCATCCAGGATTCTCTCCACATCTTCAATCGACATGATCTGTCACAAACAAGAAAAGGGAAAGCCAACATTACAGAAGAAAAGTGTTTTTCAATGAAAAGTGTTTTCCTCACATTCTGGCGAGCTTGTGAATTTCCAGGGCAAGATCTGAACACGTGTATCCAAGGATGTGTGCTGCAGTCACACCGCTGTAGTCAAGGCTTTGCTTTTTAATCCCTTAATCTTCAAACAATGTGCACCGGCCATGCTAACACAAACCACAAGCTTTCTCCGATGCCCGATCCTCGCCAGAAGGATCACAATGAATAAAGTCTGTTTATCAGTTAAAACTTTTGACATTATTGACGAATACTCTCACATATCTAGGGGGGGGGGGGGGGGGGGGGGGGGTTATCACATGGGTGTGGAAGGCATTAAGCACGAAAGGCAGGAAAGAAACATGAAAGCATATCTACCTCGTGCATACTCTTCAGACAATCGTTGCCAACCTTAAGTCCCTCGATGACTTTCAGCTCAATTTGCATGAACTCAATATCTTGAACCTGTTGACAAATATTAGCATGTAAAACATTTCCAAAAATACAGACACGCAGGACAAAAAAAACAAAAAATATAGATGATCAAAAATAGTATGCTGCTTTAATTCTCTTATTCAACATTGACTACACAGCGGCTGATTATGTTATATACAGCATTTCAACACCAATACGTCCTGACTTCTTTACATTATCGACAGCTATGCACCGTAAAAAAAACAAGTTCATTACTGATAATGGCAGCGCCTATCATTCTCTGCACATTTTTCAACCTCAGGTTAAGCTTGCATTTTGCAGAACATGAATAAGCAGGCTTTGGAATATTTTACTTTTTATATTAGTATTTCACATCACGTTGAAAATGCGCATTGCTCTTTAAAAGAAGTGCATGAACTTTAAATCGGACACACCCATTGGTTGGGGCTTGGTGACTTAAAACACGATGGACATCAAAAGCGTAATCGCACAAAACTTACCATCCGCTCTAGGTTTGATATCTGATTTTCAGTCTTGTCTAGTAGCTGATCCTGATACCGTTTTTTCTTAAGAAGCAGCAGTGCTTTTCTGCAATAACAAATAAAAAGAAAAAAAATGCATAATGCAGCAAAGAACATGGTAGCCAGCTATACATAACATTACATACTGAATAAAATAGATGATTTCATTGAACCCATGGCGAGATCTGCATCTCAGGAGGTTTGAGGTGCTTACTCTTTCTTTCCATCTTTTAGCAACTGCTTTGCCAGAAGTCGCTCTTTCTGCAGCTGGAGGGTGATTCTCTTTTGGTACTGCTTCAGTTTATCTCTCTGCTGCTTCAATTGCTGGGGGGGGCACACAAAGTCAGAAGTATTTTTAAGAAATGAAGTAGCAAAATTGCTTGTATTGTAAATGTATTGATCCCTAGTGGAGAAACTCATTAATACAAAAACTGTAGGCATATATGTATAATATGTTGGATTACCACATATCTGACAATACAGTTAGAGTAATAAGAGTGTTTTGTACTACATTGTAATGTACAGTGGGTTATATTTTCCCTTCACAGATGACGGACAACACGTCTCTCTAGCTAACGTTAGTCAACAGAGGACTTCTGTCTCAATCTGAATGACAGAAAAACAAACTAACATCATCCATGTTGCCTAGCAGCCCACAGCGCTGTGCATCAAGCTAACAGTAGTATTGTGCTAATGTAACGGGACTAATTTGCTGCTACCACCGCTATCAGCTCACCAAAATGGCTTTGTCTTGTTCCGTTACACGCGTAGGTTGACTCTTTCTCCCAAAAACGTTACCCATTATTCAGCCACATCCCCTCCACATCCTCCTTCATCAACAGACAGATTATTACATATTATCGAACATTTTACCATGATAATAAATAGCCCAAAAAAATGGCTAGCAGGCTAACTGACTACCATCATGTCCACAGTTTGTCCGTGATCCTACGGCAAGCGAGACAGGACATTTAGAAGTCTGTAGTATTTGACTTCACTCAAGTCTGGAACTCCGACTAACATTGCTTCGTTTCATTATCCTGATAGAGCAGCCATATCACAACTGTCCTTACATATCATTGGACATATAGCAGCACATATATCAGCACATCTATCAGCACATCTAGCAGCACATCTAGCAGCACATCTAGCTGCACATCTAGCAGCACATCTAGCTGCACATCTAGCAGCACATCTAGTAGCATGACTGATCGGTTACCTTGGAAAGCTCCAGACTCCCCGGAGGGTTCCAGGATCAGCACCTTGGACAGCAATCACGACACTGCAAAAGTTTCTGAAAATGACCCACCTGGGCTGAAGACAGGAGGATGCAGCAGCGTGTCTATTCAACAGACATCACATCTGAATAGAATGCAGGTGTATAGTTGTAATTGTACAGTTCCTAGTGAACCATGTGTTTTGTTTTTGATCAGATTAATGAAGGGGAGGCACCCCAGGCAAAAACTTTTTGTTTCATGCACTGATCAATGTTGAGATGTTGGGCTATTTTGCAAAACAATCCAACATACACATTTAGTTGTTTATCTTACTACTCGTTGTCTATTTGTGTCTTAAATTCACCAAAAGTTAGCCAAAAATCCCCACCTCAGTCGCAGTTATATCTATATTCTGGATGTTTTTACAGAGTGGAGTTTGTTCATATACGATTCACAGCCTGATGTACATAACATCATCATAGAAACATGGCGAGAATTTTTTTTTTGTTTAATGGCTGTTGACAGAAAGAGATATCCCAACTTCCCTCTGTAAAAACCTTTGACTTTAATGTCTACAAAACGAAACAAGAATTTTTGATTTGGCTTTAACAAACTGTGTTTGGGAATTATGCAAATTAACACATATTTGATGAGATAATGCCTCATTTGCATATTTACACATGACATTTAAAAACCTGGTAAGACAATAAGTAATTGTCTTAATGTAACTAATCAATTAGGGAAATGTTGTGGTGAACTTTCAACCAGAGAGACAATGCTATTTAGCCTGATGTCAAGTTATTCTTTAATGTTGTGTATTATTCAAGACCTAGCTGTCATTGCTAATACCTCTTTTAAAGTTATTTGTAAGATGGTTTATGGAGTGGAGACACAATACTATACAATACAATACAGCATTCATGGTCAATATGAGTTTACTTTGATATATTATCCAACACAGAAAATAGCATACAGGTTTTTCAAACAATGTCTCATTCACAAGGTACTCAGGGTATGGATCTGTGAACAAAGTTAACACTTCTACAAATTTAGTTCATGTTTCACAAGCTGTGTAACAGCACAGTGATACATTCCTGGACGTGATTCAAATCCCATAATCTTGTGCTTAATTAGTTTTGGGGTATTTTCCCACATGCAACTGCTATATGGTCTGCAAATATAGCAAAATAATAATAAACCCCTCAGCTATGACTATTTGTCTCGTGGCTGACCAGCAGGTCATACATTAGATACAGCACAATGAGATGCTTCAACCTGTCGGTTACCAAGAAAGACATAATAAAATAAAATTTATGGCAAATATCAACTAAGTTGCATCTTTGGCTTCACAACAAAACCACAATATTTGGAATGATTTTCATTTTTTCTTATTGTTCAAGACAGGTTGAAATAATGGTGTTTCATTTCACAGAACCATTCAAAATTACAAAAAGGCCCCAAAAATAAAGGAATAAATTACCGTCAAAGAGTAGGTATTTTATAAAAATCTAAATACTATGATGGAAGGTCTATGAGTCATATTCAGCCATCCCATTTCCCATCAAAATACTATCGGTATTGATGATCATATCCATGCAGGCCACCGGACTACAGGAAAAAGTAAAACACATTTATGATCCAATCAGCTCAGAGGCTCCTGATTTGGCTCATAGAAATGCTTATATTGGAGCAACAGTGTTTCCAAACATCATATTAACATCAACAACAGTCTTGAGATTAAGTTTTAGAAGCTTTCTCAGTTCAAAACTGCATGCAGGGCTTTCAGAGCACTGCATTGGTGTGTTTCTGAGGTAATAGCCTCACATGGCCTGCTTTCATGTCTCAGATTGGGACAGCAGGCTGCAGCTCCCGTAAACAGGATTATGAAGACAGCATCCTCGGTAAGAACCCAGAGTCTCAGACAGTGTCTCTCTAGAGAGGATTCAGTAGGTAGCAGGCTACACCTGGAAGTCAGTCCCAAAGTGTCTGATCTGGGCGTCAGTCATAGATAGATAGGTGGTCCTCATACTGGGCGAGTACTGCAAGGGAAATGATTGAAAAAAGAAAATTTAGCACATTTAAACAACCGCATTTTAAAATCAAATTAGATATTTAAATAGTGTAAAGTTTGGAGAGTATATTCTTTTAATTATGAGCTGCTCTTTAATTAAGAGGTTGTGGAATCGGGGTGGTACTTTAATGTAGTGGGGGACTTAAAGAGCAGGTGAAGAGCACACAAAGGGCATGAGTCAGGGGTCACAGAATAAGTTACACTCACATCAAACACTCTGTGGATAAAACAGTACCGGAAGGTCACACAGCTGAGGTACTGTGTGGAGCGTTAAGAGGGTGTTGGGGTTATAGGTTAAAACATTCTGCACAGCAAGCATCACCACAGAGGTAAGCCCACAGTTTCAAGGAGTGGAATGAAAATGAAATCAAACAAATCAGGGAAGAAGTTAGACAACGATAACAACTTACGGTTTTTAAATGACTGAGTAAAAAAAAATGAAAATAATAAAAGGGTTAGTTACAAAACACTGGTCAATATTCAGCAGTTAGATAACATTTTGAGAGACAGCTTAAATAACAGCATGAGTAAAATACACTGCAGAGCTGATACAAAAAAAAATAATCCTCTTTTACACAAACAAAACAAAACAAAACATGCCAGTATCTGTTAAAAATGTGTCTCACAGAGGTACACTAAAATTTCAATCAATGGTCCATTCCACATTCTCTCTCTCAAAAGGTGTTTTTGAGTCTTTGGTACGCTGTGAATGCAGTTCAAGCACTGAGTCAGCCACCCAAACAAAAAAGCTTAACAGAAAAAAAAAACGTCACCTATATGAGATTTACGAGCCTTATTTATCATCTAGCTTCAGCTCTGGAGGCACACTGCACGCTTAAAGACTATGGGTTCTACCATTAAAACTAGGTACCTGCACTGTCTTTATTCAGCGAAAACCTCTGGTTATTTCATTAGTCTTAGTAAACCATTACTTTTTAAGAATAAGTATGGCAATCCAAGGCAGTGGTGAAAAAAACATGAGCATATGCTCAGAGGTTAGTAGTGAGAGTGTGTGTCTGCATACAGAGATGGCACTGGGCTAGAAGTTTATGCACTTCTGTAAATGGCCAGCAGAGAGCAGTCCTCCATCACTTGCAAACTCTCCTCACTAACTGTCGTCAGTGTGAGGTTTTATACAGTGTACATGCATTGTTTTGTTCATGGTGTTTTTATGCATGCTTTCTGTTAGTGTTGCAGCAGTGCTGAGGTCAGTAGTGCCATCATCGTCATCACACTAGGGACACTAGTGCCTCATAGGGCCAACGCACCGAGGGAGGTGGGGATCCTCTCCCTATCAGCGGCACGTTCTCATATCGAGGACTCCCTCCAAACAGCATGGACTGATTCCTGTGGCGGAGAGGGAAAAGAAAAAGGACAAATGTAAGAGATGAAATGCTGCAAATACTAATATACTATCATCATCTATTGATCTTACATGTATTCAGGAGGTGGCATGACATTAGAGGCAGATTGTGGAGGTGGATGAAGGCTGGCCTGGCTACTGAGGCTGCTGGTATAACTACAAAAACTGTGGATGTTGGACCTTCTGGGGTTGTAGGATATCCGCCGTGCCTCGGGGTTGAATGGGTCCTCCTCATCTATGTCGTCATACTCTTTGTCTCTGGATGAAAGTGGTACACCGACACACACAGAGAGAGAAACAGAGAGAGTGCAGGCGTTAACAATTTGTGCATTGTCGGCAGTACGTAATGGGATAAGGGGGTCGCTTGGTTCTGACCTGCTGCCCATTAGTGTCCACACTCTGAAAATCGCACACAGCATGGCAGAGAGTGCACAGGCAGCCAGCACAGAAAACAAGGAGAGGTAGAGGAGCCCTTCCACCCCATCATAGCACACACCCATTAGGGCATCCAGGTAGTCCTAGAAGAATGGACACATATAGTACAGTCAGTTATTGTCAGTGACCAGTAAAAATATTACCTTTCACAAATACAGACTGTGACAAAGAGAACTTAGGTGTATTAGGTTAGTATAACTATTCTTCTAAACCCACAGAGATCAATCCATGAACTTAAAAGAGTTTTATAGACAAATATAACATGGGCAGACTGATGGGCTACAAAAACATGTTGTTTATGCCAATACATTTAATTGACTTCCATTCTAGTCATTTATTTCAAAGGGCAACATTAGATCTCTATTCTAAGCGTGAATTCTCTGTCTTACGGTAGCCTGTCACAGAAGATATGTCAGAAATGCACGACACTGATATTACTCTGATGACATGCAGGTAACAAATGCATTCTCTGTATGTTTTGACTAACCAGCTCTGAGAACAGCATGAGTAAAATGCTGTCCCCCCCCCCCCCCACTGACGCAGTGAATACAGATGTGACAACGGAGCACATCCACCCTCCACCTTACCTTATCTATATGCTTTTGTTAAAAAATGACTCACATACAATACACGCAGAATACAATAGTCATAGGGTCTAAAAGCCAACATCTGATGTTGCGATCACAGCAGCGAGAAAGACTCATTTCAACACTGAGATGTCTTATTCCCTTTACAGATAAAACTCTTGACAATCTGAAACTTGCAAACGTAAACTTTAAAGTCAGACAAACCGGGGTTGGTGGATAGAGACACTTTAGCAGATTGTACCGATACTTGCAATGGTGTATAAAAACAGGTCGGTCTATGAGAAGTACATAGAGGTATGGTTAAACATCAGTCAAGTTGGTCCTCCGAGTGGCTTTGAGCTATGCTAGGAAGCAGCCCTATTAAAAAGTGTCCTGGTAGGAATCTGACCTTACCTTATGTAGCCCGCGGCAGTCGAGCAAGGCTGTTAGCTGGTGTAGACTGAACTCGGTAGAGTTCAGCAGTCGCTGGATCCCCAAAAGGTCTCTCTGTATAAAAAGATATAAAAGACAGGAGACAATGATACACATTTTCCAATGGGCTGTAAAAGACCGTCAGCCAGCCACTTACCTCAGCAGTGGGAAAGATGGGCACAGAGAACTGCAGCAAGCCCTGGATCTGGATTTGCATGGTGGTCAGAGAACGCTGGCAGATTGTCAGAGACTGCAAAAAACATAATCGCCCACCAACATCACATGCACAGACATCCACACACCAAACAAAGAGAGGATCATATTAAGTAAAGCATTGTTTGGATGCAGCATGTCAACAAGTAATTTGGTGTTAAAAGAGGCTTTCTAATGCGCTTAGGACACATTTCTTTCCAGACAGATAGGCCCAGATTAGCCACCAACCGTCTCGCCCACTGTCCCTCCTCCCATTCCCCCCAACCCAATCTCACGCACAAACAAAAGAGCAATATTTATATCAACTAGGCCATCAGAGGAAAAGATTATCTTTCCCCACTTAACAGGCATCATTTTAATCCCTATGGATACTGTGATGATAACACAGCATGCAGGTTTTAAACAAATAGTGGTCATGGATTTATCCTTCACAAATTCCCTCAATGCATGCCTTACACTTATAGCACTGCTCATGAAAAAATCCTAACTAACTATCTTAACTATACAATATTAATAAGGAGTAATATGATCACACAATCATAAATTGCATGATGCTGTGCAAGTTGTTGTGGTGGGAAGCTGGAGCGTCATTTGTGAGTGGGTATCACATTCTCACTCTGTGCTCCACGACTTTACACTGGGTTCAGTGATAGATTAAGTGATCATGGAGGCTGACTTCATCGTCCTGCTCATGAATTTAAAAACCTCATCTGGTACACCTGGTCATACACAGAGAGATAACCTTAATCTTACAAAACTTTATTTCACAGCAATTACAGTTTCAAGAGCACATTTGCAATCGACATCTAGTTGTAAATAATTTCTAATTAAAAAATACAGTAGAAGAAAAGAGTGTTGTGCTTATAATACAAGGTTATGTTTAAGTCTGCTGGCTTTGAATATATACACTGTATATATTGTACATATTTCTAATGCAATTCAAGGACCAATAATTAGCCTCCTAAGAATGTCTGAGTTGTCTAAATTTGTCTTTCCAAAGTCATATATGCAAGAAGTGATGGGCTGATGTCTTTAAACATAGAAATGAATCAGGATTCTTAATTCCTTTTCCTCCTTCCTAAGAATTTTCCAGTTGCCTCTAAACAGTGGTTGCCTTTATGCATGCTATACAGTAAATTGAATAAATAACTCAGAAATGTTGCTTGTGAGAGTACCCCAAGGCAGAGATTATGCACAGGGTAAAAGATACGGCTAATTTTTGGAGACTGGCATATGAAAAAGGAATATTCTTTGATCAAAGTTTATCACTTTAAGTAATTAAATTAGTGTTGGGGGCTCATTTTTCAGAGCTTATCCGATTAGGGCCCGATGATGATCTAGCAGCTTGGCATCTAACAAGGAAAAAACTATTTTAAAATAGAAATACATTTTCCAGCGTGTGACTCTGTGTAAAATTCATGTGTAAACAGACAGCTGAGACTTTTGACATTTTGTCAATACCTGTTGGAACGGGTTTGGTAGATTTGGGCTGCAGAACAAATAATAGTGTGCAACATCTGGAGGGTGAGAGAAATAGGGAGACAGGGAGACAGATTAGCATTGTGTCTTACGATTCAATGACAGAGAGGTGATGTCTGTGCAATTCTGCTTGTTGAAATGAGTCACCTGCACTGAGGAAATCCTTGGTTTGGTTAACAAAAAACTTGTCTGGAGACACACAAAAGTCACTGGTGCCCTGTAGGAAAACAACAACATGCTGTAATCTTGCAAGTATAGGCCAGAAAGAAGTGCAATATTTATTCAAGCTATGAACTAGATCCAATTTATTGTGCTGCTACTGAGTGAAAATGAGTTTGCACTGGGCAGTTATGGTGAATCTCTCACCCAACACAAACTATTTGTTTTACAATATTTTTATCACCATTTAACTTTGCAGTGAGTGAGTCTGTGAAATGTTGGTATCGTCACAAATGCGCACACACATGCTTTAAACAAGCACACAGAAATATGTGTGGTATGTAGGGACTGGCCTCGTGCTGTATTGACCATGTAGAGCATTAGTTGCTTTGATGATCATCGATGAAATCTACTAAATATGTTCATGCTCTTAAAAACATCCATGGAGACCTGCTAATGGGCATGCATTAACAAGTAAGGGTCACACAGTCTCTCTGCACTTCTTCCCTAGAACAGAAAAAGAGGGCAAAACAAAAATAACTTAATAACTTCTCAAAGACATGCATAATTGACAGTTGGGGAAAATAACAGGCCGCTCTTCAAATTGATCAAGTTCAAAGGGATCAAGAAATCTGCTGTGATGCCGAATGAAACATCAAAGCTTCATGTCATTTATTTTGAATATAATTCTTGAGTCCACTGCTTTTCATGTCAGCCCCAATCAAAAGTATCCTTCTACAGCCTCTCGTTGTAAAGCACAGCTCAGAGGACTTTACAAAGCAATGGCCTGTTAAAAAAAAACAGGAAATGCAACTAAATAACACGCATGGAAATACATCTATAAAGACAAAACACATAATAGGCCCAAATAACCTTCGATTTACACTTATTTCACCTCAATTTCAGATTACCAACATCTCTAAACTGGACTGGGATCACATGACATTTGTTCTTAGCAAACACTGAACAGCAACGTGTGTCAGGCACTGTTAGGATGTTACCCTTCATCACTATCTCATTATACAAGCGGGGACATTTTGTTTATGCTTCGTCTCATCAAATATGTATAAATTTATGAGCATTTTCTAGGCCACCACCAACATCTACCTTTCTTTCAAGACACACCATGTTTTTGCACCATGCAATTTTTGAGTAATGATGTGCAGGTGCAAAAAAAGTTTACTTTTTGCATACCGTCCTATACTCAAATGATTTGACTGAAAACTGTGTTTTTTGATAATTAGAACTTTTCTGGAAACAATAATTAAAGTGGTGCTTTTGCTTGATTATTTAAGGAGAAACTCAGTTTTACAGATCTATTAATTAAATCAACTAATAGATTAGTTGACATAATTGTATGAGTGATAGTGGACAAAGAATTTCTTTGGTGGAGGACAGCCCTACCTGTGACATAACAGTCTCACAGTGACAAAGAGATGCTTGCTGGAGAAAAGCTGTGCTCAACTATTTTGGTTTGAATGCAGGTTCATGCTCTACTATAATGGGCTAAACTAAGCCACAGGCACAGTCCGTGATATTGGTAATCGGGTTTTACACCTGCAGATAAGCTCTGCATTCACAGAGAACCACAAGATATGTCTATTTTTCACGCCTGTGTAGTTAATTCCAGGTTAAAACCAGCTATCAACCCCTCTTCTGCTTCATTCTCGCTTCCCCTTGCCTCACTTAAACGGCTGTCCAGATGTAAATTCCTTGGGGATAATCCACAGACAGAATAGTCTACAGAAGGCAAGGAGATCGAGGAGAAGAGACAGCGGGAATAGAGGAATGCTGGAAGTAAGGGGTTACTCTTTGTTACCCCAGACAGTGCCCCTAATATGAGCTCATTAAACACACTAAGCCCAGATGTACTGAACACATGGCGTACCGACAGGAAGAGAGCGCAATCTGTCATACATAAGGAGGACTGACAGACAAATAAAGCTGGGCACAACAAAAGAAGAGATTTTGAAGAAAACAGGGCTAGTAATTAATTCTAGAAACAGCTTTGTTTACAACGATAGGGCTAAAGGTTGATAAACCTAAAACGCTAGGGACTTGTAATCAGCTTTACTGCATGACTGACCATAGAAAAGTGCCTGCTGTAGACTGAACAAACACATACAGATACTCTTTAACCAGGGAAGATGTCCAAGAACACATGCTTATTGACAGTAAAACCACTGGGAAAGTGATGGCAAGCTTAATACAAGAACCACCACATTCCACCAACCACTGTGGGTTGAAAAATAACAAACTGGTTTGCAAGAGCAGAATATAAAATGTAACCCTACATGAATAAATAAATGAGAAGCAAGTAAGTTAGGATTTTAAAGAAAGACAGCGTCTTCTCACCACAGCTGTAGCAGTGCCCGCTCCCAGTGAGGCCCAGCTTAGGATCATAGACAGCACTACAAAAGCCATGATCCTGGAGGAAAACAGCAAAAGGGAGAGAAAGATTGAGGTGACAGGGAGATACAGACAAAGACAAAGACACATGGGGAGGAGCAGATGAATCAGCTTGTCTTTGTAACAATGATCTTCAGCTCTTTTTCACCTAGTTCATTTGATTTATCCTTTTCAGCGTTTGCTTGGGAATTGTTCTCCTTCTGCCTGAAGACAGAGGTCCAACTCGTACTTTGCACTGGTGCACCGTAGATTAGACGATATGGCTGAAAATCTATTTATTATGGGGGTGATATAAAGATAAATTATCTCACGACTCCATGCAGAATTTACTTGTTTGCTCAAGACTTCGAGAAAAGATCTATTCTATTCAGATATGTTTGATTGGAGCACTTGCTTAATAGAGGTCTCACGACGGCACAACTAAATATAATACTACTAAAGGGATCGAAAGTCTGGGGACTTTCGATCCCTTTTGTCATTTCTGCTCTGTTGGAGTCCACTGGCAGCATCTTAATTGGCTGCTCTTTCTGTCAATCATGGCTGTCAATCACTCTGCGATGTTGCTGTCAATCAAAAGCTGCCACAATCTTTGATTTTGTCGACCTCTTGTGTTATCTGCCCTCTTTTGTCTGGAAGAGTGATGAGTTCAACAGGGTCTTCACATTGTGGAGGCGGTTTTATGAGAAGAAAAAAAACGAAATAAAAAAAATCCCCACTATTAACCCCAATTTCTTTGTGATCACTGGCAGAAACAAGAGAAAGTGATGTAAATTATAAGGAGATAAACCAGTAAAAAGAGAAGGAATGGCCCCCTGATGGATGTAAAAAGGTTACAGAGGGCTTCTGTTCTCAACTCACTTCTCGGACCTTTTTGAAAGCACCCATAAAATAGCCTGAGAGCACTTAATAATTAGTTGAGGGAGCGGACTCATCCTGCTTGTGCGATCAATATGCATTAGTAAGACCCATCAGAGAGAGATATGAGGAGGGATCCTGGGCATCCTCTGCTAACACCGACACGTAGGCTGCACTAAATTGGGCAAATGGGATGGGAAGTCTGGCTGTGGATATGCTTGTCAGACATCGATGTTGGTTGAAATAAATGGTTGCAATTTACTCAACAAAACGTTGTTGAGTAAAACATTCCTTTCCATTTCTTATTTTCTATTGTTTAGAGGAGAAACAACTGTGGTTTTGATCAATTTTGATACAAAACATTAAATTTCATTCAGCAAACTGATCAGTCGGTTCGATTGAGCGTAAAATACCATAGAGTTGCCTTTAATTGTATGTGGAAATAAAATGCAAGTCACTGAAGAGAAAGATAAGGGCAGTGCTATTATCAGTGCTATTTGAAGATGTAATGCTATCGCTGGTGCCGTTAATGGCGTGACCAATATGGAGCCAGTGAGGCTGACTGGTGCCCTGTCTGCCTGCAGTCTGTGATGCAGGCAGAGGCCAAAGAGAACATTGATGGACCGCAAGAAAAAGCAAAAAAAAAGGCCTCAGAAACAAGATAAAAAGCAAATACGTCCACATACACACTCGGGGTACCTACATGATGAGCAGCCATCGAGACTGCTTGGCCATCCCCAAGCACATGGCCAAGCAAATGACCAGATCCAGGATCAGCAGCAGCAGATAGGTCAGCCATCTACAAGACAGGAGGCATCAGTATAACAACTCTGATTGATCGCTTTCACTTGCAGACTGCATACTTTATGGACAAGCCTCGGGAAGTGCTGGCCCAACATATGTTCAGGACCGAAAGTGTGATATCTGTGTGCTGTACATCAGCATTCTTGTCTCCTAGTTAGAGCCCATCTGTTTCAGGTAATTTCCAGCCTGTTGGCTTAATAATTCAACACCACAAATCCATAGGCATCAATTTTTCAAGCTCTGAAAATGTCCTTCACAGGCAGCCTGGACCTGAAGTATGTGTGTGTGTGTGTGTGTGTGTGTGTGTGAGAGTGTGTTCTGACCAACCAAACACGTGGGAATGCTCATGACTCATTCTTAACTCCACGAGCCCCGGTAGCGTTATAAATCTTTTAGCAATGACAAAGGATTACAGACACTGATGTTCAGGATGGTGAATTCTGAAGATTCCGGCTGAGAAGTATTGTAGTAAATCTGTACACCAAGGTCACCAGAGAATATGATTCTCTCATGCTATGTGAGGAAGTCTGGATGTACACTAATAGACTTTGAAAACAGACTGCTCACAGAGGAGGGAATACGGTTGGAGATAAACACTAAAAGAGGCTGCACGTTACTTTATCTGCACAAACAGAACTGCGGATCGTTTGTCTGAGCACAGGGACAGGGATGAATACAGAAACAGAATAGGGAAGGGAGGATATAATATTGGAAAACAGAACGGTGTCATTTCTTCCCTTGTTCGACTAACACTGGGTTGACCATAACATTTTCAGTTCATCAATAAAGCCCTGCCACAGGCTGTTCATTGCTCAATGGCTACATGGAATTCAATCAAAGCCCAGGAGATTGGTGTCAGAATGCACAAAGTAGCAACTGTAGTCCAAAAGAAGATCTGGTGTCATGACAGGATAGAACACCACACCATGTGGGAATATGTATGCATGAAATTAATAATGGAATTATGTCAGTGAGAGAACACTATACCAGTGACACAACTGTGCATACTTGTGCTGTGTCATGCCAAAAGTCAGAGACATTTGCTATAACCAAAGCTGCATTAATGAGAAGCAAAGAAAAAAATATGGTAACTTATGTTAGTTCTATATTAAAAAAAAGAAATCATACATTTGTCAATTTTGTTGATCAAACAAATAGATTAAACAGATAAAGTTATTTCATGATTAAAGTTGGGCATTATAGTTTATTTTAGCAACAAGTAGAAGGCCTGATTAAGACCTTGACATCAGAGCTATGCAGACGTGTTTGCTGTATTGTTGTACACACACACACACACACACACACACACACACACACACACACACACACACACACACACACACACACATACTTTCTGCTACACACAGGTTTACATGGCAACCAGCAAGACGGACTCTTGAGGTCATCAACCATGAATCATCTGCTTTCTTACATCGTTTGGATGGTGATAGACAAGTCCTTTTGAACACCCATTCTTTCTTTGCACTTTTAAAATGACAATATGTGTAGAACTCCCTCACATTCCGTATGTAATCGAAAACAAGAACTCTCCATTTTAACATATGTCAGACATAACAAAAGATAGAATTTAGGTCGTAAAAATCTTGGACATATGCATTAATATTAAGCAAAAACACAAAAAAAAGATGTTGCTGCAGTGGAGGTTGTCTGAGACTGCCCATCTGGTGCATAACCAGGGGCTAGGTGACTAACACAACTGTCCATAGACACAGGGAGATGAGCCTCGTAACAAGTAAACAAAGCAATGCACTGTGCTGTTAATCCTCTTGCTCCACACACTTACATAAGTAAGAGCCATGCATATCTTTTTTTACTCTTTTGAGGACATAGACTTAAATTCATCAGTGTGTACTGGAGAATGCAGATTTCACGTAAGCAATGAAAAGTGGTGACAAATATGAGTTAACATGCGTTTTATCAGTCAAATTAAGGTGAAACGAGGCTGAAGAAGCAATAGCACTTCAGTGTTTAGTTTGTTTCAGAATGACTGCTTTACACTGCAATTTACTTCTACTAAATCTGCAACCTACTGGGACGGACAGGAGTTATGGGATGAATTTGATTAGATGAAATAAACTTCGGGTCGCTACAGAACTTGCTCACATACATCCAGATGAGCTCTGTTCCCTGACTAACTTTGCATCTATAATGTAAATCAAACAAATGCTATTGCAGAAGGTACCACACTACCCTAAAGCTGTCTCCCGTGAGTCACTCATTCCAATTTAGTCCAAAATACTCCTACAGTACTGTAATGAACAGGTTGCAAATGTGAAACTTCACAGCATAACAGCACTATTAAGTTTTATGTGCTGAGGAATAAAACAAGCCACCGAAGCTATAAAATTACACTCACAGTTTGGAGCAGCAGCCTTTGGTGTCACATAAATTACCATCCCTCTCCTAAATTAATGCTGGATATTATATTTATTTGGACTACTCTGTTGTTGATTGAGTTTATTTCTTTTCTCTCTGTTTATTGAATTTCAGTCTTGGCCTCTCATTAATTCGTCACAGTTCCTTTTTTGAAAAGAAAGTTCTCAAAGAGAAAATAATAATTGCAATCAATGTGAGCAGTGGTCTGCGGGTAAGGAGATCATTTATGGTCTAATAGCCACTCTGCCATGCATAACATTCTGTTGGAACATAAGCATTAGATCTCAAACTGCACACTGGGCAATAAGCTCAATTTCAGCTTTCATTTATTTAGCAATCAAGAGAAAATAGCTTTTCCGGTCTGTGTTCCAGAGGGAAGATCAATAAAATCCCATCTGCTCTGTCACTCGTTTGGATCACATACTGTATAGTCCCATTCTAAGGGAATGTTTACTTCAACCAATAACAGACAAAATCAAATAGCGTCAATCTCCCCAGGCTCCACCTACCTGTAATACTCAATGAAGGCTGTTTGGTCAGCGATAGCTGCCAAGTCAACATTGGCTTTGTTTATATCGGGCAGAGTAGTCATCTCACGGATGACGTTGTTGACCATCAGCTGCATGAAGCGAAGAGCTTGGAGGTAGTCGGTCCTTGTGCTAAAGATTTCATCCAGGCGTTCCAGGTGCGTTTTGAGTCCAGTTTGAACATTACCCAGAGATCCTGCAACCTAGAAAATAAAACAAAATCAGAGAATAGAAGAAATGAAAGAAAATAGTAGTAACAGAATAAGAGAAAGGGGAGGAGGTGAAGCGGAGAACAGGGTCTAAGGGAAATGGGAACATAAATAAATTCATAAAAAGACATTCATAAAAAGAAGAGTGAAAATATAGAGAAAGGGGAAAGAACCAAAGGAGCACTCCCTTAGGGGAAAGATTAACTTTTCTTCTCAACCGTGTGTTTTATTCAGGTAAACAATGTTAGAGTGGAATACTGATAACAATACCAGGGAGACTTCTTATCACAGGGGTCTTTGATAGTCAGAATGGAGTGGGAGGAGGCATGGTGGAGTAGAGTAAATACATTTTACTTTTCTGTTTGAACAAAAACAATGTGACGCAGTAAATGCCTGCACTTTTACAGCATCAATGGAGTTCGAAACAGGTCAATTTGAGCCCGATGCTGACAGGTGGAAATTGTTTCTCCGCCACATTTCATGCACAAGAGCTTGACCCACTTACTGTATAAAGAGATTCTAAGAAAGTGCTTTAAAGGTACAATAGACTCCGCAAATGTGAACAAAAAGGATGCCATCAAGATTGAAAATATGTGCGTGAAATTTGCTGTCACTTAAATTTATTGGTCTTTCAACACATGGACTAACACTAAGCAATGGAATCTCATTTTATAGCTTTGGGTTTAATATTTGTGAAAACATGAGTATATGTAGTTTGCAGAACGACAATACATTTTCTCTCTTTTTTTTTCAACATTTTGGGAAATATGCTTACTCGCTTTCTGGAGGAACACTTTGTTAGCTTCAGACTGCTACTTGTTTCCCCTGTTTCCAGTCTTTGTGTTAAGCTAAGCTAATTGGATGTTGGCGTGTAGCCTTGTATTTAACAGAGAGATATGAAAATGGTGTTGATATTTTCACTTATATTCTCCACCAGAAAGAACAGTTCTGGGAACAGTAAGTATACTGTAAAGGGACCTCTTAAACCCACACGAATTTAGCAAGAGGACCGTGGTTTAAGAAGGACACACACACACAACACACACACACTACAATTACTTAGAAACAGTATATTTAACATTACAATGAGTAGGAGGCTCCACTAATTCTGAGCAGATGTTGCTTTCTATATTCTAATCTGAGGCGGTTTGCAGCCGTCCCTCTTTCTTTATCTATCATCTTTTCTCCATTACACCCATGACTTCTTCACACTCTGAGTAAGGCTGTTCATTCCCACGCTACGAAAACTTACCAGGAAGAAGATAAAAACGAATTTCAGTCAGTCTCCCTGACAGTGTAACATTTCAAACACTCTTGATTAAATTCTAGGGAGTCTGGAGGGATAATGATTTGTTAGCAAGAAAGAGTGTCCATGTGGAGATGAGGCAAAGATACAGGCCCATCCTCCACTCCCGAACTCCCATGGGGGATATGTGATTGCCAATAAACTGCTCTCACTCCCCACCTCTATGTTCATCATCTCTCACAGCTCCTGCCACAATGCCCAGAATCTTATCTGCAAGCCTGTATGCCTGAGTGCAAGAAATGGGATCCATCAGCTAGCTGCTCTGGGTGATCCACATTTCCCTAATCTGGACCGTCCCATCTTCTCTTAAAATGGATTAAAGCTCACTTTTACAGAAAGAGGGTCACAAGGAGGCTTCTCCATATTGGACACGCCTGTTAAATGAAACTCACTGATTTGAGGCTCACAGCAGCAGCACTCTGAGTGCCAATTCACATGCAACTGAATTGCTTTGCCTTAAGTGATTTCATGTATCTGAAATTTACTGCATTAATTGTAACAATAAAACTACACATATATATGTATATACATACATAATCACAATGGTTTAAAGTCAAGCTACATTGAGAAACAGGACACTGAAGAGAGACATTCATGGCAACTGTGCAGAAAGTAGTAATCATTTTGTTCCAAGAATCACAAGACAGCATTCACTTTCAAAGAGAGCTATATATAAAAGTGTAACCGGTTGCAAATTGGAAGCGCAGATATAGTGTGATTGCCATGTTTTCTCATCTGTTCCGGACGGCGCTGACAAGCTCTTAATATTGCAAGCAGAACACTGGAAATAAAGCTCTAACAAAGGATGCCTGGGAACAATCAAAAGCCCCCTTCAATAGCGGGACACAGAATGATCCTCCTGATCAAATCTTTCCCTCTATGACATTATGGCCCTCGCTGTATGCGAGAGTGCATAATGCATGATGGGAAGAGCCTTAACAAGCCATCAGGAGTGCCAAACAGCTCCTAGAGTAAATCACAAAACTCCCAGGAGCCTCATATACAGTATATGTGTGTGTGTGTGTGTGTGTGTGTGTGTGTGTGTGTGTGTGTGTGTGTGTGTGTGTGTGTGTGTGTGTGTGTGTGTTGTGAAATGTTTGAAATTTTGAATGAACTTAATTGAAACACAAATGAAGGCCAAGAAAGGATTTGGTAAACCAATAAAGATCAGTGGAGAAATGACATTCTCAATCACAAGACTAAACACAGACTAAAGCAGCTTTGGCTTTATTGGATGGACAGCCGGCCAGCTCATCAGCTCTGTAAGTGGAGTACATTACATCCAGCTATGATCCTGCAAGTGAGAAAGCCTTTGTTTCCCAGGGGAACATATATGTTCCTCTTGCTGCCATTGGTATACATCATGCTACAGGATCAAATCAATACCAAGAAACTGCAGAGAAAGTCGGTAGCAAGGAAGTAAAATCCTCAGAGCTGAATCCCATTTACTTCCTACAGCACGAAGAAAGTGTTGTAGTGCAAACTACACCCCTTTTCCAGGTTATTTGTTATACTGAACTGAATGCAGTCCAATACAACTGAAACTGCTTTAGGGAGGTGTTGATTCAACTTCATGGTCATTTTGGAGGATATCATTTGGGATGTTGCTGAATTATATTGAATTATACTGAGATATGTTTCTAATAACACATGTATAACAATAACAGAGAGTGGACAGAGCTTCCAAAATGCCACAAAGTTGAATCAACACCTCTCTAAAAAAAAACATTCTTTTATTGCAGGGCAATAATAAACTAAGGGTATATTTTATAATTATCCCTTTTATCCATCATGACCCAAATTGTCGTATGACACGAATCAACGTGTGAGCTACAAATGGATTAAATCTAAATCTAAAGCAAACACAATGTAAAGAGTGTACACAAAGCTGTTTGGGTCGATACATTGAAACAATATGTGTGCATATGAGGCCTTTAAGTTGATGTGTGATGGTGAAATGGACACACACACACACACACACACACACACACACACACACACACACACACACACACACACACACACACACACACAATTACAGTATAGATAGTGAGACTGGGAGAGATGGAAAGAGGAGAGGCTTTACATCCATTAATTCACTGCAGATGCAGTTAATCCTCTTCTTCCTCATTGAGATCATTGCTTCTCGCAGAGCCTTGCTGTGACTCCCTTGCTCTCTTCCTCTTCCCTATCCCTCCTCCCCTCTAAGCCTCCCAAATAACTCCCCCGAATGCAGGTCAGCAGTTGTATAGCAAGAATCCTTTATTTACAAATCCTAAGGCAGCAGTCACCTCAATTTCTTCACTGTGACAAAAAGCGGATACAGACCCCCCACAGTGAGGTGCTGGCTTTGAGACAGATGTACGCCCCATTAGTAGAGGAGGGGTTCTGGTGTCTGCCAGCTGTAAATCACTTTTTTAAGTAAGATTGTGCTTTGTATGATCATAGCTAATCAAAAATGTTAGTAATTGAAAATAAAAGCCAAAGTATACGAAGCATGGGACAATTCATTCACAGCAAAATTACAGTCCTTATTATTTACTACACTGACATATCTATCATCTAATATTTGTGATGCTTATAAGACTGTAGGCTTGGCATGCTTCTCTCACCAGATTGTTGATGCCACCCAATGTGTGATTGGCATTGTAGAGCGAGTAGGTCAGCTGGTACACCCCATCGTTGGTCTCACTGTTACCATAGAAACCCACTCCCACAGCCGAACTGTGAAAAAAGGAGAGATTCAGATTTAATGAGGAAATAAATAAACATAATTAATTCCCCATTTGTTTTATCATGGTACTTCTTGATAACAGACTGCAGGAGGTTATTAGAGGACAAGTAAGACAAATAAATGTTATTCACAACTCCTAAAGGGGAGCTTGATGCTTTAGGGGAGATATGTATCATGGTAAATGGACTTGTACAGCGCCAAAACAGTCCTACGACCACCCAAAGCACGTTTAAACTATATTCACCCATTCACACCCATGGGCGACCCGCTCGAGGCTATGTATTGTTTTTCTATAATCTTCTTCTTAATTTTGAACCTTTATTGTGCAGTCTTAGAACAAAGTTTGTCCCATGCTACTTCCTTAATTTATCTATTTTATTACTTCCATCTGATTGACCCCTTTCTCTCACACGTACATTCTGAGCTAAACATACTGTATCAAACCGTCTATTGTCAGCAGTAGCTTGTTATCCTATTCAGGGCTGAATGTATTAGAGTGGAATACACAGGCTCCCTATTTGCCACCTTCCTGCAGCCTGAGATTTTCAGAGCCTCTGTTATGGGGAAGATTAATGTCCTAACCCCCTGAGTCAGTGTACCCCTATGCTAGCAGTCCACAGTGACATGAGCGATGACGCAATTTCATTATACTTTATTGCGGTGAGGTCATTCCACACAAAGGTCGGAGGTTAGTAACACTTTCAACTGCATTTAGGGGCATTTTCCATAGCTAGAGGGAGCTCATCAATCAAACTTCAGATAACAGGAAGTCAGAGCAGGTTTGCTGTTTCTGTGATACCACATGTACAGAAAAACACAATAAAGGGAAACTAAGTGCTAGTTTACTTTCACAATGACTCACATATTGAGGATTTTTTAACACCATCTGTGCTGCAAAACCACACAAATAGTACACAATAGTGAGGTAGAGACGCAAAGAAAGAATGTGGGGTTTCATTTTAGCATTTAATACATCCTGTCAGGATGTGTGTAATATGTCACTATGAGTGCTAATGTGCATAGGTGTGTTTCTTTGTGTGTCCATTAGCATCCTGTCCCTGTAACCTTGTAAGCATAATGAAAACCACTGCCTGTGTATCATCTATTAAACTAGTATCCTCAGGTTATGATTAGGGCCACTGAGGTCTTTATCTCCACAATCAAGTCGGAGCAAAAAATTATACAATGACAGTAATCCTTACAAGCATAAATTAATGTTTGTGGTTTAAAAAATTACATAATTCAGCTGGTTAAAGACCACTTGCTTTAAGCTTTTCAAGATTTCTTTTTGATTCAGTTGATCTGCAGCAACCTGAACAATGAGCTCTTCATCAACCCTGTGGCCAACCTAGTGACATGTCAGCGACAAGAAAGACCCACTAACGACACAGTAATGACACAAGAGATCATGTGTTTAGCCTCCGGGGAAGCATTAGTATTTTTTCTAGCTTTGAAAAAAGGCTTTCTGCAGCAGCTAAAGGAAAGCAACACAATAAGCAATAGCACTAGAGCTTATGTGCACTCCAGGATATTTAGTGCCTTTGTTCCTGCAAGGATGGATCACTTCACAGACTGTGTGATGACTGGACAATTGCATCTTAGTATTCAAAACATGTTGTGAGCAGAACAAGGGGTAATAACCGATAAATGCCTTGATTCTGTGGAGACCAGTATATTGCTGCTATAATAAATTGCATCAGGGGTTAACAGAATCCAACACAGGCAGGAAGGATTTTTAGAATATTAGATTTGTTTGTTATAGTTAACCTTAATTTACCCCCATTTATTCTCCTCGGGTCAGAAATAGAGGTGCAGCGGCTCTTAGATCCTTTTTCTATTTTCTGCGAGGCGACTGAGATGTAATTCTTTTTGAGTATATCATGCTCAATTAAAAGCCGTGAACTCATAATGAAAAATCCCATGACCCAGCATAACGAGAGAACAAAGTCTCTCATGCAGTTGAGTGCCATATCATATATGAGAATTTCTGTTTTTATACACATCTCTTGTTTGTACACAAGTCTACTTTGATCCAATCCAGCAAAAAAAAAGCCATCAAAACTGTGTAACAAGCACATTTTCAATTGTGCTGCAACAGCTCAACACTACCAGCAATAACGTCAGTCAATAGCTATTAAACATTAAAAACATGTCAAAGGGAACAACTTCACAATCTCAAGCCAAAGACAAAATGCTGGTATCAGCAAGTAAGCGTAGAGGGAGCAGGCAATACTTACAAAAACCTAACTTGTAATGTGAAGACAGTTTATTCATTTATAGCTAGATTATCTAATTGGATGCTGCATCCTTAAATTATAAGATATATAATTTGTCGACATGAATATACTAATGTCCCTTGGTACAAGTTTCTACAGAGAGCGATGAGAGCTCTGAGCAGAGACCAGAGCCTCTTTGCTATAAACAGCATCACGCTCAGTCACTTAACAACACAAAAGGCCGTGTGTGCTGTAGCAGCTTGGTATCTACACAGAAAGTTAACAAAGTTAAAGCCCAACACTTAGATAAATGTCACAAGTTTGTCAAATTTAAACAGTGCACATGACAATATTGTAAAAGACCAGGCCAATTCTAAAAGCTGCAGCATTACGGTTTGGTAGAGCAATTAAATGGACGAAGCTAAGTAATCAGCGGTCAAAGTTTTGGCGGGCATGGTCAGCTGAACAGTCAGCTGAGAGATTTAGCAGTCTGATCAGCCGTCAGCTGATCGGGGGCCCTGCTGATGATGCTGATGCCTGCCAGAAATACCCTTATTTGTATTCTTTAGAAAGAAATGGTTGAACCTTTGGTTACAAGCAGGAAGTGGAGAAAAAAATTGTATGGAATAAAATTGAGTCAAATAATTTGACTGACATTTGAATTTGAGCATCATATCCTTTGACAGCCCCATGCTTTGTGTAAATTAGCCCAGATTATCTGAATATCTGGATGACATTGTTGCAGTGTTCTTCCAAAGTAGATGAGAGGCTTAATCCAAAGCTTAAAGCTCATATGTAGAGTCATCAAATGTGTGAAACATTGGTTGACCATTTAACCCTTCAGACTCACCATATGATGAGACCTGTGATGACAGCAGACCAGGTGAGACAGCAGGTATCAGGCCTTTTGGTGTCTTCATCTATGTCTCTGCGGCAGCAACACATGCAGACCAGGCATACCGCCACAACCAGCAGGCTCAGACCCAGACCCACTGCACCAACACATGCTAGAAATATCAGAGACTGAGGGCAGGAAAGTGGAGAGAGAAAAGAGGCAACACATTTCATCAGTTGAAGTCAAGGCTAAGAACTTTTCAGCAGATTATATCCACAAATATCTCTAAAGAGGCAGACAGCTGGTCTTGAGATGTCAGGCTGCGTGACCCTGCCACCCAAAAAGGTTGACAGCCTGAGTGAAAACAACCCACCACTATCAGACAACACTCATGCGTAAAGATATTGTTGAGGTTAGCGTGTAGCTACCTCATCCAATTATCATCATCATCATCATCATCATCATCACTGCTCACTGCTCACTGCAGCAAAAGGGGACAGAAACATAGACGTCTGAGGTCTTGGGGCGAAAAAAGCCAACAGAGAATGTTGACTTTTCTGCCACAGCAGAACTTGGACTGTGGCTCAGAGGGAAACAGAAGTGATCCAGGGCTGTGGGAGGGGAAAATCATGTGACACAATGGCTTTCATTCGGTCTTGTGATTTCTGAGTGTACAAAATAGTCAAAGCCTGAAGGATGGAGAGAAACACTCTATAGAGAAGCTGGGAATGCTGTATTAGAAAATATGTACATGAAACACAGACTATTTCATTATAAATCCCCACAGTGCTTTTTTTTTTTGAATTGTCTGCAAAGCTGTTATCAGTACATAGAGTTTACAGAAATATAGAATTGGCAGCATGCTCCAAGGCAGACAAAAATATGGCATTGTTTATTTGCATCAGATCATATTTGGGGGAAAATTTCTTGCTTGACATTTAGGGGAAATCCTGTTTTTTTTTCTTACAGACAAGTCATATGACCATTTAGTCATAGTTCTCAGTAGCTTATTTCCCAATACATATATATGCTTTTAAATATAGCAGAAACATCAATTGATAGGTTTGTCTTTACAGCAGCCAACCATTTAAAAAGTGTCTACACTGCTGCACAAACATTGATAATGGAAACAAAAAGTCCCAACTGGGGCTCCCGTAGTCTTTATCATCACTGAGGGGCATTACATTTAGTGGACTCAAATTCAAAACATGGAGCTCTATGTTAGTTTAAAGACAAGAGAACAGCATGACATTGGTTTTACTTGCAAATACTTGGCACTCTTGTTTTAGTGCCCGCAAGTTCAGAAAGTCTGGGTCTGGCTGACTAAGCAGAGCTGTTCCTTGAGTACGATGTCTGTGACTAATTATTGCATTTAGATGACATTGACACTGTGGCTGAATTTAAATGACATTCTTTTGCATATTCTTTGCATAGTCCTTCATTATTCAAACTCTGTTTCAAGCTCTGTCATACTGAGCCTTATTTTGTACTATATAGTGCACAGGATGAGTGAACAAGCATACAGTAATAAATACTGTATTGCTGGGGTGTGGATGAACATTACTTTGCAAACCAAGATAAATGGTGGCCTTAAAAAAAAAATACCAATCATGCTTGAATATGAATGTAACTGCACAGGAAAAAATACACTTGAGTAAGATTGATTGTGTTTTAAACGAAATAGGTCAATACAGACACGGACCCAGCTGAGATGACCTTCTTTAACTGGCATCCAAAACCTTACTCCAATAATTTACTAATCATCGATTTTTGAGGACACCTTTGATGAGTCAAGAGTCGCAGTGTGTGGAATCTACAGTGGTTTCAACCCTGGTTAGATTTTCTGTCACTATAACTCTGTTTCAGGCCCTTCATTCTGCTACTTCCACTCTCTTCTCTAATTTTCCACTCCATTGTTTTGTAATTAGACAGGCAGGCACTTCAATTTCCACAGGCTGCAATGCCATAACAAGGGAGAGGATGCATGAGAAGGAGGAGGAAAGAGAAACAGAAAACAACTACAGTGTCTGCGGTAATTGACCGGGAGGTCATTGATCTTTTATCTTCCCAAAAGGATGTTTGTATAAAGTAGGTTTAAGTATGTATGCCTGTCTAATTTATTTAAACAGCAAACAACAAGCACTAGGAAATGTTTCTGTAGCTGTTCTACACTTCCTACTTTCCTCAAAAGACAACAGATGAACATGTCAAATGACGAACATGAATTATTCTCAGGCTTGAGGGGCTGTGTGAGCCTTATGGACTACCAACAGTGTCTGTGACGCCGCTGTGGCTATCTTCACTCCTCGCTGACTAGTGTTCAGCTGTGCCAGTGTGACACTGCTGGGATTCAATGAGCCACATGGACCTTGATACATGAAGAGAAAGGCACATTAAAGGAAACGAGCCAGAGCTCAGAGATCCTTGGTAACGGCTTCTTCGTAAATAAATGGGGCAAAAAGGAACAAGCAGTGCCACATGGAAGAGCCCTTACAGTACAGTAGTACAGTCATTTTTTTTTCTTACACACATACACACACACACACACACACACACACACACACACACTTATAAACTCATTCATAGTTCTTGGGGAGGACCGTTGTAATTTTGTAATATTACCCAGACTGTGCTGTCATGAGTCGTTCCAAGTTGAAAATGAAATCTGTATGCAATGTTATCATTCAGTAAACCAATATGTCTAAAACATTTTTCAAAATTAGATTTGGAAACAGCTATATCTGTCAACCAACAAATAAACAATAAATCAAAGAGTGCGGTGTTGATCGTTTGTCTCATACAAACTTCATTAGTGAGTTTTAATTAAATTTACGCCTGTCAAACTATGCTGTTGTGATATCATGTGACTCATTTGTACTGTACACTGTGTGAGAATAAATCCAAGCTCTTTGTAGACAAATAACAAATCCAAATCTTATATGGCAAGAGTCAAACAGACAAGAAGTGAAGAAAATTAAGCCCAAAACATGAAGGCATAATATATAACAGCGATAATGAAGTGATTGACTGCAGATGGAAAACTATGGCAACAACTGAGCATGAAAAACCCATATGTTTTTCCCCATCCCACAGCCCATTTTATCTATAATGACTCTGGTCCTGCAGCCCACAGTCAGTCCCCATCACTAAACATGACAGTTTGGGACATTCACATGGCCTCAAATTGCCATAAATGTACTCTGGGGAAATTGAAATACTTAATTTGAAAAAAAAAAAATCTTTACACTGTGAAAAATAGGCCTCATACAATCCAATTTCTCTTGGAATAAAATCATGGAAAGGATTGGGGGAAAGAGCAGAACACACCCATCTCTTACATGGAGTAGGTGCGATGGTTTTTACCTTTTTAATTTAGCTAAAGATACTAACAAGACTGTATAAAAAAGTACATAACATACAATATACATGTTAAAGCTGAGTGTTCAAGAGTAATAAAGACTATAACGGAGGGTTAGTAGTGTCCCTCTACGCAGTGTGTGCAAACTTGCAGAAATATAGATACATGTTGTTTATTACCCGAAATAGTATACAGTCCAGTTAATACAGGTCATGTGTTATCATGTGAGAACTACAGTACAGTATGGGCTCTTACTTCCTGACATTGAGACCAACACTTTGAGGGCGCTACACTGATGCATCACAGAGACAGAAGAGAGAAAAAGACAGCGTTTATCACACAACACAGCAGTTTGTCTAAAACAACTTTTTGTTTGAATCTGAATCTAAATACGTTGTTTACCACTGGCAGTGGTCCACAGGAGCTCTGATTTTTCTGATGCGATTCTTTTGAAACTACGTGCGCTTTTACGCGCAAGTACATTTACCAACCTGCTGATAGCTCGCCTCCTCCGGCTTGAAAGTGTTGTCGACCGGCTGGAAAAATAAATTGAAGTGGGGGAAATTGTGCAGCCAGTATGTCCACCACGGAGCAACGTAATCAAGTCTTGCAGTGGCCATTCCTGCTTGAAAAGTCAGTCCACCGAACCACTGACAGCGCGCTTTCTTTCGAGATCTTGACAATCAAATATTCCCAGGTTTTGTGAAAAATAAAAAATAAATAAAATCAACGCGACTTTAGTAGAGGTTAAAATTACCACAGAACATTATTGGGTAAGTTCTTCTTTTGCCATGACACCTTCAGAACCGGACAGATTGTCACTACTTCTCACTCCAGTTCCCATAGTTCTGTGTCATCTGTAAGTTGCGCAACTACTAAAACATATACAGCTTCAGTGCGGGCCAAGCGTTTGTATCCAAGACACGGGATCGAGTGACGGTATGAACCTTCCTCCTACAGAGAAGGCGTGACAAACACTTCTCAGTCAAGTGGGCCAGGCCACGGCATACTTTAAATTATGAAAAGTAAATAAGAATACGTGAACCCTCAGCACTGAAAACATGATCAAACACCGAAGAGATGAGCTGCGTGTGGATGTCAATGGCCTGTGCCAACTTCTCCCCATTGAAAATCTAAATACTGATTACACAATAAAATTGAGTCCCATAAAAAAAAGAAGCTCTGCACTCTGGCCTCGACGTGCAGCAGCATTTGGCGCAAAGAAGCAGGGGTGTTAAGTACACTATTTATGACTTCTGCTGTTAATGTCTGACCTCTTGTGGACAATGAGGCGCACTGAGGTGAACAGTAATGATCATGGTAATGTGATGCTGCAGACATTAGTGCTGTATGTTGGCTTCTATGCTTTTATTTACAGGGTAGCGCTTTTCTTTTCCAAAGTAGAATTTACACCTGTATCAGATTCACCACATTCACTGTATTAAACGTGCAGGATCCTATTTTGGTGTCGTGTGCAGAAACACATTTAAACTCATTGTCAAATGCCAGCACGTATTCTAAGGCTAAGGCGTGATGTATGTGACCCGGTAAACGACTATAGCACAGAAGTACACAGAAATTATTATTATAATTGATTATCATGTGAATTCATACCGGGCATACCTTGCATTTCATAGCAAGGCACACCGATGGTTACAGCTGTAGAGAGTAACAGTGCTGTATAGTGAGAGAGAGTGGCATTGGGTGGGATGTAAAACATGGAAAATACATTGAAGTAGGGTCATATGGACCTTAACTGGCGCTGGATACCAAGGTTTTTGAATTTGTACAAATGTAACCATGAAAGAGCAATTAGTGGCATGAGTGTATGAGTGGGAGTTTTGTGTTAAGACATGCAGTATTGTTCCCATTTCTAGTGATTGGGAATGAATAACATTGGTTATCAGGACTGTAAGGCTACTGAGGAAACATGTGGCTTTATCAGCTTCTGTGTGATGAGATCTGCCTCTGACTCACTCTGCATTTTCTTTTTTGTTAATTCATTTAGAAGAAAGCGTATGATACCTCTGGAAGTGCCTCCAGCATATCTGAATTAAATGGGCCACATTGAGATTTCAAATCTTATTTACAATGGAAACCCACAGCAAATACAGCAGATTCAGTATATGAACAGAACTCTTCAATGCCATCACTCAGTAGCCTAATGTATATGCCCTGGGTAATCAACCAAACAAAATACAATAAAAGTCCATTTGCAGAAAAGGTTCCGATGACAGATAAAAGGGAAGAGAATGTCATTTACATTTTTCCCAGAGGAAGAGTTGTTTTATCTACATGAAGTATATAGAGTGGTTTCCTTGCAAGCTAAACCATCTTGATATCATATGGCATGGGCTACCGCTGCAATTATATGGATGCTTTGATGCACCTCCACAACCAGAGTAAAAAAAAGAGTGTGCCCTGAGTCTGAATACTATGAGTAGGTAATACTTGAAAGACACTGTATGAATATGAATTCTTGACTATGCTCTGCTTTCACAAACAGTTGGATATGGTGCCAGGAAACTCTTTGGTGATTGCAGTGCCAATCACTCTGGGGACCAATGTGAAAAAGGGAATGGCATGAATACAAGCACCTCTGTCTGTGTCTCTTTAATTCAAGCCACATGTATCAAGCCCCCTTGCCTGCTGTTCATTTATTCTTGTTATCTCAGTGCAGACAAAAAATACCAGACTCACAAATCACATTGACGCCAGTGTGAACTTGTACCCTAAGGATGTATGTCGTTAAGCCACAAACTCCACCATAGTCTTATTTCTTAATACTTGTTTGTCAGTCCAATTCATGTTCTGGGTCTAATTAAACTCAGCTCTGAGTGTACCTTTGTAAATTCATGTTTAAAATATTCTAAAACACTGCTGGGGTTTAGTAGAGGATTCACTATAAATGTACCTAGTTGTGGCTTAAAGAGCTTTGGATAAAAGCCAACACCAATTGGGAAATGGTTAAAATGTTCATCCACCACTTATACACGGACAATGAAGCTAGACCATTAGGTGGCAGCCCAGCACTTTTCTGCAAAGCCTAGACCTTCTACTGTTCACTGTCCAGTGGTGTCCTCTGTTTAGATATGTGTGAAGAACACAATCTCAACCCATCATTGCACAGAGCTCCTTTGGGCATAATTCTGGCAATAAAGTGAGATATAATCTTAATGAACTCTGACTTATAGATCAGATCCACTACTCTCTTGAAATAATCTCTGGGGTCAGCAGTTTGGGCCTTGATGCTACAGGAAAGAAATATCAAAGAGGACTTTGAAGTCAAGCAACTTAGACTTTACCGTGAACCTCAAAGCGGGCAGTGAAGAAATAAAGTCATATAGTGAGTGACAGGTCTCAAGGTCAGTAGTGCTCCAACAGCTCTATTGGAATGTTTTACAGAGGGTAAAAAAACCTGCAAAATATTCAATCGTGGGCCAAATATTCCTTTCGGAGCAGGTGATACTCTGACCTTGATTTCTGTGGGCAACCACATTTCACCCAGAGCTGACTGGCGCTGCCTTGAGAATAATGTCACACCCCTGACAGGAATTACAGAAATAGAGGACTTTTCGTTAAACCTGCTTTTTTCATAATGTGTAGAATAAGAAATAGTATGAGATGCCTTGGTACGGACACATCTTGGATATGTGCAGTGGTTTGCAAATGCTATTTTTATGAAAAAAGGAGAAAAAAACAACACTTATCACAGCCCTTGTTATGGTTGCTGCTTCTTCCTCATCATGTGCTCAAGTGTCCTCAACAAGCGCTGAATTTACCTCCTGATTGACTGTCTCCATAACAATTACAGGGATGATTGGTTCATTTAAAAGTGTTTTGAAGAGCCTCGTGTCTACATCCTATACTACTGGGCTCCTTCCAAGCCATAACAGTTACTGCTCAGTAGAATGTGGAAATGTGTTGTATTGGACTTTTCCTCCTTCATGGTTATTGCTTTTTTGGATTTGTGACTCAAATCCCCTTGCTCTATTTTGAGTGATTTATACATAGGAATGAAGATTTATGCCTGAGAGCTCAATGTGCCGGTATTATCCAATCAAACTGGGCTGCTCAGTGGCTCCTGAGATTGCATTAAAGTGTAATATCAATGCAGCAATCCGTGGGATATTGCCACTTTGAAACACCCAGTGTCCCTCCGATGCTATAGCCGCATGTTATGATCAGGGGGATTTGTCTATTTAGGTAATGTTCCATGGAGAAGATTGCTTTGGTAAATTAATCAAAAGTTGCCTACAATGTTTCATTTATTTTGATCAATGATTGGATGGAGAAAAAAAAATGAAACGCCAAAGCAGTGCAGGTGACCTGAAAATAAACAAATAAAAGCAAGGGGAATAACCAGATTACAATATGTCTCTGTCCATACAGTAAATTAAATAGAACAGAGTCCCTGGAATTTATTTCCTAAAGAGTGTCCTCATTGCAAAAGAAAGTACATTTATTTATTTTTATGTCTCGCCTTAAGTTTCTTTAGACATAATGCAATGCAAAATTGCAGCGATTAATTGCTGACATGAGCCACTATCTCCAAACAGCGACAGAATGACCAAGGCTCAGTAAGCACTTTGTGTGAAGGTGCTCTACTGAAGCTGAATTTAAACACCTCTTAACCATTTTTACCCTCAGAAAGTTAGAAAAAAGTGTAGAAGTAAATTCTTCAGTATAGTGTTACAGCTTTGCAAAGTGCTACGAGGGGTTCTTTGCTAGTCTTTGGCCAAAACATATAAACTTTATTATTAACTGTACAGTTAATTTCTTTCTGACAAAAAGACTGCCTTGAACCTTTGTCTTCCATTTGTATTTACTGTACAAGTCTGTTGTGTGCAAATGCTTGGGGCCCAAATGAAACCTTTGGAGTGCGAAGCATTCAGCATTGTCGTACCGAGAGCTATCCCTCCACTGGCGTACACATGTTGACTATTCTACTCTGCTTGGTTTTTCAAACCTGTGTAAGGTTACACATTTAAAATGAGAATCTCAGCCATCGGAGCTACTGTATGTGAGACAGCAGTTTCTATGTCATGATTATACTATTTTATACAGCCACCCAGTGCTGTAAGGGCTATTTCATGCAGTAATGATTTTTGTGAGGAGAAAAAACTAAAGCAACAATGGCACATTTGTACTTTTTGTATTCCCTTGCAGGAAAATGGCTTTCTTAGCATGCAATTTATCCAATTACGGATTCACAGCAGTGCGAAGTCGACCATATGATACAGCCTTAGTCTATTTTTCAGCTTTCGGAGCAAATCCAATCATTCCAAATGGTTGCTGATGGTAATAATTGCAACTGCATTGTATTGAAAGTGAGTCCATGGAGTGGAAACAAACAAAGTACATGAGGAAAAGGAAAGGTTACCCTCTAAAGATGAGGTAATTGAAGAGCCCGACCCCAGGCCCTCTAACCCTCATCCAAGACCTCTAATACTGTCACCTCAGCCCCTGGCTGGCCTCCAGCATGCTCCCTAGGGCCAGAAACAGAAATCTTTGCATGATATTTTTGAGTGTCTGCCTAACCTTGTTTTACCTCCCTGTCAAATTCCCTTTGTTGCTTGACTTTTTCATGTTCAAACTGTAACATTAGCAGTTCCCTTTGTTGTTCAAATGTTAGAGCCACCGGGTTGACTACTGGAGAACTAAGAGTTGCTTACACATATCCTCAGTTACCAGTATTCTAACTTCCAACAATTTGTTTTTCATCGCATTTCATGCTTCAATAGCATAGCGCTCTGCCATGGTTTAGTAGTTCTTTTGTACTCTCTCAAATAGCTCTTCAGAGGGGGACTTTAAAACTTCTAACAAAGAAACAAAGAAAACAAAGATTACCTACCTTAACTTAAGCCTTCAGGCAGTTACCGGTAAGAGGTATTCAATCACAAAAATCAGTGAGACTGAAAAACACCTGCTATGCAGCCGCTATCAAAAACCCACGGCCACATTGCTTCACCCATCACCACCACGTAACAGTTGACACCTTTTATCCCCTAAGAACCCATGGGATAAACCTACCATGGGGAAGAGACTCCAAACAAAAGGCTAAACTTAAGGCCCAAAAGTCATTGTGAACCCATCAAATACTACCACTGAGCATCAGACTGACAAAAGCTTCCTCATCCCCAAACAATATCCCCAAAACAATTATCAAATTTTGCATCCCAGTTCAGTTACCCAGAAAGAAAGTGCAAACAAACTGCCAAATTAGAAGAGGCTTACTCAAATGTTATTCCTTTCATTATCGGAGTGTCACGAGCTATCTCACAAAAAGAGGGAGATAATACAAAGGTTGAAAGGCAAAAAGTATCACAAATTAGTAAAGAATGTCATTTAACAAACACATATTGAGGTGTGACCAATCAGTACATCGATGATGTAAGTCCTGGGAGTAAAGAATAGTGCCAGATAGTGTTGCATGCTAAAAGGAAAAACAAACAAACGACCATGTGGGAGAGAGAGGGAGGTTTGTAGGCGTGTCCTCATTAGCCCAGGTGTGCCAGCACACTGACCTGCAAAGGGGAGGAGAAAACAAACACAGGGCAGGCTCCATACTGGAGAAGAAAGCTCAAACCTGTCTGTAGTTCTCAAGTAAACTCAAGAAAACAAAATTCCTGTGCTAAGTTCTTGTTGACTTTTTGCAAAGGAGCAAAAGAAAGCAACTGGAAACATTACATTGGATGTGGTTCCCATCTAGCGAGCACATCGGTGATATCGGTGAGATGAGGTGCCTGCAGCTTCTTTCCTTTGGCTTTGAGAAATTAGTAAATTCATCCTTCACCCTAAAGGTCTTTTTTCATGTGTTTTTTCTTATGCAACAAAATACTACTGCAAACACCATTTCGTTGGGCAACTCTGTTTTTTACAATGCATGGACGTGCGGTCAGGTGAGGCAGAGCAAGTAAAAAACAAATAATGATAAAATAAAATAAATATTAACATTTCTCTACTGATCTGTGCTATAAATGTAATTTCGGTATGATTCCAATCATTTCAAGCATTTTTATAATCAAAATCTCTGAATTAGCGCATGTCCTGTTCAAACAGAGGAGACACGTGAGGTGAGGCAGCGACGAGCTGTTCCTCACCTCAGATTGCGCAATCCCTCACAAACTGGGTTGAGCGCGTGCCTTTTGCTTTCTCATTGTTTGTCACCACTGTAATATTTGTAGACACTTTTATTACATGTCCTTTCTTTCCATAGAATAGGTCATGTATTTCACGTCTGTGTTGAACATATTTAGTGTTGCTGATCTGACAGAAACCGCAGTGAAAAAGCACAGAGAGGCAAACACTACTCTGCCTCAAAGAAAAGGGCGTGCGAGAGCCCCTGTGTCGGGTTTATGCTTGTTCTGTCGTTGCTCTTCTTCTACACTTCTCTTCTTCTACACTTCTCTTCTTCTTCTTATATTTTGCTTTGACCACAAAAATGTAAGATTGTATATCCAAGCTTAAAAAATTCTCAAAAACAAGGAAATATGACCAAATCAACAGCAGTTCAACGTCGGACAGGTAAAGTAAGCTTTTATGTGTTTGTGTTCTCTTTATACATCCGGGGTTGTTACGCACATTATTGCGGAATCTCACGATTTTCGCGGATGGCGCCCGCGAGCGCTCCGCTTCTGAAACGCTCCCGGTGGGGCAGGTCGCGACGCACACGCTCCCGGTGGAATCAAATATGTATCTTACCTATGTGTGTGTAAATAATGCTGATATGAAAAACAACGAGTAGTCAATGTGCAAGTTGCCAATTGAATGGTGATTTAAGCTTCTCTATTGGGTTCATATATTTGTAAATCTGATTTATGTAATGTCAGTGCCTCACCAGCCACCAACCTCACCGCACCTCACTGCTACAATGACAATGAATGATGCTTGCAACCTTGTAATGAACTGATGATCATCTGCTGCTTATCAATGCTACATCATATTATATTAAGAGACTCTCTGCTCCAAGCTACACATTTTTGCGAGTTTAATATTCTTAAGTTCATAATTATCTGCTGCTGATGTGACTCTGCTTGATGCTGCATATCAAGTGGGGAGCAGCATTTAGATTTATACATCTTATTTCATTACACATAGCTCCTTGCGCTTTGGTTAAACACTCATGAGTTTGTCTTGTAAAGTGTCTCCTAAATTGACCTCATATCCCATTGATACTAACATATGGGACTTCCATCATACTTGCACCTTAGAACACATTTTCATAAATAGAAAAAAAGAGTGAAATTGTACCTCATTGTAGCTGGAGGAAGTACTGTTGGATCCCAGGTAGAAGCAGTGTCCTTGTTGATGCTGATGATGAGTCCTCCTCCAGGAAGGAACTCAGCCAACTTCACACAAGGCTAACTGAAGAGGGCTGTATCACATAATTAAATCATCTCTCCATCAATGACACCTCTCAGCCTCACACAAACACATTTTTTAGAGAATAGGCAAAATCGCAGAGGTCCATTCAGGTTGGCAACTTTTCCAATACCCGCTATTGAATAACCAAGAGTGCCCATGCGCACTCGAACGCTAGACAATGGTACAAATGAGCGCATTACAGTGGCACATGGGTAATGCATTCCAAACAGCTGACAACCATTACACATAATGGCCCCGCTAAGGACAAGGTCTCATTAAAGACTGGTTTGTGATACATGTGACAAACAATTCCGGGGTCCAAGTGTAGAGAATGCCGTTGGGAAGTGAAGGTGGTGTGTGAGAGAGAAATTATTACATCATTACAGATAAATATAATGAATGGGGGGAGTGGTGATGGTGGTGGGGGCTCTTGAATCATTACCACAAGCAGGGGCTGTGGATCTAAAGTATTCCATAGTAGATAATGTACTCTCAAAACTGCTGATATACTTCAATGAGTTTAATCACTGAATTTTAAGTAGTTTTGTCAGTGTTTAAAATGCAACGTATTGTAAAATTTGAATAGCTAAAAATTCAAATCAATGGAGTGTAAAGTCAGTGGGTAATTAGACAGATAGGGTTCCTGGAGGAATAATGTCCAATTGTTTAAAGGATGTGGAGGGAATACATAAAGCCACAGTGGGGGAAATTAAACACTGTATTTGGATAATAAATTCCACTCTCATTCTAGGACAATAAACAAAGGAACATTTGGTGAAAGCTTTGATATCAATCTCTCTGTGCATCTTGAAGAATTGTCAAGATAACATACTCAAGATATTGTCCATTTGCCTTGCACATGAAGTGCAAGGTCATGAAGGGCAGACCGTGTTGTCCTACATGGCATATTTTGCATTCTGTGGCTATTTAATTGTCTCTCAAAAGGTTGTACTTTCTATTTGGCAGTGAAGAAGCTGGAGAGTGGGGGAGATTGATTTAGTGTGCTTCAGCTACATGGAATGCTTTTGTGTCTGGAGTTGCAATTTAGGTTTAGAAGACAGAGGGGCTGCAATCAGGAGGAGGTGGTAATCATTTTTTCTTGTTTATGTGTGTGTGTGTGTGTGTGTGTGTGCGTGTTTACTTGTACATCTGTCTTTGTGAGGACCCATTTTAGTTTAGACCCTCAGAGTGAGGATATTCTGGAAAGTTTGGAAATTTTGGCCGGTCCTCACTTCGTCAGAGGCCTGTTTGAGGGTTCAGACTAGGTTTTAAGGTTCAGGTTGGAATTAGGTTTAGGTTAGGGTAAGGGTACGGGTTTGGCATTTAGTTGTCATGGTTAAGGTCAGGGTAAGGAGCTAGGGAATGAATTATGTCAACGAGTGTCCTCCTGACAAAGGTGTGTGTGTGTGTGTGTGTGTGTGTGTGTGTGTGTGTGTGTGTGTGTGTGTGTGTGTGTGTGCGCGCGCACGTCTTGACGCTTGGTGTTGTCGGATGGATTCACTTGGTCACTGAGTAATGATAGGTTTGTGCAGTTTGTCAGCCTGAACATTTGCCCTTGTACGAGGTTTCTCAAAAAGTTTCCCTGAGCACTCCATTACAGCTTGAGGACAGTTGAACCAGCTGGTTCTTCATTAGTTTTAGACAACACAGGTTTTTGGCGGGCGCTGTTAGTGCGGAACATGTTTTCACCGAGCGCCATGATCCTGTGAATGAGAGAAAGAAGATAGATGAGCATCAGCTAAAGAGTTAGTTTTCACCTTGAACACACCATCACTCATCTTGACTAATTCTCAGGTTCATGCTGTACATGCCGTCAAAGCACTGCTGCATGTCTGGCATACAACTAAAAGATCCATCACTAAATTGGATTCTACAATCCCACAGAGAATCAAACAGAGCTGTGTATTCTTTCTTGGAAGGGATTATCATTGTGTCTATGGAAAAGTCGAAATCTAAAAAATATAAATATAGAGTTAAAAGGCAGACCTTCTCTTCTACGGAACAGCTGAATAAGATGCTGACAAGGCCCTGATTTAGTTCCTCCTTGACTGACAAGGTGTGTGCTTCATTGTAATTACTACAAAGCACAGGAGAGGCTGCATGGACATGCCTGGTGGAAGTTTCCTGGAAGTCGTCCGGTGGGGTAGACAGCTACGACCTGGAGTGCTGGCAGCCCCACAATACACATCTCCAGACTGAGTGAAGAGCAGGTGGCACTGTAAGCACCCGGTCTGCTATTAATTCATGCAACTGTCTGGAAAATGAGCTTGTGATGTGAGCGAGAGCAAGTGAGAGCACAGTTCTTCAATCTTTACAGCTGTGTTTCAAATTGATGGACCAAAAGCACAGCTGGAGAATGAGAGCTTCTCATGAAAGTAGGCAACACTATGTATGACCCGTCTCCATAGCAGTGGGACACCAGCACTGTATATTTTTCACAGTGTTCAACACGGTGCCCATTGCTGCTTATTTACTCTGTAGGTCTCAGTCACCCTGCTGATGTCCAGTCTAATCAGATGGGCAGAGCTAACACAGGGATAAACCACTATAGGCTATAGGCCCATAACGCAATGACAACAATGTGGGCTCCCATGTGAGCCCCTGAAGCCAAGGCTTCCTCTCCTGCCCCTAATTATAGCAGATGTGTGGTATATACAGGGACAGGACACAACAGGAGTGACACACACTGCACATAAACTAGACCGTGAAATAGACGGGGTGCCTGCAGATTGGCTAGGAACTGTAGAGGTAGTTTATTGTGTGTGAATGTGTGAGGATGAGATGGGAGGAACTGATTTTCATTTAATGACCAGCTGTGCGATGTGGACTCCTACCAACCCATCCAGAAACATGGGCATCCACACACTGATGGTGGGGGCTTGAAGGATAATAATATTTTGGCTCTCACAGACATGAATGAATGAATGGTGAATTTGTCACTGAAGACTGTTGGGTGAAGAGTGATCCCACTCCACTGATGGAGGGCCTTAAATCTGCTGCTCCCATCAACCTCACTATGTATTCACATTCTATGAGCTCTAATTAAATTATAAAGACTACAACATATGATTGTAAGTCATATACGTATACAGTGTGTCTGTTTAGCAACCCTGCAAAAATGGACTTGTTTTTCTTCCCGGGGGGAGCAGACACAAGTTGTAAACACAACAAGCACCTTTCAAAATTTACACATTTCAAACAATCTTTTTCCACATGGTTTTGTTTTTGTATCTGCAGTCGTGTTTCTGTCCACCAGGCTAATTTACCAGCCTTCTTTTAGCTCTGTTATGGTCTCCACCAAAAGAGAAATATCTCTGTCTTTAGCTCCACTATGTTCACTGGCTAACTGTGTCCGTCTGCTGTTTGGTGCTGAGCTGGTAGTGTGGATGTTTCGAGGTTATACGCTGCCGCTGTAGCCGAAGATGACACTATGAGAGCCTTAAAAAAGCGTTCTCTGTATTCCCTCACGTATCTGAGAGTTTCCATGAACAGGGTCAAAACAAACATCAGTTAAATCTATTTAATCATTCTTCATTAAAAAGGCATTTTATGTTCATCATCTAGAGCTTAATGACATTAATTAGTGTGAATATATATGTATTTATTATTTATTATTTTGTCTTCATTAAGTTTTTTGGTTAACTACCACTCCTGCATGGTTGTGACCTATAGAAACTATCCAAATCTCAAACACATTATAAAAGCAGGCTTGTTAACGATTAAAACTGACCAATGGATACAAGACCTCATTAAAGCGCCCCTGGGCTACGACATTTTCAAGGCTTTTTGAAGTCCTCTCCAGGACCAGCATGACTCAAATCTACATGAACATCAGTCACACTTAATTTGTATACTATATTATCTATAATGTATTACTTTCTCAACATTGTGTAATTTTACCTTTCAGTATAATTTGCAATATTGTTTCCATTTCATTTAATCTTATTCTTGTGCCGACAATCTCTGGCACAATAATTTCCTTGATTATTCAAGTTGTATCTTGTCTTGTCTCATCTCATCAATGCATCAACAATCGCTCTTAACTGCAGTTTAATTTCATGACTATTGCTGCACCAAATACAAGTCATGTAATATTTAAAAGCTCGATGGTGAGGCATACATATATAATACAGAAATTAGGTGCAGGCCGGCTCACCATGGGTCAATATTCATCCATCTCGTACATAATGCACACATATGCACGCTTACACAGACACACACACACACACACACACACACACACACACACACACACACAGTTTCTCAGTTAGTTATACAGCTGCTAAAAAAAAAAAAAAAATTCTCTTCTGGCAGGTTTTGTTGGAGTAAAAAAGTATTTACATGAGGAGAAACCTGTTGTACGCCTGGTTGAGCTTCTTCCTATGTTTTTTTTTTTTTTTTGGTGTAAGCCAACAGTATGAAACAGTTCAGAGGTCCAGACCAATAATGAGAGGATATAGGGTGACAGATCTCCAACAATGGCTTCATTAAGAAGGAGGTGTCAGTGTATATCACGCCTCTCTGCCATGAGAGGACCACCGAACCTTGTTGATCAGGGTACAATGGTGAGAACCATAAGTGAGATACAGAATCCACGGGTCTAAGAGTGGAACAGTTTGTCTATAGACGGCACCTCCATAATCCAAGACTGATAGATAAATGCTGTTCCTGTACAAGAAGTCAATTTTCTTTCCAAAGTTTACTGACAAGTTTGTCTATATGGAATTCAAACGCAAATTTCTCATCAAGCCAGATGCCAAGATATTTGTATTCTGTAACTCTCTAAATGCCAGACCCATTACCAATGGATATATGCAAATTAATGGAAGCAACATCTATGGCTCTTGAGAACAGCATGAATTTTGTTCTATTTTTTAAATATCAATTTAAATGGCTTGTCACACAGAGTCAGCAATGCAATAGACAATAGAGTCATTCACATAAAGATAATCTTGACAGCAACTAGAAAATGAGACAATCAATTAGTATTGATAGTAAATAAGACAGGACCCAGGATTGATCCCTGCGGCCTTGTGATGGGGAATAATTCTGACTGGGTACATATATATATATATATATATATATATATATATATATATATATATATATATATATATATAGCTGTATTTACCCTGTTTTAGTGCCTCTCTCTTTAAGCCTTCCTCCTGAAAAAGCCAAGTCGGAGAAAAATGTAGTGCACTATTTGCAAAGGTAGTTCTCAAGTTGTGGGCGGCATATTCTGATATGTGACATAGAAAGGGTGCCAAATCTGAATGGCCTGTGGAATCCTATGTTTTTTTTATATGGACAGCTGACAGAAATGACTGGGTTGTCTTATTTCACAGTGTGTGGGTTGGTAGGTAGTCCTGGTACCGAAATGTATGTTTGTAAGCACTGACAAGTTGTTCATGGCAAGTTCCTTTTAAATCACAGCACTAAACGAATGAGCAAACACTACAGAACAGTTAAGACTGTGACCTTGACTGCTATTTCCCATCAATCTAGCTGAAGAAGCAGGATCGTCCCCTAACAAGATCACAACTTTAATCTAATGACTTTGACTCTTGAGGCAAAGTGATCTGGCCGCATTTCTATAAAACATACACAACACTAAAACAACATTTTATCATCACCCACAAACAGACATCCCAACTGATCCATTCTTGCAAGAATCAATTTTAAACGTTTACTCTCATTGTCTTTCTTCAATTTGTCATATTACTTTTACCCTCTCTTCCTCTCGCTCCCTCTCAGGCATGACAACAAAGTCAGTTTGACAATCCCATAGGGTGCATTGTGCAGTTTGCTTCAAGTTTAGGTTGAGAGGCTTTTCCATTTGGCAGTCACTTAACGGGGACCCCTTCCCTCTTCCACCTGTGTTTGCCCTGTTCAGCAAGTTGGATTGCAGACCATGAGGCGGATGCACTGACTGTCAACGCAGAATGACAGTGTCCTGACCAGCGAGATTCCTTTGAAGCCAATGCCTTCGGGTCTGCCCCAGGGTTGTTGAGGCATGCTGGAGTCTGCCATAGGTGGAGGAGTCCTGCAGTCCCTCAGCTCATTTTGATTAATGGACCTCTCTCTGCCCCTGAGTGAGCAATTATCAGAGGGTAGGCAAAGTCGTTCATCACTGTAACTGAGCAGCGGGTCTCTTCCACTGTCGAAAGTCACACCTGCAGAGCTGGGTCTACATCCACATCCTCCAAATCCTCCTCATCCTCCTCCCCATCAACCAGGCTGCTTTCCCGTGTTTGACCAGCAGGGTCTGTCTATGAAGGGTCAGGGAGGTGGAGGCAGGTCTGTATGAGGTGCGCTACCCGCAGATCTGATTTCCCCAGGGTAATTGTTTAGCCTTGATCAAATTCAAGCCTGCACGTTACTGCGAGATCAAGTTACTACTCAGTTCTGTGGCACCAAGTCTGGAATTCACTCAACCTTTGCAACATGACTGGCGCATTTGTGAACAACCATCGTCCGTAGCTGTTTGTGGATGTGTTCAGCATACTAACTGTCCTCAACAGACTGAAAGAAAGCTACAGTTTTTCATTTCATAATACCAGGAATTACTAAATAACTACCTGTAATAATAAGAAAAACATGTCCTGTAAAATGGTTCATGTGTGAAAGAGTCTCTTTTATCGGATGTACAATTACAATCATTTTGATTTTCTGTTCAGTAGCTGAACTAACTCTGACTCTTCAATGATGCAGAACATATAACCGTTCTCTATTTTACAAATCATGTACAAACTAATATCAGAGTTTTCATTTACATACTCTCAATTTCTTCCAATGCAACATCCCACAATGCACTGTTAATTCTGCATTACTGGGATGCATTTGAGCCGGGAGGACATGTGTTTACAGAACTGGAAGTAATGGGACTGTCGGATTGCTGGGCTCATTGCAGCACTGTCATTGCTTTAATACATCTGCAATCCAAATTCCCCTCCCTAACAGTTAGAAATGCTGTTAACAAAATTGTTGTTCCTCCCAACTATTTACCTGCAATTTACCTGAATCTATTGGTCAATTATCAGTTTGTTTTCAGTCTAACCCCATTCCCTAATGTCTTTGGAGGAAGGCCAGAATCTGATTTCCCTTTAATGCTGTCTAATGGGCTGTCGACCTATACATTATGAATGCAAACCAACTGAATACAACCCGTCCCACCTTTGCTATTAGGGCCTTTTTCTATTCATTGATTTCTCTCTTTACTTTTAGCTAATGATTTTCTCTCGCTCCTTTTATGCATGCTGGTGAATCCATTGTAGACTCTACAAAAAGAGGATTTGGAATGCATTTGAAGTACAGAGATTTTGTTTGACCATCCTGTTATCAACGTGTAATCACTATTTATATGTCTGTATGAGTGTCTCTGTCTTTCCACCTGGGACGAGAGTGGGCAGGGCTGGCGTTTCATTTCACCCACGTTTTGAATACTAAGTGGCCAAAGAAATAATTAGATAAAAAAATTTTTTTTTTTACAAACTGTTGGTTTCTTATGCATTTCTTTTCTGTAGTTTATATTTTGAAGCGAGAAGGAAACAGTTTAAAGTAAATAACTTACTGGAGTGTGATAGCTACATCTCCACATGAGTAAAAGCTATTATAAGAAATCTGGTCAAGACATTTGCTGGTGTGCACTGGAAATGCTGAAATGTGTGTGCTGCCACCTTGTCCGCCTTCCATCTCACTCTTTTCCCCAATATCTCGCTGTCTGCATCTTTTGCCATTCCCTTGCCCTCCTTTTTTACCATCTCTGACTGTCTTCACCATCTACAGCTCACATCTTTATATCACTCCAATTTCAGCATGGTGAGATGGAAATTGAGTGGGAGGACTGGGTTGCAGGATAAGATGGAGGTCTCAGAGTGGACAAAAATAAAATCCAATTTCAGCCAAAAAAAAAACCTAATTGCTCCTCACCTGCCCAAATCTTCAGCCGGTCTCATCTGCGCATCTCTAGAATCTCAAAACCAAGCACACAGCAGGAGGGCAAGAGACAGACCATGCACCAACCCACCTCCACTCTCACAGCTGAGATTGGACACACACCATCAGTCTTTTTTTGCCCTTTTAAAACCACTACTTGCTTCATAGAGAGTGTACCAGGTGAAGCTGTGCTCCAAAATAATTTTTAATGCTCAAGGTTGCAAGACCAAACTTTTTGGGAGTGAAAAGAGGAGGGCACTCCAACGGGTTTCATACATTTTTTCAGACTGAGCGTTGTGATGACCAGCAGGTTGGACTTGGACAGATAAGGAGAAACAAGATCTTGTCCATTGAGATCACTTTGCATGCAGTAGGCATTGTGTCCATAGTGCTAATGATGGAGCAAAGCCTCTCACAGCAGTTATAGGCCTGTTTTAGCTATCAAAACACTATAAACCTCACAAGACCACGGCTAGGTAAGCTGACAGCTCAGTGGGAGTGTTGACGGGTGAACAGAGAACTGATGTTGAGAAAACTTAGCTGATAAACACAAAAAATAAAAAAGGGATTAAAGGTTTGAATAGGGTGTCTGTTTGGTTATCTTTTGCTTTTATAGATCTTTGCATCTGCAGGGTTACAAAGTGTGTGAGGATTTGTTGATAGAAGCTTTGTTGAATCAATTTCCGATTTAGTCTTCCAATCCCGTCTCTCATGTTGAGTTTTTTTGTACAACAACCTCCCAAAATGGGGAAAAACAGACATCTTCAGATATTTTTGGCCAGCAAAGTTAGGAGGCATCTACTTATTTTTGGAGGGTGAGCAATAAGGATCCTCCAGAGCTGTAATCTAGTTGACTGACAGCAGCACACAATGGCTTTCTCCACACCTTACCAGGAGACATTCAGTAAAAGCAATGCATTTCATGAGAAGAGAACAGAGACAGCGAGCGAGGTGAGAGAAATGCACTCAGCCACAAAGAGATAAGAAAGAGAAAAGAAGATGAAAGACAGCAAAGGTGTGAAAAAAATCCTCACAAGATCTTAAATTTTGTTCTTCCTGCTACACATTTTTTCGAGGTAGCTCCTCAAGTCATTTGGGGCCTAGCTCTGACTTTCTATTACTGTTACTATGGCGTGTGCCCATGTTCTGCTCATTGTAAATGAACACATCTTTCAAGACAAGCCCCATGAGAAAAGAGTATTTAAAGATATGGTGTCATTTATTTTGTAAAAGTCCACAGTGTGTAAGAAGAAGACTCAACCCAGGGTAAAGAAAAAAGGACAAATACTGCTCACACATTCATAAAAGACTCTTCCCTGAGGCTAAATAATAGGGTTTTTTAACAGCAATTAATTATTATTGCTAGTAGCAGATGTTATAATTAATAATACATCAATATCAAAATATGTAACGATAATAATTAAATTATGTATCATAAACCCATACATTTGTGTAAAAAAGTGAAGGGAAGTGTTGGCACACAGCTTCAGCTATAAGACGCAATTAGTTTAAGCAACAGAATTTAAAATAAAATTTAGGATGCCAACCAATTTTGGAAAAACAGCCAAAACTTCAAAATGTGATCGGTTGCTACAGAGATCTTGACATGGTGTACAGTGACTTATCATTTCATGTACACACATATCAAATGATCAAATGCTCTATAAGGGGAATATTTATTGAGCTGTTCACTACACTCTAAACTAAACAGACAAATTAATAAATAAATGAGGAATACAATTATGTATGAATGCACATGTGACTCAGTCAGTGACTGAAATCATTGATTGTTTATCAAATAAATTTGTCATTTGACATGTATTAGTCAAATTTAGTTTTAAAAGAGCAGTTGAGAATTTAAGAAGCATTTTATAATAGTTCTAATTTAAAGGAGATCCTAATTTTTGTCAAAAGCTTATTGATCAGTTCATTAATATCTCGATAAGTCTAGCATCTAGTATCTAAAGTTAACTTTTTACCTGACATCAAAGTTATTTAGCTTTAGTAACATCAATCTCATTCACATTTGAAAATGTATCGTATTCACCTGACAGTTCAGATATGCAGATGGGGGGTTAAGCTGTACAAAGTGGCCGCAGTTTGCCTCTGGGCAAATCGGCATTTTCAATCTGGTTGAATGTCACTTAGTGGTGTGTTTGGATTGCATTCTTCCATCTCTCCATCTGGTGACAGTTTGTTCTGCTTCCTCTGGTATCTTCTCTCTCTCTCTCTCTCTCTCTCTCTCTCTCTCTCTCTCTCTCTCTCTCTCATCTGATCATCCCTCATTGTAGCTACAGAGGTCATTATGGCATCTTTGCCATTATCAAAATGACTTTCATTTGAAAGTATTTTCTTTTAATGTCTCTTTCACTTTGTAGTTGCTGGAAAAAGCCTTTAGCTTGTTGGTGCATCACAGGTTGGAGCTGCAGGACATCTTAGACCGGATGGCCGTATAGTTGACGGGTCAGGAACACAAGGCCAGAACCAGAACCAGTCGAGCAATGACAGATCTGCTGCACAGGATTCAAAGTTCTTTAACTTTAGTTCTTTAGGAGCCCCCTCCTCAAGGCACACTATGGTCAGTAAAGCAAGATAAAGAATCGTATGACTGTAAAACAAAGATTAGAACCAATGCAAAAACAAACATATTAACATTTAAACAATTCAATTTGTAAATGGTTTACAAAGAAAGTGGCGATTTGTAAAAGTTAAGTAGATTAAAAATATATCTCCAAAATACAAGTATTAACTAAGAAATGGCATTGGTAAGCATTAAATTTCTGTTCAAGATCTCTGGAGCATGAACATAAAAGGATGAGCCTACTTAAGGTTTGATCTTCAGCATATGATGACGTATTATTTAGCATAAATATTTAAATTATATATAAATTGAAAATGACCAAAAGAAGAAAATAAAACTCAATTACAGATGTTTTTTGAGTTTCTAATTGTGTTAGTTCATAATCATCCTCATTATCATGTGTCTATGTTCTACATCCTTCTGCCATCATCATCATCATCATCATCATCATCATCATCACCAGCCACAAGTTCAATACTCTACTCTCTAGATATGTCAAGCAAATAAGTAGAAAATATAAGGTGAATGAAGAATATACCAATTGCCGTGGATTTACTGTAGATATTATAAATATTGACACAAAATTCCAGGAGGATAAGGTCAATTCAATGAGTAATGTAGGCAACGCAGTGTATCCTGTGAGTTTGAGAGGGATACAAATTTGAATTGGACTGAATGCACTGCAGAGATTTCAGATTGTACACTGTGTGCAACCACATTATATTTTTGTTTGCCTCAAAGTGCAAAACAATCTTGCAGACATCTAATGTGTGTTTTGAAGTACTGCTTGTATGGCAGGGTGAGGCCATTTCTACACTTCAGTTTAATCTACCAGATGTGAAAAAAAATGCAACGCTTTCAATTGGTTGATGTTAGGGAATCCTGTTTGTCTCTTTAAGAGTCCTGTACTGAAAAGCACAGATAAAGTAGTTGACTTTTTTTGTAACCAAACATCGGGATATACCAGAAATAAATCCATCCACATGAAATGAGGTGCAGCGTGGGGCTGGAAAGGTGACGACACGAGTGTTAAGCAGAGTACAGTCTGTGCCTTCACATAGAGGCGACCCTGGAACGCTGGTTTTGTTCACAGAGCTTTGTTCAGCCATGACAGCGGCGATAAGCTTGAGCTTATTGTGATGGCCATTGTTCTGAAAATAGAAAACATACACATTTGTAATACCTCTGGCAGTAGCATATCATGTTTTACATTATCTATGACTCAGTTCAAAATGAATATATTCAGTTTTCTTCCATTAGCCATTATACATTATTTATCTTCCCATAAAAAAGATTTCATGAACTTTGAACTTACAAATCTACATGTGCGCGCACCGCTCTGCAGACAGCTCTTTTCACCTCATTGTCAAAGTCTGTGTGCTTCTCATCTCCGTCCTCATTAGACAGCAGCAGATAGCTTGGCTCCACGGCCACTGTGTGAAGAGAGCGGTCACACGTTCTTCAAGACGCGCTTTCAAAAAAGGATATCAAGATAGGTTGTGGTTCATACAAGCTCATGGAATTTCATGATGTCATTGTTTGCACGTTGAGATTTACTACACTTCGGGTGATTTTGCTTCTAGAGACGAGACATTATTTTGTTAATACAACATGAATGTAGTGAAGTAGAGCATAATGCTCGGATAATGACACATACAAAAGCATAAATTGATAATCTGCTGTTGACTTTGTTAGATTCATAGCACCAGCTTACACATTGAGTTACCAATTTATTTGGTACACCTGCACAGTCTACTGAAATCCAACACAGTCGTGCAATAATTAATAATAATTATTTTTGTTAACAGCCATGATGAATCACTCTATGGTCATTGTTAAGGTTGAAGTTGGTGTTGTGGTTGTTGCACTGGATTGCTGCAGATCGTACAGATGTTCCTGGTAAGTCAGTGAAAACCATAGACTGTATGGTGAAAACACCACAGGCCTCTAGGGGGTGCATGAACTCCAACCGTCTTTCCGTCATTAGACCAAACTAGGCCAAAACAACAGTTGTTCACCCATTCAAAATCCAACCTTGCTCCACCACACAACATAAATTACAGTTTCATAAAAGAGAATCGCCAAATAAATATAAAAAGAAAATATTTCTATGGTTTATATTAAAATTATAAATTTCTCACTGGCCATTTGGGAATCTGAGGTTCGATTCCTGTCCAGTACATCAACCGTTTTGATCAACATCATATCAGACAACACTACCCTCAGTTCTTAATCTCTTCTTGTTAAATTGCCTTGTGGCTCCACTCTGCAATATCAATTTAATGAATCTGCCATCTTTCCAAACTATGCTCATAATTTGTCAATGGCCCGTCCATGCTGACTTTTGTTTCAACTGCTACTTTAATTGCATATGTCATCCACTGTAGACTTTGTTTTATTGTCACATTAATTAAGTTAAATGTATGTCTTGTTTGTCATTGTGCTGTATGATGCTGTATGCTTGATTTATACACAGTCTGCTTTGATTTATGGTAGCTAATGCTACTGAATGTTGTCCCGTCTATAGAGCATATATCAATGCGCACCGCCCCTGTTAATACACCAATAGATAAACATTTTACTCCTTGTTGGTCTCAATATTGATGCACACTTTTGAAACAGCTGGCTATTGAATCTTAACAGTCACATGACATGTCTAATTTTCTATGCCACAATAGAGGGTCACACACCCTGGATCTGTCCGTGCCCTGCTGCCCCCCCCCCCCCGAACCCAAGGGCTCTACAAACTGGCAGCTCAATTTCATGACTGTCTCTCTTCTTCCTCAAATAAACTTATTTCACCCAGAATGCATTCTCTTCTCTTAAAATGCTAAACTCTCACACATACCCTTGTAAAATAGAGGGTGATTATTGTTTCAGTTAAATGCATTGAGACTATATTGTTTTTGTCAACATGTCTCGGGATCAAAGAGCTATTTACCACTGAAATGCACTCATACTATCACTGAAATACACTTGGAAGCAAACAATACAAATGGCTGGATCTGTTCCATAGTTAACTTGGCAGGGAATTTAGAGGTCAATGTGGATTAAGTAGCTCAAATGAAAAAGCTTCTCATTTAGTTACAGTTGGTTGAAATATTGTATTTGACGACACTAAGGACTCAGTTGCATTCAAATCCCACAGCATATGTCAAGAACAAAACAAATACTGTGTAGATCATTTTAGTTTACCTGATGTTCTTGAATCAATGCATCTTGTGGCTTTGGTCACATGTTCCTTCGGCATGTTGTACTGGATCCATCATAGTCTCTAAAACAGATAAAAATCATTCATGTTAGATCTAGGGTAGCTGAAGTAAATGTACTGGTAATCAGTATAAGAGCGGCGTCATCAATAGAAGACGTACAGTACTTTGTACCTCTGCCGCTTCAGTTTGTTGGGTGGTAAGAAATGAGACACAGTTCTGTGCCAGGCTGAGGCAAAGGGTGCAGAAGGTATAGCTGCAGTCTCCTGAACACAAGCCAGAGCACACGTCCACACACATCTGGCAGCAGATGTCACAGCAGCGTTCAGAGCAATATCTCCAGTCGTCACACACACACGAGCAGCCACCAGCCGGTCTGCATTGCTCCTTACTTTGCAGGCAAGAGTTGCAAGGCTTGCAAGATTTTAACCCCATGGGTCTGCCCGTTAAAAAAAAAAACACGGGGAGACGAGATATTGGAGGAAATCACTGTCTGGAAAAATGGTCCTCTTTTTAAGTCCAGAATTGGAATTGTGGATGTATATACAAAAGGAACTTTGTGGAGAAAAAGATGCTGATAATTGACTGTCAGCCTGTCCTGAACATTGGACAAGTTTCCTCCTAGCTCGAGTTAAGTCCAAAGTTCTTGCAGTATTTGCTGATGATCTCTGCGAATAGTTTGACCAACTTTTAGATATAATGCTTGATGTCATACTTTGCTCCCTGAGGCCTCCCAGCCTGCCTCCTCATCTCCCACATTCATGAGACGGGGAATGAAGTCAGCCTTAACAACAATTCTGCCCTTCAAGAAGAAGCTCAACCTCAAATGTCAGTGCCAACAGAGTTATTCTCTGTTAACACAAACCCAAAGTGCTCATAACACCAAAAGAGCATTTTTTTTTTCTGAGCGTAAAATTTAACAAAGACACTCTTTCTCAGGCCTGCTTGTCATGGGGCCTTCAAGATAGAGATGGTGGTAAGCAAGGATAATGAGCAATGCGGCATGAATGAGTAAACAGTGATTTAATTACGACGGCAGCACTACCACACAAGTTTCTGAACAAAATAAAGCTGCCAAGAGTATACCAGATGTTTGAAACAATTTGGAGCAGTAAGTAGCTTTTCATTTTTACTCAAAAACACGTTTTAAGGAGAGAACAAAGCACACTTACTTTGCACACTGAAGTTTGGTGAGAAATCCTGAACTCCTGAACTCCCCAGAGCATGCAAAACAGATGCCTCAGTGTCACATTGATCATAAATGTGATCATCGTTACAACAATCAGTTTGAAGCCAATCACACTTGTGTCAAAACTCAAAGCTAACGAGCTGTATACAGGCCAGTGCTGCACAAGTACACAAGCATACAAGCCATGTAGTATTTAGTCAGCCTACATTCATACACTTTTGTACTTTTCAGTTTGCGTTAAATCTGTTACATATATGCACATTTTATTAATTTACACATATTAATACTTTTTTTATTGCATTTTTATCCTTTTTATTTCTCTATTTACTAGTGTATTTGTTCACATCATACAAGAAATTGAATTACAGTTGATTGACCAAAGTTAGAATGACTCTCCTTCATTTTGTGTCAGATGGGACATTTCATTCTAGTCTTCAACTGAAAACTGATCACTTCTTTCCAAAAACCAATGACCCTGTGATTAAAAAAATCTCTCCAGAAAACAAATTGCCTTCATATTTTTACTTACATATTGTATTCTCACAGGAGCTGTACTCATCGCGGTTAATCAAGGACACAGTACAGACATCTGTTCACATGGCAGCTCTCCTTGGATTTCATTATTTCCCTCCTTCCTCATCTCTGTCATTCTGTCTCGTTCTCTCTTTCACCATCTTCCTCTTTTTTAGACACACACACTTCTTCTTGCTCCCCATAACACAAATGTCAGCATGCTGACTGTGACAGGAGAATGACAGTGAAGCGGATTTGACCTTGGCGACTCTGAGAGTGGATTGACAGTAATAAAAGGTGGTGGTGAGCTATATTGTTGGCCCTGGGGCAGCTATTAATGAATGACATGAAACAGCCGTGAGAGTCGGGGACAAGCAGGGGAAGAGGAATGATGGAGGACAGTTGACAGCAGCCCACACACGGCCCTCATCTGTGATGAGTTCAGCCAGCACCTCGCACAGGGTTCACACTTAAACATACATTGGGTGGCGTGTACTCAAACATCTGCATCCCGACGCAGATGTGCACACAAGCATGCAAGCAATGCATGGAGGTGTCAAAATACCCAACAATGAACAAACACTCGCCATCTAAAGACATTCTGTCAAAAGCTTGTGTTTACTGTAGAATAAATCACCAGATATTTCATTACATTATTCATGTGCTAAGTAGACCCCACTGCACCTGAGGGCGACTTACATTTTTTTTGCACCTCCCACTCACTCTGACTCTCACACCCGGATCCTGCACTGATATAAACCCCAGTGACAATTCTGCTTAATCCCCAGCTTCCCCTGCTGCAGTGCATCCTGTTAGTGAATTGTTGTGAGTGTGGAAATGAGGCTATTTCAGGGATTTGAGCATCTTATATTCAACACATTGAAAGTACAGAACAGTTTGGGGATCTTACACTCCATCAGACTGTGTTAGTCGTTTCAACTGATATCAGGGATAATTATAAGTAATGAATTGATAGGGGTGATAAGCTTCAGACCACTAATGGAATGCAGTACTTAACCTCCATAATCCCTTTGTGCCCTTCACTTAGTGGCAGGATAATTAGATTACTGCTACTGATACCTTCTTTTCTGGCACAATCGCATACATACACTGTGCCTAATGGACTTGTATGACTTGTCAACACATTTGGATTGCATTGATATATTGTATATGCAGTACACAAGGGAGGAGGGATTTCTTCTTTTTTTTTTTTTTTTTATAAAACTATGAAATTATGCTAAAATAAAACTTCATTGACTTAAAGGTTGTGTTTTTCACCACTAATAGTGCTGTGCAGCAAAGTAGTGTGACGAATAAACAACATGAAAATACTCATCAAAACTATTCAAACGGGTCTAGCGTGTGGCAACCTGTCTGAGGTAAATTGTTGTAAAGCATATAAGCAACTGTTAGCTTTTTTCATTGAGTTTCCTTGAAGCAAAATGCTCTTAGTGAATTTTAGTTCCTTGTGGTAAACAGTTACACACTGTATATGTCTAGGGTTTTTATTGAGAAAGGTATGCGCTGCCTTTGTCAAGGCTGAAAGAAGGAATACAATTTGCCATCTTGGTTCAGACCAAGCAGCCTCCATGTTGTTATGCACTGTAGTGTTCATTTTGTCCTTTCCGCACAACATGATGGCTGATGCATTTATTTATGGTATAAAAGCTCAGAAAAATCTATTCAAAAGATAATATTACATCACTTTTTTGATGCGTAATATTTGTTTTCTGTGTGAAATTATTAATGGAAAAAACAACAGTTCAGAAAAATATATTGATGTGAAAAGTAATTGCACAACAGAAATGTCCCCGATATGTAAAGGCCTGAAGTCATTTGACAGCACAAGAAATATACATATCAATGTAGTCATTCTGAATGAACAGATCACACATTGGACAGTTGTATTTAAAGTTCCTTCACTTCTGCACTAGGCCCAACAGAGCCAGGCATGATGTCCACAACGTTCTTCCACAACCTAACATTGGGGATGAATTAGGATAAGCATTGTGTAACAGTTTAAACAGTGAAAACAGAGGGAGATTTACTGTCGGAGAATATATGCCAGTGCTGGGTGATGTATGGCGGCGGGCAGGGCACACTGCGTAACAGGCGACTCTAGCATTTCATCAGGATTGGCAAGACAATCATATTTTACCCCAGTCATCGCCCAAGGGCTCTGCTCCAGCACCCCCATCTCTACATCACTCCTATCAACTGGATGAGAATCAAGATCTAATTGGCAGGTAGGTAGCATGTCACATTCAGGGATGACTGAGAAAAGAAAAAGAGGTGAAGGAAGAAGATGTTAGCAGGGAGGAGCCTTGGTATAGGTGACATAAAAGGACTTGTGTAAATTTATTCCAGTCATTATAAGAACTAATACATTTTTGATAGATTGGCACAAAATGTTGTTTAGACTTTCATGGTTCCATGGCTTCCTTATGATGTCTCTGACTTTTCCTTTGGCTGAAGTTGACATTTTTGTTTCTTTAGTTAAATTGATCAAGAACTATTGGTGTCTTGACATTTGGTACAGACATGATAACTTTGTTAATTAATATCTTAGCTTTTCGACTTGCACCATCATAAGGTCAAAATTTCACATTATCAAATATTTGCAATAAATGAAAAGACAAATTACGTTGGTAACTGCCCTCCAGAACACTTATCTGACAGCCCTATCAGGAGGACGACCTTTTCAAAGATTTGGTTTGGGTTCAGGGAAACACGGTTTGCGTTGTAATGAACACTTCGTTAAGGTTTGGAAAAAAAAAACTTGGTTTAAGTTAAAATGACTACTTCTTCAATGTTAGAGGACCTTCCTTGTGGTTAAAATTAAGCTACGTATGGTAAATGTTATATTTGACTAAAATCAGAATGTTACCTGTGCTTAAGTTAGCTTTTAGCTCCAAGCACCACTGTGCCAAAGTACAGCTTCACAGAGCTGCTAGCATGGCTGTAGCCTTGTTTGAGCAACATCACAATTTGCTGTATGTTAACCTTCACACAGAAAAGCCTCTGACCATTTTTCCTAAACCACTGAGCTGCAAGGCTACACAGACCAGGTGAGGGTTTAGCGTCTTTACTAGAAGGTTCCTTTTGTATAGGTTGTTTTCACGTGGACCTCCAGCATGTCTAGAGATTTGAATGAGCAACCTTTCCAGAGGGCTGCTACTTTAACTTGTATGCTAGTACCACTCAAGGACAGATTGGCCATCTGGAGTTGTGGAGGACCTTTGGGCGAGTGGCGACTTCAGTACCAGTGATATGAAAAAATGAAACGGCCCATTCTTGGCTAACCCGATTTAGACTGTCCCACTGGGTCTCCAGAGCTGCCTGTGTCCAGAGGTCATTAATTTAAACCATCTCTGGAGTCACATCTTTCTTTGCTGTCCCGTTTCCTTTGGTAGTCAGGGTTTTTAAATGAAATATCACAAAAACAAACACTTTTGTAAAGATTGTTATATTTCTAAAGAAAAATTCCAGATACCCCTGCTGCGACATGGGACATCCAGTAGTTGGAACTTTTTTAGACTTCTTGCAGTTGTTTGTAAGATAATTTAGCAACTGTTGACCAAGGAGTGTTTTCCACTTTCATTTTCACACAAACACTTAAGACAGTGTTGTTTCTTTTCAAGCATGCAATGTTCTTAGCTCAGGCAACGACTCTATCTCCATCATCACCTGTGAAGTATCAGGTGGAGTTGATAGTGAGCTGCAATGGAAAAGTTCAATGACAGGCTTTTCATAATGACTGATGTCCTCTTTGGCACTTTAATTTACTGTTCAGAGTGATGGACAAATGCCCAGAGTGTGCCAAGGGACCATGTCATCAAGATGTCTTTTTGAAAAAAGGGTTTCTGCCACTTGACAAGCTGGCAGTGTGTTTCTGTCTCGTTCTTGCTCATGGTGAGACAGAGAGATTGATTATGATTGGTTTCTTAGCAAGTAGTCGAGCTGCAAGATTGACTTGGTGGTATTTGTTGACATGGAGATCAACTGAGATTACTCAAGCAGCTGGTATTCATTTGGCACAAAGTAGCAACTGTTTGTTAGTGATTGCTCAAATCCTTATTCCCTCTCATTAACGCAAAACACTCCTGGTTGTGCTTGTGTTGCAACAAACTATTCCTCTGTACCAAACTGACTCATGTGTTGTTATGGCAATGTTCATGCTTAGTCAAGCCTCAACCTTTGCTCATGACTTTGAATGAGCAACATTTCACTGAAGAATTTAGTTTTCAGAACATTGCCTTCTTCTCTTCTTTGAGTGAGTGAATTATTAAAAACTGGCTTTTAGGGTTCAATTTAAGATATTTCAGCAATTTAGGTTTACATTCTGAATAAAATAATGCAGGTGTTAGGTGATACATTGCAAAATCATCTAATAAAAGAGCAAACCAAAAAGAAAACAAATAAAGCATTTCCGCTGCATTCAAGTGTCAACAGGGTGAACGACTCTGTGTTGTTTTCTACATTAACAAATACATTGAAAGACAGACTTGCCACTGGTAGCTTTAACTTTCACAGCCATTTTTATGCAATACAGTCTAACAGTCTAGTTCAGTTTTGTGTACAGGTACATGAAGTGTCCTTTTTTTGTGTTGTTTGTTACAACTTTTTTTTTCAGGGCGACATTACACTACAAAATGAAGGGAAGGTTTATCCACCTCCCCTCCAGCCCACATTAATACTACGTCACTAGCTCTAACCATTGCATAGTCATGTGGATGCTTTTAATTTGTGTCCACCACAAAAAAAGGATCCTAATTTACTTTCCATTGGACAATTTGTGTCCCTGTACATGAAAAAAATAGATTGCATTTCGTGACTATTTCGCGACCTGTCAAGATATTGGGCCCGTTTGTGTGGACTATGCGCACTACTGGAGCTCACTTTGCATCTAGCTCTCTCTCTAGCCCATTCATCAAAAGGACCAGTGCTCTTGTGAGTGAGAAGATTTATACACCATGGAAGAGAGGTGTAGAATTAGCCCAGATTTACGAGCACAGGCCGCAATGGCAAGGCGCTGGCAGCTGCTACTTGACATTTGAAATAGAGAATGTGAAAGAAAATTGGAGACGGGGGAAACAGGAAATTGGAACAACAGAGAGGTGGAGAAGAACTGAGAAATGAATGAGACATGAGTAGGTCCAGGATGAAAAAATGTGTTTTGATTGGGAAAGCTTCTTTGTTGCAGAAAAAGTAGTCAATCACAGCATTGCATTAACATTTTTTATTTTTTTTTTCAAAGGTGTTATCAAATGATGTTTTTTTTGTCTGATGGGTACTATTGAACAATAATGTTAAGCATTAAGTTTGAAAAATGTCCTATAACAATCTACAATGTGAAAGGCTTAGTAATATAGATCCCACTGAGAATCAGTGGGCCTGAAAGAAGTGGACGATCTTAGCCATAAAAACTAGTTCTGTCTGACTGAGTAGGTGGACCAAAAGTTTTATAGCCCAAGTTCAGCATCTTACCAAGTGTTACAATACTGTTGCTAACATGGTTCCTAAAGCAATAAGAGGCTGCAGCCTATAAGTTGAATCCCAGGGACTGCAGTACACTACACATCAGTGTCCAGTTCTCACTGTTGTAGCAGAAGTGATAGGTCAAGCATACATCAAGAGAGAAATGTTGAGCGGAAAGCACTGTAAAGATTGCTATTGAGTCTGTATTTTATAAAAAAAAAATGAAACAACTGAAAACCAGAAAAGGAGCATTAAGCAATGCAGCATTGGTTATTTTTGTGATTTGTAAGTAAGTAAACTAAATTTGAACCAAAAGCTATTCTCTATGCGAACAACTTCTATCATATGCATACTGACGGTAGTTCTATATGAAAACCAATACGAAGAACCTTCATTTTGATTTTGGCAGCCCCTGCGGACAACAGCAATAGTTAAAAACGTAAGAGGCGGTGACTAAAATCTGAGAAGGTGGCTGACAGATTTACACTTCTTGTAGAATATTACACAACCTGAGTCAATTGGATGGCAACCTGGGTCTGTTTGTGTGACTTTTAAAAAAGCCAGTCATTTTGCCTTCTAGGGGGGAATAGAAGACAGAACATGAATGCCCTGGATCACAGTGGGAGGCTGTCCCTCTCACCTGGGCTTAGAAGGCAGGCTGGGATGGCTGGAAGATCCAACAGAGGTGACAAAAAGCACAGAGAGGGGCTTTTTGGCCAGGGCATATTAGCAGTCACATCAACTCGGTGCGAATTGTCGTGAGGTGACGCAGAGAACCACAGAGGACAGTGGGTGCTTGGCCTCGCGGCACACATCCACATCCAAACTGAGTCCAAATCTGACTCACGATGTTGGTCTTCAGGTTCCATTAGTCTGCCAGTGGCCTGCACTCTACCTACTGACTTCATTATGATTCCTCCACATCCTGTTAACCATCTGCGAGCAGCAAAACATTGGAGGGTACTCTCGGTTTGGGACAGTCCCTGCCAGCGCTAGTCAGACTCGTCTTGGCTGCATGGAAAGAGCCCCAGGAGCAGGCTAGCTGGCATTAGTTCACGGTTCTTCACCGTCTGAGAGTTGTTGCAGGCAGGGTGGGTGGTTAGGGCTGACAGGCCTGGAGCTGAACAGGCTGAGAGAGAGAAGGTCTTCATCGTAGCAGATCAACTCCTCCTGTCTGATGCTCTCTTCAGTTCAGAAAGAAGGCAACAAAGAGCATCCTTTTTGGCCATGCTACAGTGTGTGTCTTGATGTGACCATGAAGGACAGTGTTTGGTCACAAGGCACACAGATTCTCTTATGACTTACAGATTCAGATCTCTCACACTGAGATCACAGAACTCTTATACATATTTCCCACCTGCATTTGACAAGGAGCTCCCTGGTCTTGTCAATTTTTTTAATTTTTGTGATACATTTATATATTTTTTTAATTTAGCTTCCTGAGATGACATTAAAATGCTTTACCTTAAATAAGAAGGAGTACAAAAAAAGGTGAGGTTGAGGTTTGGGAGCTCAGTCACTCTGAAGTCATGAGGCAGCCAGGATTGAGTAAAGAAGTCAATAAAGACCAGTGAGGGCAGGACAGCAGGTCAGGATCAGAACTTATCCAGCAAACTGCATACATTCTACAGATCACTCTGTTTTTTCTATTGACAGTCTTCATCCTTTTGTGTTACATAGTCTTACATTAATTAACTGCACTTGATTCTAATCATTACTTGATCTTAGCATAATTACGTGTGGATGACGTAAGCTGAGGGACACGAGTTTTAAGTATACGTTGTACCGCATACTGTGAGTATTGAAATATAGGAAAGGCAAACATGAAATGATGAAGATAAAACTGTTTCTGATGTGTTTGAGTATGATCCCTTGACAGTCGTAAACCCCAAGCTGAAACATAAAGACTTTGCGTTTGGGAATAGATAAGGGCTCAAATGTATGCTATTGAGGCTGCTGAAGCCCGCAGGCATTCTTCCTGGAGGTTTGGAGGCTGACTTTATGGACTGATGGAGGCATGTTGCATCAACGGGAGATTATACCCGACTTCCCTCTCTGACTGCCTTAGGGGGAAAATACATGTGAACCTGAAATGTGCTCAGTCAATTCGATCTAAGACTGTTGTCAAAAAGACAACCACGGGCCTGCTCAGTGGTTAATGTTTAATGGACTTAAAGGACATGATTGCTTGTTGGCACTGTATCAAATTTATGGAGCAGCCACATTTAGTGCCAGGATAAAATGTTTGGCTCCATACCCCTAATGACAAAAATGACCTCCATCATAAGTGTATGTCTGCTGAAGTTACCGCAGCTGTCCAATTTCAAGCCCAATGTCTTGACGTCAGGACACTAATTATGTTTTTGATATAATCACCTCACAAGAGCTCTCCATGATTAGCTCAAGTGGCTTCTCTAATGAAAATTACGTCTTGCTTTGTTAACCTTGCGTGGCTTTAACACTCAGGTGTTAAACTGTGGAAGATGTGGGCTGCATACTGAAAAAAAAAAAATGTACATCAAGAATATCAACCCTTGGCCCAAACAGCACCATCAAATCTCCTCAGCTTTGATGCTGCTACATCTGGGTTATGGATGGATGCACTTTACAGCCCGCTTTATTGTTTCTTTATGGAAATCAATACATCATTTTATTGCAAATATTACAAATACTTTCAATAAACTATTAACGGGTCATCTAATCTCCTGCGGCCAATTATTTTAGGAAAGAGTAAAGGAGCAGTCTGTCAAACCTCATTTACAGGACAGGATCAAGTTGCTAATGTTTCAATCTCTCTCTATTGGGAATCATTTCTTAATGACACTCGGCAAATGCTCTCGCTAAACATCTGTGAGAATCATTGCTGTCATTACTCAGTCAAACAAATTGATAGTATGTCAAAGCCATATGTTACATTATAATTTTGTTGATGTCTAAATAGTGGTTGATGTCAGTCACATTGAGAGCAAATTTCTTTAACTGACGCTGTACAGTTGATGCAACTTAACATAATGGCATGTGCTCTAACTTGCCATGCAGTTTGCAAAGGATGAGTCACTCCTTATTTTATAGTCATCTCATTTACACTATGATTGTGTGTTGACAATAAGAAGGAGAGGGCGCAGAGTGTTTGGACTGAATGCTAATTCTTGTATACACCTTGCCTTGTGCTTTCTAGACAGCCCAAATAATGCCCGAGCCACATGAGAGCTCTCCAGCTTCACCGCATTCATTTACATTAGACCACAGGCCAAACCTGAAAACTACATAAATCACTCTGTCACTGCTAAGCTACTTGGGCAATTCAATTGGCTTAAGTTTAGCCAGCTAGTATGGTATAATGCCATCCGTACAGTGCGATTATTCAAACCCATTGATCTGATTACAAGCATTCTGCCCCATAATTCATTGTGTTAGAAACGCAACTAATATATGCAGAACAAGCAGACAATAGTTTCATCTCTGTGGGATTGGCACAGGTGGGTAAAACATGCTGTTTATGTTTTAAAATTCTGTCCAATGCTAGCTGTGAATGTACCGGTGTTGGTTTTGGAACACATTAGGTTTCAAAATCTTCCCACTTTGTTAAACTCCAGGGGCTGTTGTCACCCTGCCTCCTGCATTGCTTACAGACAAACTGCAGCGAAGCTAGGCTGTAATGAACACTTGGAAAAAGGCAACAAGTCCACGGAGACCCATAACATAATGTTATTAAAGACAAGATATGGATCCCTCTCTCTGTTTATATATTGGGTAGGTATGCTGCAACAGCATCTTACACACAGGAGCCTTATGGTAGAGTGATGGCTACAGGGAAGAATGTCACATGCTGAAACCAGTGTGGAATCATAAGAGACCTCTAGCTTCTATATCTCTATTCATGCCACCTAATCTTTAATGTGCCCAGGGTATTTTATAATGCCATGATATACCATGGCGGGGTTTATGGGCTCAAGGATTTAGCATTATGATGCAATCAGCCGAAGGCAGAGTGGAGAACTAGTGGGGGAAATGATTTTGCTCTGCATGTAAATAGCTGCTTTAATTACTATCCAACAGCTAAATATGAAGATGACCTTTATCAGCTGGTGATCTCAAAATAATTTACCTTAGCTCGCTTTTGTTTACAGTCAGCCAAACTGTCTTGTGATCTATGAAGTGATTATCATATGCAGGGAAAAACAGGCAGTCAGAATTATTGATTAGTTGATTTGATTTATTCTGCCAGAAAGAAAAAAGATTATTTCACTATCTATGTGATGCTGTAAACTACATTATTGAACTCTTTCCACATCTCAAAATGACCATATGTAATGGAAGTAAGTTCTTTATATGCTGCAGAGTGCTGCAGCTGTCACACTATCTGCTGCTCAGATGGAGCCAACTAAGTGAGAGAAAGGACAAAGAAACAAAAACACTATTCTAACCAGCAGTGCTTTCTCTTGCAAGATATTCGTTCTAAACAAGGACTTGGAGAGGAAGTTGAAACAAAAAATTGCCAAATCAGTTTGCCGAAGGTCACAAGGAGTGACATAGGAAGGAGGAATAGTTGCGAACATAAGAGAGGACACAACAATCACTAAACAAATGTCAAATTGTCAAGTAGCACGGTGGATTTATGAAAATTGTTTTGAAACAGTCTGAAAAAGAGTTGGCCCTGAGTGGCAGTTTACAGCATAACGTGAAGTCATAATGTAACTGTTTGAGTCAGCATTGGCCATCAAATGCAAAGTGTGTCCACGTGTATGTATACCAGTTCACATGCTCATTTCTACCGATGTATAGTGGACAGAAATTGCCTGTGGCAAGGCACAAAATCAATCCCAATAATGTAGCGTAGTTTCTCTGACAACGTGAATGAAATGCACCCTTCACATCTCCAGTTTAAGACGTTCAATTTCCAGCTGCTTCTTGGGGCAGAATTTTGCAGTGGAAGATCAATGCAAAATGACTGGAAAATTGCTAATGTTATTTACATCAAAGTGAGACTCGAGGAGACCAATTATGCCAGTGATTCAAGGCAATATTCCTAAGTGAGTTGTCCCTTGGGTAATAACCGTAAAGCATTCTGATATTATTAATATTCTGAGAACTACCCAGTATTGTTTTTTGTTTTTTTCAAACACATGGACTCTGATAACTTGACTACAGGTATTGGATGTGCTGTAGATGCTAGAGTCAATATACTATTGTTTAAAATCATTTATTTTAAGTTGTTACAGTGAAATCATAAAAGTATCTCAGCTGGTAAGTCAAGAAGATGATGCAAATATATAGGTTTTGTTGCGGGGAGACATAGAATGGGATATTACCCTCTGATGTCTTTGCTGAGACTCAGCTATGAATCTCGAAGCAGCAGTTTGATTGTATTTTTCATGTTATAATTTGCAGTTGGAGTTTACCATTCTCTCAAGGAAAGAGCTACGAGATGATCTGTTACTGCAGAGAAATCAGATTTTCTTTGTGAGATACTACAGATGAGATGTCTAGACAGATGCAGAGAACAGATATATGTTCTGTGTGTGTGTGTGTATATATATATATATATATATATATATATATATATATATATATATATCTGTGTGTGTGTGTGCCGACACATTTTTTTCTGATAAAAGCACATCCACATTGGAAAATCAGCAGTAGAAACATGTGTGACGAATGTTAGCAGCATCTACAGAGGAACACAGAGAATGAAGAATGAAGAATAAAGCTAAAACGAGTAGCTGAACTGTTTTCCTGTTTAAAACAAATAGGCCATAGTCACTTTACTGTTGGTATATCCACAGATGTGATAGGCAGAGACTGGAATTTCATAGCCACTTAGTTTGGGTTTGCATTATCATGCCTGCATGCATAAGTGAGGCAGCACAGGGCCGCTCTCAAATGAAGCTCAGTTCAATCAAGCCATTTCAAATCGGGAGAGCTGTGATGGAGAGAGAACAGCTTTTGAAAGGCCATGGTGCATTCCCCATCTCCCAGACCAACATGAGTATTTATTTAGCTGTGATGCCACATGAGAGTGCATTATCGTCACAGTCCCGCTGACGGTGAACTACAGTAACCTGCCGGGCTGTCTGTGAGAAACAACTAGCTGGTTTGACCATCCAAAAGATGCTGATGTTAAATGGATAGAAAAAGAATCAGATGACTCAAAGAATTATATATGATTGATGCCTCTAAGAGAAGATTGACACCTTCTATTAGTGCCATTTAAGTGAATGTCACATTGCAAAGAGCATCTGTCTTAACACGTAATTTGTATCTTATATTCAGCCTTCAAGACAGAAAATTACACTTGATCAAAGAAGAATTTTTTAAACACGTTGACTTCTTTTATGCTTTTTAGACAATAAGAAAAAGTCACCTGCTAAGAGGGAGACTTGTGTGGCGTAAAACTCTTGTCCAAGGCTGTCCAAGGTTTCAAAATTAAATCAAAGATTTATTTTTTGTTCGTCAATGTCACTGAATCAATGTTGTCTTGAAGTCTAATAATTTAGTCCATCAAGGACTCCTGTGGTACCTTTTGAAAAATGCCATTATTGATATAATTTTGTATCCCTCAACACTTTTACTTGTCGTTTAGTTTACTTAAAATATGAAGACAGGCACTTTGATTAAACAAATCATAACACATCTCTGGAAATTCCGCCTTCATGTCAACTAATGAAGCAGTTGTCATGTTGTAAGCTGAGTGAATGAGTTTGGTTTTTATATTCTGTGTAACACTGAGACACACTGGGGCAAGTAAAAGTAGCTGGTATAACTGTCAGCTACACAATGCCATATTGTTTGACACCAGCCGGTGCCCCCCAGCGTGGTTTGTAGCCTCAGCCAGCCTCTGTTTCCTCTTCTGCAGAACAGTTCGCGAGACAGAGACAGAGCACCTGCCCTTGTGGCTGAGCTCTGTTCCCAGCAGCTTGCTAATGTCAACCTGCCTGATATGCACAGCAGGGTGGGGGCTTCAAGACAGCAGCAATTTTCCACTGCATGTGAATGAGACTGGAGAGCAATCTGCTGGCCTAAGAGCCTCATAATCAGCACATCATTATCAGGGGGGGGGGGTGGCAGCGGGGTGATGCGGGAGGAAATAAAGGGAGGGAGCAGTGGATGACACCAAACGAGCTCCTGGTGGAAATGAGACTTCATGAGACGTGGGGACAAAGGAGAGTTGGTAATTTGTAGAGCAAAGGACCTGGGAACAGATTCACTGTGGGACTATACACAGACAGAGAGTACCACCTCTGTTTACACTTTAACAGGCTTTTTGAGAAGCTGCTGCAGGGTGTAGCTCATGGCACAGTAGTTTGGAAGTTCCCTGTTCGGTGAAAAACTAAAAGCACACATACGGGTATGTTTTTTTTAAGGCTGAGATATTGTGAGAGCTGCTACCTTCCCTGGCCCGCATGCATTCTTCAGTGAGCTCAAAGGGAGCTAGGACAACAGAGCCGATATCACAGCCCACATGTACCCTCCTCTGTTTTCAGATGTGCCCACCAGCTCTGTGTGCTCAAACTCGCCTTTCATCCTTTGTCTGGTGATAGGAAGCGTTCTGATGGGGTGAGCACTCACGGATTACAACAGGTGTAAGCTATTTCCCATGCGTTTTGGCTGTCTAATGGTTTGGCTGTGCTACTTTTAACCACACCACAGAGCCAGTGCCAACTGAGGCCAATGCGGAGCAAATTTACAGAACGGGGCTGGTCTGTGACCCAGTTAATGCTTTATCCTTGGCAGTAGAAACATCCAAAAAACGGCTATTTGGAAAGATTTAGTTGTCATCAGGTAGCTTTTGAAACCCAGGCATTCAGTTTTAATGTGTCAACAATCAATCACATCTGTCCAAATAGATATCTCCTTCCACTTGCCGCCGCGTGGTGGCAATAGCGTACAGAGCACTTGCCCTCGCATTGTTTGGCTCCTGCGCGCACTGCTATGGTCTTTGTAATGGTCAATTCATTTGAAAATTAAAAAGCAATAAAAAAAGAGTCGCATACATAGTTAGTGGCCACGCGACACAATGGCACAACATAGGTAGTTTTTCAGCGCAAGAAAACCTTTTCAACCACTCTCGGAAGGTGGAGTCTATTTACACTTTTAAACAGGCACACACACACACACACACACACACACACACACACACACACACACACACACACACCTAGGAGCCACAGTGCAACCTACTGCTGGTCACTGAGTAATGAAATGGAGCTGCTGGCTTTGCTGATGTGCCTTGCTCAAAGACAGCTGCAATGGGAAGGTATTTATAAAACTATAATAACTGGTCTTTTTTATTTTAGAGGACTGACATATGACACTTACAAATGTGAGCAAAAGCATTGAATTTACACCATCTCGTTTTATATTCCATATGTTTTATTTCACTAATCTTTCCGCGATACATTCAGAGGTAATTCGGAGCAGTGAGAAGATGATGTCAATATTCTGTCTCGCACACTTGACAGCCGAGCAAATTCAATTGGACTGACTCCGCCTTGCTCATGCGGGACTTGTCCACAGGCTTTTCATACTACCGCGTGTCTGTCTGCATGCCCGGTGCTCTCTGACGGAGCGCGCTCTCTCCACAAGCCCCCAGTCACTCACCCGCATCACACAGTGAGGAGCAGTCCGACTCGCAGGACCAGCCAGCAGCCAGGACTCTTCCCGGTAGTGTGTGTGTGTGTGTGTGTGTTTGTGTGTGTGTGCGTGTGTGTGTGTGGCCACCAAGCAACATGTCCCCAGCGTGGAGACGGGAAAGGCGCACCGGTGGCTCGACGGTGGCGCCGCGGACCATGGTTACAGCTAGACGGACTGGACAGGTCGGACAGGTGCGGGTGTCCTGTTGGATTCTGCTGTCGGCGACTTGTATCCTCAGCGCTCGGGCTCAAGGTAAGATACACAACTCTGAGTGTTTTGTCCACATAGTGTAGCTATACCGTGTTTGCTGGAAGCGACCAGAGAAGTGCACGAGAAAGAAAGTAATGTATATAGTGTCAAATAAGGTTAGGCAAACAAAAACAGTTCTAAACATGATAAATGTTTGCTTTAACAGATCTGGTCACATAGCCAGACTTCGACCAGTCATAGACCGATGCCCGACACACTCTAAATGAGATAAAATGAGTCGATTGTTAAATTTGTTTCCTCAGACAACAACGTGAATAAGCTGTCATTTTTGCCTTCGCCAAATTCCCCATTAACATCATAACCACAAGGCCACTTGCATGCTCCATAAGCTCACACACACAGAAAAAAGCACAGCCTGCCTCTGCAGAGCTGGACACTAATGTTAAGTGGCAAATATTGGTTGGTTTAAATGCGCCTCAATGATTTGTGATTTTGAGCAATTTAAAATGCACCCGATAATCAATTTAATACACAATGTTCCTTTAAAATGTTCTGATTTTAAATCTACTCTTTGCATATTCACATGATCAGTTTTACTGTTTTACAACATAAAAAAAATATAATCTGTAAAAAAACCAGTGGCCCAGACTGAGGAACCTCAAAACATAATTTCACCGCTTGCAGCCCCTTTTGCCTCTAGGCCACCTTAATATTGTAGCAGAGTCAGTCATTAGAAGGAATATGACCAAGGAACAATGAGGCAAGGCCATTATTTGAAGGCTGTGTTACATTTGCCTAATGTCCATTTTTGCACTCTCACTTGCAGGCCATGTGAAAGTAATAGAGCAGAATGAATAAATCTCAACATGTAGGTTTCATCCACATCCAGCACAGTCAGAGGTATGAGGATCAAGGCGTGAACACGATCTACACTAATCATACAATTACTGTGAAATTGGTATGTCTTGTCACTTGCCATCTGTCAGTGGATGACATGTGCTTCTTGACCGGTGAGAAGGTAATGAGATATGCACACTAGATGGTAGATCGAGAGAAAAAGCAGCGAGAGCAAATCCCTCCTGCCTTCATATTTCAGAATTGGAAAAGCGCAACTGCAAGTTGTCACAAGACCTAAAGGTGAGTTGATGGAGGAAAAAGTATATTGTGTAGGCTTACTGGGCTGTGAATTTCATCAGCAGTCTTGTCGGATAATCTCATTAAATGGCATTTAATCTTATGCTTAAAATTCCAACCACAGGGTCATGGTTTTTATTACAGAGGGTCATGCAGAACCACAAAAGAAAGATGCATGTTTGACGTACAGATCCTTGAGGCATTTACTTTAACAGGTCCCAAAAGAGGGAAAAAAAGTCTAGTTGTGGAAGTTGACTCATATGAGAGGTGGCTTTTCTATGCACTCCCCATCTTATAATCACAATGCTCAGTGCACCAAAGTGCTAAAAGCAGCATAATCCTTTGCTTGTTTGTCTTTGAACAGGTCGCATTGCTCTGAAGTGCTCCCAGCCTTATCTTAAGAGAGTCTCAGGCGTCTCTTATTATGCAGGGCACAGTTCCTCTAGCTGTTATTACCATCCTTTTCTCAAGCTAACATGCCGTTTGTGAGGATCTGTTGAGCGCTTCAAGGCTACTTCACAGGGTTTTACCTTTCCTCCCCAAACAGACCTCTTTCTCTTCCTGCAGTTGGTATTCAGGCCCCTTGAATGTTCCCGGCTGCGCATTAGCATTGGTGAGAGATTCGCTCCTCTGTCTACACGCTCTTTCAATTGAGAAGGACCTCCTCTATAGCGCACAATCGCTGCTTTAGCTTCTTCAGTGAAGACGCAGTTGCTTTATTTGCAGGGGGTCCTCTCACAAGCCAGAGAGGTCTTGTTCGTCCAAAGTGGGAAGCCGATCTCATCCTCATGGGGCATCCTGTGTTTGCAAATGACTGGCAGTGCGGCTGTGCCTGTGCATTTAGTTAGAGAGGCTGTAGTCATTCCCTGAGCAGGGAGGACCTCTGAGGATGTCATAAATTAGGCGATGTACACGCAGCCGATGCCCCTGGGAACCGGAGGTAGCATGCACTTGTTTTTCAACAGGTTCCTACTGAGGCTCCTGCTGAGTTTAATACCACTGGCTGCTGCAGCGTACAAGAGGATACCTGATAGAGTCCACGGGGGTAGCTTTCTTCTGCCACAGGCTGCTCTCAGCATGCCATTTTAAAACTCATTTAGACCCCCTCATCGAAATAGCAAGTAAATAGATGTGAGGTTTTGTCTTTCTTCGCCTCTTTGCAGTCTCTGTATCTTCTCACCTCTCCTTAAAGCCTCTACTGCTGAAATCTACTCGTGTCTTGTGAGTGGCTGTGTTTCTATGTGCATCATGTTGTTTGTGTGTGTGTGTGTGTGTGTGTGTGTGTGTGTGTGTGCGTGTGCGCAGTTCCTGGCGCTTACTGTATGTTCCTGTCTATTGAGCTTTAATCTAGATAGCAGCATTGACATTCTGCCAACCGGCAGCTGCTATAATTTTCTGGACGTACGTTATTATGCAGCTTGACAGCTGTCAGGCATTTCCAAATCTTTAAATCTTATGATAATCCACAGTGCTTACAAAAAAGCATTTGTTTAAAACACTCTGAATCCTTGTGTGATTAAAACTCCCTGCACCAGATCATAATTCATCTACATCAGTGACACACCACTACACACACACATGCAAACACATCCACTGAAAGATAGAAAAATCAATGTGTACAAGATTACACAACTCCATCAAGAAAAATATAATACAGTTTTAATAGAATCAAAGGCATCTCCTTGTTCCAACAAAGACTGGTCCAAAACCCGATCATCTGCGCCCACACGTAAAACACTCCATCACAAATAATGGAAAGATTAATCTGTTTTGCATGTAGCTCCACAAAAGTAGACCTACATACTCACATTGATGCAACATTTGCCTCAGGCAACTGATTTTAGACTTGATACTAAATCCTGAGCCATATGTGAGGAAATCATTGCGTTTTCCTTAACTTAAAGCGCTTTGATCACGTCACAAGTCCTGTATGGGGCACAGTGATGTGGGAGCGCTGTAACTTCTCAGTCACCATACCATAATTACACACAGTACATATTAATGACATGCATCCCCTTGTTTGGCGAAACATAGTTAATTAAACATGTTTACTTCTCCAGAGAGCTAACAGATGTCTGCTGAAATTTGGACTAAATGCTTGTTTTCGTCGCAACATGGATCATGCCCAGAAAGACCAGCTAGTGGCTTGCACAGCCTCAGGTGAAACGTTGTGGCGGCCTGGCTTCCAAATCAGGCTCCTTGTGTGTCTTCAGCGCCTGCCTCCCATGTCTGGCCGGTTGGCTGCTTTTTCTCTGGCTGCCAAATGCTGTCTACACATGTTTATTCATGTTGTCACAGGATGCTTTATTCACCAAGATGGAACATATCACAGCTGAATGAGAAAAAAATAAATATCTGTGCTCACTGGCAGCAACATTCGAAATGAATGAAAAAAGCCTGATACCTTGATTTAGAAATAATAATAATAATAACAATGCTAATGTTTCATAAAAGAAAGAAAAAATAAGTGCCTCTAACCTGTTTAAGGGGAAGAAATGATCCCAATCTGCTTTATTGTTGAAGAACAATAGAGCTGCTGCGCTGTCAACGTTTTCTAGCTTCAGGAGGCCTTTAATTGGCTCAGTCGAGCAGCAAAACTGTGTTTATAGTTCATAATGGAAATGTAATCAAATTAACTTGTACCACAGGGTTTTGGCATTCGCCCCTTGCCCAGTAATTGCCATTTGCCTAAAGGGTTATGGTAATGGCTATTTGCATGGGGCAAAGAGTCCTATCTCCCACCATGAGTCTGTCATGCTGCCATATTAGGGCAGCTGGCTGAAATGTGCAGAAGTTTAGTTTTGCTGTGGTATTGTTGAATACTTATCACTATGATGTGAGTTTGTGTTGAGAATGTTATTGGCACACAGTAAACCTGGGTCTGGGCACATTTTAATCACATAGCTGAGAGTGGTTTTGTTTCCATGTCTCCTTGTTTACTGGTGAGACTGAACGGAGAAACCCTACAAAGGGGAAGAGACAAATTCTTCACGTATTAATTCTCCTGGCTTAAAGTCTAATCAATCTGACACAGGACCAGGAGGCCCCTCTTCAACTATCAAGAACAAAAAGAAATGTCTCACAACAGGCCCTGAGCTGGGACAGAAATTGAAAGGAAATGACCTTGGATAGGGAGAGGGATTTAAAGCGGCACTATTCGTTTAATTTGTCTAATATCATTATGAAAAGGGAGCAAAGATGTTGTGCATGCTGCTTCATCAAAGCATCATTCTAGGGAGCGATTTGAAAAAGCCCTCAAAATAGTGTCATTACTTTCATCCAGGGAAAAGAGGGATTGTACTGAGGCAGTTTTCTTGGACCATACATCTGTCTTGATGCCCCCAAGCTGTTCCATGTAAACATTTAAACAGCACAAAATGCAACTCAAAGAAAACTGTGGAGAGAAACAATGCATTTTACAGCATAATGTGCACACTGAATCTCTGCTCTCATTCAGCTTGCCCCTCCTGGGGACTGATGAGTGTATTCTTGTGTTGTGAATAAAATGGCAAAAGAAGCAAAGACGTAGAGAAATCGAGGAGAAACTGAGGGGAGTGTGTGGGGAAGGGGGGGATGTTTTGTCTCCTAGTGATAACAACTGGTGGTACCAATCCATTTTCTTTGTACATTCACATGAATGAATTCTTCACATCTTGATATTCTGCTCCACTCTTCTGCTGACCTCAAACCAAGCCAGTCACAACACTTTGTTATGTTTCCCAACCACCACCAGCAAGTTTCCACGCAGCAAGTGATGACAGGGGTAGGCATGCCAATATTGCTGTTTAACTCAATACAGAAACATGGAAAAGGAAGTATAAGTGAGTCAGATGAACAACAAGCCCCACCACATCTGGAACTGGAGAAGATAGGAATAGAAAAATGTATTCTTCGCTACCTGCTTGTTTGACAATCAAAGCTGCATTTTCCAGCTGATACTGACAACTTTTACCTTGCTTGTTTGAAGAAAGCATTGTATATGTGCCATTCCCCGTGCATGGAGGTGGAGTCAGGGGTCAGCGCGTTAGCAGGAGCTTGTTGAACGGAGAAACTATTTCAGTTCATGGCATACTTCCTCTGCACGGCCAGGGTCTCATCTGGAGAGAAGGAGCCTCCATGCCCTCCATCTGCAGGGCTGAGTTTGTGCTGTGCTTGGCAGCAGGCTTATGAGTCCCGCTAGGGGGCCTGGCGAAATGCCTCTAGCTGCATCTCAATGCCGTTTGCTCAGTATTGATTAGGACCAGAGCCGACTCTCATTCCCCATTGTCCTGTTCTTGGCCACATGGGATTCCATATCATGCTTGATATCACTTTAGTTACCCAACACCTGCCTTCTTCCTCTTTCCAAAGATAAGGCAGAGCTTAACATCAGGCCCTCCCCACTCCTGTCACATTTTGACAGAACTCCACCCTCACTGTAAACAAATGGCTTGCAACAGAGACACTAGGGGATGTCTGTGTGGATGTTAAAGCACGGTTCACTCAAAGGCATACAGGAAGATAAATCTTAACAAATTCATACCTACAATCTCATACAGCCGCACTTTTGTGTTTGCTGATAAAGAATTCCTGTCTGGTATGCATGGCATTGAGTAGAGCTGGTTGTCATTGTAGTATGGCAATACTTTAATGTACACCTCTCTTTGATCACTGTCCTTGCCTCTAACATCAATAGAGTGTCAGTTAAGAATTGTGATGGTGATAGGAGCTGACAGCGGTACTGCAGGCTTCTTCTTCTATGGCTCACGTCGCATCTGGATTCCCTTTCCTTGGCCTCTCAGCACAAGCCATGAAACTGCTTCAGGTGCGAGACTGAAACCATATGGCAGGATTCAAGTCAAAGCCCAGACAAAGCCTTTGTCCAACACTGTATGGAAGCCTGCTTTCTACACCTAGGGCACATTGTATGTAGAGAGATATTTACAGACCTAAGAAAGTGATGATTTCTGTGATAAAGGTGTTTTTTACACTGTCAAAGGTATGAGGGTATTTATACAATTACATTTTCTTGAGAACACAATGAGTTATGACATATCTGACTACATTTTTCTCAACAGTTAATGTCCTGAATCAGTGCATTATTATTTATGTGCTACGGACTTAATTGACTGGTAAGATTTAAAGTACTTATACAAAATGAACAAAGGCTCCAGAGAAACAGGGATGGTCAGAGAGCTTGACTGCTTGAGTGATACGAATTATGTAGGTGTGCAGTACATACGCAAATCAATACGGCGCAGCGGCACCAAATTAAGAAACCTGTTGTATTCACTCTTCCATGGAAAGCCAGTGTTTGACAATGAAGCATGAATCTGCCAATACGCAAAACGAGTCTGTCATGTGTATCTGCCCAGAATGATTTAGGATCAGTTTGGGAGCGCTCCTCAGAGGTTAAGCTGGAAGTCTGTGGGGCACTGCACCTCTGAAAGCAATAAATACTGACAAGGAAGAAAGAGATCCTGTGCAGATACAGCTGCATATTTATTTTAATTTCAAAGGCAGCTTGAAAGCAGAAGCCAATAAAAGTGCCTTTATTGCGTTAATACATGTTAGCAGATGCACAAACATGCACACAACAAAAGTGTCTCTGTACGCTAATACCCAAACACATTTTTTCCTCTAACACATGCTTCTGCACACACGTGCACGGATTGTTTCATTATCGCGAAATGGGAGATTTCTCAAAAGACCAAAGCAGTATTTGAATGCTGTTTTCAGCACAACTAATGAAAGTGGGGCACAGCCATGGTGTCTCATGTGAATAGACGAAATCAGAATCAGCTTTTTTTTTCACCGTGAAGCGTCATGCTCTGGCGGCCCTCTGTGCAAAATACTTTCCAATTTAACCTGTCTCCATGCCATGTCGCAGTCACTGCCAGCTGCAGTGAAGGGATGGAGAAAAGGGGAACAGAAAGAGAAATAAACATCGCTATGGACATTATGAGGAGGCAATAGGTGGAGGGGGGGTGGGGGTATTGACGGAGGAAAGAAAGGAGAGCGCTGCATCAGTGGGGTAGAGATTGCTGTGGTGTACAGTAGCACAAATCCTAAATTCTGTGCAGATCCGACGGTAGCTAGGAAACAGCTGACAGTAAAATGGGGGGATCAAAGGGATTAGTGTGCCCAGTTTGAGCCCAAACAGTAACCCTTCCCCTTCTCCTACTGCCAGCCTTTTTATATATTCACCCCTGCATTTCAGTGGTGTGCTCGGCCTGTTGGACACAACACATCTCTGGTTATCATCCCTTGAGTCCAATTGTCCAATTCGGAATCAGCCTTTTTAGCTCCTACATATTCTCACGGACAGGCAATATGTAGAAGAAGGTCACAGTTTCAAATTTTAAAAGAGAAGTAGGCTGGGTGGAACAAAAACACCGCGCTCTAACACACACACACACAGGGTACACAAAAGTACAAATGCCTACACACAAGTAATCCACACAAAACAAAGACATTGTATCTGAGGGAAGAGGATGCACATGTCAGACGCAATCAGTGCTGCCTTTTGTGATCTGAGTGAGTTTTACTGTCACTGGGGCTTGAGACACAGCCTGCTTAATTCTGCAGGGGACTGCCATGTCCCAAATGCTTCGGTCACTGTCTCCTCTTGTCTCAGAGCCACAGAGTCGTACCTAAAGAAACGTGCCCTGTTGGGGACATGCACTGTACCGCAGCAGGAAGACTTCTGACAATGTTGGCCCCTTGTCTCCACACTGGAGATTCAGCAGACATGTGAACACACTCTAGGCTGACACAGAGCTTCACCCAAGAGAGTAAAGCCAAATCAGATCTACATCACATGTGACGTGCATATGATGGCTCAAAACTGATTTGTGATGCCTGACTTAAGCAAGAGCATTACGGGCAGATAGAAAGGCAGGGTTTGCTCATGCTGTTTGTCAGCAGATTCTATATGATGGCTGCAGCTGCTCTGACTTGTGTTGCTGTTGCAGAGGCCTTGGGCTAAATTTCTGTGTCATTGTCCTCAAAGCTTTCACAAATTGCTATTTTCAATTGCAAGTAGGGGTCTTTGAAAGAGTAATTTCCATGTTCTGGGAAAGGAAATGTTTGAGCACATATCAATGCTGGACATGTTCTCTGCCTGTGGACAAAGCAGAAATGGGAGAGTCAGTGGGATTATATCACTTTAATGAAGTTGCTCTGGCCGATGTTTAATTTCATGAAATTCAATTAAAAAGCTTTATTTCCATTTCTGTACTCAAGGGGTCGCCGTAATTAGATTATAGGGAGGAATTGTGAGAAGAAATTACCAATCAAAAATGGGTTCTTTGAGTGCATGTGCATGCTGATCTGCCAGTGTCTTTGACCTGCTTCACAGTGACTATTGTGACTCTAAGAAAAGAAAAACTGCCACAGAAAAATTTAATTGTAGGTAAAGGAACAGAGTGGAATAAGTTGGTTTACTGGGTTTGTATGGTTCGCAAAGATGGGAAGAAGCACAGCTGTACAATAGACACAATCACTATAGCACAGCAGCTGCCTTTCCACTTGCATCTTCCTCCCTGGACCCCACTCCCATTTTACTGTTGGAGCTCCTGTTGTAGCTTTATATGTTAAAGTGGACCAAGCACTTTACTTGCCCCCACTACATTAGTAAGGAATAGGGAGGAGGAGAAAAAGAGACGAGGTAAACGACAGAGACAACATGTACCCCACTATGCTGCAGAGCTGACATATGCAAACTCAAAGGGTGGCGGTGTTTAAAAGCTTTAATCACACCACTGCTCAGAGCCCAATGTGGCGTTGCACTCTGCATCATTGAAAGCTTGTTTTATTAATGTTGTCCAGAGTGAAGTACGGTCGGGTAGTGGTGGGGTGGGGTGGGGGGGGGGGGGGGGGGGGGGGGGGGGGGTGGGGGGCATTGTGCATTGTGCTCTTGATTTAAAGTGGGGTGGAGCAGAAACAATGGCCATGAAAAAAACATTGCAAAGAGGGCTGTGAAAAGCAGCCCACTTCCATTACTTTAGAAGGCACAGTGCCCAAAATGGTGCATGAGAAAGTGTCTATACAGTACAGAGAGAAACATTCACACATGATGGGTCTTAACGATCCTAAAAAGACTATATGTATAAATCAAAATGTGCGGTCATGGCAGTGGATATCACTGAGTATCCGTCAAAGGGACAGACTTGACTCTTGTGCTCTGGTTGACTGGAATTAATTCCTCATGTGCTCTATGTGACACATACAAGCCAATCAAGGCAAAGTGTGCTGTCTTTGAGTGAGCGGGTGAAGTGAAATCTCATGTGAGCCTGATGCCTAATTGCTCTCATTAGCTGCCTGACGTTCACACCAGTTATTCTGCACAATTAACCGGCTGCCACCAAGATGTTATGAGGCAGAATACTGCGGTGGGTCAAGGGAAAAAAAGAGTTGTAATTAATTCTCACTTAAATTAATGATTTCATATTTCAAAGGACTGTACAGTGGCATTTTTCTCTAGATTCCCCAATGGGAGACCACTGATGAGTGTTTTTTGTGCGTCATGTGGAAATAAGGAGGTGCGCGCAGTTGATGGAAATCAGGAGCTATTGTTGTTTGACAGTAGGCACCTTTGCAGTGATTTTCTGTGTTATTAATTTGTGAGATGAGAGGAGGCAGGCTCCTCCAGCCTCTGATGGTTACGCACCGCATTAAAGAACTGCTGCTATGAATGACACTCAGGGCTAATGAATATGAATACATTTATAAAAATAGGCACGGGCTCCCCTCTCAGTGCAGATTGGGAGTGACAGTCACATTGGCTGAGCATGGTTGATGAGAGAGGGAACCGCTGCCCCTGGAGATAGAGGGATCAGACAAACAACCCCACCCACACACACACACACACACACACACACACACACACACACACACACACACACACACACACACACCCACACACACACACACACACACACTCACACCCAATCACACACAAACAAATGCCATAGCATGATGAATTCAAAAATGCTCCAGCATTTAAGAATGACGATCTTGTCACCTCTTTGCGCTATTTACTCTCTGGACACAAACTATGTGATGTATCAAAGCCTGCGTCTACCTCACTGTATGTCCCTGAATTAATAGTTACCCCAATATCATCATAACTAATTGTGCCATTTGTACATGATGTCACAGCGATAGATCATTTATTATTATGCGTGAAATATCGAGCGGTGGGTGGGCAGTTTGAAAGAGGATTTCTCTTACTTTTGAAAATCCACAGGTGTCATATTGTTACTTGGTGATTTATGCCGCACAAACAACACATTTACATTGCCTGCCAACCAATTTATAGACTGTTTCCTGTGGAAACAAAGTGCAGTAATTTATTGTCATTAACGCACAATTCATTACTTTCAGACTCACTTAGGGGACATGAATATATGTCAGCTTATCTCTTTGTGTTTGTTGTTCGACATTTAAACACTGTCATTACCTTACATGGCCATTATTAATGAACCAATGTTAACTGAAAGGCATTTGTTTTGTATCTAATTTACAAGGAAGAACATTTTCTAGTTCTAGCTGCTGTTTGAAATCAGTAGCAGAAATACGCAGCGTGAAACATTTCTTCTTCTTGACTAGAGTAATCAATCACATGTGCAGTTCGTAACACACAGGCTTGTTTCTCAAAAGATTTAATTTTTGTATTTATCAACATCAAAAGCCCTGACCTAAAAAATACAAAACAGTCATCCCACCCCACGGCCATCAGAGAAATTTAGTATCACTGAGTGTGTTCTTTCTTTAACACAGATGAGAGATATGGCAAACAATAATATGCAAATGTGTTCATCTGTTTCCCTCGGTAGGCAACAATTTTAATTGATTAATTGAGGATTTTTGTTTGATTGGTTGCGGCTTAATAATCCAAGATGTTATTTGACAAGCTGTTCAATTTAGGTGCAACAGCATTGCCACTGTTTCCTTTTCCATTTCCCCCTGAAAGTGAATGCCCTTATTTTTCCTCGAGTTTGAAGCACAGGCAGGACCAATCCCTCAAAGATTTGTGAAGGACTTTGATTGAGATAAGTGGGATACTCATTGGCTCTGACAGACTTAACCTTGGTGAGTGTTCTCTGGCAGCCACTTGAGGAGGATGGCAGACTGTGAGGGCCGGACATTGGGCATGACTGACACCATGGTGCTAACCTTGAGCCAGGTTCCCGTAGAGCAACGGCACAGTATTTAAGGTCCAGAGAAAACTCATTGAGCATCTGACTTAACTGGGTTAGACTGCACCCATGGATGCAAGCCATCAAACTGAACTAATTAACAGCTGAAACAACCTTGAAAGCCACGGACAACAGTGTGTTAGCTGCATCCCCACCCACCTCTCCTATTCCCCCACTATGTTTTGGTGTCTGTGCTATTTACTATGCTACTCAATTCATTTATTTTGCACTTGAACAACTGTTACTTTATAATCGTTTCTGTTCAGCTGAAATTTGGTTAGAAGTACCTACTCATCAAACTGTTCTGTTGAAAATTGGGAAGGCTTAAAAGACAGATAGAAGCACTACATGTTGCCCCTGAAAAAACATGTTGGTTCGTGGGGTTGGAGACAGAGAGAGAGAGAGAGAGAGAGAGAGAGAGAGAGAGAGAGAGAGAGGGGGGGGGGGGGGGGGGGCAAACTCAGAAACATGCTCATCACTTTTTAGGATGCTCATAAAGATTCTGCTTAATGGGATGACTCATTTATTTACTTGTTATTTCTGTGTTGGCATGCCTGTTCATGGTGTTGCCCTAGAAAGTGAATGTGAATGTGCTTTTGACTTATGTTTGCATGAATCAAAAACAGCAAAAAAGGATTTACTCTAAGGGGAGACTCATCATATTCTGTCAGATTTGAGCTCTCATACCACTGAGCCCCAGGGATTCTGTTTGATTTCCTCCTGATTCAGCAAGGCTGCCATTTTCTTCTGAGGGTAGTTTGGCTTGAGTTGCTGCAGGGGGTCAGGGGCCAATTCAACATTATTGAATAATAAATAAATAGAAATGTGTTGCGACTGTAGCTGATCCCTGTTGTTTCTTCTCACCTCATATCCCCGAGTAGACTGACAGCAGCTGGGGCCTTGTATTCGCTGTAATGGCCTGTATATATGCAGGGTTTCATATTTCAATCACCGCCATGGCAGCAGAAATTGGTGGTTTAAGATGAAGTTGAAATTGGAAAGTGGCTATCGTGTCTGCATGAGGAAACACATTTGAATCCCAGTGGAGAAGGTGCTTGGCAGCTGCATCTGGAACGCAGACTGACAAGTCCTTAGGAGTGGAGTTAAAGTTAGAGCCACAAGTGCTCCAGCGCCTTTCAAGCCTTAGCCAAATGATTTTCCAGCGGAGGTCGCATCAGGGACATGAGATTTGAGGAAGTATTTCATAATAGCCCTATAATCAATGATTCATCACTGGAAAAATTAATGAATCATCAATGATGTATAGGACTCTGATGAGATAGGTCTACAATCATATCGTTAAATGTCACAGGACTGCTCATTCATGTTAAAAGGTATTTGTAATAATTCATGTTTTGTTATTTTTGCTATGAAGTACTTGGAAAATTATATAACAGTGCACGTTCATTTGCTTTTTTGAAGTTGTGCTGTAAGGCCGTTGAAAATCAGTTTGAGAGTTTCACCTTTCATTTCTTGCTGTCACATTTCTGAAACTCACGCAATCTTGTCTCTCTGCTACATTAACTGAATATTCATTATGTGGCTAATAGTAGTGCCTTTGAAGAGGAATGATCATATTTAATTTTCTCGCCTGAGAAGGAACAAGTTAGTGAAGGGAGGGTGGAGGAGTGGAGTCTATGGGGAAGATAAAGGGGAGGGAACGAGAGTATGAGATCAAGCGCTGAATGGAGCAGCAGAGGGGCATGGAGTTTATGGACCAGCAGGGGTGGGAGGGTGAGTGTCCAGATTACAATATGATTATATTTTCCTGATAGCACTGATGGACCTGCACCTGTGTCTCCACAATGCCTCCATCTCTCTCTGCTAATGCCGTGTACCAGCGTGCATCGTTCTCGGAAAGAAGTCTTTCTTTCTACTTTCCCCCCTCCTTTACTCTTGGCAAGAGGGGAACAGATTATGATTATGATTATGAGAACTCCACCAGTGGCCACACAGCGGTATTTCTTCGCTCCAGCAGCTGCAGTCCCTGGTTGCGTTTATCGCTTTATCGATTACCATCACAACGCAGTAATTTGCCGGGACTGGCAGGGACATGATTAAAGATCCGCAAGCAATGCATGGTGGCTCAAGTCGGTTCCGTGGTGTCATGTTGATGAACACGCGCTGACACACATACACACGTACACAGACACTAACGCTCTGGTAAGCAGGGAGGGCTGAAGGGAGGGGGGGCAAGAGGTGCATTCCTGTCATAGACATCAATGGCTTTAAATCTCCTGAGCTAACCTCTTAATGCTCTCAGATCCTTATGGCTGGCTGGATAATTGATTGTGTTTGGTCTAATGGGATTAAGAAGCAGTAGTGGCCTTGAGCTGGACACAGTGCCTGTGAGGGCAGCAGTGTAGTGGATTGGAAGATGGAGAGGTAGATTGACGCATAACGTGAAGGGAGTGTGGATTGTATCCAGATATAGGTGTGTGTGTGTGTGTGTGTGTGTGTGTGTGTGTGTGTGTGTGTGTGTGTGTGTGTGTGTGCGTGTGTGTGTCTGCGTGTGTGTGTGTGTGTGTGTGTGTGTGTGTGTGTGTGTGTGTGTTAGAGTGAGAGAAAGACAGAAGGAAAACCACAGAAAGAGTGACAGACGCAGAGAAAAAAGAGGGAGAGGAAAGAGGAAAAAAACAGGGTGGATAGATAGCTTCAGGTCTGCTTCTCAGTCCATCCCTAATTAGCTGTATGAGAAAACCAGGGAGCTGATGGTATCCCCAAGTGAAAAGCTTGTTAGCGTAAGAGATACTATCTGCCGGCTATTGGTTTTGGTTATGTTTTGCTCGCTGGGTGACTCACTGGGTCTGCGGTGCGCAGCGAGATGAAAGCGGCGGGAAAATGAGAGCCAAGGTGGTGAGGCCCATCCCCCTCTCATCACCCAGGATAACGCCTGTCCCATCCAAACTTCTCAACAGCCTCCGTGCTTTAGCTTCATCCCTCGCGCCAGAGCTTGTTTGAATGTGTCAGTCTGCTAGCCCCCCCTTTCTTCTCTGAATTATTTTTAACTTCCCTCCACACTTGGGATGAGATAAAAGCAGAAGTTTGTGTGGGAGAGTTGTAAGAGACGAGGCTGCGGTTAGTAATTTTTTTGCTGGAGTTTTCAATGACTGCTTGTCGCCCTGTATATTGCAGCTGTGCGTCTGGAATCCCCAGTCTCTTTGTGTGGCGCATGGCTCTATCATGAGTGCACACGCAGCGCAGAGCTGTCATCATCAGTGCCAGTTTTTCAGTTTTTATGTCTACCCCCTCTCTAGTACTACACACCAGCACCTCCCTCTCCATCTATGTTGTATACAGCAAAGCCTCACAGTATAAGAGTTAACTGGCTCTGTCGTTGCTGGATTGCTGGCTCTATTCATACGTCCAGCCAGTGAGATCATGCCACAGATCCAGGTTTTGTCTCGAGTGAATAGAGAGGCTGCCGCAGCTCTCCAGCTCTTTATACTGGGCCACGTTTACACTAGGGCTCAGAATATGCCAGGTCAGGGTAACTGTTGCCATTTCGGTGGGCTATGGAAGGCATTTTGCCAGCTTTCTGAGTCCGGAGTAGTGAGGCTAAAATGTGTTATTGTGCATGTCTGTGTATGCATCTGTGACAGTGTAATGAGAGTAGAATAAACGGAGGGTGTGAGACAAGGCGGATGATAAATCCTATATATATATATATATATATATATATATATATATATATATATATATATATATATATATATATATATATATATATAAGTATATATGTATTGAGTATGTGTCTATGTATTTGCCGGTGGGAATATGAGAGAGCATGGGGGACTGTGCAGCGCATGTGTGTTTGCGAGTTAGAGAAAATGTCACTCTGACCTGGCTGTCTGCCTATTCTTGTCGAGGGAGACGACAGGTGAGGGGTTGCTATGGTTACCTGGGGTTGGGGTAGGGTTGGAATGAGTGTTTTTTTGTGGTGGCCTCACAATTGCACAGCTAGAACTTTTTTTTTTTTTTTACGTCTCACATGTTCTCGTTTTGTTCAGGTGATGGGTGATATTGTAGTGCCATATGGGTGCAGCAGGTGTTACTACTAGCTGAGTGCCGGTCTGTGCACATAGTGGGTGTTAGAAAGGGCTATCAGTCAGCCCCTTTTCTTGCTCCGTAGAGACTTCCCAGAGAGCTCTGTTGTCCCTACAAGGGCCAGATGCTGCCTTGGTTTGCTCTGCTGCCCTCTTTCCTCTCTTCCCTCGTTCCCAGGCCCACATCAAACATGCACAGCCCATTTCCCCCCACAGCTCTAAATCTCTTTAATTCCATCATCTGTTGCCCATTGAGGGCAGCAATTTAGTCTTTACGCAGCATTTTAGTGTGCTATTAAAAAATTCTGTGAGGTTGGTGGCCAGGCCCTGTAGCGGAGAGGTGGCTAGTCTTCAATCTGTGTCTCTGTGTCTAACCTCTGCATTGCTGTCTCCCGGGACACGTCCAAGCATAAAGATAGTGTTTGAACAGCTCGGCCTGGACACATAGAGAATACATTACATATTCCCTACACACCAAGCTGAGCCACTTTATCATGATGATTGTCTCTCGATCATTCATATATTGTGATAACCACTGAGGCCACACTATGGTGTAAGTGGCTGCCTGAGTAGATATCAAGTAGTTATTTTTTCAGTTTCTCTCTGTTGTGAACAGTCTTATACATGAAGAACTAGTCACTGTTCAATATCTGTCAACCATATGAGCTCTGACCTGAACAAACATCTGGAGCAGGGGGATATAAGTGCTGCTGCATGGATTTTATAGACACTAGTTTTATGTAATTTCCAGCAATTTCACCATTACTTTTACAGTGATTGGAAACTGGCTCTGCTCAGTTAATGACTTCCCTATATCCCAGATGGAGAGCAACACCCACACTCAAAACAGTGACAAAACAATGACTTGCAAAATAATTCTGTCTCGCAGAATTATACCAGTATGAATTGTTTACATCATTATGGCAACAGCACTGGAGACTAACCTGAAGCTGCTCGAGCTTAATAAGCAGCGTGTTTTTGCTCGGTAGTGAGTCATAGGTCTGCTGAGGTTGGGTTTCACTGGTTCACTCCTGCTAATGGGCGGTTGGTTGAACCAGTGTTGGCCCTCTGCCACTCTGGCCAGCTACTCTCCTCCTCTAAGGTGAGAGAGAAAAGCTACACTGTATGTCTTTAGTAGACCTGACATTGACACAAGGACTGATTGGCCTGTCTTAATAAGTGGAGAGCCTTGCAGTGGCAGGAAGTCACTTGGATTACTGCTGCTCTGGTCCTGACCTGTCCTGCTGCCCAGCTGTCCTTCTGACGCCTATCAAGTTGGAGAAAGAAGATGTTTTTCTCACCAAGGTCTTTTCAATATACTTTTAACTCCAATAATCTACTAAAACATAATACTACATGTCTAATACTTGCTGATATCAGCTTAAAAACTATAAAAGCCTTCTGGAAATCTGAAAAGCTGTGGTCTAATCAGGACTTGCTTCTCGGTAGGGTCACAATGACCAAATGAGAGAGCAGTGTCAAGTTTCCCTGAAAGGAGCAACACCACCCAAACGCACTCAGCGAGTGAGTCATAGCACACAGACCGGCACCGCCATCAAATATATAATGCATCATTGTTTATCTGTAGCACAATGGGAATCCATTTTTTCATGCATGTTTATCACGCTGCATTTACCAGGATGGATGCAGAATGTTATATTACATTCCTACTGGTCTACCACAACAGAGGAGATGTTTATTGTTGAAAATAAAATTGAGAAAAGAGAACCTCCATTCATCTGTTTGATGAGATTATTATCAGTAAATATGTTCTGTCAACCTATTTGCTCTGGTATCTCATTGGCAGCGGCCTGCTCCCATCTGGGAGTGTTTTTCACACGGTATCTCACAGACAAAGATAAACACTGGCGTTGTTTGCTGGTGAGCCGATGTCAACACCAGTGATGTCACGGATACCCATTGTAACAAACACAACCACAAAACAATGATACGGGATTAGCTGCCCGCCGATCAGGGACAGCCCAAGGGTAGCAGAGAGATACGGGCCTGTACGGCGCTCTGGTTTAGCACATCTTGCTGACAGCTGTCTGTCCACATGTCAGCCAGTGCAACAAACTTAATCCAAAGCTGCATGGCGCCTCCAACATACAGCAACAGTGACAGTAAGGAGAGCAACAACGTGTGCCCCCTCCTCCCCACCGTGGAAATGCTAGGTGCTGGATTATTGTTGGTGTGGCAGATCATCCGCAGCCCTCTCACCCACCGAGTCGGCCTCAGAGGTGGATTAGAGGCCCGATAATCTGACTGTGTGCTGTGACACATGTCAACCATGTCTCGAAAGAGGAGTCATGGTGAATTAGAAAACGGCGAGGTAATCCAGGCTATATGGCCCAAGTCTTTTATTTAATTCCCACACCAACAACCCCAGGCACATACATGTACGCACACACTCAACTGTGTAAGCACTTCTTGAGCACACATACACAGACATTCCTGTACATGGGCCTGTGGGCTTCCTTGACATTACCTCCCTGACATTACCTCCTTAGCACAAGCCCAGCCTGGGTCTCCTGTCACATCCTTCCATGGGCAAGATTCACATTTTCATTACAGTGGAGCCAGTGGCGCTGCACAACCTTTTTCTCCTTTCTTCCTCCCCTCTTCTCCTCTTCATCACTGTGTCAATCATCACAATGCTGTCACTCTGGATCTGTCTCTGAACTAAGCTGTCTCTGAGCTAAGATCCAGACTCACTTGAGAGACGGAGGCAGTCTACTCACCCAGACGCTTCTCTCTTGAAGTTGTACCAGTATTTCACTCCTTTCTGCCTCTCGACACTTCCTTCTTTTTTTATTTTATTTTTTACTTTTCGCAGATTTTTTTTCCCCCTCTTTTCTTTTTTTACTGATCTAATTTGCAATATTTCCACACATTAGATGAAGCCTGTACATGCGGAACAGAGTACACATGGCCGGGGAATTGAGAACTGCAAATAATTCCCTCATGTGGAAAGGCTGCAATTAACTGGGGATGTCAGCCTTTGTAAAATATAATTGAGTTCAGGACGAAATGAACGTCTCTAATCCGGCCGACAGAGCACTGTCAATCAGCATTCCTAGCGTCCCCAAAATCAACTGTCATGCTTATTTATGTCTGTCTCTCAACTAAATTTTTGGACACTAATGCTCTGGCAGCTGCCTCTCTTTAATGTGTGGGTGACTGGGTGACTTTGTGCATGCCGGGTGGGAGCGGGATGCTGCACTAGAGGGAGAGACTGGACATGTTTTTTTGTGGTTGCACTGGAGATAACATTGTGTCGCTCAGCCATGGTGTCAAACACCTGTGTGACTGAAGAACCATTTTCTCCGTTACTGAGCACAAATCGCCTCTTGTGACGTGCGGAATGATATCAACGGGAAGTGTAGCTATTAGCATAGCGCCGCTTCACCTCAATTCTAAGGGTCAAATAACGGTGCGTTATTCAGCTGTCTCTCGGGTGAATAGGCCTCTTCCCCTCCCGTAGATACTGTATGTGAATTACCTTTCGCATCATTGCTGAGCTATGCAAGGCAACTTCAAGACATTCTCCTGGAAATGTCAACCATTTACCACTCTCAAATATTGCCTGTCATGGCAAAAAGACGAGTGTTGACCTTAAAGAGGCTGGATAAATGAGTCCACTTAGAGAACAATCCTTTTTTTTTTTTTGTCCTCTTCCTTTGCTTTCCACCTGTCTCTCCCACAGTGGCGGCTGCTTCAGGCTCTGATCTATGGCCTTTCTCTAATCAACCCTCTTACTGAGAGGTAAAGGGCGGGGAACACATCAGATACCTTGGTGTCACTCAAAATAGGCTTTTTCTTGTGTCTTGTGTGTGTCACGCAGTTCAGTATTTGTGTTTCTAATGATTGCCTTTCAAGGACCTCCTCAGTTATCCCCGCAGACTCCCATGGAAATGGATTAATTACAGGGCGCCTGACAAACGGCTGCCCACAGTTGCAGCGGCTTTGTAAATTCTCTTGACTAATCAGCTGAAGACAGAGCCTGGTCACTCAGCACGACCTCATCACCAGACTGACACTGTAGCTGTGGCTGAAGGGCCTCTAGCCAGAGATTAATTGTAGTGAACGCTCAATGCTGTTCACCTCTAACTGACGCTGTCATCTCAGTCCTGTCGACAAAAGCGATGGTTCTTCACCCCGGACACCTGGGGACCCGGCGTGATTGAGACAAATCTCTCTGGTCCTCTCCAAACCCTTTATCTCTGAGAGTTTTGATCTCCCTGTGCTTGGTTGACTGTGAATTTCTATGTTTGTTGTGAGCGCTGAGTTTTTGTGCTCTCTGTTTTCTCTGGGATTGTTGAGCAGGTGAATGTTTGTTTTGCTTTCTGCGATTGATCAAGATGAATTTGTGAGTCGACGTTGCTCTTCGTGCAGCCCTCCGAAGCCCTGCCAAATGCATATGTCAAATAGATACTGAAATGTGTGTTATTACAAACAGTGATGTGCAAAGATCCAACATGATTTCCATTAATAAATCCCTAATAAGTTATTTGTGATCATTCCTGAAACCCACTCTAAAGCACTTCTCAGTCTGCAACCTGTTCTCTCAGCTTACCATATGTTGGTTTTAAGCTATAGTTTCTCATCCAATGCCTCAAAATTAGAAACTCAAGTCGAGATATTAATTTAATATATTCAGTCGGCATTTTCTGAAAACAGAGAAATACCCTGCAGCATTGTTTATGAATTTGAATAACCCCTAAAATCATAGAATACAGCAGGAATACAGAGTAATACCCTTGTGTACCTCTGAGAACACCTTTGTAAGTGACGTGTGTGCGTGTGTGAGTGTGTGTGTGTGTGTGTGTGTGTGTGTGTGTGTGTGTGTGATGAGAGAAGGTTGGTGGGGTGTTGGGCATGCGTGATCCCCCTGACTGGGATCCAGATCCACAGGCGAAGAGCACTGAGCCCTCAGTCAGCACGTCACATAAAAGCACCAGGCTTTGCAGGATTGCAAACTGAGAGTTTATTTTTTCCTCATTTGTTTACCTTCCTCTCGGTGAGGACAGGTTTTCTCCTATTGTGAGGAGTACACGAGAGAGTCATTATCACCATAATCACAGCCGTAATCGGCCATTACAGTTTCCCCTCTCATCAGAGTGCTCGTTAACTGCAGGACAGAAAGCCTCCAAAACAGACAGTGTCCTGGTGCAAACAACGGGGTGGTTCACCACGCCAGCTTTAACCAACAGCTTGTAAATTGAATCCTGTGGCATACAGTCAAATTTACAGTGTTCAGTGGAGCTTTGCCACTATCCACCAGCCAGCAGAGCCCCAAACTGACCCTGAGGCTCAACAACACCTGGCTCTTTCCTTGTTAATCACGGGCAAGCATCCAGTCTAAACAAAAGTGTCTGTGTAGCTATTGCATTTCATGTCAGATGTGAACCTTGCTCATACATCACGGTATTTTTAGACTTCAAAAACAATGCTTTTGTTTCATGTCTACGGGTTTATAGTTTATGTCAGCTGTGCTGCATTGAGCCTGTTTCAGGGTTAGTCTAATTCACTGTGCCTCTCAGGTTAGTTTAATTCACTGTGCCTCTCACCGTGTCTGCATCCATTTGCAAGTTTTTGTTCCATTTGTCAAAGCCTAGTATTGATGCTAATGGGCTTAGATGCCATTCATGATTGGAACTGTCAGCATCTGGATAAAAATAAAGGCCAGTTGAAGATGTTTTTTTTTCAAGTGTGTAGCTCTGCGTGGGTATGTGTATTTGGGGACAAACTGGTACCTGTGCGTGTGTGTGTGCATGCAACTTTACCTTCGCTTCGAGTGGTTCATTCTGGAGGCGCACTCTCGACAAATATCCAGCCGCATCTGAGAAATTATGTGCGACAGCAATCACTTTAAATTCCCAGAACTGAGCAGATGGAGCCTGTTATACAGTGAAAAAAAAACACTCTGGTGATCGTAGCACTGGTAGAATCAAGCCAGCTCTTGGGGGGGTAGAGAAAAATAAAATCATGGAGAAAACAACATTTGGCAGGGCTTTGTTCAGGCTTGCCCACTGCGTTGATGGACTTAAGGTAGGGGATTTATCTGTTGATCGAAGTAACATTTGTCCTTAACACCATGTCATCCGTTTATTTCAAACACATCTTTCTATCCCTCAATCTGCCCTCTACTCTTCAGATGTCTTCGACTTTAAGTGTGTTGTGGTCATATGGGATTATGATGGGCCGGACCACATATGGCCTGTGCTGGTCTCCATCCCTGTTGGGGCATGTAATCCTACCCCCAACCCCCTTCTGCCCTGCCTCATTATCAGATGACCAGTTTGTGTAGCTGTGTTATGCCACATACCAGCATGATCTCACACAGACAACTAAGTACTTCCCAAAGTTTTTACATTCTCTTTTCTCTTCTTTTGTCTCCCCCAAATTGTGGCCGACCGAGATGTGTGATATGCTATATTTGGTGGATTTGGGGGGACAGAATGGACTTGCAAGGAGATTACAGTGAGGGAAGTAGAACAACAACAATGTACGGATTACAGGCAGGATTTGTGTGAGGAACACATGATATCCTCTCTCATCCCTTTATCAGATTGGCCGTGATGGAGAGGCAGTGGCTAGGACCAGTGAGGAGCAGGTTTGGATTTATTGGGACAGAGCCAGATCAGGACAGAGAGTGATGATAGCGGCTCATAATTCATTAGAAAATAATCTCACAGTCAGGTGAGGCTGCAAAGTCAATTTTTCATAAGTAGTGTTGGAAAAGGTTTTTCTTAAAGCAAGAGAATACATTTGCCATTTTGATCAGCTAATTGCAGCAATCTACAATTCAACTTGTTTTGATTAATTAATTTCTTTAATTAAGTCACAATGACTGTATTTCAGACCAAGTGCAGTTATTTCTCAGACAGTGACTCTTGTTCCTTGCTGAACCAAGACAACCTACACAAAGTATGTTCTAAAACAAAGATTTTAAAGGACAACAACAGTGGGCTTTTTTTGAAGATTAAGGCCATATTTCGAGACTGTCCTCTTGTGGCCGTAGTAATTGAGACTTGCCTGACAGTAGCAGAGGAGGAAGTCAGGTGAAATGCTGACAGAAAACAAAGACGTGGGATTTGCTACAGCAGACCGCTGTTCATTTTCTGTTTTCTAGCTGTCGTAGTTATTATTGTAATCATGAAGAAAACTTGTAGGTAAGTACTTATTTGAACCCAACCCAAAACACCAGCAATGTAAAGCCCAGTTTACTAAAAGTGAACAAAAGAGAGAACACAAGATGGGCATTTTTCTGCAGTGATGCCGGCCATAGTTAATAGGAGCCTGTTGAATCTCAGCAGTGAGGGAATTGCAATTTAACCTATACAGACAGAAAATCTATTCTTTTCCTCCCATGAAGCTGTACGCAAACACAGAGCAATCAACAACATGCCCTTTACCTATAGTTATCTGTACTGACCGTGGAGGAAATGAATACACTGTTCCCTGCTGCATTTATGATCTCTGTTCTTGAGAACCCAACTCTGACAGCATCAAACACACAAGGCCGGATCCATCACAAGTCAAGCTGACACACCTTCTCACAGTGCTGTCCTCCCACACTTTTATACACTTGTCTCCTCTAAATAGCCACAGTGCAGGCTTGCTATGCATGCAATCACTGAAATGCGACAAAACTTGCTAAGTTCGACTTACTGCTAGCGTAGCTCCACCGTAATGCCAGACAGAAGGAGTCTGGAAAGTTGTGGAACAAAGAATTAGCAAAGAAATGTAATGGCTATAGAGAAAGAGGGAGAAGAGAGAAAGTAAGAAAGGCAAAGAGCTGAAGGAATAATAGACTGAGAGAAATTGGGAAGGAAACTGATCGAACAAGAGGATGCCATGACAATTATAGGCAACAGAGCCCCTAATGTCAAAGTGGAATCCTATTTCTGGGAGCTGTCTATTCTTCCGCATGTGAGACAGTAAATACCTTGTTTCTATCTTCCCCAGACGTCATTGTGACCACCAGTGCGACAATGGAAACCCTGATGAGGAGCACATGCAATTGCTCTCTCTTAATAAAATCTCACAGTTCCCATTACACCCCGGCACAATGGGCCTCTCGCCTGGCCGCTGATTGAGTTCCTACTCTCCGGGAGCTATAATAGCAGCCAAGCTACTTCCTCCCACCACCATCTCCCATTTTACCCCGCTTCCCTCCTGCGCCTTCACCAGCCCTCGTCCAGCTTCTTCCTTTTGGATTTTGTCACAAGTGAGATCTTTTTGCCGAATATTCACAACCCCTCCTCCTCTCTGTCCTCTCTCTCCATGTTTCCTATCATACGGAGGAAAGAGCGTGAGATAGCCGATATTGATCTGATCGATGAGTGGGCTGCTTTTAAAGTGTTACCGTATCTTACTTATATGAGGCATGCTTTTATCAAGACGGCCTTATAGTATCCCTGCAGACAGAGGCTGTCAGGGATTTTGAGGAGGTTTGCTGAAAGAGTCACGAGGTGGGTTGAATTCCTCTGCTGGGGAAAAGGGCAAGATAGTTCTCAGAAGTGGGTTAGCTTGTGGTAAAGGGGATTTATTTGGTGTAATTGCTCTCTCTTCTCTATCTACGATACCCTGGCCTCAAGCTTAAAATACCTTGAAGGAGAATTCACCCCAAAGTATAAACACAACTAGCAAAGGTAACAGTAAATGTAGAATCAGTAAATATTTATCGGTTAACCTGGTTAAAAACAAGACCTCCCAAGTATTCAAACTGCTTTTAAATTCTTACAGCTGGTTCAATGTCAATAGTTAAAATATTAAATTGGCTTCACATAATGAAAGATTAGCATGAATAGCATTCGCCTGGAGATGCATTTTAATCCAACAGGGGAATTTAGTCAGAGGTGGCCAGACCATGTATGATCTCATCTGACCCTTGCAACGTTTTTAGGTGTGGTTTTGATGTTGAAATGCAGCAGCGGTTGGAACGACCGTGTGGTTACTACAAATTAAAGGATGAGCATGAAACTCGGATTTGATTTATTAAATTCTTCTGACTCACACAGACTTTGAGGGCCTTTGCAGCACAGCCCACATTCATTTTGTAGTGGGTCAAAGAGGTAATTTTCTTTTCCTTGTTGACTTGTATTTATATAATCAAAACATTATATGAGCATATGTGCAACACACACACACACACACACACACACACACACACACACACACACACACACAAATATTGACCCATAAATACACACATCAGTAAACAGACAAACACCCATATAGCTCCTCACAGGTGGTAAGCCATTAGAGACCTTTTGATTAGCTGTTTTCAAGATGTGAGTCAGGTAAACCGGGGCACTCCCTGCTGCTATGTGATGCTATTAAAGGTCAGCAGCTGGTGGCTTCGCTCCCGTCTACACCACAGTTACTCCCTGAGTAGAGAGCTCAGACACCCTGGGAGTGAGGGGGAAAAATGAAAAAGCTTGTATTCACTAGCTGGCTTCATGTGGAGGCCACACATGTACAGTATGTTCCGGAGAAGACATACACAATTGTAAGCAGAAACCAAAGCAAAAAAAATCACAGAGGGGAGGTGTGATTGTGTGCTCTACGCTACTTTTTTTTATATAAGAGTATGGCTTCCAGATATCACTTTTTCTCTGGCAGGGATGATTTCAGATATCTAAACTTGGCAGAGTGTTAAAGCGAGCAGGAAAGATGGAGAAAAATTCTGGCACTGTCCAGTCTACTGTTTAACGTCAGTGAAGCTGTTTCTTCAGAGGTCAGAGCTCTTGATGCAGGCTCACTCTCACTCTGATACTCACTGGGCCTGGCATCATGCTGCTTATGTCATATTCATTTCATATGGACTAGTAGATGGGCAGCTTCTGATGTACTGCATATTGATTGTTTTGTGTATTACTTATATTTGATCCAGTTGGCTGACTTGTCTATCTGTGAGGGGACTGATACCATGAAGATAAGGGTGTCAGATCAGTCGGGCGCCATGCTTTATTTCCCCCTCGACAAATCCGCCCAAGTTTTCTCATCTCATCCCCGCACCACGTTGACAGCCCGACAGGAGGGGTCCAGCCAGACACACTGCAACTATAGACAGCTCACGCTGACAATAATGCCACCGTTGCCCATTCTGACAAGAGCGCATCCCTTCTCATTTCATTGAGAGAGAGAGAGAGAGAGAGAGAGAGAGAGAGAGAGAGGTTTGAAAAAAGAGGGAGGTTGACTGGCATCCAGTCAAGGAAAAAAAGACTGATTTTTGAGTTCCAGACAGTCTGCCACAGCGATGGTAATCCTTCAGTGACACCCTTCTTCTGCTGTGTAGGTAGACTGTCAAACTGATAAACACATGCACACACACAAACATGGATTATATAAACCTGGCCTGCATATTCGTAAGCAACTTGTATGCCTGGTAACTAAGTAATAAATAATATTGTGATGTCTCACATTCAGAAATAGAAATAATAAAAGTCACTGCACTTCTCTAAAAACTAATTTTAGTTGAATCCAAAATCGATCTCACCTCACATGAGAGAGAGCAAATGTCTATAGAAACATGTTAACTGAGGAGCTTAAAGGTGACGATAATTACTGCACAACGGCAGTATGAATATGTATTCAATCCCTTCTGCAAACGTTTCCTCACCAGTTTCTGTGATAATAATATCTACAACTATCAGAACCAATTTACATCAGCAAATACGGATAGGAGAATTTGACTCTGACCTCGTGTTGAAAATGAGCCTGCACATCTCATTTGCACTTGTATATGCAGAGTAATGATGCCACAATCAGCAACATAGCTGTCTTTAAAAGTCTTAATAGTGGTCAGTGTTGAGCATCGGAGCACAGTTGCTTGTTTTCACCCACGTTATAAAATCATAAAACATGCTTTCATACAGCTGTGCAATGTTTCCAGAAAATATGTCAAGCTCCCACTGGTGAAAACCTGCCAAAACCATGAGTGATTTCATTCTACAGTAAAAAGCAATCAGTCTTTAGTTGTTTTAAAATGTGGGTGTGTGGCTTTTTGAGACTAATGTGATTAAGCGCTGCACAAATAAGTTCAACTTGACTTGTCTTATTAGGGGTTGGACCTGTTAATCCAATTTTAAATGTGAGCTTACATCTGTGATTTAGAATCCGTCCATGATTACTTTCAGCCTGAATATAAGAATATTAAAGAATATTTATTTCCACAATTTTTATTTTTCCAAATTCTCTTTAATTTGCTTGACATGGACGTCAGAACTGAATATATAAAAAAAAAAGATAAAGGTTTTTATCCTTTGATTGAACGACAACCTGTCGAGTCTGCCTCACACAACTGGGATGCAGTTAACCCTCTAACAGAAGAAGCATTCATACAAGCAGTAATTTTGCTTAGATACAAGCACTAGAGAAAGCAAAGGATTGATATGATAGAAATGAATGAAATTCTAAATACATAAAAGAGTAGCTAGTAATCAGTATTACTTTTGTGAGGAATCCCAACAGTGTTAAACACACGTATAGGACAGCACAGCACGGCAGAACCTGAGTACTCAATATATGAATATGGCATTCTCTGGCTGATATGCATTGGATTAGATCAGAGAGGATTAGAGGAATGTGGAGGCAGGTTGGTGAGAACAGATCACCTAGATTGAAAAGGGATTTCTAACACTTCTAAATGAGATATGGGCACGCATTCAGAGATAAGAAGCCGCATATGAAAATGGGTCAATTGTTCTGCAGGTTTAGCTTGTGATTAAGAAGATTACGTTCCACCAGTGAACAACAATGGTAAGTCAGACAGCAGCCCAGTTGTACTTAGCCACTCCGTTAGCCTGGCTGATCCCTATTCTGTCCTTTCACCAGCATTCAGACTTTCATGTTTTGAGCGATGGGACTTAAGTACTGAGGCAATGCTTGTCAGCCAGCAGATTTTCTGCTGGAACAGAACATAACAAAGCACAGTATAATTTGACTCATTCTCAGACCAAAGACTGTTTTGATGAAAGTTTGTGCGAGTGTGTTTTTGGTCCCATCCCATCATCCTCCATTTTTCAGAGGAGAGTGATTTCGGCAGGAGCACTTAGGCCAGAGCTAGTGGACTGCTATTGATTGATCAAACATGGCCGTTCAGTCCTGGAGAACAGGGAGGGTTTCCATGCTGTCTTCTATCCCTCCCTAATGAAGGGGAGGCCAAGCTCGCTGCCTCCTTTGATCCAGAAGGGATTAAAACAGTGTTGCTTATGGAGGTAGAAAGATCAGGCTGCCTGTTTCTCTGTCTTTCTGATGTACTGCTGGGAAAGATATACAGCCCTCAGCTGTGGAGTCTGAGCCTGGGTCAGTTCATGATGGAGCGAGGAGGTCTGATTCAATATGACCAACTGACACTACGAAGCTTTGATCACCAGCCTCATCACTCGCTCATCTTTATTTATTTTCAACACGTTTTCTCTCTTCTGCGGATTTTCCAAGATATATCTTCTCTGTCTCTTGTTTATGTTTGTTTCTCATTTCCTTCCAGAAAGAAATCTGTGTTTGCTGCTATTACATGTTTCCTCTGTGTCTGCAGACAGTTGTCTATGTAATTCATCACGCTGAAGGCAACTGATCTTAGCTTTTTGACAGTGTATTTGCAATAAGGAAGGCAGGTTAGCATCAATAAGATCATTTTGATATGCACAACGGCGCCTTGGACAGCTATTTGAAGGAAGTCCTGAAAAACACTAATAAACTTGAAGCCACGCTCTCAATAATTAAAGTTGATTTTCTCTGAGAGAAAATATTTTCCAGGGAGCTGGTGAGGTTGAAGGCTTTGATACAGCCCAGAAGCTTTCATAAAAGTTTTAGATGTAGAGAGAGTAATTGACATTTTTCGCAAGTTGGCAGTCAGAACCACATGTGCTTTGCCAAGTGGGCCCTCAAGTTTGTGCGGTCAGTCTCTCTCCCCCTCTTTTATTTCCTCTCCCTTACACACACACACACACACATACACACACACACACACACACACACACACACACACACACACACACACACACACACACACAGGCATGCAAACCCACTTCTCACTTTCTGTCTGGTGAATTTTCAGTTTGATCTGTTTTATGGATTTCTCTCACAACTCATTGAAAATTTCAATTAATTGAGCCTTGCTGTGAAATATCTATCAGTTTCGGATACAATCGTTTTTTCAGAGTGTGGACCATGCAGTATTCATATCTGTATGATGCATAGAGTGCAAAACATAAGCCATAGTGGAACAGCTGATTTATACACATATCTGCCTGATTTATCTGTGCTGTTACATACACACACACACACACACACACACACACACACACACACACACACACACATTGAGGGAAGCACTTTAGGTGATGAAGCAGTCGACCAGGTACTTAGGTTTTTGAGCCCTGGGGCAGTGGAATGCACTGTGATATGAACGGTGACATGTGGCTCCGCTATAAACCGGACACTTGTTGTATGCCCTTGTGAAGCCACTGTTCTACACTGCTGTAGCCTTCAAGCTGTTCCAAATGGTCTGATAATGCTAAAGCTGCCCACCTAGGGGTGTTTGCATGGCTATTTAACACACACACACTCAAACGCACTGTTCCCCCCCCCCCCCCCCCCCACATGTATGTTCCCACAGAGGGAAGGTGGAGTTATTAAAGAGACACTGATAGCCGCTGGCAGAAGCTGTGGCTGTGTCTGATCGTTCTCTCTAGGAGCCCCTTGCATGAGAGAGTAAAAACACAGCAAGTGGCATCAGAAACAGAGAGAGCGCCTCTTTCTGCTCCGTTCATCCTTTCTCTCCAAATACCTGCTCATTAGGCTGGAGACCAGGGAGCTGTGCGAGGACTGGTAACTGCATGCCTACCAGAGAAAAGCCTGACATTATCGCCTATTTATCAGAAGTTGCTGAACTCGTCAATGCACTACCAGGCGTCAATGCATCAATAAATCAGAGATCACTACGGGCGGTCTTGACTTCTAATAGCTTTCTGTCATCCCTGACACACTTTTATATACTGCGTTTTATTCACTTTTTATGTGCTGGGTTGATGTATTTTATCGAGCTAGTTACTACAGAACATAAACTAGGGATTACAACCTTGTGCATAAAAAAAAAAAAATCTGCCCCCTGAGAGACATGGAAGCAATCTGTTTTTAATATACTCTACTTTTTATTCTCTGCACTGCTTCCCCCCTTCGCTTTCAGTCACTCAGTCTGCCGTCCTTGTTGCCTGCGAATGTTTGCAGGAACTGAGCAACATTGTTTTTATATCCTATTATCCAGAGAATTTGCCTGGCCTCTCACCTCTCCACCCCACCCCCCCACCCCCCACACCCCCACACCCCCACCACCACCCCTAGTTTACCTTTCTACCTGTTAAGACTTCCAGAAGCAGATGCTGTTATCTCCCAGGCTTTCAACAGCCTGTCACATCCACTAGCTTCTGCCTTCTTCAAAAGCTGTCTCACACTACCTTGCTGGATGCACTCCTTGCGGTTGCAGATACCTGCTGGGAGGCTCAGCCGGAGATGTCAAACTTGGACGACTGCGCAGGGGGTGGGGGTGGGGGGGACTAAAACAAGGGTCAGAATGATGGAAGGAAAGAGAGTGTATGAGTGAAAGACTAAGGGGTGCCTCTGCAATAGGTTTTGAGTTTTTTTCTTCTCTTTTCAAAGCTGACGTTATTGATTTTTCTAACCTGAAACACAGCCACAGTAGAACCTTCCATCGTCCTATAGATTGGAATTGATTGCCTTGAGGCTCTCTTGTCCTGTAAATATTTGCAAGGCTTTATTGATTCCATTAGTGGCTGGCTGCTATTTGTGACAATGGTATGGATGGTTGCTGTTGGTAAGACTAAACCAATGCTGGGAGGCCAGTCTTTTCTTCTTTTTTTTACAGCACATTAAGTTCTTGTTTCACGCGTGTGTTGTTTTATACGACCTGTCCTTGCAGCTATTACAAAGCAAATGTCCACCTTGATTTGTGTGGCACCTTTTGAAAGCAAGCTATTCGGGTTGATTATATTCTAGCTCACAGTCGTTCTCATTAGTCCGTTTGTTCATCTTCAAAAAAGGCATCAATGCTCCTTTGCTGCCAGATGTTTCCTTTTATAAAGCCATAGACTGAGGATGACGGTAAGGTGTTTTACTGTGAGGTGTTAAGAGGCTGACCTTGGATGTGAACCTCACTAGCCCAAGCTGATTTCAACATGACGGAAAGGAATGTGGGAGGCCACTACTTTTAAAAGAGCTGTAGTGCCACGCTCGTAAAGCATGGACACAACGCTCATATAGGGGCCAGTGATGTACAGACTGTGGGTGTTTCATCTAATCTGAGGAAGCGAGAGGCCGGGAGAGTGCTGCTTAAGAGTACAGGGGAGAACGAGGTGGCCCACGCACTGCTGCTCTGTTAACCCGCATCTCTTCAATACCCCCCACCTCCTGCATATTCTGCTGTTGTCTCAGGAACACAAAGACTATTTTCAGGCAGCCAATCCACAGAAGAGTGGGAAACTGCAGCCCTGCATGCCCCTAAAAGCCTTCATGACTTTTTAATCGGTGGCTTAGGGCTCTGCGTCCAGCGGTTGGAGAGTGGACCCCGCCACCAGAGCCCCACTCCACGGAGGGATCAAATCCTCCCCGCTTGAATCTCGGGCCTGTCAAAGCAGTCAGGCATGGAGGCAGTGGATGGGTGGCATCTGAAGGTGAGAGAGGGAGGGAGAGAGACGGAGTTGGCAGTGGAAAAAAGCAGTTTGCGGTTGAGAAGGGTTGATGGTAGAAGTCAGCCAGAAGGGAAGGTTTGTAAAAGGAAGAAAGAATTTATGTGAAACTGCTGAGAGAAGGAATAACCCTGCACCAAAATAGCAATTTCTAAGGCGAGAAAGAGTTTGTTCAGTGAAGTTGTAAAGAGAAAAGCGTTTTGTGTATGCGTGTGTGTTTTTGTGTGTGCATGGTATGGGCAACACATTTGGAAGTGATGGATTGTTACAGCATACCAAACGGAGAAGGAAAGGTGGGTGGTGGATTTTATTGGAGAGCTGGAAAGGTTTTGTGATGAATAATAGTCATGAGTGAATTGGTCATTGTCAGAACCCTCCAGAGCCTATTGAATCAGCAATGCTGGGGTTTTACAATGAGCTTCAGCCATGAAGATCTGCCTGTTGGGTCGTAATAGATGGAAAGTGAGTTGATGGAGGCAGGAGGTACAATAGATGAGGCTAGCTCTCACCGCTGGAGCAGCATTTGTCTGTGGGGAAATGGGCCACAGGAGAGACCTATGTTCCTCCCACACACTGTGCAGAGATCAGAGAGCAATGCGGATGCATTTGATGATCGCGCACAGGCATGTGCACGCACACATACAATGTGGCTCAGGGAGGAGTAAACATGCTGCATGGGTAGCATGCTGGGTAATGATGCCCCATTGACCCATCGCTAATGATCCCCCTCAACTCAGCCCGGAACATGATGGGCTTTGATCTGCCTGTCATTAAGGAACTGTGGAGTACATGCACATCTCTTTAATCTGATGAAGAATTCAAATATACACGGATCAACTGGAGAGACGCATACAGAATGCATCCTCATGAATATTTATACTTGCACGCTTGCATGTGAAGACGGAAGTAAACACACTGTACACTCACAAACCTCTGCATTTACTGTATGTAAAGGTCAGGTATACAGACGCTTTCATTTTACACAGACAAGCACATACACATACACACATGTATGCAGGAAAGAAAGCACAAAAAGCTCTTGAATCCATGACAGAGATTAAACATGTCATTTACTCGCCATGGTTAAAGAGAAGTAATAAATAAAACAGATGATTTATTAATATCCCGAGTTGTAATCCACTGCATTATACGTGTATTAAAGCACATTACTTAGCATTGCATGGTGAGTGTTAAAGTGCTTTTAATAAAATTCTTAAGTGCCTACAGGCATTTTAAAGCAGTGGCAGATCTCTGAGCAGTATCTCTTCAGTGTCTTACTAATGGGACTGATGTAAATATGTTCATTTGTGAATCTTCCCTCCAATTTAGTGCTGCTCACATTGTAGATGAAGATTATCCAGGGATTATGAGGCTTGAAAAAAACGCTATTTGATGTGTATTTATGCACGGCTTATAGATGTAGTAATATGGAATTAGGTCCCATCCTGGGTGAAAAATACAAACATGAAAAAAGTATCACTCCTACCTCCCCCCTTCTGGCTCCCTGTCAGTTTGTCATTTAGTGATATTCGTTTCCAAAAGTGGAAATTTAGCAGACATTTATAATGTAAATCACAGGCTATAACTCTATGTGGTGTGGAAGGACCGCATTAAGCCTTCAAATCACTCATCCCGTTGCTTGGGCGCCAGTAACATTATGCCTATCCGCTTGATCGTTCAACATATTTCAGTGTGTGATTGCAGCCAACAACAGTCGATGCCTCCACTTTGTAGGTCCTTAGAGGCGGAGAAAGTTCAGAGAATTACCAACATGATTTTTTCTTCCACGCTGGCTTGTTAAGAGCAGTGATGGGAGCATTTCAAGAACGTGGCGGGGAAAAAAATGCTCTCTGAATACATTAACCTGATGGAAGATGGTGTTCCTATTTAAATTTATGTAATTTCTAACGATAACCTCCAGGATATATGTGACATTGTGTGCAGACTAAAATTGCTGTGGTTGGAATTCCTTTTTTTATATATATAAAGAGCTCTTGCATATTTATAAGACCGTGTCAAAAAAAAGAGCTAACCTTAGTTACTTTCACAAATTCTAAACTTCTTTACATCGTTACATTTTTCTCTTGCATATAAATTGGTCGCGTTGGTTTCTAGAGAATTAATGGTTTGAAACCCTTGCCAACAACACTGCAGTAACACTGTAAGCGCTGTTAGTTTGAGTGCAACCTCACGAATATAATTAGAAAAACATCATCAACCTCATATATTAGATAGCAATGTTGGCACAGGGCTCCAAGCTGTAGCTTATGCCAGTGTTGTGATAACTACCAAGGGGTATGGTTTGGTTTTCTTGTAAGACAGCTTGCAATTTTGTGATCCCCATAACACAGTCTTTACAAGGAAACGTGGGCTTCTTACATTTATCATTAGATGAACAGATGACAAGCATTTGAGAGGGAGAAGGGTGAAGTGCGCTGAGAGTTTGATTGAATGTATGTAACAACTATAATTTAAGTTAGTGGACAGATCTGCCACTTTGTTATCTAAAATTGTGTACTTAGACAATCAAGAGAAATATACACATCTTTAATGTTCTATTGTGGCTTGTCAGAATTACCGTCAAGTCATTATGCATTCTCATGCATGCATAATTTCAAAGTATCCACATAGGATGTTATTAAGCGCGCGTTTCTCGCTGTAAACCACCCTAAAGGATCCTGTGGAGAGAGTCGTACAACAATTAGTATCTCCGACTGAGACATTTTTCATGCTTTGTTCAAGTTGCATGCTTCTCACTCAGCACCCGTTACTGTATCTGATAATTGAGATGAGCAATGTGGTGTGAAGTCATGTAAGAACCAGCCAAACGCTATCCATTAGCATAATGTCAGGGCGCTCAGATCTGCTGTCTGCCTGCTGGCGTAGAGCTGGCTGCCTGTCTTCACACAATGCCACAGAGCTGTGTTCAGCCTCTGTCTTTCCTCCGGCTTGGGGAGGGCATGTGCACTTCAGAGACGGGAACTGGCAAAGAGGCCTCAGAGGTCAGAGATGTGGCCTGGTGCGATGTCAGTGAGGAGGCTGGCCGCTTTGAGGTTCCATCTGAAGGAAGTGGTTTTAGGGGGTGATGGGATAGCTCTCACACATCACAGGGCAAGACTTGGTGCTCTAGCATGGATGATGGGAGAAAATAGTGGTCAGAGGGCCACTGTAATGTGGTGGTGAGAGAGGCGGTGATGTGACAAGCCCCATTCTGTTAGCGCTCACACTCCAGAGGTCTCAATTAGGAGCGGGGGACTCTGTCCTCCCACAGGCTGCTGTGCTCACAAAGGTGATAATCCGGCTACACATCGCCCCAGACCTCCACCAAAATTAGAAAAGATGGAAATCACATCCAAACATCCTCCCCCTCTTCCTCGCCAAAGACCCAATGTTGCTGTGGTGTTAATCTGCGTGACACATTGTACATTTAAGAGACTCCTGAGATCCAAAACCCTGAGTGGATGATGCATTGACACATAAAGAAGGTGTCTGTCTTCTGCAAAACATGTAAATAAAGCATTGCCAACACTGATTGCTGTCCACGTCTGGGCTCAGAGGAAGGCAGTGAGACAGACAGGCAGGTTTTGTAAATGTAATGAAGGGAGATAATAATTCTTTTCTCCGTCAGCTGCTCTCTGCCATTAGCATTTGCTGCCAGCCCATGCCACTCACTGCTTGGCGCCCATGCACTCACTGCCACAATGATAACAATCACAATCACCAGCCATTCCACGCGCATATATTACAATGGCAAGCGCCCCGATGCCTCGCACCTAGCAAAACACTATTAGCATGCCAGTGGTATCGCTGCAATTCAGAGATTCAAAGGGATCAGCTGGGGAGAAAAGCACGGACGGGACATGGCAGTTTGAGTCCATGCATTTTGTCTGATAATATTCCGGCGTCTGTATCTTAAAGACACGTAGTCACAAACACACAAGGATGAGTGTATTCACATACGTTCTCATGCACCTACACACACACACACACACACACACACACACACACATACAGTGCGAGAGAAGAAGGAGAACAAGGAGCAGGCAGATTTTCATAATGTCAAGAGCAAAGATGACTTTCCTCCAAAAAAAGTACAACTCTATCTATATGTTAATGGTGGGAGGGACAGATCCAGATTCTGTCTGGTGCATCAAGCAATTAGTTAAAGACCTGTCTGATATCTTTATGGAGCTACCCGCTGAGGTCCCACGCTGGACAGGAAGCGCGGCGTTGCAGGTGCATCTGATCCTCTCCACCTCGATGCGTGTGAAATAATGTTTCCCCCACCATACCATCGACTAATTAGGATCTAATTATCCAGGCTAGTGTAAACAATCACGGCAGATGGCATAGCGTGCAGTATTAACTCTAATGACCCAGGGCCCTGTGGAATTCACATTTCAGCGCGTTTGTTTATTTTCCTCCATTAGTCTTTGCCCTACTTTCTAAATTCACTTAGGCCTATTTCCAACCTTCTCATGCCTTGAGAAAAGCCGCCCGCCTCCTATTCCCGATGCAGCTCTCGTTGTTTTTCTTTTTTTCTTTGTTGCTATTTCTTCCACTTACTGTCGTTTATCTGTTTCGTGTTGCTTTCTCTTGTTTTTTCTTTTTGTTTTGTTTTTTTTCAAACATTGTCAATTAGCTCTCACAAAGATCAAGGGAACATTTGTACCTATTTCCTCCCCCACCCGCTACCATCTCCCTTCTCCCTGGTGAAAAGAGGAGAGTTGGAGAAAGATAGGTGTGTGTGTGTGTGTGTGTGTGTGTGTGTGTGTGTGTGTGTGTGTGTGTGTGTGTGTGTGTGTGTGTGTGTGTGTGTGTGTGTGATGTGGCACACAAAAACCTTACTTCTTCTTCCAAACCGTAGAAGCCGCCTGTCTCACCTGGGAAATAATACTGTGATGTCAGTCACACACGCGCGACAACGGGTGGCAAGCCAGGATCATTTCCCATTTTGTTCTACTCAGAAGAGCTCTCCAAACCTCACTTCCTTAAGAAAATTTCATATATCTTGTCCTTAGAAAGAAAGAAATTGCCATAGTGTCTGGCTTACATTCCTAAGTTGATACATTGATCTGTTGGCTCCAAGAATATGTTCACTGCTCGCTACTACAACACATAAATCATATTTGAGTGCCACAAAGGCAGACAAGAATCTGTGCTTTGTCTTTTGCAAAGCTTGGACTATCCCTTGGTGATCAAAGACGTAACTTTCCTACATCTAGCCGCAGTTGTTCATTTGTGGTTTCCCCGCTGTTCGGTTGGACAAGGCTGAGCTGACTGGAGACTCGATGCTGCAGAGGGCGTGTAATGGCGGCTGTGGGTGTGTGAGGTCTCATTAACTGACGCTGGGCCTTGTGCCTGTGCTCCTCTGCGCGCCGTGTTCTCTGCCAGGAGCTGGACTTGCTAATTAGGCTCCTGGATATCACAGACACGTCCCTCGGTACGCCATACAATATAGTGACTCAGAAGGTGCTAAAGAGGAAAGTGCAGGGCGAGGGGGATGGAGGAAGATGGAGAGCAAGGAGCGATGCAGAGAGAGGAGGAAAAAAAGATGGCAAGACATCTCGACAGAGAGCTCAGATGGAAGTGGGGCGGAGAGAGGGTGCAAGAGATGACAACTGAGGAGAGGGCAACGAGAAAGAGTATGGAAAAAAAAACGTCTGTATTCGGAGAGACTAAGACAAGAAAGAGAAAGTGCCACAGCACACAGAGAGGAGAATGATATTGTGGCGGGAAAAGGGCAGAGAAACTTAAGATTGGAAGAGGAAAAAAGAGGATGGAATCAAAAAGAAAAAGATAGTTCAAGACAGGCGGAGCATAGCGGAGAGGTAGAGAGGCACTCAGAGGAGCAGCGAGGCAAACAAGGAAGAATTCCAAACAGAAAGGGTGTGTGTCTGTGCTGCCCCGCTGAAGTGTGTGTCCGGATAATTCAATCTGCTGCCCATTGACTGGCCTCCCGCTCCGTCTTCGCTCCTAATTAAATCTCCATTTGTTGGCTGGATGCTAGTGCTTCTAATTGTGATGCTGTAGCATCAGATAGACACACAGGCATATCTAGACACACACATTGGCCCCCGCAGCGAGTGGGATCCCAGACACGTCACCGCGCTACATTACACCTCAATTAATCACATCAATTACGCATCAATTAACCCGTGGCGATCCACTAAACACAGCTGGGATGCAGGCGCTATTTTATCTGCGGCGACCTGAGGACTTTTTCTGCAACATCAAAGTAAACTCATCACCAATAAGAAAATCATTTTACACCGCTCAACATGAAATCCATACTCCTAACTGCTCCTAAATCTCTCTCCTCTGAGCAGCGAGCATGACTGTATGAGCTTTTAAGAGCATGTCACTTGGGCCATGAAACCTGTATTGCCTCAACATAGATATAAGAGATCTTATACAGTTTGCAATTCTAATGAATGGTGCACAAACATGTTCTAGGGGGCTATAAATACAAAGGGGGTAGGGAGACATTGAGCTGTGATGGACTGGCACTCGCATGTGGCATGCAGATGCTGATCCCTGGACCATTTCTCTAAATGAGTGCAGGGTTAGATGGGGGCTGTCCATCTCCCATCCCTGTCTTTCAGGCCTGGCCTGCTTGTTTGGCTTGGGCTGTAATGGGTCGCTTCACCTTGCTGCCTAGCGTTGGAGGACACCCCCCTCTCTCTTCTCATTTCACATGCTCCCGCCTCTCAATCCCTCACCTCGTCCTGCATCTACATCACTTCTCCATCTCACTCTCTCTTTCATCATTAAGCCCTGCATTTCTCCCACCATCTGTTTCGCCGTCACTCTCTTTTCCTCCTCGGTGTCTTTTCTTGTTCGCTCTCTTTCTCGATCCCTCCCTTCATGTCCGCCTGTTTTCTGACTCACCTAAGTGATGGAGTGTAAATCGGTGGGGTGCCTGTTGTCACGGTGACAGCAGCTGGTGACAGAGTGACAGTTCAGCCTGACCTTCAGGATGGATCGTGTTTTTGCATGGGGTGGGGGGGGCGTTAAGGAGGAAGGAATATTTTGTGGATCTATGTGTTTCGGAGCTGCATAACCTGGTCCAAACATTGTCATCTCAACTTGTAAAGCCTGTGTGTGTGTGTTGTGCATGTGTGTATCTATAAGGGAGGTGTTTCAACAGCTTTTAAGATGCTTTCAACCCCTCCCCACCAGCCCCACAGCCCACTCCCTTTCACCAACCCATTACTAGGCCAAGGTTGCTGCCATGACTGTTGCATAACCCCCATCAGAGAGGCTAACCATGACCCATCTCGCATGTTAAAGTCCAATTGGAGAGGCTAAATGACAGCTCTAAATTCTCCTTGATGACATGATACGCCATGAGGTGAACTGGAAGTGGTCGATGGAGCAGGGAAGTTATGTGCATATATGTACGTGTGTGTCTAGGAAAAGAAAGAGGGGCGGAGAGAAAGAGATAGTGAGGTGGAGTGAGTGGGACATGGAGAAAGAGTCCGCGGATGATAAGGCAGTAGACCTCCAAATGTTTCAGCAGGCGGGGGCTCCACTTTATCGCTGCATCTCAGTGATACAGTTGTGCCGAGTGCCAGCTAGGATGTGGTTACCTAGGATGAAACACAGGGGCCTGAGGATTAAACAGAGGGCAGAGAGAGCTCCCTGCTGCTGGAGTGGAGCGGGGGTATGGAGGTGAAGCAGAAAATAAGCAAGAGAAAGACTACAAGACAAAAGCAGAATGCAAACGCCGTCTGTGTGATTGCATGCCAGCGTGGCACAAGGGGGAGCACAATGGGCCTTGGTTTGTAAAGCTGCCCCAGTGCCTGTGGTCTTTGTCTCACAGCCATTAAAATTCTGTGTATGCAACAGGGGACCCGGCTGGAGACATGCCACCATTCAACCTCAGCTGTCAGGTTAGAATAAGGTGTTTTCATATCTTTGGTGAATGGGCTGGTGGTGCAGCTTGACTGTTGGGGCAGCAGCTTTGCACAGCAGCCACATTAAAGCCCTCCTGGTCCTCCCATGCCAAATGTTGGTCTTCCCTAGATCTGCCGACCCGTTTCATTTGGCTTTTATCTGTGCTCATAGTGCTCCAGGAATTCATGGTCCAGAAGGACTGCCCTATAGCCTTTCATCTGGAGGCCTGAAGCAGGCACTGCCTTGCACCTGCCAAAGCCACCACTGTCCCTTCGTTCATCACTGGAAGGGAGGATGCCACAGTTGAGGAAGAAACGGAAGAGCATTGGCCAGAAGGAACTGGCCAATGCTCTTCCGTTTCTTCCTCAACCCACCCTTGTCTCTTCCAGGAAAGATGTCAGCTTTACCTTGACACAGTGCAGCCCGTTAGCTTTGTACTAGTGTATGTGCATACATGTGGAAGCTCACATCTGCATGACTAAAAATAGACACTGATGTTCGCAGCTTGACATGCATGAGTACAAACAGACACATATATATATATATACATATATTTACAGTATTTATTTGAAGTGGCTGACACACAGAAAACAGAAGAGACAGAAAAACCACACTTAAAAAACATGCAGTGTCCACCACAGGCACAAACATGTATCCGCACTTTATGACCTCAGTGGTTCACTGCGAAGATCAAAAGCACAGTGATGAAGAGAAAGGGGAGAATGAGGGTCAGGCAAGAGGTTCTCTGTTGGAAACTCATTAGATGCAGAGGAATTGGTTCTATCTTCCTTCAGCAGAACTGTTAGCGGTCGGCAGCCATTTAGGTTGTCACAGAGTCTCGAAGAGAAGATCACTTACATGGTGAGTGATCTTTTCCTGGATGTCGATTCAGAGCTGCATGTGATCTTAAACACTGACTTTTCTCTCTCTCCCCATCTGGCTTTGTTCCTGAAAATATACACCTTGCTCTAAATGAGAAATTGGACACAAGTGCCGCAGATAGCCAGTGTTCAGGGATTCATAAGCTGGGCTCAACTGAATGGGTAATTTGAGGCAGAAACAAATGTGAACACATGAATGGCACTAAAACAGGTAACCACAGCGAAGATTACTGTGCACTCAATTACCCGTTCTGCAATTCCACATCAGTAAATTGGTATTAAGAATATTCCTTGCATCAGATGAGACATATTAGTCTGGTTTTGGCATATGCAGGTCTCTAATGGTGGCTTGTTGATATACCCATATTGCTAAGTGCATGTAACCACCGAGCCCCTGAACCAGCTGGAAGTGGTTGGGTATTGCCTTGGTGCGTTTGTTCAGGCATGAGTAAATGTTTTGGGATTGTGTGTTTGTGTGTGTGTGTCAAGTAGAAGAAGAAAGAATGCATTTACCAGTGGATGGAATTACATCAAAAGCCACCTCTCCGCTCCTGGGGAAAATAGGGACGGCTCTTACATTTGGGCTCGGACAGGAATCGGTTTCATAGGTCTGTTGGGTTTGACGGTGTTTGTTTTTGGAGAAGTCCATGCAGGTGGTAGAAAGATTAGCCAGGTAGTGGTGTTTTTTTTGTTACCAAACGGGGAAGGAGAATTGAAAGACTGGTTTTGGAAACAGAAAGCTTTGAGGAGACTGTTGTTTGTTTGCCTCCTTTTGTAAGTGGTGTCTTTTTAAGGGTAATAGAAGAGAGTAAGCTGCAGCTTTCAGAGGTATTGTGTGTTCTGGTGTGTATGTGTGTGCATTGCCGCCTGTGTGAAACACAGAGGTGCACAGTCACACTTTTATTTACTGTTTCAATCAGGTTAAATTTTCCGTATCCCCAGCCCTGCTTGGCGAGGCTGCCCCCACATTCCCCCAGTTCCACCACACCATCTTCTGCATACACCACCATAAATATTGGGTGTTAACCTGCTTGTGGAGAGAGAAAGAAGCTCCAACGATCTGCCGTTAGAGTGAGTCAGCCAGTGTGGTAGACCTAGAACCAGGCATGCTCCAGGCCTTGGCGGCTTACTGCAACTATTAATACAGACTTTAATTAGCCCGCCACAAACACTGGCACAATCGGCTCAGTGTCGCCCGTGGCTGGCGAGGCAGACAGATCAATAGGTCTGATCATGCCTTTTTCATCAGCTCAAATAAAAGCACTTTGTCTCCGAGCTCAGCCCTGGACCTTGCGTATCACCTTAAAGGCTTTCTGTGGCTGCACTGGCTGTGTGCAGTGTTGCGGCTGGGGCCTGTATAATCTGGCTGCATTAGGGAACTATAAAGATAAATGAAGGGAGGCACAGAGCATAACTCATCCTGTCAGAGAAAGGGGTTTAAGGCTGGGAAACTTTGTGTTTTCTAAAGCAGCCCCTACCAACCCCACCCCCCATGGCTTCCTAGTTTCGCACTCTCTCTTCCTCCTACTAGCTGCTGTTCTTTTCTTTTTCTTTTGTGTATGTGTACAATCTCTGCTGTATTTTTCCTCCATCTGCTTTCTGTCTATTCCCCTTTCCCTCCTCTCTCCCTCTCCCTCTCCCTCCCCATCTCTCTCCCCCATCCTCTTTCACTGATCTAGAGGTATGGAAGAGTTCATTTACACTTCCTCTGCTGCACAAATTGCTCCTCTACCTCTTTGCCAGCCCATTTCAGTTTGAAATAAAAGAGTAAGCTGCTTTTGCGGTAACAACTTATTTCATGTGCTTTTTGGCAGGCTTTTCTGTTGACCTTCAAGTTCCCAATCAGTGCAGAAGAAAAATGTAAATAGCTTGTTCTGAGTCCTCATTTCCTGTGAACTGGTGAAATAGTGTGTTGTGTGTCCGCTCGCAGAGGTCACTGAATCACCGAACCACTACCTTTTTAACCAACTATACCCCCTCTAACGGTTTCACCTTCTTTCTTTCCCTGTCTTATATGTCTTTTTTTATATCACTCTCACTTTTTCCCTTACATTTCTTTTCTTCTCTTTTTTTTTTCCAGTAGATGATGTTGCACCTTATTTTAAGATGGAGCCTCCTCAAACCCAGGTTCACCTGGAGGGGAACCGTCTGGTCCTAACCTGCATGGCAGAGGGCAGCTGGCCCCTGGAATTCAAATGGATCTACAACGGTAGCGAGCTCACACGTTTCTCCTTGGAATACAGGTGAGGAATGCAGCCTTGCATCTATAATTAGCTTACTACATGAAGACATTTTAGTGGCATTTAATTGTAACTAATAGCTCAATTGCTCATTTGTATTCATATTCGAGACTCATTTCTATGGATTTATTCAGGACGGATTTGGCTGCATGTCTCCCCTGAGATATAACATTTTGCGTTCAGGGGATTGTCAGATTGTTTCCGATTTGTATCTCGCACTGTATTCACTATGCAGAGATGGGGTGAGCGGATAACTCTTCTTTTCTCTCTCGCTGTTTGTTCAAACTATCATTGCTGCAAAATCTAACAATGCATATTTTTTATCAGATAGTGTGGGTGGGTTACTTTGCTCTGTCAGCAGTATGATGCTGTTTCACTGACCGTGGAGTTCTTCTGGGCACTTTTTTATTACACGTATACTTCAGCCTCGCATCACAATGCTGAGGAATTCTACTAACCACACAGAGTGTGTCAAGAGAAAGCTTCAGCCTGTGCTAATAAGGCCTTTGTGTGTGTGTGTGTGTGTGTGTGTGTGTGTGTGTGTGTGTGTGTGTGTGTGTGTGTGTGTGTGTGTCTGTGTGGCTGTGTGTGTATGCGGTAATGTATCATGTTCATTTGCCCATGTCCAGTGCGCTTGTGTGCCAGTGTGCCTGCATGTGTGTGCTCACAAGTCACAGTGGCAGTCCACAGTGAAAGTCAGTTTCTATCTAATTCTAGCCCCGTTTTCTTCACTCTCTACTCACAGTCTGCTCCGTCCCCTAGACATGGACAGACTCTCTCAGGTGGCATTGTCTGATTGCTATCACTGGCTACACCCCCCCACCCCAACACGCATACCCTTCCCTGTATGTCTCTCCCTCTCTCACATCTTCTCTCCCCTCTTCTTCCCCTCGTCTTCTTCTTCGTTCCCTGTCTTTCCTCAGTGTTTGGCTGTGCTCTCACGTGGCTTAGTCTCTGGGTCTGTTTTGCAGGCCAGCCCTCTGCTTGTTATTCTTCACCAGCCCTGATCAAAGAGGAGAACTGGAATCCATTTAATCAGAACCCCCCCACCCACCCACCCTTACCGTGAATTGCAGTGCAGGGGGTACACGGTAGGGGCGGACTCTACACTCCTAAGTGGCTGTCGCAACCCAATTAAAGGGGACTCAGCTTCTGGGGTTATCCACCGAACATTTCACACACAGACCATTTAACATGAATGCACATCAGGGGAGGGACGGAGTTAAGGGCGCCAAGGACTAACAGGTGAGAGATTTGATTCAACTGACTGGAGATACAGGATAACAATGGGATTTTTGTGAATGCTGTCAGTCAGTCAGAAACTCTTTCAGCTGTACACGCCACAGCGGGACTTAAGATAACGTTCATCTTTCTTTAGATTGCCATCTACTGTTCATCTGCACATCACCTCTGAATCACACTTGGCCGCTCTGATATATTCCTAATTTGGAGCATCTCTGTCTCATGGCTAAGTGGAATGCCATTTAAGCCGTGTTTCAGGTGCCCAATGAAACATCTCGATAAATTCAGCATCTTGAGTGTGGGGTGATAAAATGACAAAGGTCTGTCTGTCATGCTGATGATGACTAATGGCACTTTGTGTTGTGTGTGCCCATTAGGTACCTGATCCCCTCGTTGGACCGATCGCACGCTGGCCACTACCGCTGCATTGTGAGAAATCGAGTGGGTGCTATAATGCAGTGCAGTACTGAAGTGCAGGTTGCATGTAAGTGCAGGTTTCTTACCACACATCTGACAGAGTAAGGGGAGGACACTGTTTTTGTTAAAGGTTTGTCAGGCACAGTATGTGGATAAGTCACTCTGAGTAAAGGAGCTTAGCTTTTGAAAAAGGTACATAATGTGGTAATAATGACGGTTCTTCTTTTTCATCTTGCTGCCATGCATTTAAAACATTTTCTCTTCTAGTATTCATTTTCCTCTTTTGCTCACTTTCTTTGTCTCCCCTTCTTGCACTCTTCTCTTTATGCCGCTAGATATGGGTGGTTTTGTGGAGGGTGAAAGGTCTCAAACTGTATCCCAGGGTGAGGGTGCTCTCATGCACGCACCGCGGATTCACAGCTTCCCCAGGCCACAGATCACCTGGTTCAGAGACGGACGTAAGATTCCCTCCAGCAGCCGCATGTAAGTTCAGCCTGGTGTGTTTGGTTCGTGAACGCTGAGCTGCTGAATCAGAATATCTTTCACTTCAGAGAACTCCAAGAAGTTCAATACTGCTCACAGATTTTCTCCAACCCTCCCCCCCCCCCCCCCACACACACACACGCTCACACACACACACACACATACACACACACACACACACACACATGCACACAGACACACATGCACACACACACACACACACACACACACACCATGAATGAAGATGACCTGAGTAGTTGATGAACAAATGTTGGCGCAGGCCGTGTTCATCATCGACTCACCTCTCAATGATAAAGCGGGTTATTATATCGCCCCTATTGACTTTGCAGGCGGAATGATTGAAGGGTAGAGATAGAGCAGGCAGCAGGGGAACCAATTAGACAAAATTGGACAAAAGGCCTCAATTGATGATATGTTTGACTGACAGCTCTCACCCCTTGGTGCATTTGGGTGTAGGAGGGTGTGTGTATGTGCATATGTGCTTGTGTTAAGAATCTGTGTGAAGCTGCGTGTGCACAGTGGGAGTTCTGCGGTTGACTGTATATCTGTGTGGGCTAAGCTTCGAGCATGTGTGTGTGTGTGTGTGTGTGTGTGTGTGTGTGTGTTAGGTAGCTTTTTTTTTTCTTGGCTGAATTCATGACTGTTCAGGTATGCAATTTTCCTGAAGAGACACTGTGAAGGTAATCACCTGAGATTAATTTTGCCATCCAGACAAACAGAGGTAGGCAGTTCACAACGCCTCAGAAACCACCTCCTCATGCATAATTCAGCAGCGAGCTCTACCATGTCGTAGCTGGCATGAAGACTTTCAACCAGAGTTGCATGCTCTCCCTTAAAGAACGGATTGGTGCGTTTACCCTCTGCCTGCAGGGCTCCAAAAAAACACAGCACAAACACGGAGGGAAATTGCACGAAAAATCTCAACCCCTTCCATGAATGTTCCAGACCGATTCCAGAGCCGGTTACTATGCGGCGGACTCTTATCAGTAGTGAAGCGGTGAAGCTTTGCACCGTGACAATGAGAGCCACTGACAGGACACTCTGCATTTACCGCCTGTTTGGTTGCTTTGTGTCAGACCACATTGATATTCACAGGCGTGTGTGTATATTAGTGTTTGTGTGTTTGTGTAAGTGTCTGTTGACTCGGTGAGAGCCACGGCTCCTAATTGTCCAGGAGTGTGTCTGTTTATCCAGCACCGATCAGTCAGATGCTGGCAGATAGGAAGAGCCTAATCTGGCCGCGTGCTTAGCGTCAGCTCTCATTTAATGGGCCCCTCTCAAGCATTTGAGCCCATCAGCCTAACCAACGTTCAGCCATTCTCGAGGCACAAAAATGATTTTAAAGGAATTGCTTGGCATTTTTCAAGCCAGCTGCTAGTGTGTTTTTACAATTATCCATCCAGTTTCTTGTATTATGTGTTGCAAGAATTACTGTACAAGCAATTCATTTGGGACAAATCAAAAATCCATGTTAACCCCAAAAGACACTCCACAGATCAACCAAGCTAACATGATGCTAATCAAACTCATTATATTGATTTTACAGCATTTAAAGACGTGTGTATCTATTGCTGGTATCTGTCTGTTGCTATCCTTCATCTCTATACACTGGGGCAGGTGGCACAAAGATTGGCTTTGATTGTGGCTCACATCTTACAAATAAATACAGTATGTAGACATCTACGTAAGTTCATCAGTTGCTCAAAGCTGTTGAAGGACCAATTTATTTGTCTGGATATATTAAGTATATCACAAGACCAGCCTCACTTACCTTAACCCCCATAATACAGCGAGTACAGTTACTTTGTATAAATACTGAAGTGCTGCAGAATATTATGTATAAAAAGTAACATGAGACATTGTGAACTATTCATTTAAGACACTGCAGTACCTTGTAGATGGAAGTGCTCATAAAATTGGTTTTGTGTGCTTCTTTTCAGGCATAATTTATGAGTGTGTGTGTGTGTGTGTGTGTGTGTGTGTGTGTGTGTGTGTGTGTGTTTACCCTCAGGATTTATTGACTGTGAGAAACCGCTACTGTGGTTTAATGATATGAGTGTGTCTGTGCTTGAACTCCATTCACCTCGAACTAAAGCCCTTTGTGTCTTTATTAGGATGAGGTTTAGGATAAGTGACTGCCATGGTGTCAAGTAATGCTCAAATAATGTGTGTGCATGTGTGCGTGTGTGTGCATGAATATTTACTCAGTGCCATCACCCTGGACAACACGCTGGTCATCCTGTCCACTGTGGCACCTGATGCGGGACGGTACTACGCCCAGGCAGTCAATGACAAGAATGGGGAGAACAAAACCAGTCAGCCCATCACACTCACAGTGGAGAGTAAGTACACATGCGTGTGCACGTGCATCGGCACGCATTCAGGCAACAGGCTTCCTCGTCCACACAGCGAAACACACACACATCACTAGCAGATTGTTTGTGTCATCAGCAGATTGCATTAACAGGTTGTTGCGATTAAAAAAAAAAAGTCTTACTCCTCATTATTTTTCAGCTCAACACACATATTCATTCAGCACAGCGGCCTCACAACAGGTGGCTCAGCCAAAGACAATAGAAACAGACAAAGCGCCCTCTACTGGCTTGTCCTCTCATAATATCACTCCTTTCTGCCGTTTCTTCTTCTCCCTCTCTCTCTCCAGCAGACGTAATCATACTCATTACCTGCAATAGTTGTCCCTTGTTCTGCAGTCCTCCGATAACCTCTGGCTCTGGCAGTGAGTTACAGTCATGAGGTGTGTGTTAAGTAGAGCTCCAGCATCGCTTCTCCGACTGGTTGGATGTACAGGCCCATAAAGTGGACCTTCAGTTTAACCGCTCCTCACAAAAAAAGCAGATTTATGAAAATGACACGGAGCAAACGGGGAATGATTAAACACGCTTGAGCACGCACATCAGATTAGAAGGTCCGCTTCACTTATATATGTTCACAACTTCAAATACATTTTGGCATTGCTCAAACAAGCATGGTTACTTGTAATATCATTAGTGTTTAGCTGAACCTGATGCTACCCCATCCTCCCACCTATTTTCACCTTCTTTCATCTGAACAAAGTCACTGAAATGCTCCCACCTGCTGATACTTACTTTCATCTAGATAAAATCAGTCTTTCTCACCACCAGACACTTTAAGGAGCCACTAAATGTAACTGGCTCTTGAAGATGATATTTGTGATAGTATTTTATGCCACATATAATACAGCCTTTGATAAAAGATATCACAGAGTCCTTTGTGATTTACATTATTTATCTAACGGGGGTTTTGACTATAATATCAGAATTTTAACCTTCTCCCATGCAGAGCTGCACATTTTTAATATCAGCTTCTCGCTCGCTCCGGCATCTGCTCATCATATTGTTAATACAGTGTTTACAATTCAGTGTTCAATACGCATGACACAGCAATCTGTGGGGACCAGATATCACTGAATATCACTGAATCTGACCTTGCGGATCACACAACCGTAGTTTGCATCTGAAAGTCAATAAGGTTTATTCAGCTGCATTTGTTCATAATATTTAGCAATTCTGTGGAGAAAAGGCAAAAATATGCAGTAGAGGGAGCGTGTTGTTCCTAAGGGAGCATACAAATGAGACAGAGCTGAGTCTAATAGTCGAAAGCAAACTGACATTGGCTAATACTGAAAGTGGGCAGATGTTTCGCTTTTTGTTTTCTTCTTCAGACTGTGAATTTCACTACAGCTGACTTGGGTCTTCAATTGTCTTTGGACACAGACAGGTGTAAACAATATGGTGACATTAGTAGCAAGAATTTGCTATGCAGGTCACCATGTTGTTTACTTTTCCCATTTAATTAGAAGATTACACACTTGAGGTATTCTCAACACTGAGAGTTTATGAACTGCAATACATTAATTAGTCTCTGCCAAGGAACCAATCATGTCTTCTGGAAAATATAATATGTTATTTGACTAATGGGTTCACAGTTTTCATTGTGTCATTAGCAAACATAGACAACATTCTCAGCCAACTTTTAAGGAATTTAACTTAAAGTAACAAACGTGTTTATTTTGTATATTTACACAAATCTGAAGCACATTCGTTGAACCTTTTGATGGATATTTAAGTGTAAAGCACTACATTTCAGCTTCAACACGACAATTACAATCTGTGAATCATGCATGAATTATATATTATTATTAATATTGACTACATGATGATCTATTTACTTCAATCAATACATCAATCATTTGCCTCCAAATATTTTCTTTTGAATATAACAAATTTAGCTGTTATTTGTTAGTTTCTATACTGCTGGCTATTAAACCAAATTAGTTTTTTGTCCAGCAAACATCATGACCCTGCATTGCAGGGTCAGGGTGCACCACTCACCTGTTTTATACACTCCATGCTGCCTACGGATTATCTTTTCAATGTGTGTTTAGGTATGCTTTTGAGGTCATTTCAAACGTCTTCATTTTGAAATGTTGTATGAGCATTCTTTTGAATGTGAAAGCAAAATGTCAACAGCAGCTAATTTGACTTTGTTCTTCTTTTCCTTCCAACTGCTTGTGCTTGAAGCTGTACAATCATAGTTGACAGTATCTGGATCAGCTAAAATCACTACTTTTAAGCACTGTTAGCATCGTATTGTAAACAGTTCTAGTCAAAGCTGTGCTTTACATTCATTTTAAAATGTAAAGCTCAGCTTCACAGTATGTGGCATGAACAATAATTGATGCTATGGGAGCCCCATAATGTAAATTCACATGGTAAATTGTACTAAACTGGGCTTTTAAAAAACTGTACAGCTGGAGAGTTAAACGAAGCAATCAAATGAGAAGCAGAACCAAACAGCATTAACCCATCAGGCAGCGTTTGTAGAGGAAGCTTTGTCATTACGCTGCTGAGATTCCACATAAATAGATCTTGAACAGGTGTGATTTACACCGAGGTGGCACAAAATAACAATAATGATAATAAAAAGTTGATTAGGGGCCCTATTAACCTGGGGTAGCCCTGAAAAACACTTGCCGCGCGGACGCACATGGGCAAACACAAATACGCGTGCACGCAGTACACACACCATAAATATGCTGTAAACGTGCAATCACTCAAACACATACAAGCGAGCGCAAAGGCCCGTAGCCGTACTCTGGGGAGGTGAGGGAAAATGAGATCAGATTCAGAGAGAGATCACTGATTGAGGGCAGTGAATCGATGGTTGGCTGGAGGCTCCGTGAAACCTGTGAGTGATGGTGCTGCATTTAATCGCCTTTTGTGTTTGTCTCAATTATGCTACATAATGGCTTCTAACACCTGGGCTAACACGGTGCTCAGGAAATGCTGTGTGCACTAGAAAAAGGATCTAAAGTAAAGACAGGGGTGTTAATAGTTGGCGACAGCATGCTGGCTACCTGCTGGTGATAGTGACAGACAGTCGGTTTCTATGTAAGGATCTAGCTGCGCTCAGTTGGCTATATCAGACAAATGCAGGTTTAATCTGAGGTCTGCATATGGTTTATAGATTTTTTTTTCACTTTTTTTCTATCTGCTTCTATGTGTTTTTGTGTGCGCGATAGATGTGGGAGGACCCGCAGACCCCATCGCCCCCTCTATCATCATCCCCCCCAAGAACACCAGTGTAACCGTGGGGAGAAACGAAGCTATCATGGAGTGTGTTGCTAATGCAAGGTACATTTTAACACAGACACACATGGCTAAAAAGGGAAAGACAAATATATGTACACACAGATAGACCGGCACACATTATCAAAACACCTTCTTTCACCCCCACATCTGATATTTTATAATTCAAATGAAACTTGAAACCTTTTGTTTGAACATAATAGAATAGCATTTTGTACGTCTCTCATTTTGTACCTCTCCGTTCTTCTCTTTGATTCAAGGCTTCACTCTGTTCCCCCTATCTCATGCAATCTCAGTCCTGAATTCTGACTATTATCTCCAATTCAAAGACTTAATCAGAATGACAGATGCATCCCATTGCTCCATCAATGCTCTGTAACCTTGAAACAGAATATAAATCTGTATTAAAAACCCAAACTGCGCTCCTTATCTCTTGCTCTCTTCTTTTTTTTCCCCTACTTTTCATCTTTTTCTCTTCCAGACCCCTCGTCAAAATGAGTATTACTTGGAGGAAAGACGGGGTAGTGGTCAATACAGGGATCCGAGATTTTGGCCGTAGATTGGTCATCAGTTTGCCTGCAGTCAGTGATAGCGGCTACTATGAGTGTGAGGCGTCCCTCCGCAGTAGCAGCGTCCCCTCAGTCACTTCTGGGGCCTTCCTGCATGTTCTAGGTAAATAAAGCTTACATTTTAAACTTGCACAGATCAGCTGAGCCTATACTATCCAAATATTGCATCAGCATGCTAACCCCCATGTTGAGAGAACATTTTGTTGCCATTTTATACTTCAGTAATTGAGTTGATGCTGTTATCTAGAGGATTGCAAATGCTAGCTCACCAGAGAAGGGTCAAGATAAAAAAGCACAGATGATTTGTGAGTCCTTCTTAAAGGCTTTAATGCTGCAATGTTTTCTTATTTTTTTTCTTTGAAACAGAATATCCTCTGTTAGTAAAAGAGCCGCCAACTCACATCAGTGCAGAGATGGAGAAGGTGGTGGATATCCCCTGTCAGGCACGAGGTCAGACCGTGGTGTTTGTTTTACTGTGTGCTATTGCATGTGGCAAAGAAAGTATAAAAAAAAAAAAAAAACTGAAAAAAAAAAAAAAAGGGTCACAGTGATGAGGGAAAAAATTAATCCTCTCCTTCCTCTGCAGGCACGCCGCAGCCAGACATAGTGTGGTATAAAGATGCAGTGCCCATCAGCCCGGTAAAGATCCCCAGGTACAGGGTGTTGGTAGGAGGCAGTCTACAGATCAACGGTCTCCTGCCAGATGACACAGGGATGTTTCAGTGCTTTGCCCGCAATCTCGCAGGAGAGATCCAGACGAACACCTACCTAGCTGTTACTAGTATGTCCCCTTGAAAATATTTCAAAGCTATCTGCACGACTGCTGCTTAATTCTGCTCATCTTTCCCTCTCTGCTCCCTCCCTTTTTTTATTCTTAAATCCGCTCCTCTGTTCTCGTCTCTAATCCTCTTTTCTCCCTCTCTCTGTCTTGCCTCCTACACCCATCTATCTATATATCTCTTCACATTGACAGAATTGTCTACTTGGATGCTCGGGCAACTATTGGCTATGTTTGAGTCAGAGAACGTGCAGGAGAAGCAGAGAGATGGATGCGGCTTGTCAGATTCTCAGAGCTGTCCCTGAGAATGAGACCTGACAGCCGCCTCTTTTGTCAAGTCTATTAAGCTCTCAGCTGGCGTCCGCTTTATTAGGGAGAAAGCTGTTTATGTCTCTCATTATCACCTCTGTCTCACCAGATTTTGTCTGTGTCTCTTTTGTGTGTGTGGCTGACCCCTCCCCTGTCAGGTATTGCTCCCAACATCACCGCTGGCCCTTCTGACAGCGCCGTGATTGACAGCATGTCAGTCATTCTGCATTGTGAGACCTCAGGAGCCCCACGGCCAGCCATCACCTGGCAGAAAGGTGAGTGGGCTAACAGCATGGTGTTCTGAGTGTTCATTATACCGGACTTTACCTACTTGACAAAGTAGACGAGAGCTATGGAAATATGCATTTTCTCCAAACAAGCTTTACTTGTTTGCTTTTGCTGCACTGTTTTCCCTCCTGTTTGTTTTCCCTGACATTTCTCCAATACCCTAATCTCTCTTTCTCCCTGTTACCCCTTTTTGTCCGTCCTCCATCCCATACCATCAATCACTTCCACCCTTGCCTGCAGGTGAACGTGTCTTGGCCAGTGGCTCGGTCCAGCTGCCCAGGTTCACCCTGCTGGAGTCAGGCAGCCTGCTAATCAGTCCCTCTCACCTGTCTGACGCTGGTACCTACACCTGCATGGCCAGTAACTCCAGGGGCATCGATGAAGCTTCATCTGACCTAGTGGTCTGGGGTAAGCCGAACAGAAACTGAATAGTCTATGCACATCGCTCATATACCCCTGTGTCCTCATTTTCTACCTTGGACTTGTGGAAAATACACCAAACGAGTCTGAGTCCAAGCTAAACCTCTGCAGAATATAACAAAATAAAAAGAAGCATCCTTCTTCTTTTAATCCATGACTTATTTGCTTGTAGATGCAGTAAGCACCTGGTTGCTGAAGGTCATTGTCAGGATATTCTGAATATATAGTCTAATGACCCATGCGTGTACTAAATTTCTGTGCATAAATCCACATATCAGTCCTTGAAAGCCTACGGACTCCACCCGTTGGAAATACGGTGTGATTCACCCAGTTTTTAGACAGACATTGAGTGAAAGACGTCCAGTAAGCTCTGTTCAATCCGCTGTTCAAACACAGTCTCTCAATAACAAGCTCCGTGTGTGTTCGCAGCGCGTACCCGCATCACTAAACCACCACAAGACCAGAGTGTCATCAAAGGGACCAAGGCCGTTATGACCTGTGGTGTGACCCATGACCCAAGTGTCACCGTGAGGTATTGACGACGTTCACTTGCAATATCTCTTGGAATTTTGTCTAATTTCCTGTCATTTTTTAAATCACATACAATTGTTATAAATGTCAGACATCACATGCTTTTTTTTGCAGCTGCTTATTGACGACAACCGAGTTTAGAAAACAAGCTTGTATATTAATGTTGTACTTAATTAGTTTATGAAATCTGCAAGAGCTCTTGTAGTGTTTATTTACCCATAAGACCTCCTATGGGAAGATTTTGAAACTGTTAGAGTGTGATTGTGGAATTAGTCCATCACTTCTCCTCATTCTTCAGACAGTCTTGATCATGATAGAGTGTGTGCACATGCATCTGTCTCAGAGGGAGTGAAGTGATGTCTGTGGAGCCCAGTGATTAGAGTGCCTGTCACCTGTGGGCCCACGGCATTGATCAGATCGCGGGGTAAACAGATGAATATGTAAACAGAGTAATAACTTCAGACAGCGCCTTTAATTAAACGCAACACAGAGGAGATTAGCTGGAAAGCCTGAACAGTCGCAATTAATCAAAGGAGCTCCTGGAGTGTATATGTTTATATGAGTGTAAAGGGGGGGGGCATATGTGCAGTTGGGTATATGACAAGGAGTGGAATGCATGGAGGAGAGGTTCTGTACTGTATGTGTGACATAGAGAGATGGTTTTAAGATTCAAATTTCCCATCAGCCTCACAGGGCTTTTCATCGGTGTCAGCGCCTTCTGTGTTTTGCTGTATGAACTGATGCAAAACAAACGGATTTACTGTCACAACACTCAGATACAGAGTGTTACAGTGTGAGTGTGAGTGTGTGTGTGTGAACTGGTGTGTGTGTGTGTGTGTGTGTGTGTGTGTGTGTGTGTGTGTGTGTGTGTGTGTGTGTGTGTGTGTGTGTGAACTACTCTTACATACGTATGAACATACCTCCAGGCACGTGTGGGAGAAGAGTGGCTCTGTGATTGACGTTAGCACGTCCCCCCGCCTGCGCCTGGAACCCGACGGGACCCTGCACATCTCCCAGACGTGGTCGGGTGACATCGGAACATACACCTGCAGGGTGACCTCAGTGGGTGGCAATGACTCCCGCAATGCCCACCTCAGAGTCAGGTCTGCATATTTGCCTTTTGTCTCCCTTGTGTTATCTTGCCATTTGTATTTTTTTTTTTTCTCATATTTATGTCTGACCGGGACATGATGGATGGATGTTTTCCCCACTGTCGTGTTTTATTGCTGCTCTTCTCTCTAATCCATCAAATCCTCTAATATTTACAATGCAAGGCTCTCAGCTTGGCTGTTTAATGCTGTTATTTGCTGCCTCTCTTGTCTGATTCTATTTCTCTTTATCACTTTGTCTCTCTCTCACACACACATACACACACACACACATACAAACAGGCAACTGCCCCATGCTCCAGAAAACCCAATAGCAGTTCTTGGTACCACAGAGAAAAGGGCCATCAACCTCACATGGGCCCAGGCCTTTGACGGCAACAGCCCCCTGATCCGCTACATCCTGGAGGTCTCAGAAAACAGTGAGTAGTTCAGATGCAGTTATTGTTTTGTGTCATTATAAAGCTATATTTTTACTTCATACACTCATTTGCTACCCATCTTATTGTATTATATTTCCATTCTGTCCCTAAAATTGGCAGCTGCATCCTCTCTTAGCCTCTGCAATCAGTATAATTCAATTACCTCACCTGTATGCTTTTTTTGCGAATGATCAAGGGAACCAAATTTTGTTGATGCCCAATGCTCTTGTCTTCCTCCCGCTTGACAAAATCAAAGAAATGGAAATGCTCTCACCCATAGAGTAAATTGTTCAGCCATTTTGTCATTGAAGCTCAGGCTCACTGAGAAGATGACAACTCATTAAGGGGAAAATGAATCCGAGGATGCAGATGGGATCTGTTTTTTGGATAATTGAATTTCAATCTGATATTTAGAGGGAGTGTATACAAAATAAATGACTTGCTTTTTATCAGTAGCTGCAATATTATTACTGAAAATGACACAACGGTGTGCCATTATAGTCAGGAATAACACTGAATTTAAAGTGCTGAAGAGATTTTTCTCAAGAATGTTCTCCCAAGGTCATTTACCATTCACTCGCTATTGCTCACAGCTCTGTCTATGTGTGCATCTTCTCCACCTCAGATGCCCCTTGGACGGTGCTTCTGGCCAATATTGAACCAGAGTCTACTGGGGTCACTGTTGGTGGCCTCATCCCAGCGCGCTCGTACCAGTTCCGCCTGTGTGCCGTCAACGACGTGGGCAGGGGCCAGTTCAGCAAAGAGACTGACCGGTAGGTACTGAGCTTAGCTGTTCTGCATCTACTGAATATTAAAGATGCTGCTGACATTCTGCGTAACTTAATGTGTACGCTGGTGAGAACAGCGTTTGCACCACAGATCTGGAACGACCCGTTGTTCTCTTGGTCTTTGCAGTTCAATAGAAATGATTATTTCTTGTAACTCCACTTTTTGGTCTTCACTCTGTGGGAGTGCCAGCTTCGAGATGGGCCTTTTCGAGATAAAAAACTGTGAATGAGCTGAAATTGCGCTTTGTGAAGCCTTGATGGGTGCGCTGACCCAGCTTCATCTCTCTCCCTCCTATTAACGTTCTTTGCCGTTCTGCATAGTAAATTACAGAGAGGCTTGAAAGAGGCAGAGCTTCACACAGACTCAAATCTCAAGTGAATTCTCTGGACTAGCAAGACGAAATGGTCATCATCGTACAAGCATCCTCCCCCCACACACACACACACACACACACAGACACACATTCATAGCTCATCACGATTCACCTATATACACCCCTTTCTGACCTCGTCCGCATCAGCACAACCCATGTGCTGCTTTTATACCTGCAGCAAGGAACTCCCTGAAAAGCCATCACTACCCATCACACATTTTTTGCACCACACACTCATTCACAGAGCTGAGTTCTTGTGTGGAGGTAACCAGACAAGAGTGCACCACAGGAGGGTGACTGAGCGTCAGTGATAGTGCGGGGCTTTTCTGAGGCATCTCTCGGGCACAACTCTTTGATCCTAAACACTCTGCTTCATCTCCTCCAGAGCAGTGCTCCGGTGCACTGGGAAGAAATCAAGATGTCATCTTAAATTGGCTTAAGGGAAAAGTCTGCCTGGATCTCTCATTCTTGTTCTTTTATATCTTTCTCTCACACTGGCTCTCTATTGTGCTGCTCCATTTTCACCCTGGCCTCTTTGATCCTTGTCATGCCATAGCAAGATGTCCCTCTGCGGAGAGTATTATAGAGAATATGTTTTGGACAAAGACACAGCCACACTTATCCCAACTTTCCTTTATGGTGCTCTAAAAAGAAAATACAAAAAGCGGGCTTTATTATGATTTGATGTCTATGATGAAATGGGATAGAAATATGCAGAAACTCGTGATAATTAATGCATGGTTTCACTCTTTGGCTCTTCTTTCACCTCTCTTTTCCTTTTTCTTTCTTTGCTGCTGCAGACTAACTCTCCCTGAAGAGCCTCCCAGCGCCCCCCCTCAGACGGTTATCGCAAGTGGCCGCACCAATCAGTCGATCATGATCCAATGGCAGCCACCCCCGGAGAGTCATCAGAATGGGCCACTCCAGGGCTACATCATCAGGTAAGAAGACCACGACAGCCTGCATTTTTCCTTTCCAAGGATAGGTGCCTGTCAGGGCCAATGCCATTCAAATATGATAATAACTGTTATGTCAGCTCCTTTTCTTTCTCTCCATTTCGCTTCATTTTCGCTCACCGCAGCAATGGAATAATTGGTGCCAATTAAAAACCTTCCCCACCATTTATCTGTTGTCACCTCACTTTTTGTAACCATTTCAATTCTGTTCTGCATGTCTTCTACCCCATTAACACTATCACTTCCAAGAACCTGTGTTCTGATATATTTATGGCTTGTCTGTATGTCTGTCTCTCCCTCCTCCCCCTGTCTATCGATTACTCCCTCTGCTGCCAGGTACTGTCTGTCAGGGCTTCCAGTGGATTGTCAGATGAAAAACATCACCAACCCAGACCAGACCAGTCTACTCCTGGAGGACCTCATCATCTGGACCAACTATGAGATCGAGGTGGCAGCCTATAATGGAGCGGGCCGGGGCACGTACAGCCATAAAGTTACTGAATGGACACTGCAAGGGGGTGAGGGAAACACACAGGCTTTATGTCATATGCTGTATATGCCCAAGTCATCCAAGTACCAGAGGCTTTATTTCGTTCTACAAACAACCCTCATCATGTTAGTCTCCTGGCTAGTGTTAAGCCAGAAGACTAACATTTGCCTTTGAACAATCAAATTAAGAGCAGTAACAGCCATGTCTTCTGCACTGCAGACTTTTTTTAAAATCCTTTGCAAACCTTGAAAAGGTGATTCACACCCGTTGATAAGAAGACTACAGCAGTTTTCCTTACTCCTGTCTCAATCAGCAGTCAGCACTTAGTACAGACTGTAGCAGCGAGGCTTTTAAAGGAACGTAAAAGACATGGCCATGTAAGTGCTATTTGCCTCTCAGCACTGGCTTTTCTTGTCTGTTTTATGTTGTTAATTTCTCACTAAGTGCTGCAGTATTGTTGAACAAATTGTGTGCAGACATGAGCCGATAGCTTCATCAGAGCATTTCTTGAAATTCAAGCCAAGCTTTGGTTTAGATCACTTTCATCTTGAAGACTTTTATAGTATCAACTATTTTGGGATGGTTTTAAAAAAGAAAAATGTTCATATTGACCACCGGCTGGCCTCTCCGAGCACACATTTAATTGAGTCTGCACATAGATTACCAGGTGAGGTTGTGCGTCAGACTTACCGAGATACCTTTCGATGTTGCCAAAGGAAGCTTCTTTGGTCGACTTCTTTTCTCATTCTACATGCTGAGTAGTATAATTAGAACACACATAGTGAACTTTCCTCGGTGTCATACAGCTACATATTTCTGTTACGCCCAGTGATTCTTGCACCTTATGTTCCTTGCCTCCCCTGTCTATTCAAAATCTTCAGAGGATGAGGATTCAGTCACATTTGCCACTGTAAACTTGAACCAAGCCAAATCTAAGATTATTTTCTGCACCAAATCTTAGACTTTTTTGTCTAGAAATATAGCCAAAGTAGGCTATAGCTAATGCATCAGTGTGTTGAAAGGTTAATCCATGTTTTAATTTCAAGAAAATTGGAATAATGCTCTCTTTACTGGCTTTCCTAAAAAGTCAATGCATAGATTACAAAATTGAAGCTGCTGCCATAGACTTTAACCAACACTAGAAAGAGGATATCGCTCTTGGTTTAGATATGCGGCGCTGGCTTCTAGTTTGAGTTTTAAATTCCTTTAACTTGTATATAAAGCTTTGAAAGGCTTAACACAATCACATATCTCTAAATCCCTGTCATGTTAAATCCACTCCATGGACAGAGATCCTCTACACCACACTCACTAAATATTCTCAAGAGCACTCATAAGAAAATTGGGAGTGTTTCCATTTCCTATATTCTGTTCCATTCCCCAGATGCATTTATTAGAGAGGGTGAATCAGCAGATATTTTGATTTCATTAGGTTTTACAAGTGTTTGTGATGTTGTATATCCGTCTGTTACACTGGATTCAAATTTAAGTTGAATTATTTGTATAGCTTTTTGTCATGGGCATGTCTAAAAAACCTCACAGAGATGAGAAAAGTTGACAGGTAAGCAGTTGCATAAAGTATTTATCATACTTACCTGAACGCAGCGGGTCTCAACGCCAGACTTATTCTCTCTGTCCAAATTATATTTGTCTCTTTTACAGTCATTGCTTTGTTTTGCTTTCTCTGGTCTTTTCTCTCTCTTTAATCTTTAAATTCATATTAATTCTGCTGTTTAAAAGTATCTATTGTTTTCTCAAGTGCATTTATATTATGAAAGCTTGGCAGGTATGTGTGTTTGTTTGAGGATGTAAAAAAACAGCTTCTATTTATGTCAGTTTCTTTTTGCTGGATGATTAAAGCATAGTTCAGATGCTTCAGAAATGATGGAATCTACCTGGCAAGCATTATTCTTAAAATCTTGGAAACTTCTGCATAATTTAAGTGATGCCTGATCAATCAACAAATTAATGAGCTGGTCTGGTTCACCTGCAAATACACAAATGCACTGCATTTGAAAAGAAACATTAATTGTTTAATTAGCAAAACTTTGCAACCTGTTTTTTTTAATTGTATTTATATGTCTCTCTCCCTGCTAAAAATAAATATAAATTTCATCATCCAAGTAACTGTCAGTGAAAAACGACAGTGAACAAGGCACTCATGTTGTTTAGCTCAGCTCTCATTAATGGGATGTTTCCGTCACTCACTCCAATAAAGGCTCAAGAGCAGATCATGATGTGCATTTAAATACGTTCAAAGGGAATTGACGATAGCGTGGGGATATGAGGACCAATACTGGCCAATCAGCTTCATTAATGTGTGACTCCCCAACTGTTTTTCGGTGTTACATCAGAATCGCATTCTCATTTCAAACAAACTGCTGCAGGGTTCACCTGGAAGCCGCCTGAGGCAACCGCTCTCACACCCGGTTTGATTGGCATGTTCTTTCCTCCCCAAATGAGCCCAAATAAAAAAAAAAGCTTCAGCCTGATTCTCACGGTCTAAACGAGGCTCATCTGAAAGTGCCTCTTGTACATTTTTACGTTTTTTTCTTCTCATCACTATTCTCCTTTTTTCTCCCTCTATTTTTTTCTATCTCTCCCCCTCTCTGTCTCTCCGTTTTTTCTCCCTCCTTTGGATCAGTGCCCACTGTGCCACCAGGAAATGTACAAGCCGAGGCTGTCAACTCCACCACGGTGCGTTTTACCTGGAGTGCCCCGAGTCCTCAGTTTATCAATGGAATCAACCAGGGATATAAGGTGAGCAGCCCCTTTCTGTCAACTGGTGCACTCTAGTGGTCGGAGCTAGAGGAGGACTCTGAAGGCAAAATCTCATCACGTAGTCTGAAAGCCAAATCTTATTAATGATTCATGAATTTACCAAATGAGAACCGTTTTGATTAGACTTTTTACCTTAATAATCTCAGTACGCCTAAAGGCGTTAACACCCAGTCCCTTATCACATCATTTCCAGCTGTTGGCGTGGGAACTCAATCGTGCAAACGAGGTCACTGTGATGACGGTGCGTCCCAACTTCCAGGACAGTGTTCATGTCGGTTACATCTCTGGCCTGAAAAAGTTCACAGAATACTACTCATCTGTATTGTGCTTCACTACCCCTGGAGATGGCCCACGCAGCCCGCCTCAGCGGTTACGCACCCATGAGGACAGTAAGTTTTCCCATTCAAGATATTATATAGTATTTGCACATCATTACATGTCAGGCTGTTGTTCAGTCCATTTACTGCCTGTTTTATTTTTTTTTTACAGCCCCTGGTGCTGTGGGACACCTGAGCTTCACTGATATCTTGGACACCTCACTAAAAGTCAGCTGGAAGGAGCCACAAGAGAAAAACGGTGTTCTCACAGGTAACCATTAAAGATAATTATGTAACGTTAACATGTCTCTGCTTCTGTCTCTGAGGCACCATTCAGAGGTTACTGTGAACACTAATATTTGGAATTTGCCTCTTCCTCCAGGCTATCGCATCTCCTGGGAGGAGTTCAACAGGACCAATACTCGAGTCACCCATTATTTGCCCAACCTTACTCAGGAGTACAAAGTGACAGGGCTCACTGCCCTCACCACTTACACCATCCAGGTAGCAGCTATGACTGCCAAGGGCCAGGGCCAGCTCTCTGCCTCCACTATTTCTTCTGGTGTACCACCAGGTGAGTGTTCAAATGTACAGATTAACTATTTGACTTAAAAGCTAGGGTTGGTAATCTTCAAAATGTTTTTTTTGCTGTATTTGTTGTTGAAATGTCAAATGAAAAACAAATGCTCTGACAAAAAAGAAGAAGTAAAAAAAACATAATTTCATTCAGGCCGAAGGGACGGGCTGTGAGGCTTGCTGTCAAGTGTCAAACTCCGGGGCTGACAAATGAAGCCAAAGTGGAAGTGCCAAAAACTGCAGTTCCTCAAATGGCCACTTGATGCTGGCATCAGAAGCGAGTCAATCCCTTTAGACCCCCATGTTAAAATGCCCAACTTTACAGCACAAATTAACAGGTTTAAAGCCAAGTGCTAAAAACCATTTTGGTCTCTGTAGATAATATCCTCGTTCATTACAACTGTACGGGCGGTGAACTCAACCGTAGCAACTTTGGGTGCCATCTCAGGTCGCTAGTCACTTGGGCCTTCCTCAGCTCGACCAACGATCCACATCTTTGCCTATTTTTGATTAGCCAGTGTCCTCACTGCCAAGCCAGAGCCCATGGATGTACAAAGAGAATTGGATACAGTGTTGGATACAGAGGCGGCGCCCCATTCATGAAAGTTGCTCAGTGTCTCATGAAAAATGAGGACCCTTCCGCATCCATTGGGCCCAAAGAGCAAGCACACTAGCATTTCCTTTAACTCAGCCTTCTAGACCTCGGTCCAGCATCGTTCTCTGGCTCACTCACATGAACGGAGGAAGGAAAATGATTTTGGATTTGGCTATCAGTGCATTTTAAGTTTTAGGATCTAATGATTTAAATGAGCGCTTTTCAAGTGTTCGTACTGGGAAGTTAATTTACCAAAAAAACTTGACGGACCAGGAAATTGTAATTTCACCTATTGGCCACTTTGCAACATTTCTTCAAAGCCTGGTGCTCTTCCTGGGGGCTTGCCGAAGCCACTCACCTTGAGCTTCATACCAGCTCTTAAAAGACCTATGAGCGACGTCACGGAGACTACTTTTATATTGTATACAGTCTGTAGTAGCCAACTTGGCGACTTTTTCGCTAGATTAAGTGAATTTTGGAGCTACTGCTGCTAGCTACTTTCATTGGAAAAGAGTTTTTCAGTTGGATAATATTTTTAAATCTAGGGTACTCTTGCTAGTTCCTCAATATTACCAACCCTAGCTTTAAGTAGAATTTATAAGTACTTCAAGTCTCCACTGAAAAGACTACAACCACGTACTATGACTCAACAGATTTCTACACAGCTATCTCTAAAAGCAGTGATTTGTGAAATTTATTTTATTCTGTCTTTCCTCCATTCCCTTCAACAGAGTTGCCCGGTCCTCCAACCAATTTAGCCATCTCCAACATCGGCCCTCGCTCTGTCACCCTGCAGTTCAAACCTGGTTATGATGGCAAGACATCCATTTCCCGTTGGCACGTTGAAGCCCAGGTAAGATGCTTCATATCTATTTCAACATAATGACTGCAGTCTGGGTTTTTCTTTTTACAAGTTGTTTGATCTTAATGATATCTTGATGTCTTATTATCGGTGCACAGGTTTAACACTACCAGTTGATTTTTTTTTTTTTTGTTTGTTCTGCTGCTGACATCACCTCATTCTCTCTGTGCATTTCAGATTGGCATAATAGGCGAAAACGAAGAGTGGCTGGTGGTTCATCAGCTGGCTAATGAACCTGATGCTAGATCACTGGAGGTCCTGGACTTGAACCCCTATACCTTCTACAGGTAAGCACACACTAACACATTCATGTAAACAGGTGCTGTATATGAAATAAAGGCAACATCTTGCACAACCGTCAAAAAAATGTGAAAATGTTGCAAAGTGAAAAATCGGCTAAAATAATACATTTGTCACTGGTTATCCTGAATAATGACGAATACATTTACTGTCATCCAGAATAGTGTTGAATTATTTTCTTTATTTCTCTTCTCATAAGTAGATCTTCTGCTCTGCTACTACAATGACCTAGTTTCCTTTTGGGTATCATTAAAATTCTATCCAATCTAATGTTAAATAATCTAATGTAATCCTGTCTCATATTACCAGCATATCTTGACTAAACACCCATTTTTAGATGATTTATCCACCATCAGCTGGTTTATCTTTGCCCCAGGTTCAGAATGCGTCAGGTAAACATTGTGGGTACCAGTCCTCCCAGTCAGCCCTCCAGAAAGATTGAAACCCTGCAGGCCCCTCCAGACATCTCCCCCGCCAACGTCACACTGCGCACAGCCAGTGAGACCAGCCTGTGGCTTCGCTGGGTGGTAAGTTTTTTTTTTTTCTCATTGGTGGAAAATCATGTTAGGGCTGAATTGGCAAAATGCCCTTGGGGTATTACTTGGATACAACATTGATAAGATAAGCTTTGTCAAATCAGATTTAGGCAATTTCACTTTGCCCATCCAAATCACAAACATCATTTTTCATATATTAAAAAGTTTTACATTAAATGATGACTTTCTCTATGACAGTTGGCTTCAACTCAACTGACTCACAAGCATCTCTCTTGTCACAAAACTTTCATTTACAATTTGGCACAGTTCATTGCGTCTTCATTGTGTACTTTTTTGTTTTTTTGTTCATTAAATGTTGCCTCTTCCTTCTTCTATAAATGTGTTCTTGCACTCTGCACGCACTCCGTCCTTGATTATTGCTGCTTCCTGCGTCAGCACTTGGCCAGTTTATTGTTTGCTACATCTGTCCATTATCATCACTGTGCCAGCTCCTGAGCTCTGCCAGGCAGCGAGAGACAGAGGCGAGATACTGCTGCAGCTCCTGCAGGATTATAAAGAGTGCGTGTCATCTGGATTTAACAACATAGTGGTGTGATATGACTCCTCAAATGTTTGACAAAGCTCAATGGTTGCTACGTGTTTCAAAAGTATGTGTTAAACCGAAGTAAAACTTTGTCGAGGCTACATATATTTCAGTAATACTAGCACTTTGACAGATATACATTTTGTAGGTTGTATTTAGGCAGGTACTTTCACTTATCATGCTCAATCATCATGATATAGTACATACTAAAAACAGGACGGTCTAGTGGCTGAGTGACCACAAGAGTGTTTGCAAACACCCAGAAAACACACTTTAGCACAACAGTTATTTCGTTATTAATGAATCACTCAAAGTTGTACCTATGCCTTTCAAGAACTAAATTGCCTGTTATATGTTAGGATTATATTATTATTGATTTAACAGATAAATTTGCAATTAGTTTTTGGACAATGGAGTATTGCCACCACATTTTATTAAAACCACTTAGTATTAAGTGCTGAGAGGGCTTAGCTTCTCTTCCCATATTAACGCCTCTTAGCTGTTGTAAAGTCATTGTGAAGTACAGCCTCTACTGGCTTATTGCTTCATTCTGCACTCACTTATGATGTCATATTGATTTTGCTTGAACTGGGGGAATATAAACAAAAACAAAACCTCTCAGCCTCTTCCAGAGTGGGAGTACAATGGGAATCCAGATCTCGTCGGCTACCGGGTCCAATACTCTAAAGCCGGGTCTAAAGGAGGCGTTCTGTCCCATGTAATCATGGACCGACTGGAGAGGGAGTTCACTATCGAGGACCTGGAGGAGTGGACGGAATATGTAGTTAGAGTTCAGGCCATCAATGGTATCGGCTCTGGGCCTTGGAGCCAGCCAGTCCACGGCAGGACCAGGGAGTCTGGTGAGGAAGGAAATATGTGCATACACATGCCAAACACATACATGCAGGTGAAGTGTGCTGAGCTCCATCCTTTATTTCTTACTGTAGTACCCTCAAGCGGTCCCACCAACGTGTCGGCTTTCGCCACCACCTCCAGCAGCATCCTTGTGCGATGGGGGGAAGTCCCAGAGACTGACCGCAATGGACTCATCCTAGGGTACAAGGTCAGCAGTCTCTCAATGATCTCTATTTCAGAATAATATGTTCTAAGATAATCAATTAGTTGCAACATTGGAACAAAAGCATACTTAATTCCTCATCACCTGAAAAGTCATCCAACTATGTAACATTCCCTGTGTATTTCAGGTTGTGTATAAGGAGAAGGACTCAGACACAGCTCCCAACTTCTGGGCAGTGGAGGGCAACACCACCCACAGTGTCCAGCTGAGTGGTCTGGGCAAGTACGTCCTGTATGAGATCCAGGTCCTAGCCTTCACACGTATAGGAGATGGAAGGAGCAGCTCGCCGTCCATTTTAGAGAGGACCCTGGACGATGGTAAAGATATCCACCTCACCCACCTGTCATCTTGTTGTTATCTTTGAAATGTTTTAATTAAAGTAAAAAAAAATAGCTGCTGAGATAAATTCACTTGTTGCTAAGTTTGTTTTTTCAGCAAATGATTAAATGTTCTGCCTTATTACACCTTGTATAGATAAACAAGCTCTAGAAAGTCTATTTTTTTTTTTTTGCCTGATTTGTCATTTTATAAATTGTATGTATGACAGTACCAGGCCCTCCAGTCGGCATCCTCTTCCCAGAAGTCAGAACCACCTCAGTCAGGCTCATCTGGCAACCTCCTGCACAGCCCAATGGCATTATCCTTGGTGAGTTTGCAATTTACAGACTTTCATCCGTGACCTCAGATATTATCATGAGAGAAAATATTTTTGCTTCTTTGCCGGTCCTAAAAAAAGAAACTTCAATATTTTTTGATTTTGTACTGCAGCCAAATTGTTCTCTTGTGACTATATATTGATATGAGTTTTTCCTTTTTAGCCTATCAGATCACGTACAGAAGAAACTCTTCCAACAGCAACGGCGCCACCGTAGACGTGCTTAGCCCCAGCGCGCGACAGTACACAGCGTCTGGGCTGAAACCAGAAATGGTTTATGTTTATCGCCTCACGGCTCAGACACGAAAGGGTTGGGGTGAGGCCGCTGAGGCTTTGGTGGTGACCACCGAAAAGAGAGGTAAAATACCGCAGCCATTTAAAATGATTCACCTCTAAATATTAAGTTTGAAAGTGACTATGAATGTGTGTGTGTGTGTGTGTGTGTGTGTGTGTGTGTGTGTGTGTGTGTGTGTGTGTGTGTGTGTGTGTGTGTGCTCCCCATCAGCCCGACCCCAACCCACGAGCCGCCCCGTAGTTCCTCAAGAGGAAGTTCAGGCTCGCAGAGTGCTGTTGTCATGGGAACCAGGCAGCGACGGCCTGTCCCCTGTTCGTTACTACACAGTCCAGTACAGAGAGCTGCCGGACAGCAACTGGACCGTCCACTCTGCATCCGTCAGGCACGAGACACAATCCTACATAGTGGATAGGTAAATGTCCACTTTTTAAGCAGTTTTCAGAATTGAGTCGGGCAGAATATGCTGTACATGACGTACGTCCTTTTGTCTCTTTGAAGGTTGAAGCCTTTCACTTCATACCAGTTCCGTGTAAAAGCCACTAATGACATTGGAGACAGTGAATACAGCCAGGAGAGTGAGGCCATCACAACACTACAGGACGGTAAGATCGTGCGACCAACCATGTCACCACGCAGCACTCGGTCATTATACGTTGGTTTTCTGTTCAGTTGTTTAAGAACGCTTTTGTAATTGACTGAACATGCCTTAACATCAATGTTTGGATTTTGGATTTCCACAGCGAATGCTTTACGTCAACAGTGCGTGTGTTTACTCTCAAGCTGTTCTCCAGCAGACTGTTTGAATTATATATATCACTCTGTTCAGCTGTGTTGGTTTGCTAACACCAAAATTCCATTTTTTCCCCTTATCTTCTTTAGCCCCAGACAAAGCTCCAACAATTCTGTCTGTTACACCTCACACCACCACATCTGTACTGGTCCGTTGGCAGGTATGCTGTTGAATTCATTGGCACTTTGTGAATGTTAGAATTAATTCATGTTTGTTAAGTATTGGGCATTAAGCAAACCTATTCTCCTTGTAGCCTCCCTCTGAGGATCACATAAATGGAGTCCTTTTGGGGTTCAGGGTCAGGTACCGGGAGTTACACTACGACCGGCTACGCAGCTTCACTATCCGAACAGTTAACAGTCCCTCTGCCAACTGGGCTGATCTCACTGGTGAGTATGCTTTTTCACTGCTTACCCATCAACTACGTCTGGTTATATGCAGAAAGTGGTGCTACCCGGAGTCTTAAATGTTCTTACTTTTACATCCATGTAAGTCAGATAATAATGGCACTCTTTCCCAACCCTGTGATCTACCCTTGTTTTCCCAACCCTGCCAATCCTCTATCCAAACTCCAGCTCCTTACAGCATCAGGAACTTGAGTGAATCCTCGCTCACCCAATATGAACTGGATAGTAAGTCTTATATCCCCCTTATGACTTTCCATTGTCACTCTCCATCTGTTTGCATGTCATCTGTTACATGCAAGTATGCCATTTGTATAATAATTCACAGCATCTGCGCTTTGCACCATCCTCCCACTCAGCCATATCCGCTTAGGGGCCGCCGCTGATTCTTAAGATGTGTATATGACTTAATTCTCTCTGAGCTGTCTTGTCATTATTTCAGTGTGTTTTCTTTCTTATTAATCGCTGACAAATCCTCCCTGTGTCCCCTCAACAACACCATCTTTTCATCACTTTGCCTTAAAATTCCACCCCTTCGTCTTCTTGTTCAATTTGTGATGTTGTCTTGCCAACGGGCATCACTATGACTGTGTGTCTCTCTGGAGTAACTTCTTTTTTGCTCTTTTATCTTAACTGTTCGATTATAATGCTGCTATGGGTTCTCTCCTTGCAGATTTGAGTAAACACAAACGCTACGAGATCCGTCTCAGTGTGTATAACGCTGTGGGGGAGGGTCCCAGCAGTGCACCACAGGAAGTGTTTGTTGGAGAGGCGGGTAAGTTTCTTCTCTCACTGTGCAGCATGTGTGCTACTTACCTTTCAACTTAACTTCTTGGATGTTAAGTCAGTTATATGGAACATATATGAAAAGTGATTACACTCTGCTCCATTCTAGTCCCAACATCCCCTCCCCAAAATGTGGTGGTCCAGTCCTCAACAGCCACACAGCTGGATGTCACATGGGACCCTCCTCCTCTGGAGGCTCAGAATGGGGACATACAGGGTTACAAGGTATCAAAAATGTCTCTTTTTTCTGTTTTACACATGGTAATGGTGGAATGGTGGAACTTACATCATGTCCTTCTTATTTCTATATTTTCATTGAAAAATTCTAAACTCTTTTATTCTGTGTGCAGATCTATTTCTGGGAGTTTCAGCTCCAGAATGAGACGGAGCGCCTGCGTACTCTGTTCCTGCCAGAGCTCGGGGTGAAGCTTAAAAACCTGACAGGCTACACCACCTACATGATTAGTGTGGCAGCCTTTAATGCTGCCGGGGATGGCCCCCGCTCCCTGCCCACCAGAGGGCGCACTCAGCAAGCAGGTGAGTGGTGCTAAATCCAGATGTGTTTGAGGAGATTAAAGTGATTGTTCAAAAGAGCAGGTCATTTATTTTGCTGCATAGATATTCTGCCAACACCATGTAGCATTTCATAGTTCTGTCTTGTTTTATACTCCTCTGCCTTTCCTCTATCTGTCTCAATTTGTCATCTGCACAATGATACTCATTCTCAATATTCTATGGTGCTCAAGTGCTTGTGTGGAGTAGTATCTCAAAGTTGGGCTTCTCTTCTGTCACAAAAGGTGCCTACAAAAGAATAGATTATGAGTATTTTTGTCTTGAGTCACTGTCACTGCAAACTGGAACTGCAGTATGGCAGATTTAAGACAAATAATGTAAGACTCACTCCTCCTATTCACCAAGAAATAGAACATTTTCACTAAAGACTTTAGTTTGGTCCTGTGAGATACAGCAGAAAGTGATCAGAGTGTTCTTGGCCCCTTAATCCAGGACAAGCCACGAGGGTGGCGGAGGAGCAATGAATACAGAGTGCGGGGGACACATGTAGATTAGTTTTTTTGGCTGCAACTACACAAAGACGTCTGTGTTTACTCGCTAGCGAGAGTCCCTCCTCTGCGGTTTCAGCACAAAAATGGTTTACAGTATAAATTTCTTGTGTCTTTTCCGCCCCCTTCAAGGCTGTGACATTGGCGAGGGGTACAAAGTGCTGAGAACTTAAAAAACACAGGCAGGAATTTTGGCTCTCTGCACCACAGGGTACTGGGAAGTGAGCCAGCACAAGCTTTTGTGAATTTTATGCAGAATTGTGGCGAAATCCTGACACTTAGCTGGATCTGGGTTGGGTCAGCAGGCAAAATTCTCACAGCTCTCGTTGAAGGTCACAGAATGATTTTGCGCTCTAATGTTGACTTCCAGTTAGCTTGACTCATTTGCTTAAACAGCGAAATAATTCGTTTTAGTATTGATCTGAACTGTACACCACGGTACCTGTTTTTACACGCACACAACATTTTATTATTCATGCACTGGTAAAGAACAATGAAACCTCTCTCATTTTTACTCTCCTAGTATTTCTGTTTACGGTCATCAAGCAAAGAGGACTTTTTTTTCTTTTCTTTTCTGAATATATCAGATTGCCTGCTGCAGACTAGTAGTGCTGCCTTTGGAGTTCCTTGTCATATTGGCCTAAATCCTACTTTTGTTGCTAGTGTAACAAAAGTGTAAGAAAAGAATCTTGAGAGTTTGGAGCAAATAGGGAAAGTAACTGCTGTTGAAAATGTGCTAAATTGCAATCTATCAAAACGCACATGTTCTACTGAAGAGGAACGTCAAGAATGAATTACATAAATATTGCTTCACTTCACATTGCTTGCTGTAAAGCATTCTAACCAAATAATGAGTTTATTTTTTTCATATTCATTTATGTGCAAATTTTTGCATTAACAGAATTCAACACTGAGAATTTACAAGTGTTTTCATTAGTATGCACTCCAAAGTGACATATCCAGGTAGCTGCTGTATTTAATGTGTTGCCTGCGTACTGTAAAGAGATCCAACTTTCATCACTTCTTTTCTATCTTTTTTTTTCCACCAATAGCACCGAGTGCTCCCAGCTTCATCCACTTCAGTGAGTTGACCACCACTTCGGTCAACGTGTCCTGGGGAGAGCCCAAGCAGGCCAACGGCATCATTGAGGGCTACCGCCTGGTTTATGAGCCCTGCACTCCAGTCGATGGTGAGAAACTGTGCCTGGAGAGCCTAATAACTCCGCCGTGCCTTGACATTCCTCAGCTGGCTTTCTCAGACTGTGATTTACAACCTCTTGCCTAGTTACCATATTCTTTTTAACTCATGCTGCTTAAGCTCATGCTCTAATCTGTTCCAGGTGAGTGTAGGCCCTGCAGTAACATATATGGCATAGCTGATAAAATATGTTGGAATGCTCTGGTGAGACTTTGCACAGCTTCCTCTCTCGCCGAGAGAAACATGGGTAATAGCTGGCTAAATGTGGTTGCCTGGACCAGATTGTCAAGTAATTGGGAGCAGAGGTGGAATGCTGAGCTGAGGCGGCTGTGGTCCCTCGGCTATCCGCTAATGGACCCAGAGCAAAGCCGAACAGAGCAGTTAAGACAGGGAATATCAATTGGTGTATTACAAAAAGATCCTGGTGTCTCTATCCGGATATCTAGAGGGCTGCTGGATAATAGACCTTTTCTGTTATATATGCAAAGATATGCATGTCTCTGATCTCTGTCTGTGTAGTTGTGTAACTCGTCTGTGTGACTCTGTGTCTGTTCATTTGCAAAAAGCTTTGCTATTTGTCGCTTGTAGAAAGCAGCATCTAGAGTCTTAGTGTTTCCTGTACAGACTCCTCTCCTCGCACTCCAGGTGTCAGTAAGATAGTGACAGTAGATGTGAAGGGCAGCGCTCCCCTGTGGATGAAGATCAAAGACCTGTCTGATGGCGTCACCTATAACTATCGCATTCGGGCCAAAACCCTCACATATGGCCCCGAGGTAGAGGCCAACATTACTACTGGGCCTGGAGAAGGTGTGAATCGCTAAACCTGTGATGCATTACTGCTTTTGTTCTGATATTCATGCCAATAATAACATCTTTTAGAAGCAAAGAGACCATTTTTATAACTATCCGCCATTTTTGTCCTCCCAAGGAGCCCCAGGCCCTCCTGGAGAACCCTTTATTTCTCGGTATGGCACGGCCCTCACATTGCATTGGACCAGCGGTGATCAAGGCCGTGCACCCATCACGCGATACGTCATCGAGGCCAGACCCTCTGGTTAGCCACATACGTACATAAACAGTTTTTGGCTTCCTATACCTCAACTAGTATTTCCTATTCATATATTTTCTCATCTTGCCTGTAGACGAAGGATTGTGGGATATCCTTATTAAAGATATTCCTAAAGAAGTGACATCCTACACACTTAACCTGGACATGCTGCGAGAAGGGGTCACCTATGACTTTCGAGTAATTGCAGTCAACGACTATGGCTATGGATCTCCCAGCGCCCCCTCCCCCTCTATTTCAGGTACTTTAATCTGAAAATGAATGCCATAACGTGTTGACAAAACAATATTTGTTTTTGTTGTTTTTTTTGTTTGTTTAATTATGTCTATTATTTGTTGTCTTCAGCCCAGAAAGTGTCTCCGTTCTATGAGGAGTGGTGGTTCCTGGTGGTGATCGCCCTGGTGGGCCTCATCTTCATCCTCCTCCTTGTTTTTATCCTCATCATCCGAGGCCAGAGTAAAAAATACACCAAGAAAACAGATTCAGGTAGGAAACACGTCTGTCTGCTAAACTCGCTGCTAATGTCTCAGTTTCTCTTTCTAATTCTGCAACTTAAGCTATTGACTGGAATTTGTCTTCCTTTTGGACAGCTCTGCTGAGAATTGCATTTTAACGATTGCACATCCAAAGTCTATTTTAGAAAATGGGATTCTGAAGGCTCACACAATTAGACAAATTACCCTGGTTTTCTTTACATTGTTTGGCTGACAGGGGAAAGATGAAAGTAAAGGCTACCGGTGAAACAGCTGACATAGGCAGGTGGATAAACATTATTGTTCATGTTTAACTGCAGCAAGGATCAATACTGGGATAAATGGCTTGGCAGTGGTTTAATGCTTAGGTCATTAGTCAGACAGAGAGTAATTATATAACTACAGCAGTAGCTGCTCTCCCACCACTGTATCAAGAAGCCAATTTTCATGATCGTGAATTATCCTAGGTGACATTTCTGCTCCTAGAAACTCTTAATCAGAGTTCAACCCAAAAACATAAGTTAATCAATGTTAGTGGACTTAATACTTCACATTATGGTTGGGAAGTTATCACAGTGAGGGCATCTGGGGCTAATCTTTTAGAAGTGGTCTAGGCACCCAGCAGTTCTGGAGATGGGCAGACTGGCGAGACTGGAAGAAGAGACATTTGGGGGGGAAAGTGAAGGGTCAGGTCAAGCCTTCCAAAAGCCTGTTGTAATTGACTTTTTAGCATAGTCAGCATTTAGTGCCAAGGTTACCAGGGTCAGTAAACAGGGCTTGGTGAGACCAGTTCAGACAAGGACTGTGTTTGTGCGGGCCCACAGAGAGTAGCCCCTCTCGTCCTCTCCCCAATTTTCTCAGCCATGAAGCTGATCTGTATGTTTGTTTTGCTAGAGGCCATGACTGGACAGTTGGCCTGACTGATGTCAGAAACATTTTTTACTTGTTTTGTGTTTGTAAATTGAGGGTGTGATCAATTAAAGTTCTGTTTATGAGTTTTTCTGTTTTCCTGTTAAAAAAAAGAACTACATGCAAGTTCAAGCCTTGTACTTGAATGTTATTGTGCTGTGTTCGACTAATCCTTACCACTGAAATTGGGTCTAGATTTGACTGAAGATCACAAATCACTCATTTCCTTCCACAACCCACACAGTGTCGTCCTCATACCCCTGTCCAGGCAACCACTCCAACTGCACAGCTCTGCCTCTGACCCACGGGGAGATGGTGCGCCTTGATGAGGGACGCTTCCCAGCCCTGGAGCTCAACAACAGACGCCTCTCTGTGAAGAACTCCTTTTGCCGCAAGAACGGCATCTACACACGGTCAGTCACTAACAGTCAACAACGGTGCTCAGCTGACTGTTCCACAGATTCCACCGATTGCTCTCTTTCTGATACGCGTTGCTTATGTTTCAGACAGGAATTAATAATGTAGTTGCGTGTGTTCCCCGGCTTCCTTCACAATAGTCTGTCAGTCTTGAGAGAGCAAACCGAGCCTCGAGGAGCCCAGCTGCTGATTTGAGCCTCCTTCCGCTCCCCTCGTTGATATTCAGTGTTTGTGTGAAGCAACAATTTATATAAGGGGGCAGCACAATACCAGCTAATTAGCATTCATGAGCTTCTGCATTGCTCTTTGTCTGTCCATCACCGCTTCAGACAAAGGGGGCTTATGGGTCAGAGCCGTCCATTTTCTTTTGGTCTGCAGCCCAGAGTTTCTCTCGAGTGCAGTGCTGTAAGAGCCGTCTCAACATAAAGTACACCACCATTGGTATGAGAACATGTCCTTCCACCAGTCAGCAGGACTTTGACAGGCCGGGTCTTTGGTAATGTTTAGGTAAACATTAGATAAGGGGAGTTTACACAAACTCTGCAGCACACGAAGCAAAGGGAATGTCCTTTGTATGGACATGGGTCACAAATAATTGGTGATAGGGTGGATGGTCATTTGGTTGTGTTGGGGGATGGGAGTCCAGAGTCTGCTTCTTGTCACAGCCACACAAAAAAAAGCTGTTGCTTTTTGCACATTTTGGTGGAATGTGCTAGAAGGGGTGCATTAAGGGCAGTGGAATCTGTGCTGTTTTCTCCTTGACCAAGGGGGCCGAGAAGGGGATCAAAGGGTCTTGAGTTGCTCCGTCTCTTTTGAAGAGATCCAATCTAGTACTGTACTCTCTGCTAATGATCTGTGGACTGAGGAAGAAGAGTGGGAGGGCTCCCTATGGGATATTTGAAGGGGTGAGGGAAAGAGGGATGAAATAGACGGATAAGGCAATGGGAAAAAATACAGTGCTCCTAAATAATTCAAAGCTCACTGCCAGCATTTTGGAGTGTGATCGGTAGCAGGATCCATTGCCCCTCCCCTATGCTCACGTGGCCCCGTCCTTTTAATGTCTGACTCAACCTTGTCTGAATTCTAAGTAGATGTTTTTTTGTTTTTTTCATAGTCCACCCCCTCACGTCATCCCCTTTAACCCAGAGAAGATTTCTCTTTGTTGTGTCAACCCTTTCATGGTCGTTGTCATGTTCTGTCTTCTAAGCTTCCTGTTCTTGGCATTCCCAGTGATTTAGCTCCCGCATATATCTCAGAAGATATTAATTTTTATTTGAGAGGCCGTCAAGGTTCTCTGCTTTATGCTTTAATATTACACTTGACATCACAGTGTTTTATGCCCGTCTCTTCTGCCCCCACATACAACGTTTTTCATTTCAGATCATTTAAACATTTACTTTCATGTCATGCCTAGTTTATAAAATGCTCAAGTCTTTTTCTAAAACCAACCGAGCAAACTCTTCTCTTAATGCTGCGTAAGCCTACTGAGCCCACTGATGTAGCTCAGTGATGTGAGGGGTAGTGGTCCAGTTTTTGCCCTCTGACCATCCAATTCAATCCCAGCAGACCTTGAACACGGCATAGTCATTACTGCAGAAGAAGAAAATAATTGTCTTCACAGATGTTTCTCTCTGCTTCACTTTATGGACTTAATGACTGGAGATAAAAGAAGCAAGCAGTCTTTTACTTGACCTATGCTCATAAGAGGACTCAAGGCCACGCTTAGTTACACAGCTTTTCTGCAGGTGGTCTAAATCTCTGACTCAATATGTACAGCTGCTCAGTTCTAATCACCACAAAGAATCCTTTCATGAAGATGCTCATATGTTTTCATACAGGATATGTTGACGTGAGCTGAACTCAGGCAGAACTCAGCTCGCTGGCAAAGCTCCTAACTGACACAGAAGGAAATGGCAAAAGAATAAGACTAATATGAGTCCAGGAAATGCATAAAACACGTTCTATGCTTGCCTGAACTAAGCTATCATTTTCATGATCAATGACTCTACGCTGAATCTGTGCATATTGATCCCACTGTGGGATGTGAAGCGTCTTCATTTTTATGCCTCTGTGTCGGCTTAGAACCGTGAGGCAGTAATTCTAGTTAGGACTATTTTGCAGTCCTCCATTAGTCATCAGATTGGTGTCAGTCACAGGAATGACGAGGCGTTTTATGTTTACTCAAAAGTGTTTTCAAAGAAGAGAGAGCTTTAGAAAATTGTTTGAGTTACCCAAAAGGAAAAATAATGATTATCAAATGAAACATTTGTTTTATAGAACCATTAGCTCTCTCTCTCTCTCTCTCTCTCTCTCTCTCTCTCTCTCTCTCTCTCTCTCTCTCTCAGCTTTGCTTTCTATCTCTCACAGACACTCTTTCTCTGTCTCATTTACTCCATCTGTCTAGGTCTCCACCAAGACCCAGTCCTGGAAGCCTGCATTACTCGGATGAGGATGTCAGCACTAAGTACAATGACCTGATCCCGGCAGAGAGCAGCAGTCTGACCGAGAAACCCTCTGAGATATCTGACTCTCAGGTAAGCACTGACCCTGGCTTGCAGCCTAAGTCCACTCCAGGTCTGGAATAGGAATTTAACTTAAATTAGAAAGTAAAATTCAGCTGTTTGAATTTCTCAAAGAAAGAGTCGTAACCTTTCCAAACTCAAAAAATACTTTTCTTGCATCACTTCACCGTCTGTCGTCTTGATAACCTCCTATCTTTTTTTTTTTTGTCATAATCACTGCTTTTCTACATGCAAAAGCTAGATGTCTGTCTAATTATGAAGCAGAATATCTGAAAATGACAGTCATTAACAGACATTTGCCTCAAGTGGATAACTTCAAAATTAAATATCCTCTGTTAGTCATGGCTGACATCTCTGGATCTGACTTTTAATACTGATTTCTCCCATGGGAAGGAAGTACAGGGCCAATTCTCAGGTCTCGCATGTCTTGAAATGTCTTCACGACTAATTAATTTTCCTCAAACAGGAAATGTTGTATTAATCTTGGCTGCTGGGTCTCCGCTCAGTGTGTATGTGTGTGTTGGAATAGGGAGGTCCAGTGAGGGGACAGGGAGACTAGAAGTGATGAAGGATGATAAGGCAGAGGAGCTGATTGTAGCAGTTTGTGAACATCTGTCTTCCCACACTCGCGCCAGTTCTCCCTGGCCAATTTAACTTGTACCTGCCGTCAAAACATTGTTCAACCCGGTTTGAACAAACACTGCTCTCGTGGGAGACACAAACTGGTGTTGTTCTTTTCCTTCTGCATGGCCTCCCAGTGTTTACCTGCCACTTGGGCAAATAAATGGTGCTTCAACATCTGTTAAGCTATCGTGTCTCAATAGAGACGGGCAGGCACTTGTCAGGCACACAAATGTGCCAAACCTGTAATGTTTTCTGTGAGAGAAATCTGCTCTTTTTTTCTTCCAAACTGTTTGTGTTTCTCAGCCAGTTAAGTGTGCTGGAAGGGCGACATGATTCACCCACACAAACATTTGTAATTTACCAGACTGAAGGTTTATTATTACAGCAAAAGCAAATGAAACATTGTCTTTGTCCAATTCCAGGTCACTTGTGTGTACACTTATCACTTCTGTGCTCCGCAGAGGTATGAACTCCTGTGTGTGAAAGATGCTCAATAGAAGTGCCCCGTAGAGTTGCACACGGATTAATAGATTTCCAGTTGTCTCTCAATAGATATATCCTGCTGTGTTATGACCCAGTTTTGTGCAGTATTAGAATTAGCCTTGATTTGATAGCATGGCAATTTTGCCGTCTCTGCAGTAAACATCACAGTCTTCTAACTCTTTTCCCTGATTGACTCGCAGGGCAGCGACAGCGAATACGAGATGGATCAGAGCCGGCAGAAGACCCACTCTTTCGTCAACCACTACATCAGCGACCCCACCTATTACAACTCGTGGCGGCGGCAGCAGAAGGGCGTCTCTCGTCCGCCGGCATACGGCTACTCCCAGCCTGAGCCCCTTGTGGAGCAGGAGTCACGGCAGCACCCACCACCTGTGCCCCCTCTGCCCCCTCTCCTCCCCCAGAGCGCCCCGTCCCCACAGCCCCAGTGCCAGGGCCAGGGCACTCTTTTCAGGTCTAAGGGAAGCCGGACTCCCACCCCCTCCCTGCTGTCCTCTGACCCCCCCAGCCAGCACAGCACCCTCTACCGCCCCCCCAGCAGCCTGGGCTGTGCCGCTCAGGCACCTACCGCGGGCTTCTCCTCTTTTGTTTGACACACAGCTCTCCTTCCAATGACAACAAGACCCTGAGGACGAGTCTTTGATTTTGTTGTTGTTGGTTTATTTGTATTTTGCTCTTTTTCTCTCTTTTTTTGTTTCTTTTCAGTCTATTTGACAGAGTTGTTACTCAATATTAAGCATTGCAGGCATCTTGAATAGCGTTTTCTCCTCTGTGAAGAGTGTGTGCGTATGATTGTGTGTAGCCCGTATGAATGGTTAGTCGATGTGACATGTACTCTATGAAAAGACAATCATTTGAAAGTTTTTATGCGTTGCTTAGGTAATTTTATTTGAAGGTACAACCATATGAACAAGGAAGTACAGAACCTGAGGTTCTGAAAAAAGAAAACCTTGTTTTAAAAACACTGTATTATTGTTTAATATGAGAGCTTTATGAAAAAACAACCACCTTAGAACCATATAGAGTATGGACCACTTGGCTTGCTGAGACTGGACAATGGAAAAACCAACTCTGATGGAATGATGTGATTTTCGGGCAAAGGACGAACTGATAGTGAGAAATGGACTCTGACTGGCGCTTGTGGTCACTGTGGCCCTCGGCTGCATTTGACCTTCTCACTCGGCCTAAACATTGTTGGAACTGCATTATGTGTTTACTATATGTACTTGTCTCATATTGTTTACCAGATATTTATATCAGTCAGCTTCAAGCTAAACATTTTCAGAACATCACTAGTGACAATGTTATGAATCACATTAAAGCATTGTGGCACCTTCATAGTAGTGTGGGGAATGTGTTGATTGTGTGCTGGTACTCATGTCAGTAGATGTACAAGCTAAGACAACCTTTTGTAATGTGCATCCATTTTATTTTTTGTTATGACAGAATATGACTGAGGACCAAAAGCACAAATCTTCTTGGTTCAAATTATTCTATCCCAACACAACCACATAACAATATGCTATTAATAGCTGTCAAAGAAGAACAAGAATGAACTGTCTTTAAGCGGGTTACTGCGACATAAAGAACAGTGAACAAACTGAAAACTCTAATTTTCAAAGCTTTTTTGAGGAATGTGTTCTATTGGTGTGTTCTATTGACAGGACGGCAAAAAATAAGACAACATGAATCTTACAGAGAGCAAACATTCAAAATAAGAAAGATGATATGTATCTGTTCATGAGGCTGGAGAAGAGGTCTGCCTGATGGTGTATATGTTTATTTAATAAACTTTATTTAATGATTGACAGCAACAGGACACAAGTATTGTACATGAAATACATCAACAAGGATCGTCATGTGATATTATGTGTGTTCAACATGTTACGGTGTAACATAGCATTGATATGATGACTGATGTGTTTCATGCTCACTGTACAAACGTATGCATATGTTATGATAAGATGTTTTCTACGAGTCTTTTTGATTATGCTGGTTCTTTACAAAAGTTTAATGGGACGTTGCTGTGCTGGAGTTGGACCCATAGTGTATAAAATTAGTCAGTCACTCCAAATTATCATCTGTCAAATTTCCAATGTGAACATCACTGTATACATCATGAAGGCAACATTATGGACCTATTCATGGTAGCTCTCTACAATAAATTATTCTATTTTGTAATGGCTTTTTCTTCATGCCTCAAATGCATATTTTAGAATATAATACATAATATTATAAATTGGCAAATAAGACAGGTGACTTATAATTCTAACATTTGAGAGATTGGTAAAGCTTTGAAACACTGGTACGAACCAATTACTTAAAAGGAAATAGAAACCATATCAGACCCTGCAGACAACTATGATACACTGACAGTCGTAAGTAGACCTATTTACATGGTCTGAAAGACAATGTGATTATAGGTGCCACTTGATCTTACAGTGCCAAAATGACCTGATTTGCTCAAGCACAACAGAGACGTAATTGGGATGCATTAGAGTATGAGTTACAGGGAAGAATTTGAAGAAGAACCGGATCTGGTGAAAGCAAGCTATAAAGCTGGGGCAGGGTGGGAGAGTGTGCCTGGGTAATCTCCTTATTTCTGGCCGGAAAACATTGATCTTAAGCAAGGCAAAGGGGGGAGGACCAGAGGGATCAGGCTGGAAGGTTTTAAGGGAAAAGTGAAAGACGAATCAAGGGTAGAGTTTGTGTTGGAACATTTACCTTTTACTTTTATAAAAAAGAAACACATGGAAGTGTAAATCCCTCTGACAGATTTATAACTTTGTATAATCAGATAATGGATCATTTATTATAATGGCAATTACTTTACTTAAAGGTGCAAGATCTGAGATTAGGTGCATTTCAATTGCCTCTCAACGGCTCTCAACATGTCAGCGGCGAGCCGGCTGCTGACAGATAACGGTGCTAACAGCTTTAACAGTGCAAACTACATCGAAAGTGCTGACAGAGCTAACAGTGTTTACCTGTTGGGGAGCCAGATGGTGCATGCTACGCTGATGGTCGAGACAACGTTATCAGCTGTAACCACCGTATGAGAGCAGTGCAGAGCGGCGGCCGTGAGCTAACCAGTGGGGCAACGCTCAAATGCAGGAGCATGCACTAAAATGCCTATGTCAACAAAGTAAGGAGAAGCTCGGAAAACAACACATGCAGAGGGAGAGCTACTTCATTTTCTGCTTAGGCAGACATAATTCTACTCTATCTTTACATAAACAATAGTTTTTTGCTGCTAATGTTAAAAATGTTAAATACAACTCATTTAAGGGGTGACATTACAATAACATGAAAAAGTCAATCTTAAAGGTTTTCTTTAAACGAACAGTGTGTAACATTTAGAGTAATTAATAGGCAGAAATTAAATAAAATAACAATATGCATAATTATGTTTTCATTAGTGTATAATGACCTGAAACTGAGAATCATTATGTATTATTTAGCTTAGAAAAAGCCATTTATAGGGTTGTCTTCCACGGAGGCCGCCATCTTGCACCGCTATGTTTCTACAGCAGCCCAGAACGGACAAACACTGGCTCTATGAGAGCCGTTCGCATTTTTGCATTACCTAAAGGTAGGGATGGATAACGAAACTCTGTATTAAACATGCCCTGGATTGTTAAAGATCAGAGTATTAATAAGCTCTGATGTTATTGGGGCTTGTTATTAGTACTTTTTATTGTTTTCTTGTAATTTAATATCACACATAATATAATATCAAGTATATCCACTGCTTTCTCTGTCAGGCTGAGCTCTTATAACTACACAGAAAGCTAAGACACAAGCACAGACACACGTTAACAATAAAACATTCCAGAATAAACAGCCGATACTTTATCAATACATGAACAGGTAAACGAAAGTGAAACCTAATTCAATTGGCCACTCTCAGCTACCGTAGTTCTCCGTGATGCTTAGAAAGGGAGGGGGGAGCAAAGGATCCTGTTGTTGCTTGCTATTTGTAACCTCACCACTAAATGCCCCTAAGTCTGAAACACTGTTCTTTTAAGTATTCCCCAACATAAAGTCTGGAATTGCAGAGGATAATTCCTATCACATCTCATGTATACTTTACAGACCAACTTGTTTCTTCAACAAAACAATAGCTCAGCTTTAAAAATGAAATATAACATATTGCTTTGTAATATTTTGAATAATTCTACTTTTGTTAACGCTGCTGTGACTATTGTTCACTCTCAATCAATTCACTGCGAGGAGGCGTTCAGAGTAATCATCTGTTCACACACACATGCACAGACGCAGCTTCACATCAACAAATCTGTTACATTTTTACATTTCAGTTCAGTATCTCCTCATGGGACCGACTTATACAGAATGTGTCCTAATTCTGACTGTGCTTGTTTGAGTGCATCAGAGCACATTTGCAGCGCAGCTAACTCAGCCTGACTGGTGACTCCAAAATGAGGACAAAATCATGATGTTTGATACAGAAGGAAATTGGACGTTACAGCTTTTAAAAAGTTTAAAAAGTCCTCTGGTGTTATGTTATTTCACTCACAAGTCAAATATCCATCAGTATGCAGCCAATGCAGGCTTCATCTTGACAGTTGGTACAGTGAATGCATTATAATCCATTTTGTGAGCATGGATCACTAATAGGTTTCACTACTGCCCTCTGCTAGGCAGCAATCTGAAATGTTTGTGTACTTGTTCAACTCATCCGGCCTAGAAATGTGCCATGGTATTTGTCCATAAGGCCTAGACACACCAAACCAACATCAAAGAACTATCTGCAACAAAGGAGGACTGTTGCGTCACCTCACGTCGCCTCACGTGTCTTGGCCAAAAAGTTGCATTTGAACACATCGCAAGACAACAGACAATGGCCAACTAGCACATACATCCTGCACCTGCTGGAGAGGAGATAACTGTCCATTACTGCAGTTAGCGATAGTCATGTGTTTGTCATTCAAAAGAGGAAACCGGAATGCCCATCATTTTCACACCACTCTTACTTACTACTTAGCTAAATTCCAGACGAACACGTCATTAGGAAAACATTTGTGTATTGGAATGATCAAATAAGATGAAGAAGAGACATGAGAGGAGCCTTCTGTGTGTGCCCCCTTGACTTGTCATTGTCATTTGCTAAAAGGTTAAAGTTTTCTCTCTCAGATATGATTGATAGGCTTAGCGGTGAAGCCTTATTTTGCTCCCTCTCCTGTGAAATAACAAAAATCACAAGATTGACAAAGGATCCCTCTGCACTGAAGTTAGAAATCATTACATCACACAGCTTCCTCATCTGATCCTGTGGCATCACAACAGCCATACTTAAGAGATACACAACACCAGACTGCTGGTGCTGTAAACCGCTGCCAAAACTTAGAGTCCGAGAAGGTTTAAGGGGTCCCATGTACAGTCTAGGAGAAAATTCAACATCAAAAAGCCAGACAACTAGAGATTTCCCTGAATGTCCAAAGTGCCTCATCTGAGAATGGATTTTTTGAAAGATTCAAAAACATCAAAAGCATAGTTTGTACTTGGTGAAGCAAAGGCTGAGACATCACTGCACAAACAGCCTCTTCTGCTGGACCACTGAACAGAGCTGTCAAAGCTGTCAATGCAATACACAAAGCTGCAACAACAGGAGACTGTTGCAATACTACTCCAGCAGCAGCACATAGAACGAGGCAGCCTGGATTTTTGTTCTTAAAAGGTTGCTGAGAAGTTTAGCTTCCCGCCATGTATTTTCAACTTTATTGCATTAAAGAACTAAATTAACTCTGGCTGCATGAAATGGGTGTATTCACTTTGCACAGCAGGATAATGGCCAGGAGAAAAACATGATTGCAGACCAGCTGCATATAAATGCAGGTCTTGCAGTAATCGTGTTATTGGAAGTGCATTCTCAGATTTCCTGTCTTAACCAGATTTCAATTTGTTTGTAGAGAGAGAGAGAGAGAGAGAGAGAGAGAGAGAGAGAGAGAGAGAGAGAGAGAGAGAGAGAGAGAGAGAGCGAAAGAGAGAGAGAGAGAGAGAGAGATATCATCTTGTGGGGAAACATCCTGTTAACACTCATTTAATATTAATCTTAATTGAAGTTATGTTGTCAGTTGTGTGTCATTATAGAGGACAGTGGTTAAATTTGATACTTTTGGGGCGTGTGTATGTTATAAAAAAGCAACTTATAAAATTTTAATGCAGCTTGTTCCTGGACAAAAGGTCACTATACAGTCAAATTCTCATCATGAAGAATCCTGTTCTCCCATCATCTGATAGGACGGACCGGGAACACAGCCAAAGGCAGGAAATAACTTTTGAATGTGTGTGACAGACACTCTGCATGCATCTCATCACATTATAGGTAGGCTAACAACGTCTGTAAAAGACAAAAGAGAATCGTCTTTCTGTCCAGGTCATGGAAGGACGTGACTTGTGATAATTATCAACCATTCACACATTCCTTTCTCTTGAGCTCAGGGTGAGCGTGCACAGCCTTGGGGTGTACTGTAGCTGCTTCGCACTCATTTCCATTGCAAAAGGTCCTAATGAGCGGTCAGACAGAGGCCAGCCGACCAGCCTGGAATACACATGGTCAAACAAATGGGTCAGTCATTCAAAAAGGTCTTCCGTGATTGAAGAATGTGAGAGATCCATGAAAGACTTTGAACCGCTCTCCTCAACGTGTAAATAATTTGATTCAAATATTTTAAACCACATGCTTTTCCTCCTGTATATGACTGATTTGCCTTCTTCTAATTGACCCACAGTTTGCATACTTTTCTGGGTCTTACCTATGTGCCGTGTTAGATGGGTATTACATTCATAAAAGCCATGTGAAATGTATGAGATGTCTTTTCTTGCACTGCGTGCAACTCCTCAAAAATGTCACGTAGGGCACTCACTTACTTCCTTTGTGTCCGGTGTTCTCACAGAGGATGACGGTTCGTTTTCCCCCTCCCAGGGACACAGTTTATTAAAAAACAGAAACAATATTTAAACTGTATCACCACCTCTCCGTAATGTTTCAGTGGGCTAATAGATAGTACAAGAAAGCATTCTGTATTTATGGATGTATTTATATTGCAAATAGCAGTGTCATACTTTCAACCAAAGTATTGTGTTTGCACTCCTTAATTTTCTCCTTTAATGTATTATTAGTGGTTATGACGCAGACCCCGCCTTTAAATCAGAGGGGAATGAAGCTGAGCCTGTCTGAGGGCCCCCATGCTGGCAGCCTGTGTCTTTAAGGAGCCATGTAAAGAGGGCGTGTTCAAACACACTACCCAGGCAGGAGGCATTGTAGTGAGTTATTGCACTCACGAGCAGCAGCACCGCTTCTGTGGATGCGCTGACAGCATAAGTAACATTTCTGTTAAAAAAAAAAAGAGAGAGACACATCTGTCTGTCTAGCCGTTTGGATTTCCTGAGAGTTTGATCTCATCGCTTCACGTCTCCGTTGGTTTGATGAATGCTGCCCCCATTGTCAACCTGCTGGGGGCCTTAAAGTGAAGCAGCACCCGGCTTTATGAATGGGGATGCTCGGTAAGTGCGTGCGCTTCAATGTTTGTACTTGCACTTAAGCTTCACCACACAAAATGCACCTTTTGTATTTGTTATTACAGCTCAAATATGTATTTAACAGATCTGCTTCATTTAGCGGTTCAGTAGAGCGCACGGCGCACAAGGCAGCTGACGCGTTTGTGGTCAGCTACTTATTGTTCTCGTGCCAGTGACCCACCCAGAATCACAGCCTTAATGTGAGTGAGTGACTGCACCGATAAATGCAAGAGTGCTGTCAAATGGACACTGGTTTAGTCGCTGGAACGTTTATTTGTGGTGTCGCGAGAATTGAGCTGATATTTCTGCAGCTATACTCAGTAATAATTAAAACCTTCATAAGCTTTGGATGCTTTGTAGCAAAAAATGATAACTCATTTGTACCCCTCACCTTTCACCAAACGAAACCTCTCACAGGCCTCATATGAGGACATATGTTCAGCTTCAAAATGATCAAAATTAGGTCAATAATGTGTTAAAGCCAGAAGATCACACATTACACACGTTCTGCCCCGTCCTACAGTGCAGGCCTGTCCTGTTTGTCCAGTTCATTGCCTTGTATCCATGAGCCTGTCTGTCTACTTGGCAGAGCTGTTCAGTTTCAGTTCAGTCTCGATGGCATCTGATGAGCTCATTATCTGGCATAATAAAGTGATAAGGCCTCGGGTCAGTAGGCCATCACAGCATCACCGCCATACTGATAAGAACTCCTCAGCAATTGTTTGAGGAGATAATGTTATCAGATGTCTCTGCTTGTGAGGCAAACTGGCTGGCTTTCTTTGTTTTCAGAGGTTTAAAAGTGACATTTGACCCGTCTCATCCAAAACACGCCGAGGGCTTTGTGAGATGTCAACTTGTTCTGCCCAGACGCTGTGATGGATTTGGGTTGACGACACAGCAAACAAGCAATCATCGCCAAGTTTTGTGTGCCACAGCCTGAGCCTGTTTACTTTTTTCCCCCAGAAGTGCCTCTGAAATGCTTTTCAAGACAGGCGACACACTCGACCAGCCTGCACAGGTTCTGCTCCCTCTACTTCCCTCTGTTTCTGAAATTACAAAGCACCTAATTGCCTACAGGGGACATGTGTTTAGTGCCTGAAGGTGAAAGTTATCTTTCCTCCGTGTGGTGTTGGACACTGTGCCAACCGCTCTGTTATTGGACACGGCGTAGATGGCATTTGCTGGCGCACAGCCCAGGAAACACAACCTGCTCAGAATGTAGTTTACAGCACCTCAAGATCCTTCTGCGGTGGCGCTGAAGTGCAACTTTAGAGTGTTATTTGTGGCTAGTGAGTGTATGGTCCTGCACCCATGTTTGAACATGTCTGCTGTTTGTGCGCTCGTTTTGTGGCAATGTGTGTGTCCTGTTCAGCCCCTTCACATTCCAGGAAATACCAATATAAACTGTTATTTTTCTTTTCCTGGAATGCCTCTTTGGATGGTGCTAGTAAACTGCTGCATTATTATAGAGGACTTGACAGTACTTTTGAAGGATGTGTAGCATAAGTAACATGTTGGGTTGTTGTCACTTCTCTTAAGACCACAGGCCTGAAAATGTTATAAATACTGGCTCAGTGGGAAATGTACTAGTATGTGAAAGTGTTCATTCTCTCAGTACACAATTTATGGTTTGATAGTTTGACTTGTAACATAAAGCTAAATAAAGACATAAAGTTCTTTAGTATGTTGCACCCTACCTTTTTTTTATTTTTTTTTATATATAACCTTGTTGTCCCAACATCAAGTTCTAAGGGCGTCTCATATTTCACTGTGTGAATGGTGTGTTTGTTCCTGTGTCTTTTGTTTGGTGGCATTGTTTTCTGGTCTGATCCAGCATGCTTTGCACTGTGTACTGGTAGTCTGGGGTTGGTACTATGAGCCGGAGGAAATGTTGATTTATTTGTCATCCAGTTTCCTTGTCGTAATATTGTTGTTGATATCAGCGTAGCAGTAGACAATGCCACTGCACAAATGTTTTGATTGCTGACAAGAAGACTGGTATTAGTTGACAATAAATAAAAAAATTCTGCCTGAACCCTTTTTTGGGTACTTGATTTGTATTAATACAAAAATTGGATGTTAGATTTTGGGAGAAAACGCTTATTATCCACTTAAAATTGAGACTGTTGTCATGCACAAGTAGAGTAGTGTCTTGTATCTTCTAAAGAATACAATCTTTGACAGAAACAGCCCCTTCACTGTTAAATAACGACTTTTTTGGCTTCCCTCAGCTTGTGCAATGTCTTGTTGCTCTGACCCCTTGTAATTATGGCACACTCGCACTTTAAAGCAATAATTTCCCTGCATTCTTTCCATTGACTAGCGCAGGTTTCCACTCAAGTTTTTCAAAATGCATCCTCACTCCTCTGCAGCTCTTAAGAGACACCTGGCCGGTCTGTGACAGTCTGCCCTGGGTGACGATCGGGACACTTGGGCCTTAGGCCAGAGCTGTCATCAGCTGTGACTCAGCTATCCGCTGTGGTGAAGATCTGCTTGTGTTCAGCCACTAAAATGAATGTCGTTGAACCAGCGGCGCTCCATGTACTGATACATGTTGCATGATGTTGTTGAACGCGCAGTGCCAGCACGGGTCCACAGCTCTGTAGGTTATTAAAACTATTGTTTGATGGAGATATGAGCTGTGTTTGTTTGGTTAGCCCATCAGTAATACAGAATGATGGAAGACATGGAGGCCTTGTTTGTATTATGAGTGTTCAGGAAGGGCAGACTGGGTTGATTTCCGGAGAGATGGGAGGGTTTACTGCCTCATTTTCTCCCTGCCCTTCCTGTGGACGTACCCCATAACACGCTAACAGAATTCTCATTGAAACACTTCCATCAGAGTTGTGCCCGTTTGATCCGTGCTTTTAGTTGCTGCTTTGAGGTTACTTGTGTCGGTCACTTAGCTCAGCGGTAATTTGTAAGATTCATGCGCAGTTAAAGAGGCCACAGACGTCTTCTTCGGAGACAGGAGCAGTTATTAATGACCCGGAGCTGGTCGTTGACTTTGCAGGTCCAGTTGGCAGGAATGAGAAAGCTGGGAATGTCTTTAGGAATGTACCATTACCAAATACATTCAAAGTAATGTTAAGTGGTTATTTCTGGCGTGCTCTTGTGTTGATAACGCCAATGTCAACCTCTTTTCTGCTCATTCTCTCATTATGGTGAGATACTCAAAATGCCGGAGTGGTGCTAATGTCGGTCCATTTGTATTTGGATGCCATGCCTGGTACACGGATGACGTTGATGTTGAGGAATGCTGGCTGCCAATTCAGTCGCATGTTTGTAACTTTTATTCTATTCAGAGACAATGGCACAGAGCTGGAATAGACAATACTGTTTGTGTATGAAAAAGGCATTGTAGATCTGTGACAATGATGTGTAGCAGTCTTGTTTAACCCACAGAACACTTTTCATTCTTGGATGCGTTGAAGTGGAGTACGGCATTCTTGTCTGCCATCCGCTGTTTGTGTCTGTTATAAAAGCTGTCAGTTTCACCAAAGTGGAGGACGGGGAGAAGGAGATGGAGCGTCTTGTCTGGAGGCTGTGTCGGCTGTAAACGTAAAAGAGACGAGTCATCTCCGCTCGTGTATCAAAGGTCAGCTGGTACGCGTCGAGGTGACTCGCTGCAGGCCTACTATGAACCCTGTCATTGGTTGTCGGGGTTCTTTTGAACGTCCTCTGCTCTGGTTTTCCACTGGACAAAAAACTCAAAACATCCATGAACATCTGGCCTTTGCCTTCAGTGGGAATGGTTACAATTGGCCTTCATTCCTGGGCCGAATGACTCTGCAGTAGTCCCAGGTATTAATCGCCTCCAGGTTGGCAGTGATGGAAACATGACACCCGCGTGAACTTGTTAATTCTTGCCCCTTTTGCAGTGTTAAAGCCACCAGACTCCAGTCAGACAACAGCCATTTTACCTCGCTGATCATGCAAACACAATTCATTCAATCTCGATTGTCTCTGTTAATCTTTCCCGCGTTCCAACAATCACCAGCTCTGGTTTGATAGAGAGACTGAATAAGTAACAGATGTAAAAAAAACAAATATTCACTGTTTAGTAATTAACTGCTTCAGGTGCTGGGCGTCGTGTCCGTGAAGTGAAACTTGACCAGGGGAAAAAAACAGAAACACCAGTGCTACAGCACTACATACTCGCAATGGGAAATTAGTCTATCGCCTAATTATAGCGTGATTTTCTGTTTTTACAAACTACACGTATACACGCTATACTTGATGGGGAAAAAGGTATAATTTCTATAGTTGGCCTATTGATAATGCAGCTACACACTAAAGATTAACCGTCTGTAGTTGTATAATCATGTACCAGTAAACTGAATGTTATTTTTAAACACTGCTGTAAGTTTGTTCTTCCTGCTCAATCTTCTTCCCTCAAATATTCCACTCGCTGATCAAAGGATAGCTACAGATTTAGTACTCATTGATATGAATGCCAATTCAAAAACTCTGCAGGCACTTTTTTTTTTTTAGCAGGGAAGCTCTAAAAATCTGTTGTGCTTTGATCCTTACCGAGCAGAATGTCCTGCTGGGTGAGGTGTGACATTAGCATAACAGACCGCCTCACACCAGCTTGCCAGGTATGAGTGCGGACGGCAAAAACACAGATATGCAAGTTTTTTTTGCTGTCTGTGCTTGAGAAATACACACAGGCAGGCTGTTTTTTATCTTCTCCTTCCTGTCCTCAGAGGCATTATTCATCTTTTTTGGAGGAACTGTATTAGTATTGAGTTGTTTCAGTTTAAGGTGTTCTCATGATTAAGGAGGATTTTCTCATTTTGGCTTTCCTGATTTAATTCAATTTCAATGTAGCAACTTGTAATTATATTCATTATTGACGATATAAGTGATTTTCTTAATTAATGAAAAACACATTCCAAAGCCAAAAGACACGCCTCCAACTGTCTTGTTATGTCCAATCAACACAAGAAAACCCCCAAATATTCTGTTTAAAAACTCTCCACATCGGACAAACTCACAGTTGTCATTTTTGTGTGACAAATGAGGATTAATTTATAATCAAAAAGTGTCTGTCAGTTGTTTCAGCTTCACAAAACAGCAAAGCAAACATGCAGGCCAACGTGGGTGTGAACATGGTTTGTTACGGCATCCCCATCCTTTTCAGCATTTCACACTAACAGATTTTGGATTTGCCTTGCTCTTTAGACCACAGAGGGTTTACAATTTGATCCAAATGAGCCCTTGGCTTTCTTGTGGTATTGGAAGTGCGGTGTAGTGAGTGGCATAGGAAATGGGTGGTATGGCAGGAGGGCACAACTTGATCTGAATCAAAACACCACAAGCAAACGGCATGCCGCTTAGCCTGAGTGCAATAAAATGGACCATTTACTGCTAAATCTGTCTCTTATGCAAGTAGGAGGGCTTTATTTTTGCAATTTTTCATTGGAGCAGTGTGTTTTCACCCGTTGCTCAGAGGGCAGCATCAGCTTGTATCTGTTGTTCCCTGTCTGTATGATTGAGAGATAATGTGATTTCCACTGTTTGTCCTTGGGCTGCTCCTTCCTAAATGAGACATTCAGCCGCGCTAACTGAGTTGCATGGCAGATACCTATCTTTGAGAGGCCATTTGTCTGCTTAATTACTGGAACGTGTGTGTGTGTGTGTGTGTGTGTGTGTGTGTGTGTGTGTGTGTGTGTGTGTGTGTGTGTGTGTGTGTGTGTGTGTGTGTGTGTGTGTGTGTGTGTGTGTGTGTGTGTGTGTGTGTGTGTGTTAGCCCTATTCATGAACAATACCTCTTGCTTGTGTTGCTCTTTTAAACATCTGGCCATGAATGAGAGTTTTTTTCACCAACAAATGGGGTGTGTGCAAATAGTTTGATCGTCAGAGTGATTTTACAGGCAGAGCATTTTTGAGATGTCAGTAGGACGGAGAAAACCAGCAACTTTTTCACACATATTTGGTTGCATGTGGCCTCCCAACCCCCAATGTCTTTTCACCCCGAGGTCATGTGGTTGTCCATCCAGGTCAGTGACTTCAAATGCGGCAGACAGAAAGCCTCCACCACTGCAGCAGCCACGCTCTTGCAGACAGTAATGTACACACTGGACTGATAAAGCACAAATAAGATCATACAAGACGCCATACAAGAATACCTAATAGGAAATGGTCCATTAGTCATGTGTTGAGTGTGTGTCTGTGAGTGATCTCTTGTGTATCAAGTGTGGACTGGCCTAGTGTGAGAGATATGATGAGAAGTGAAAACTCACATGTGACACAACATTTTTCAGGTTTTCTGTCACACACATAAATTCAGATTTCTCTTTTCTTTTTTTTTTCGTGTTAGCTGAGCTGTACAACCTCAATTGCTGCATGTTGATGATATGGGTGATTTTTGAGTCATAGCATAAGCTCTTTCTTCACTTCCTGTGATGTAGCGTCTCTTTACACTGCTTAGAAATGGCAGTAGCATTTCCCTTAAGATCCAGAATTCTCCTGGGTGAATATACTCAGGTTCCAGACTCCTCTTTTATTGCCCCTTTTCAGTAAAAGAACAAATTCCTAAGTTATTTCTGTGCTCTTCCCTCAGAAGAAGTGGGTGTTTATTTTCTTCCCACAAAGTAGTGGCTATAACCGTATGATATTTAAGCAGCTTTAGAACCCTCCTTAGACCCAGGCTAGGTATTTATATTGATAATTGAGTTATGTGATCTATAAACAGAGCTAACTTTACATTTCCCATGACATAAATCCATTTGGGGGGGGAAATGGGTTGGAATATCATTTGCCCAAACAGATGTGAAAAGATGAGAGAAGTGAAGCAGCATTGATGACGGTTTGGAAACGTTCCCAGTGTGCTCAAGTTTATCACATTTTTATCTGTGTATGCATTCACTGTTGCGTTTCACTCTGCAGTTGAGAAATACCACATCGAGGCTGGTCAGTCATCTTCAAAACCAAACGTCATTCAATGGGCTCAAGGTGTGTGTGTGTGTGTGTGTGTGTGTGTGTGTGTGTGTGTGTGTGTGTGTGTGTGTGTGTGTGTGTGTGTGTGTGTGTGTGTGTGTGTGTGTGTGTGTGTGTGTGTGTGTGTGTGTGTGTGTGTGTGTGTGTGTGTAAACAAACGGTTTCCGATTTCTCTGTCAAAATGAAAAGATGCAGATGCGCCTCGTTTGCTCGTCTTGTCCGTTTCTGTCCCACATTCTGTGTTTCTCATTGGTTCTCTGCTGCAGCCAGACCCCGAGTGTTGTGAAGGTCTGTTTATAAAGTCAATCCCCCCACAGTGACCCTGTAGTTCCCACGCTAACTGCTGCCTTCTCAGACCTTCTAAATTCACGTGTACACCCACATGCGCGTGCATGCACAACTTACTCAAACATACACAGAGCTATAAATACAGCAGGGCTGTGAATCAGGTTTAAGTGCTAAAGGCTTGTGCTGGATTGGGTTTAGATTCAGCTGATGAACAATCTGCCTGGTGGTCGTCTCAACGGTGCCCATGTTCCTGCAATGGGCACTGTTGAGCTTCTCAGCTTTATCCTGGCCTAAGGGGGGTGAGATGTAGAGTGGGAGGCGGGCTTTCACCGTCTCCCCTTCATCCGCTGGTTGTTTTTCTTCGCCTGATTATGCCACCCAGAAGCAACTAGTCAGAAAAAAAACTTTGGTTTTTTTGGCCGGGTGTGAATTATTTCCCTCATTATTTCCCCAAAAAACAAATCAGAACATGCAGCTTCAATAATAAACATGTTTCTGTGAAAAGAAGAGTGTCCTTGTTTGTGTGTTTTGGCACAAAAGCACAAAAAGTTCGTGGAAAGTTTTCACATCGTGTTCAAGCCTCAGTCAAAAATTCTGCATTCGTGTTCCTCTCGATATAGATACCTCTATTTCCTTGCCTACAGCACCGGAACATTTGTATATATTTTTATACATCCCCATTTTTACCATGAAAATATACACTACACGGATGGAGTGAATGATTGAAAACATAGCAGACATTACATTAAAAGGGCGTATTGTATCAGCTCTTGGTTGACACAGAAGGAGGCCATGTGTTCGATGCTTGTGTGAGCCTGAAGCCTTCAACAGCCCCTGACAGGAAATGCTTTTGCTTGCTTGCAGGAGGGTGTTTCTATGGAAACAAAAGCAGGTGAGGGCATTAACAGGAAGAAGAGAAGAGGCTCAGCTGGAGGGGGCGGGGAGGAGACAGAAGAATGAGGTCAATGTGCTAAAAAAATCTCCCAACGGCACTTTTACCAAAAGCAACTCTAACGTAAATTTATTTTGAAGCCGTGCCGGTAAGAAATCCAAAACCAAGGTTATGCAGCTGACTTTTTAATGATCTTCCCGTGTTAGCATGGGCAAACAAACAAAGAGGCACTAAGTGCACGTCAGAGAGGTACACAATGCAGACGGCAAGCTTAGAGCTTTCTGCAGGCCTGCTTACGTGTGACCATAGAGACTTTCCACCCACAAGTCAGAGGTGCATGTGTTTTCTGATGTCTGTCTGCAGAAACTGCTTGCGTTTTCATTTTTGCAGACCACCATGACGGTGTTCGTTTTTATGTGTCTTTTATATGCTGGAGTGTATCGCCTAATGAGACACCCTGCTCCCGTCCCCCAGTGCAGCACCTGCGGAAGCAGACTAGCTGTCAGCCTGTGGTGAGGTTTCCGCTGTTTGGGCTGCATGTTTCAATAATGCAGAAACACATTTCTCTCAACTGTCAGTCACAAACCTCTAGGGGCTTAAACACTGTTGTCTAAGAAGAAGGAGATGGCCCGGAACTTGTTTCTTTCTCTGATCATATTTTCATATACATTTGTCAAAAAATTCTTAGGTGACTGTTGAACAGCAAACTCTTTATTATTGCTGTTCTATAATTGACTTTGTCTGCGACTAGAAGATAAGGTTTTGGTCATATACCGAATGCCGTGCAGTCAAAGTTGAGCTTCACACCAGAAAATCCCTGGCAGCCCTCAACTATCCTTCTCCAGTTCATGTTGGGCTGTGGTTGGTGTTTTGCTCTCAATTATAATGCAGTTAAAGCAGAATCCTGTGGTGTTCCAAATGTGTTTTTCCCCCCCCCAGTGCATTTCAAAGGTCATCTCACAGAGATGTTAGAAGACTGTTGCTTATCATTATGGGGCTGCATGATTGGTAGTTTCAACTCTTGTAATTAGTGGATCATTAGAATTTGTTTTTGTTTTTATTTACTTCATGGAATTAAAAAGCCAAATGTGAATATTCTGCACAGTGTAATGTGGTGTTGTGCAGTAAATTGATCAGTAAATGTTTTTTGATTGTAAATCACTTTTTTGACAGATGTGCTTATTTGTCTTTCAAATTTCAAAATTAAATTGAAGGATTATTTTATCAAAGAGTATTTACATTTTTATTTAAATTCTGTGTAACTTATTTTATTAAATTTTCATTTTTCAGGTTCCCAGGCTGACTGTGATTGAGGCCCCTCGAATCATTCCAAGGTCTTTAAGAAGGATTATATTCGAGATTTGGAAGTTCTTTGTGCAAAACACAACCGCCGCCATGCCAATCCTAAAACAGCTGGTGTCTAGCTCCTCCCAGACCAAGCGCCGCTCACGCATGGACCTGACCAGGGAGATGATCAGCGCTCCACTGGGCGACTTTCGCCACACCATGCATGTAGGCCGCAGTGGTGATGCATTCGGGGACACCTCCTTTCTCAGCACGCGCTCAGGGGAACCTCCCCCTGAGACCAATTTCTTCCCCCGCTCTCCTCGGCCCGGCCTCCTGTCTCGCACCTTCAGGAGCAGCAAACGCTCCCAGTCAGTGACCAGAGTAGACCAGCAGAGAGACAACACCCTGGTGACCCCTGGTGGGTCACCCACCTATGTGAAGAATGCCATGTCACTTCCCTTCCTCAATGGTGAGGACAGAGGGGACAGTATTGTGGCCAAGAGTTTGTCCTCGAGTCCTTTAAAGCAGCACGAGGAGGTGGATGGGAGAGGCGCAACTGCAGCCGCTCACTACCTGGAGCTGGAGGAGCGGAACTTTGGTGAGCTAACCGAGCTTCCAGAGAGCTCCCACCACTACGGCGGTGGAATGAAGCACGCTGAGTCCGTAATGTCTTTCCATGTCGACCTGGGACCCTCCATGCTGGGTGACATCCTGGGGGTGATGGAAAAGGAGGAAGATGATCTCGGCTACGAGGAGGGCAAGAGCAGCGAGGGCCGTGCCTCACCACCTCTCAGCACCCACGGCGAGGAAGAGGATAGTGTGGAGAGAAACAAAGATGAGGATGCAGAGAAGGAGATGGAGGAAGAGGAGGACTCTGCAGAACTGCAGCAGCAGGCCTCTATGCATCTAGCCAGCTCTGTAGATCTGGGGCCTGAGAATGGAAGTCCCTACACCCCAGAGTACACTCCCGAGACTCGGCCCAAACATTTACAGCATCTAGACAGCTGCTCCATGTCCAGCTCCGGCTCTGCCGCCCTGGACGAGAAACCAAACAGCCAGACCTATGCAGGAGATACAGACAGCGCCACTTTCAGTGCCCCACCAGAGGAGGAGAGCAACTTCTCCTCTTTCTTGGAAGATGAAGACGATGAGATCCGCGTATGAGTCTCTGAAATCTTCTTTAAAAAAAAAATAAAAAATAGGACAGAGCTCTGGAAGGGGTTTACTGTATGTGAAACTAGCAAGTGCTTTGACAGTGTGGATTTGCAACTGAACAGAAATATGACACTGTTGTCGGGTACTGTGGGAATGGGACTGTGAAGAAGACGGAGGACGCAGACTTTGTAGGTCTGCAAGAAAAGAGTGACTGCTCCTTTTTGGAAGAGCCCAAACTCCATCTGTCAGAGAGCCTTACCCTCCACTGTCTGTCAACCCATCTCTCCCTTTTGAACACTGAGGGAACTGACGTGGAAGAGCAGCCACTCGTTAGAAAGAAACTTTTAGGAAAAACACTTTCCATAACTGAAGCTCAATTCACGCTTTGTCTCTCTTTCCTCTCACTTGACGTGTCACATGGCTTTTCAAATTTGGTTCGCCTCCCTTCGTGTTGTGCTTTCTCTCGCTGGCCGTGGGACATCATGAGGCCTGAGCTGAACAGAAGGCCTCTATCACCACCGGATTACTGGTGGGTATCTTGTAACAATAAAGGGGGCTGTGTTTGTCACTGGAGTGTGAAGCCCTGACTTGAGCCCCTTTCATCTGAAAATGATATAGTACAGTGCCATAGATCTGTCAGTTTTCTCCCTTATGTAACTCAGGGTCCTTGTGACACTGCTCAAAGGCTGCCTTTCCCTGCTGTAAAGCTGGACCACAAAGCCCAAAACCAAAATTCTTTTCTGTTTTTCATTCACTGTGAGCGCTACACAGGCTTACCCTCAGAGTACATTTGAGAAAACCAGGGCTGTAAAACTGATGGAGATGCATTGGCCTGCATTAACTAAAAAGCATGGTGTTACTACAGGAAGCCAGAGGTGTGAAGAGTGGCCCACTGGGGGAGAGATTGTACACTATTTGTCTCTTTTCCAATGAACAGATTTTTTTTTTTTCCCCAACCTGAAGCCATAATGATGATGTTACAGATTTATGATAACTGACATGGATTGGCTATCTTCCACATACTAATGTCATTTACAGTTGAAACTGAAAAGTTTGATAACCACTTCCTTCCTTGTTTCCGTACATCCAAACAGCTGCAGTGGTGCAACTGAACTGTTTAAAAGATGTTGCTCTTCATTAGTCCAATGGGCTGCCTTTATGTATAAAGAGGTTTCCACTACTTTGTGAGGAGGGCTTTAGGTTATTTATTGTGCAAACTCAGCAGGCACAATTAAGCCAGACACTACTAGTATTTGGTGGTTAATACCTGTTGTGTTTCATTTGTATCTTTAAAAAAAAAAATCTTTGCTATGTTTATATTAAGTCTGTTTATAGAGTAGATGAAAAGGAAAGACACAGCCAGCAATAGCAAGAGAATTAAAAAGGAAGTTGCTATTTTTATGCAAGTTGCATTGTCATTGCAGCTTGACTGTATCTTTTGCATCATTAAAAGCTGCGGCCAGAAGTATTGAGGCTCAGTTGCGCTGATTGATTCCACTGCCTTAACTGAAACTGACAGATGTGCCAAATCATCAATTTCTAGCAAAAAATAATTCTACTTGTGACACTCAAATTTGGGAGAGCCTGTCAAATCTGTTCCTTTTCTGTATGGTTATCACTTCTGAATTTAAGTTTAAGGCTGAGTTTCAGCTTGTAGGTAAAAAATAAATAAAGATGTGTTCTAAAAAAAAATATTTGCATAACTGGATATTTATATTTCCAATCACTCAACCACTACATAATGTAATCAGGTAATTTCTATGATTAAAAGTTTGTGCGACTGGGAAGTTATCATTGTTGTCATTTCTGTATAATGTTGTGTATTATGCCTTACTTCTTTACGGTTACTTTTTTCTGTATTATTCAAAATAACCTATATTTTTCAATAAAAGAAATCCTGAACATCTTTACTTCTTCATATTTAATGCAGCTTGGTCTCAGAGCATCAGAGAGAGAATGTAATATAAGTGCTACTCAATCAGCAGCATTAACAAAGGAATTCCTAGACTGCCATCACTGTTTCCTGTCACTTTTCTTTGGCTCTCCCAGAAGAGGAAGGAAGGAAGCAATTGAGGCCTAGTTGGATGTGTCTCTTAAGTATTGGCTATACAAGCTGAGAATGCTGTGACGACTCATGAGTAAATGTGTGTGAGAGAGAAGAGTCAACATGTAAGTAAATACCCTTCAAACGCCCTCCCCTTTATTTTTATGCTGTCGTTCAAACCTTTTCAAACAGCTAAGCAGCAGCTCAGCAGAAACTTTACATTAGCAATGTCCAAACCGCCACACAAAAAAAGTCCTTAAAAAATTGTGTATACCATGTCGAAAACAGTCATCGTATACTGTAGTAACCTTTTTAGTATCGTCGGAAAATAAGTCATAAGGTAAAATATATGAAATGTCATAGTATAGTGTTGCAAAAAAGTATTGCAAGTCAAAAAGTCATTAAAAAGTCATAGTATAGCATGTCAAAAAAAAGTTTAAAAAAAAGTAATTGCACAGTATGTGGGGAAAAAAGCCGGAATATGGTATTTTCTAAATACTCTCATTACTGAAAAAAGTAATTATATAGTATGTAGAAACAAAAATGTAAAAGTCACAATAATGTCTGTAAAAGAAAAAACAAAGTAATAGTAAAAAAAAAAGTCATAGTATTGTATGTTGATAAAAGTAAAAGAAATTAATAAAACTATAGTATGTCGAAATTTTTTTTTAAAAAAAGGTTTAGTATAATAATTACAAAAAAGTCATAGTATAGTATGTCCACAAAGGTCACAGTATTGCGTGTGGAAAAAAATAGAAGTATGGCAAAAAAAAAAAAGCTTTTTAAAAAGTTATACTATAGCGTGTCAAAAAAAGTGAAAAAAAGTCACACTATATTATATCGAAAAAAGTCAATAAAAGTCATAGTACAGAATGGCTAAGAAAGTCATATTATGTGTGGGAAAAAATCAAAAAAAGTCATGGTATAGTATGTTGAAAAAATAAAAAAGGTCATAGTATTGTATGTAAAAGTATGTCAAAGTATAGTATTTTTTAAAAAGGCACAAAAAAGTAGTCGTATTGCAAGTCCGAAAGTCATTAAAAAATCATAGTATAGCATGTCAGAAAAAGTAAAAAATATAAAGTAATTGCAGAGTATGAAAAAAGTCATTTTATAGTATGTAGAAAAAACAATTTGAAAAGTCATTGCATAGCAGGTCGGAAAAAAAAATTTAATGTCATAGTATAGTATTACAAAAAATTCACCAAAAAGTCATAGTGTAGCATGTCGAAAAAAGCATGAAAAAGTGATAGATTTTTTATGGGATACTATACAATGACAAGTTATGATAGTATGACATTTTTTAATACTACAACAACTATTACTGCCATAACGTTACTACAGCAACTACTTCTGCTATAATTGCTACTTATACCACAACTACAACATACAAACAAATTCAACTCCAACTCCAACTACTACAACAACTTATCCTGTAGTTGTTTTGATAGCTTCCAAATGTTTGTTCAATTCACATTCAAACATTTGGAATCTCCTCCAGGCCCTTCAAGGCCTTCTGCTCATTCAGCAGTCTGGACAAAATACAAACATATAAAGTCTCTCATGATCCAATACCAGACTTTAATTCACCACTTTTTAAACAGACTTTTTGAATCAGGAAGGACAAGGAAGATTGTATAACGCAAACACAGGTAAATATGTTGGGTCATACATTGGTAATCTGATCATGTAATCACAATGTGCTTTGTGTGACAATGACAAGGAGACAAAAATGACTCACAAAATGACTCATGAATGATTAAATCGAAACCTTTAATGTCTGTCAATCCTGTAATTTAATAACAAAGATAACAAATAACAAAACAAAATGCAAATTAAAAAATGAAACATGCAGATCCAGGTAGTCAAGTGGTATCAACACATACTATGTCATTTCCCTGGTTCCATTCTACACCATTTACTGTGAATAAAAAAGGCAATTTTCTTTTCAAAAATAAGAATACAATTTTTTTTAAATCTGAAACAATAATCAAAGTATCAAAAAGAATATTGTGCTTTTCTGGTGTTTCTTTACTTTGTGAGTTCGTCCAGCATCGATCTCGTCTCAGAAGTGGCTGAGCTGCCTCTGATTAGCCATCCTGTGGTTCTCCAGCTGCTCCTTCAGTGATTTCTGGAGAACGGAGACACACACAAGGACTTGGTGAGCTATAATCTAAATTATAACTGATAATAAACATGCCAAACACATATTATTGTGATTATTTGGTCAAAGAATAATTTAAGTTTTGCAAAGCGAGGCATGCCAAAAGAGCTATAATCGAGGAAACACTGGTGTGTCCTTTGTGGAAGTCTTTTCAGCACCCGTCACAAATAAAAGAGACGTTACACACATGTGGAATAATCTCAAACCATGGCGGGACAAACTGTTCCTTTTGTATTGATAATCAATCAATCAATCAATCAATCAAGTTTTATTTATATAGCACCTTTTAAACAAATCAAATGCAATTAAAAGTGCTTTACAAATGATTGACAAAACGAAAACAAGACGAAAATGGAGAGGTGAAGAAACTAACGTACAAATATTTATAAATACTAAAACCATAGCATTACAAAACATTACACTGTATAAAATCAGATCTTATAATAAGCAATAATAATAAAAGACATAACATTGTGAAACTAAACTATATAAAAGCCAGACTGAATAGATGGGTTTTTAGTTTGTTTAAAAATATAAATATGTTCAGCTGTTCTCAGATCTTCTGGAAGGCTGGTCCAATGGCTTTGAGCCTAATGGCTAAAGCAGAGTCACCAAATGTTTTTGTTCTGCTTTGAGGAACAGTTAAAAGATAGGAACCAGAGGATGAGAGGGGCCTTACTGGTTCATAAACTAAAATAATTTCTGAGAGGCAGTCTGGTGCAAGGCCATGTAGTGCCTTATAAACTAATTAAAGAACTTTAAATGAAGTACAATGACATTTCACCTCATCTTATGCTTCTGTCTTGAATGTAGGCTACATCTAATTCAACTGATGTAATCGTGACGTGAAGCTTACAAGTGCAAACAGCTTCTAAGGTCAAAGTAATATATCAATAAATATTCTCTTGCATTCAGCACTAATTGTCTGTATTTCATGTTGTCGTATTGATAGACAGGAGTGTTTGTGTGTACACTACATAATATATATCAGTCAATCACATACATAATACATGTCAGTCTTTAATTGCAAAGCACTTTTCATACAAAACGTGTGTAGTGCTTCAAACAATAAAATATGTAACGGCTATATGCTGTGTGTGTGTGTGTGTGTGTGTGTGTGTGTGTGTGTGTGTGTGTGTGTGTGTGTGTGTGTGTGTGTGTGTGTTAAATAAAAAAGAAAAATGTGTGGTGACATCCGTAGTCATGTCACGTTATGGCACGCTGTGAATTGAATTAAAAGTAAATATATAAGTTGTCATGAACAGCGTTATGCTCATCTGACAGATCATAAAATACAGCGGTATATAAAGACGATGGACGGCTGATGCAGTTGTGCCAGACTTAATATCTAAACGACGTGGCTTTAAAATGACGGATCTGAAGGGAGGATGTCTCAATAGGCTTGTTCGAGTTTAACTGCAGGAGGTGATGACAGAAAGCTTGGGGTCACATGACAGGAAGTCACAGAAATATTCACATCCTGTTAGATCCATCTGTTGGCTACCTGTAGTTTGCTACATTCAGATACTTTCATATTTCTTTGCAAATGTAGATGTGGAATTATATGTGTGTAACTGGTATTGTACTCTATACTTTATTCTTTTATGTCTGCCTTGTAAAGCACTTTGTAATTGTTGTGTTAGGTTTTATATATATTATAATTATTTATATATAGCAAGACGCCAGGAGAGGTGGCGAGGAATGGAATGATGGTCAACTGGGAAATGAGAAATGATGTTGAATGGTCATCTCTTGTGGACAAACAGCGCATGTGGTCTAGTGGCAAACCCTCTGGTATGTTTACCATTTTGAAAATCTGTACTCTGTACAATATATTGACACAGTGATTGTATAGGGGGTTTATTATTATTACATTTTTTTATTATACTATATTTAACCCGTTATGGGGGAAAATTGTCTCTGCATTAGACCCATCCCTGTATCGAACCGTCAACCCTACAGTTACCAGACAACCCTCTTAGCCCAGTGAGCTATCTATATGTTTAGATGCATGTAAATACAATGTATGTACAGTAAATACAACAAATGGAACAGAAACAGTACCTTAAATTGCTTAAATTATAGCAAAAATATATTTATACAGATTCTTCACACAGGACTCTTCCTTTTTTTTAGAATCGTTATTTGTCATTTCATAATAACTATTATGCACGATCTCATAGAACATGGGTCTGATTGAATCGTTTCACTAAGGTGTCTGCAGGGAGGGTTTCAAAAGCAGCTTACTTTATGGGTGAAAAATACAATTCTGTAATTACTAAAATGATCTTCAGTTAAAGACCATAAACAAATGCCTAATTGAGAACAGCTGCCATAAATTCAAGTATACCCAAAACGTTCTGTCAGGCCAATCACACCCAAAGAGCATGAGCCTTTATTTCTAGGGCTGTCTGCTGTAACCCTCCAACATCGTAGCTCCAGATACCATTTGTTCCTTCCCCATATTGATTCCGACACCTCAACTAGCATATCTGCCGATGCAGAGTATAGCTACTGATTTGATACCAGTGAGAAAGTTGGTCACAATTCCCTCTCCAATATCTATTTTATATTGCTGTGAAACACATCATTCAAACAACTCTATTCAGTTTGTGCACAAAAACTACTTTTCAAAAGACTAGATTTGAACATATCTATTAACATTATAATTTACTTTCACCAAATACTCAATCTCACTGGACGAAGCACGAACGCATCTTAATGGAACTCAATGAACCCTCCATTAACAGCTGTTACCTCATTATTTAGCCAAACAGGAATACTCTGCCAACCAGCTGCTTACAGCAACGTTAGCACTCCTGCCAATTTCAACACAGATTTGTTGTTAACGTTGTAGCATTATCAGGGGGGGGGGGGGGATGCGTTTAACCACAGGTGTGTAGTGCACCTTTGCACTTGCGCAGTAGCCTACCAATCGGGCAGGATGTATGGATGATACCATGGCTCATACAGGATCCAGCACTTCAGGCTAAATACATGAATAAACACGTAAAAACGAATGGTTAGCCCAACCAAAACATGGCGAATTTAATATAAAGCAAACCATATCCAACCAACTAAAAATGGTGCTTTTCAAATTGGTTATTATTATTTTGCTCACGCAGTCGCAAGTACATTATTACCTTGTGCCAAATCCGCCGTTGCTTTGAGGAATACCCATAAGTCATTGCTGTTACTTCTCTATGTTCTCAATGCAGGTAAAAACATGTGCAGGTACATATTTTACAACAGCAGGGGGCGAAGTAGTCTCATATAGCGGGATTTGAACGGGACCTGAACTTTTTCAACATTTCAAACCTGTTAGAAAGTGAAGACGTGAGTGAATTAGCAATTTGCAGAATTTTGCAGTATATTTGCAGTAAGGAGACCAAAAATGCGTAAAATGGCTTGGATCTCTAAGGGTTTAAAAACAAACATAAAGCGTCTTAGTATGGAGTCAGTCTTGCCTGAGAGATGATCAAAATGCATTTTACTTCTCACTTTACACATTTTCTTTACTGCACCACCTTTATTGTTTTTGTACAAAATGTATTTGGCCTGAAATGTGCCAACATACCATCTTATCTTGCCTTAAGTAAAAGCCACTTTATTTTGAAAGGGTGTCGTGGGAAATTTCCACCTATGACAACTTTTCATTTTAAAGTATTTAGGCTCTACTTTTATAATAAATATATATTTTGATGTTGATTCCTTTATCACATTTTGCTGTACTTTGCTGTATAGAATGTTTTTGTTACCACCATCTTTTTCAAAATTATGAAAAGAAACATGGTCATGTTTTGTTCTTGTTTTGTAGGGGTGTCTGAAAAACTAAAGCCCTTTTGAAGATTTGTGCCTATAATCAAAATCCCGCCCCTGGATGGCGGAAGGAACGTTTATCACTATGGAGAGCAGTATTTATAAATAGTGGTGACAGGTAATTCTTCTGGCCCTGCTGATTGGAGAACAGATGAGACTGGCAGTCGTGTAAGACCAGGATCCCACTCACCATTACAGACTCACAACTGTTCTATAACTTTTGATTTTACTGACCACACTTTGGCTTTTCACATGCCACTGAACCTCTAACGGCTCGGTCAAAGTTCAGTGCACTCTGCTTTGTTAACACTGCAGTTGCAGACAGTTCAAGGTCCCACCCTGCATCACTGCTCCGTATTAAAACTGCATGCTGAAAACACTGATCCATTTTTCCTTGGTGTCTTTTTTTCCCAATTCAATCTTTCATCTCCACTTCGGGGGATCTTTAATCTCCTTCCACTTTCAGTTTTTCGCAGTCACATTATACCAGCTTCCAATCTGCCAGAGGGCTAGAGCAAGTCATTATTCTTACACTTGTGGTAAAAACAGGCCATTTATATTGATTGGTGTGGTCAATACAAACCAGTGGGGCTATTGATCCTACTTTTCTCTGTCTGTATAAAGTCATTACTCTCTTTAGAGATTGTTAGTCTTTTTTTTTTTTTTTTTTGTTTGTTTCTATGAGAAGGAAAAACTAAATCTTTACTAGTCACCACTTTTGCATTGGTTTCGAAAAGTCTTGTTTTTTTTATCACCGTTTTCAACTGAATTATTTATCTTGTGCTGAAGGTCCAGCACCAAGCAGCAAATCACTCACTGTCCTAAATCTTGTTATCTACTGCCATCTAGTGGTTCTATGAGGCTCACATCTGGTGATGGGTGTGTCTGTGAAATGACTGGTTTGACTTTGGGGTCGTAAATTAATCTCCTTTATATCTTTGTATCATATTGCACCCCCAAAACACCATGTTGATCCTTGAGTTTTGTTCTATTTTTTTCATTTTTTAGTGCTACGCCCACATTTTAGTGTCTACAGAAAAATAGTTGCTAAATAACTCATCACCGAGACTGTCAAATGAGACTATTTGGATGATTTACAGGAATGGGCAGGATGTGAACACAACTGTTGAAACTTTTCCCGCACATTTGAACTTGATACCGGAGACGGCGGATTTGTTCAGGAGGCTCAGCTCACCTCCCTTCCCCATTGAAACTCATTGTAAATTGAGTCTGCCTTGCAGCTGTTTCTCCCTCTCAAACACCCTGGATGCAGTTTCTCATCTGCTGTCAAATGTCATTTCCCTTTGGTCTCAAGCTCACTTTGAAAATCAAATTTTTTTTACTCAAGCCACCAATGGGAGGCGCTCATTGCCTTTAGGTTTATTATGTCAGAAGCCCCTGCCTGGACCCACAACCTTTTCCGCCAAATTCCATCAGCAGACTTGCTGCTCTTCCAGCAGGCCGACGGCATGCTGAAATCTGGAAAGTATTAAGCAACCTGCTGGTGGAGGGGACTGGGGGGCTGATGAAGGAGAGAGAGAGGGGAAGTAAAAAGTGGGGGATGGGGGAGAAAAGAAACAGAATACAAAATTGTTCATATACCGCCCTTTGCCTGGCTCTGCTCTCTTTTCCCTCCCACACACACACTCACACACATTAGCGTGTGAGCTCCCCCCAAAAAAAATCCACACCACTCCCCAAGCAGCTCAAGCATTTTTCTTTTATGTTTGCAGTATTTTGCTTTCCTCCTTTTTTTTAATGGGTCATAAACAGACACCCGTTTCTGCTGTGTAGTTCTGCACTGAGGGGGAGAGGTGGGGGAGTGTGTGGGTGTGGTGTGTGGGTGTGTGTGTGTGTGTGTGTGTGTGTGTGTGGTGTGTGTGTGTGTGTGTGTGTGTGTGTGTGTGTGTGTGTGTGTGTGTGTAGTTTTTTTGCACTGAACTGAAAAGCGAGTGCCATGGTCGAAAGCCCCAACTGTGTGTTTGTGGTTGGAAGCGAGAATGAAAAAACTGGATGGCGTCCATACATCCTTCCCCATGTTTTGATGCACATATCTTTGACCAAATGTATGCACAGTATCTGGGAGGGCACACTGTAACCCCAGTTAGAAGGCCCGCCCACAAGATGTATAGAATCTGAACTGCGCCAAGTAACATTCGGCAAGCAAGAAATGTATCTTCCAGAGAGTAAAGATCTGTCTTAACGTTTACGTGTCGGTGCATACATTGATGTTTTTATTCAAAATAAATCTTTTCTTCATTCTAAGAGGAGGAGGATAAAGTTGTCTATTGTTGACAGTATTTCACAAAGTTATTATCGCTGATGTCCACCATCTAGATGTGTTAGTAATACAATAAAGACATTTCTCCTTGGCAGTCTTGTTATTGATTAAATAGCAACACTTATTGCCAGAGTAATTTATTGGCCTTTACTTCAGTCTGCCAAGTAACAAAACAAATTGTAAGACAGTCAAACCAACAAATGTTTTCAGCTTTGTGTCCTCAAAGTAAGGCTGAGGTATTCCTATCTGTGCAAGACGCAGCACCACAGATATTGGTGTTAGCAGGAGCAGCGAACATAAACATTCCAGTACCCAGTGTTGACCTCTTGACCTCGAAACCCTGGAACTGCAGTGCCGGCAGCAGGAGACCACACACACACACACACACACACACACACACACACACACACACGTGGTGGGAGGAGGAGTGGGGAGGACGCACAACCTCTCCGGTGTCCTTGCCTTAAAGAGCTTCAGATGCCTGTGCTGAAGACTGTGAAAAATTCGCCCATCCTCTTAAAATCGGTGCAGTCTTCCCCGCTCAGGGATTGTTGCCTGTATGTCAGAATGTGGGTATGGCTTTCTCAGATGGAAAAGTTGTTCCAAGGGAAACACAGCTCCTGTCTCTCTCGTTCTCTCCCTTCCCCAGTTGTTCAGCAACCAGCAGTTTCTTTTATGAATCTGGAGATTGTGTCATGGATTCTTTGGGCTAAATCTCCAGTGTTGAAATAGGTTTTTCCATTCTGCAGAATCACAACTGCTAAATCCGCCTTCAGCTCACCAGACTGAAACAATGGATTTAAATCTTTTTGCTATTTATGAACAAACAAACAGCCGGAATAATACATCTAGTTTTTCCTTGATATGATTTCAAAATGAACTGATTAAGAAGTCAACTTCCGCCATGATTCTGCACTGAGCATGTTAAACTACAATGGACACGGAGGACTCAATTTGCATTCTTTCCTTCTGTCTGTGTGCCGCTCTGCTAGCCATGTCTCACTCCGCTGAGAAGAAGCACGGTTCCTGCAGCCATGTGCGTCCCCAGGAGGTCTGCCCTGGCCTGCATTCAGCCATGACCACATAGAATGGGGCTGGGGGCTCTGCTGCTCTACACCCCCCCAAGTCTGCCAGACGCCACTTCCCTTCCAAGGTCTGTCCATGGCTGGCTAACAGTTAAGGAAGGAGAGCACTCATATAGCCCCACACATACTACACTCCTCTGCACACCCACACCTTTAGGCTGCTGTGAAATGTAAACGTCCTTACACAATGTTTTAAGCAATTATTGATCATTTAAAGTTAAGATATAAAAATTCTTAAATTTAGAGTTAAAAGAGTTCCACAAAAAAAGAAGCAATTTGTTTTCTGTTCATCTCTGAATGTAGCTCATTGGTGGGAGCAGTCAATTTATCAGTGAACCCAGGATTGATAAAAAGAGGCTTAAGATGTTGATCACACAGCGAGAGTACATCCTTGCCAACATGGACTTGGCGCCATTCCAACAGAGGCTGTATGTCCACACAAAGCCCTCCTTGATTAGGAGACACTGCATGCCCACTGTGGAGCAAAATACTCTAAGCTGACCAGGAAGGGAGGGATCACAAAGGGTCACATAGGCCAGCTTTAAACTTTGACCTTCCAGTCCTTCTTCAACTTAATATCCCCGCTTTCTCGACATAATGAGTGATACCAGTGCCACACATTCACTGCAGGGGCAGAAGGAACTGAACGACAGTCTCACAGATTGATGCCTGACGATAATCTGGAAATAAGAGGCTCCTTTTGTCCAATGCCTTTCATTCATTCAGTGCATCTTTTCTTCAGCAATCTTAAGTTTATATATATATATGTTAGCATTGTCCAAACTTCCTCAAAAGTACTTTAAATTAAAGTCTATGTGAGCAGATATTAGTTTAGAAGTTTAAAGTTTTTGCACTTATAAGCATCAAAGGAAGCTATATCAAGGAGTATTTAAAGTGTTCCTCATTCACTTCTCACTTCATACTTGGTTGGGGGGTATATGCGCTGTGTTCGGGCTTCTGTGCATTCCTCTGTTAGCTTTATAAAACACAGTGTCCATTGTTCACAGGGACTAAACCTCAGTGATTTCATAGTGTACCCGTTAATATCGGCTCTAGCAGAGCTGATCAGACAGACTTTCCATTACACTCGATCACCTTCCTGTTTTCATGCAACCTCAACGAGTGGAAACGCTGCAGCAGCTTAAAGGCTCATTTACCTCTATCAAATCTCAATAGCATCATAAATCAGGGTGTGTCTGGAGTCAGAAAACAACACTAGGGTGAAGAATCCCAGAGCTCCATGTGGGGAGATGACTTTAAAACATACTGTACTGGGTGTTGGTCCTCGATTCAACAACTCCGTCATCCAGTTTATGCTCCCCTCCCTCTGGCCTTGGTTCCCTCAGGGCTGAGCTGGAGAGGAGAGGAGGAAAAGTCCGGCCGATGCTGGCTGTCTTTGTCGTCCTGCCGGCCAGGCTCTGACTCCCCTCCTCCTCCTCCTGCTCCGAGTTTACCAATCAGAGCCAGCAGACCATAAACAGATGTATCATGTGTGTTTGTTAGTCTTTGGGGTTGGGTTGAGTTGTGTTTATTTTATTTTATGTGAAAAATTGATTTAGGCTAATTTACATTTTTTGCTTCAATAGAACAATTAAGCACTTGATTTTATGAGTTCATAAACAGTTGAGCATGCTGAGTGCAGAAGAGGATGATTTGCAAAATGACAAATGAGAGAGATCTTTAGAAGAAGAGATTCAGCATACAGAGTGTACAATGCTGCAAACATTTGCAAAATATTTAAATTAGCACATATTTAGTTCACCCTAGTACATTTCTCTGCTTTATGTTGAATAACAGAAGTCAGAGAAGAAGACTGTACAGTAGTGGTAATCACTAATACAGTCACCATCCTGGAGGCATGTGTGCTATAAGTGTAAATGTTCACTCAAATGCTGGATTGAAACCAATGTCAAAAACAGCAAAGCACAATTATTTGATATCTTAAACAACCTTAACGTTCTCACAATTGCCATGAGACATGTTTCACTTTGGGTGGATGTAGGCTTGAAATTGTAATCCATCTGCGGTGTTTATTTTAAACATAAACACTCGACGTGACGCTTCACATGTGATGTCAAGGCGTGTCTGAGCTCGGAAGACGCTGCTGAGCATGAAGCCATCTTCTGGCTTTCCTGTATCAGACAATTCCCTTTTGGCGGTGTATCTAGCATGGTAAAGCCTGGTTAAAGCCCTCTCCACCCTTTCCATCTGTAGCTGTTTACTTTGATTGACAGCTTGCTGGGATCCTCAAAGAGGCACTGAAAGTTGTACCAGATTCATTTTAAGCGAAGCACTGCCTCATTCACACCACAATCTCCAGAAAAACGTCATGTTGACAGCAAAAAAACCTCAGCCTTTATGGGAGTGCGAATGTGTGTGTGTGTTCAAGAATGCAAGAGTGCCTAGAGTGGGTGTTTGACAGAGTTGGTGAGCAACAGCGAGGTCAGACAAAATGTGAATCAGAGCAGGATGGAACAAAAAGAGAGGGAATGTTTAAGTAATCATCCACATCAGGTTTTTTTTTTCTTTCTCTATTCTCCTGCTACATGCTCCAGCTGTGCTGCTGCTCTGGGCAAGTCAGGAAGTGTTGGAAGGGGATTGTGTGGGGTGGAGGCAGGGTGAGGTCACCGTGCTGTTGGCCCCTGGGATGGGAGGAGAGAGAAGAGACACTCAGCCCACTGTCACAGCTCTATATATTCATTCTAATCGTATTGTTGACTGAGCCCTTCTTCAGCAACATATGATATATTCCAGCCCTACATCTGGAACGCCGCACACTGCTGCCATTTTGAACACTATCAAACACTGACCCCCTCTTTCGCGTATGTGCCCATGCACACACAGACGTGCAAAGTGAGAGTGACTCACCCACAGAGCCGTAGGCATGTTTAGAGACCACTGTGTGAGTGCCTGGCCCTGCGTGCTTGGGATGCCTTGGGTGTGACCAGGGTGGCCTGAAGTTTGTGTGCATGTGTGTGTGTGTGTGTGTGTGTGTGTGTGTGTGTTTGTGTGTGTGTGTGTGTGTGCGTGTGTGTGTGTTATGGTCGCTCCAGCTGCCTGTCGTCTGCAGCCTGTCCCATCGGTTCTCACTAAAGGAAGAGAGCCAGCCAGACAGCAACTCAAGCAGACACCACACACACACACACACACACACACACACACACACACACACACACACAGACAAACACACTTACACACACACATTAAGAGAAAAGGCTACTCAATGGAAAGAACTGCTGATAGAATTTGGAATTTCCTGGTCACCATCAAGTTCCATTTGGAATCAAGCGCTGGTCATTTTCAGGCCTTTACTGTAGCACTGATAATCTCACACTTCTCAGTAGAAGTCAAAATGGATGAACCACAGAAAGTCAAAATCCAATAATGAAACTGAAAGAGTACTTGGCATTCTGCCACCTGTTATTAGACACAGAGGTATTTCAATACCTTGGTGTTAGGTGAAAAACTTCTACTGTCACCACAGAGTTTCCAGTTTTCACTAAAGTTTCCAGTCATTCATTGAGCAACAATTGCAGTGTAGCTAAGTCTGGTGACTCTCAGGAATTGGCCAGCGCCCTGCTCCCCCCCTCCCACAGCCATGTGTGTAGTTTTTACTGACTGGAGATCTACAAACCCAACCATGACCTCAGAGAATGAAATATTTTCCTCGGAAAACCCCCACATCCCCAAAGTGGCATTTTAGGTCGTCAGCTGCACTGTGACTGTATGTGTAGTTTGTGTGTGCGTAAGAGAAAGCAACACAGACAGAGATTTAGTTTGTGGAAACAGTGTTTTCCACGAGCATGCATCTCCAATTGTGCTTGCTTTTGTGTGTAGTTAACACGTGTTTGTAAGTGTAGTATTTATGATATACATTAATTTTTAAGCCCAAAAGAGTGGGATTAGTTCTTGCAGTAGTCCAGTTTTTAACAAGGGTGACGCTGTACTGTAGGCCCACTGTAACGAGAGCCCAGGTAATTGTTTTGAATGGTAACTTTATTATGGAAAAATATAAAAACAACCCCTGTTTTCAATTAAGTCTTTCCATCCCATCCCCCCACAACTCACAACTGAAAAAGTGGAGAGCTCAATCCAAGCTGCCATGCTATATTTTCTTCTCTGAGTTCCCCACTTGCCAACACTATATGGCCAAGAATGGGATTTAATGTAATTTTTCCGCAAGCACATTCTAAACCTTTTTTGGTCTTGGATGTTGGCCGATGACATATTTATAGTCATTTATTTTCAAACTTTTTGTTTCAAAGGAAAACAACTAAGAGAAAGTGCTGTAAAAAAGTGAAATGTTAAAAATGTATAGATTTCTTTCTGTTTGTAACACTGCTTGTTGTTTCTGACTACACCCAACTTTTCTTTTGTCATGAAAGAGTGAAATTCATTAAATAAAGGAACCTAGCTGAACACATGTTGTGAAACACTCATTTGGGTGGGGGAACAGGCTAAGGTCTCATCTGGAATGCATAAAGCATAACAATACATCCCAACGTCTCTCATCGCTCTGGCTAAAGAGTGAGGTTAGGCTGGGATAGGAGTGGGTGGGATCTGCTATGTCTTAAATCCTGCTGGAGTAGTATAGGCTGCAGTCTGTAGATCAAGCTGTTCTTCCTGTGCCCTCCTTCATATATGTCAACAATGCACTTTTGGGGGAGGAAACTCTTTCAATTGTCTGGCAGTTACTTTAGGTTCAAGTGCTAATCTGTAAAATCTGTGTTTTATGGGGATTTTGGACACATCTTTCATGATAAACGGTGACTGCGGGTTTGTTTACGCATTACATTTTGAAGATATCGTCTCACAATCAAATAACATAGCCAGTACTGTGATATATATTTTTCTTTGATCAAGTCTGTGTTTTTGTGGCCACATACTTTTCTGTCCATGCTCAGTTATGGGGGTCATCACTGTTTGCTACCCGTCTGTTTTTCTATTTCTTCCAATACAAATAATGAAAAGTAACACGATTACGAGTCTACAGCCATGCGGCTCTGTGAGGCTGTCCCAGTCACTGTCTGATTAGCATGATAGCATGCTAACATTTGCGAACTGGCAACAAACACAGATGAGGCTGATGCGAGTGGCATTAGTTTACAGGTTTCTAATCGTAAGCGACAATTGGACAAATGAGAATTTTGAACTTATGGCACTAGATGAAAAGTTAAGGTATCTGCAAAGCTATGACAATCCCTCCTAAGGAGGACATGAATGTGTGTACCAAGTTTCAAGGTAATGGATGTCGAGACATCTCACTAAAAGAAAACAAAATATGAACCTGCTGGTAGTACGATAGAGGAAAATTGAAGGGGTTATCAAAGTTTTAGGATTAATCATCTAGGGACAAGGAATGTATGTACAAAATTTCATTGCAATCCATCAAACAGATATTTCAATCTGGACCAAAATGGAGGAGCAACTGCCCGACAGTTTGCCATCACTAGAGCTGTCTTGCTATAGCAGTTAAATATTTGGATTGATCTTAGGATTTGAAAAATGTGTTGTCAGAGCCATAATACCAACATTGTGGAATTTGTGGATGTTTTCCATTGTGTGCTGTATGCATGTGTAGATTTGTAGCCCATGCTGGTGCATCTCTGTCTGCCAGAATTTATCAACGCATCCTCACCTCTTCCTTCACTCTTCCACAGAGGAGTTGTTAGCGGGTTCTATGCACATTGTGTGTTATAGTGGCTACTTGGGCTGCAGTCCAGACCGTTGCTGACGGATGCGCACACACAACACAGATACTCTGCTGCAAGCCAGGCTTCACGGCGTGGCCACAACTTCCTATACGGCCAGGCCACTAGACAGTCGGAAGGCCAGCCATTGCTGTTTATGTGTATCACCACATTACCCAATGTCAACCAAGTTTGACCAGCCATCTCTTACAAATACAGACAAGAAACCAGAACACCATGAGTACAGGATTCCATTATCAAGTTTCTTGTATCAGCAGTCAGATGACTCATAACTCAAGCAGTCAGATGTAGAAAGCGATAAAACTCCCTCAGCAGCATGCTTAGGAATGGCCTTTATTCTTTTGCCTCCTTTCTTTCACACAACACAACAACTAGCTGTTTACTAGCTGTCCCTAAGCTAATGATCTGTTGACTCACCTCTCAGCTGTTTCACACAGACTTAATAGTAGTCATTGCCTTACATTTAACCCAAAAACCTCCTGATGACCTCAGGCTGTACCCGAGCTGCTCTCACCACTGTTAGCCATGTAAACACATCTTGCTTTAGACAACAAGTAAATGCCTTAGATAACGCACTTAACAGGGAGTTAAAATCAGCTCCTTATTCTCCAGTTAGACCAGATTTACAACAGCTACAAAGTGCTGGCAACACTTCAGGAAAGAAAATATTCACTGTAACGCACCTTTCTTCGCATAGAGTCAGAATTGGCAGCCTGGAAAGGAAGTGCTGCACAGTTAGCTGTTAAAGGAGCACAAATACACTGCTTGGAAAAGATAGCACCCCAGCAGGAATGAGAAAACCACTGATAACAAGAGGACAAGAACTATTGGGAGTTGAAGGGGATTTTAGCTGCAGATCAGCAACTGAATCATATGGCCACGAGTGTTGACATATTCGATTGGAATTAAAATGAACTAACATGGAGTGTGTCGGATGCAGCTTAGATATGTATCCATAGATAGTAGAACTGCAACAACTGAGTAAAAATGAGAGCAAGGCGATTCAAATTCTTTCATAGCTTTTATTGCTCCATTCCAAACCCCTGAGGCCAGTTTCACTCTGATTCGATACAACAGTTTGTATGCTGGTCTCGCCTGTTGGGATGTGTGTGCTGATGACATCGGCTCCAACAGGAAGCCAGGGTTAATGATTAGCACATGTTTAGGATCACTAGGGTGCTACAATCTGGAGTTTGTCATGCCGTATGTCTCTGATTTATTTGGTTGTTGTTCCTTCACAAGAAGGGACAGGCCTGTTTTTAAAGGGATAGAAACGAAGCCCCCTCCCCTCTATAACATCTTGGCCTGCTTTATCTGAATTTGCTCCCGACCAATGGAGATCTTCAGCTCGGTCATGGTCCATTTTGGAGCTTCGGAGTTTAAAATGGGAGAGGTGAGACTGGGCATGCACGGCACGGATGCGCTAATATGATCCTGCTTTACACTTGCACACAGACCTGCATGTTGCTTTCACACACAGCAGAGATTCATTTGATAGTAAAGCCCCTCGAAAATAAGCTGCAGACATTGCGTATTACAGTGTGAGGCCTGGTCATATTTGAAGCCAGTGAATAAAAAAATCAGTGAGCTTGTCTTTTTGTGAGTGCATTTTGTGCTTGTTTACGGTCCGTGTAAGCATGCAGTCTAGCACCAGTGTCACTGTGTGTGAACAACTTAACATGGCCTTGCTAAGTGTGCCATCCTTTAACGTAGGTCTGGGTCTGGAGGGCTCCTCTCCAGCTCCTTCTGCGTGGTCTGCGGGATGTTATCTGATAGTCACTAAGTGGTGAAACACAAACATGAAGAGCAACAACAGAGAGGCCAGTTCAGCCCTGGGAGCACCAGGAAAGAGATATACACATCCTGGAAAGCGGAGAATGCATCTGCAAGAGGACTGTCACTGTCTATGGTTTCAAGGAGACTTGAGTGATGCGTTTGACACTGCATTTTGATCAAACCAGGCCACAATACAAACAGGCCAAACCAACACAAGCTATAACAAAAGTTTAAAGTTCTCTGAGCAGCTGTGTGCAGAGTAGATCCCAACGTTTTCCCAGCTGTGATGATTCAGAGATTTCCATTGAGATATCTTAAGGATTTAGTTTTCATGGACAGGCGTTGTCAGCTACTCCTGATGACGTTTGACCAGACTGACTTCAGAGCTTTAGTGTTTCCTCTTGTTCTGGCAGTTGCTTCCATACGTGAAGGAGCACTGAGGCGTTCCACCATTCCTTCATATTCCCACAAGTAAAATTGACTGTCCAGCTGTCCCACTAAGGCGTCCTCCAAGACAGCCAAGCCAGGGTCATGTCCAAAACCAAAACCTAATTCCTAATTATCTCACTCTTCTCTCAGTCCTGAATTCAAAAGAGTCATTTGGCCCCTCCTGCAGTCTGGCGCTGTATACCAGGGCGGGGCTTAAACTGAGGCTGACTCATTCTGTCACCAAACAGTGAACCATTACAATTATGTGCCTCCACTGCAACACAAGACTTGACTTGACTTTAGATTTGAGCACTGGCCTATTGTAAACTTTGGCATAATTTGCACTGATGTCAAAACGAAACCTGAAAGTTGGCACATCACCTTGACTCCCAGCCCTCAACACAGATCCAAAAATATTAGTGTAATTATATAAAATTTAGATACAAATGTCAGTAGTCATATAGTCAATAGCTAAATGTAGATTTTTATCATTGTAAGAATATAGGATTAATCTTCATTATCCACACAGTAGATGTATTATCTTTGGGGTTGTATGGTTTCCTATTAAAAAGAGATTTGTTTTCCCATAAAGTCACAGCCCAATGTTTCATAGCATTACAACTAGCGTTTTCATTATACAACACTTAAATCCCTATGACGCCTCTGTGGTTTTGTTTTGGGTCAGCTGTTTTGCTTGAGGTACTGTTTGAACAGCACTGTAACTCTTTTGTACAAACCTGTGAGGTTCATTTAAGGAAACAGAAAATACTTCAGTTTACATCAACAAACTTTTAACTTTCTAAATAACCAGCTTTCTAAAATAGCTCACCTGGTGAATCTCTCAATGAAGCAGGGTGTGTCGGTTTTAAATTTCAACTGCAGCTTCGCCACAATGGCTGTGACTATAGTTACTGGTGGTGAACTACTCCTGCCTGTTTGCTTTGTAATCCCACACTTTCAAAAGAAGAAAAGAAGAGGAGCTGTGTGTTTTCATTGAATGGGTTTGGGGGTCATGGTTTTGGATGGTTTCCAGTGCTTTCAGCCATGTAAGACAGATCATAACTATTCAAAGGTTTGGTTGAGCTATCACTGACAGCACAATGTTTTTCAGTCAAAGGGATTGGCACTAATAAGCATGCAGGGTAATGCAAGTGTGAGAGACTATATCCACGCATCTTTTTAGAGTGTCTTCACAATAATAGTGGGATTCACTGTTTTTAGGAATGTTATTAAATATCCAATCACTATGTAATAATATAATGAGTGCAATCTGAAGAGCTTATAAAATAAAGCTGCAGCAAAAAAAGGTGGGGCACTTTGTTGTTCACTGCAGTGAAGCTTCATTTACTGAGGAATGTATCACAAATGCCGTGTCATGAGAGCTCCCACCGACAGCAACAGAAAACCTTTAAAATTGTAAGCTCTCTCTTTGATGTTATTCTTTACATGGATTTCTACAGTTCAAAAGAAAGAGACAGACCCGTCCTTTTAATATTCTGCTCTGTACATATCCACTTTGTGAGTAGCAGTGCAGGATTGTGTGTGAATCGTCCTCTGATTAAGAGGAGAGTTGGACCACTGTGACATTTATAGTCTCCACTCACACACCTGCTCCAGCTGGGCAGCCAGCGTTGACTTCTCACCCTGCTCTGCTGCTGGTGCTGGCGCTGCCTTCCACCTGACCACTGCACCAATTACATCTTCATAAACAGCATCGCGTCCAGCTGAGTGGTCGGCTGATTGTCAAAGAGAGCTCTCTCTCTCTCTCTCTCTCTCTGCCCCCTCCAGCTCTGCCAGGGCTCACAGAACTGCCTCATCCGGCATCCCACAGCAATCCTGGGCAGCAGCTTACAGTTCCTCCCTATCTCGTGTTTACTAACACAAACCACAGGAATCCACCTGATGTGCCAAAAAAACTGCATGAGAGGAGAGAGAGAGAGAGAGAGAGAGAGAGAGAGAGAGAGAGAGTGACCTGGGCTGTGCTCTCTGACTGCAGCAGCTGATCACCATCACGTTTGTACTCGGGTGGTTTCAAAACAGATTATGTGTGCTTTTGTCACTGCTGTCATTTGGATTCTGGTTTGGTTTACAACTTTGTCACTTGTGAGGAAATGTGGCCTGAGACCACAGTGTAATGAGGGATGCAGATCCACGGCGGGCGATCTTTGTCACTCATCCCCAAATCATGTGTGCATGGAGACCCAAAGCCGTTCCATCCATCTAGCATGACCGAAACATTGCACTGTGTTAACTCCCCACGGCGCTGGACAAACTCTCCCTTCTCTCCGCAGACGCAGAAGTAAACAGGAGGACTGCTTCACACACAGGCATTCTGGGCATACCGCGGGGCCTCAAGAGGGCTGGTCTGTTCACACACACACACACACACACACACACACACACACACACACACACACACACCTACACACACCATCTGGCAGAACACTTCTGAAGCTCAGTGTGCACATTTGAGTTCTGCCAGTCAATGGGGGGGGGGGTCATAGGGCTGTCCAGCCACCTCCGACCATCTGGGAAAAGATCATCAAGAGCCATCCTCAATGTCCTAACAGCTGGTCATATTGTTAGGATTTCAGGTGTGGCCTATAAAGTAAAAAAATAAACATATATACTACAGAGCAGTACACAACATGGGAGGCAGGATCAGGCCTTTATATAAGGAATCATCACTATAGATATATCATAAAATTACTGAGAATCACAGACAAATCATGCCTTCGTTGGAATTTGACTGATTATGTCATAATGATGTTTTATTACAAGGAATGAAATAATGTATGTTTTTAGGGCATAAATGCAGAGACAGTCCCACTTACATTTTTTTTAAGGCTTTGCGGTTTGCACATAGGAATCTCCATACAATCCTGTGGATTTAAGAACAATCCAGATGATAGGCTTCCATGGGGAGAAGGGAAGAAGAAAAAGAAGGGGAAAAAAAAGTTTTAGGACGGGCCTCTGGTGACGTGCAGGGCCTGCAGGGCGGTGTTTCTCAGGCGGAGAAAGAGTCCGACTGGGGCGTGTGCGCCACATCTGGAATAGTAGCTGCAGAGAAAGAAGTCGAGAGAAGCAGAACCTCGCTGATACTTGTCCCAACTCTCAGCACTCCCTTTTTTTACGGATACAAACCTCTTGCTTTGCCTATTTGTAAGTTGGAGTAATGTGTTGGAGTTTCTTTTGTTTTTGTCAGTGAACTTTTTTTTTTTCATTTACTTTTTTTTCCCGAATCATACAACAGGACCTCACCCCTGGAGTTTAACTCGACTTTGGATTTCCTTTCTATGACGCGAAAAAAAGCGACTTTGTCTCATATTTTACCTACCTGACTCGCGTGTGTATCACCAATGTAGATGTATTCACCCTAGAGAGTTAAAGCTCGAGGCTCGCGCATGGCGGCACTACGCTGGAATGTTTCTCATGCAGATGGCTCGCGTTTGTTTTCCAGCAGCATGCATTGATTAGTGGTGAAGCAGCCTTTCTTACTCACGCCGAGACTTCTCTTGAGCTCTTTTACTCATTATGCAAACACGCGTTGCTTGAATCAATGAGTTGTAATTAAACTATTTGGACCTGTATAAATGGATCAAAAGTTCAAAATCGTGAAATCAGCTTGAGAATCGATTTAGTTTCATTACTGCAGTCTGACTTAAAACTCAACATTGACCATTTTAGGCCCATCGGGAAGAAATTATTTTTCCTTCCTCCTTTCTACGTTTGAGTGTAAGGGGATACTTTCACATTGAGGTAAACACTGCGGTTGGTGCAGAAGTGAGGAAATAGCGCCCTCTAGCGTCGAGATGCGCTTATATTAGGCTGTATACGCCTAACGTTTTTTGTTTTTTTTGGAGAGATGGTAAAGTCTTGTGGATTGACTTATTTTTGTCTCATGTATCACTCTAGATCTACTTGGGAAAATGCTGCTCTTCCTGCTCGGAGTGCTTGTTTTGCACCTAATCATTCTCATTCTTCTGATTGTGTCGACAGCAGCCAGTGTAAGTTGTCCTGTTACATTTTATTCAAATCACTTTTAAATTCTGGGTGTGAACAGCCGCAGAATAGAACAGGGGCATGATGTGAATATGCTAGACTATAGCTGCTTTATTGTAATGCTTATTAACTGTTATTGGTGTTGGATATTACAGCCCTAGGCTGCTCTGTAGATGCTGCAGTGTATTTTAATGTAACTGTGTTGTTGTGTTTACCAGGCCTGGTCTGTAGGTGGGGATAGTAGCACAGATCTATGGTACAGTTGCATGACAAATAATGGAGGCTACCACTGCAAGCCAGCCGGCAATGAAGGTTTGTCAGCATTCCTGGAAAAAAAACAACTGACTGAGTTATGCCTTTATTGCCTTTGATATAGAAAAGTTATGAATGTGTTTAAATTCATGCTCTCCATCTGTCTTCTAGACTGGATCCAGGCAGTGCAGGCCCTCATGATCCTGTCCCTGCTCTTCTGCTTCTTCTCCCTCATTGCATTCGTGTTTCAGCTGTTCAAACTGGTCAAGGGCGGACGCTTCTTCTTCACCGCCATCTTCCAGATCTTGGCAAGTGAGTATGACTTCATCACACACTGACGGGTCACGCCCTGAGCAGATGCGGTTGGAGCAGTGAGGTCATCTGCATTCCCTTTCAGATCCCCCTCACCTCTCTTCTCGTCTCTCCTAGGTGTGTTTGTGATGTGCGGGGCAATCATCTACACCGTGATGCGTCCGGATGATGGATCCGACGCACAGTTCGGCTACGCCTATGTGCTGGCCTGGGTGGCTTTCCCTCTGTGTCTCATCAGTGGCCTCATTTATATCGTCCTGAGGAAGAAAGAATGAGAGAGCAGAGGAGAAAAGAGGAGGGGTAGTAAGGTGACCCCTTACAACAACATCGCACTGTGCCTACTGCCCACAGACCATAGACTGACATCCAAACGATACAACAAAAGTGCATGTGTCACCAATAACTTTAAACACAAAATGGAGACATTTATCACTGCTGGGGATTCATTTTTGCTGTATTTCAGTATCCACTACATCCCCATGCTGAAAACTGTCACACCTGTTTGCTTTGTCGATTTCAACAGTGTTACTACACGTCTCCTGCAGTGACAGATTGTCTCCAAAATGGGTTTATAAATGTGTTGGCGACAGATTGATTTTTTTGTTGCATGCTGGCACCTGACTTCCACAAATCCATCATGTGTGATAACAAAGATGAGTAATCTCTGCCTTGCTTCAGTACAAAGATGTACATAGTGTCTGTGGTTTTTAGACATATTTATAACATTTTTACATACATTTTTGTACATAGTGTTGTCAAGTTAACATTGTCATGCTCATTTACGTGATAGAGTTTTTTTTGTCTCTCACAAATCATGCAGCTGTGCCAAAGAGATGTCCCTTAATCTGCCTGATTATCAAGCCTTTTTTTTTTTTAAATCTCTCTTTTTTTTGAGTGTCCAATGCTTTGAATCACGTGCCTTACTTAGAATATCTGTGTTGTTCTTGAAGGAAATGAGTAACTCTACAGAAATTTAAAAAAATTACAATAAGAAGTCTTAATAAACTCATGAAGTTTTTCTGAATTATCATTGTACTTGATATGCCAATTAATCTTTTTTTTCTGCATTTTGTAATCTAGGTTTCAAAAACGGTGCTTTTGATTTACTATTCTTGAAATGTATAGCCTACTTTGTGTTGCAAGTGTGTCATATCCTGTGATTAACTTGCTTTGTACAAACCCCAGTGTGCATTTTTGTCAGTATTCTTCTAAATAAACCCGTTGAAATGAATCATTCTTACCGTTGAAAGGTCTAGCCGTTTGTACAATTTACAGAGGGTGGTTAAATAAACTGAGTGCAACTACACACATTTAGTGTTCACACCACACAGTGACCCTTTCTTATTTACTCTGAACTTATACGAGCTGATATATTAACTCTACGGTATGCTGGGATGAGCAAATGACACACGTGTTCGTACCTTGTTCCACGCAGTTACTTGTAATGGCTTAATTGTACCACATGATGGAGCTGCGACACACAAAACACCACCAGGACATTAACCTCAGGGAACCATGGATGCTGATGAAATATCTGCACATACTATATAGTCATATTTACATGTAGATAAGATTAACAAAAAAAAACTATTTTGTAAACTGTGACTTTTAATACAAATTATTTCTCAGCAAAACTGATCAAATAGCTTTTCATGTACATTCATCCAGACCGTAAACACTCACACTTTGAAATTACAAATAGCACCATCTGGCTACAGTTTGAGAACATGCTTATCATCTGCCAGCAGCAAACAACATCACATCAAAGTGTTAAATGGTTCATAAAAAATGTTGTAGAAGCATCTCTGTGAGGAAAAGTAAATATCATATTTTTCAAATCAGACATATTTACATCATTTATGTCAAGCTTCTCAGAAAAGACACCAATCTGTCTTTATGCCTGACAAATTTCCCTGACAGATTCTCCCCTCTATTTTACATATATTAAATGTTTAACTTCCCGATACAATATTTATAATGCAGGACATACTTACACAACGGATACACTGCAGCACATCTGTTCTTTACTCATCAGCTGCACAGTGATACTAGTAAAATAGACTGAATGGTGCAAGAATTACCATGAGATGAGTATACTGTTTATTTTCACAAAGTGGTGGAAGAAGTATTCAGACCTTTTAGTAAAGTATTAATACATAAAGCAGCTAATCAGTCAGTGAGTGAATGCTCACGTTGCTTATAATTCCACTAGGTGGAGACTGCAACACAATTTTCTTGTTATTTATTTTTCCCAAAGAATTTTTTTAAAAACAATCAAAACTATGTGAGTGGTTTTTAGAGTCATATGGTATGAAACATCTAACCGTGTCTCCCAAACTAAAGAAGATATATTTCCCCTCTCTGTTTGCAGTTCAGTGTATACAATACTAGGTTAACTTGACATTAATCTTCTCCTGTGCTCCCTCTCAGAAGTTGGCACCACAGTAGATTACTAAATAGGATTCTGCTCTTTGATCAAAAGCAGTTTATAGATGTCTTATACTTAACATCAGAAACAAAGTTCATGGTGCCCAGCTCTCAAATGTACAAAATGACAGCGTGTAGATGGTGTACAATGTACAGAACAAATGCTGAACTTCCTGTTAGAATAAATTAAATAGTATAATAGTGAACAGGTCCTAGTGTCTGCCATGTGAACAAAGCATTACAGAATTAATCACAAATTGTTAGAATACCCACCTTTTTGATTATATAGTATTGGAAAACACAAATCGTGTATATATATAATATATCATATAAGTCACACCCAAAGCGATTTATTTAATTCAGCTGTAAAAACACACATTTTCCTTCTTTTATATTGTCTTACTATCATTAAACACATGCTGATCAGATAGTTATCTCTAAATGTGTCTTGCTGAAACACTGATGCTCTTAAAGTTTCATGTTAGTTATATCTCACTTTGAACATGACATGAATCAGAGCATCTTCAGAGTCCAGACATGTTCACAGACATCACCAGCAGCCGTGAAGGATACACACCAACCCTTTTTTTAGCCTCCTACCAGACTCCAAGGTCCCATACTACCCAACGCCATCTGTGCACACACTTGTATGCTCATGTGCACGGCTGCAGTGCAATATTCAGGAAAATAGATTTAACCACACACACATAATCGTGTTACATCTTAACCGGTGTGAAAATCATACATTCACTGCTGCTAGACATGCAGATAGATGATGAAAATCAGATTCTCGGGATTGTTGGTCAAAAGACCAACGATCAGTCCTGACACAAAAGAGAGGCCAGTTAATGTTGCTCTGGTTAAAGTCCCTGGGCATACAGATAACATATTGAAGATGTCAGGAAAACTCCGGAGGCCTATAATGGCCTCACAGCTCCATTTCAAACGTTGTTAACCTTAAGGGTTATTTATCACTGCGAGGGTCACCGGGGGGCACTTAGTATTTACTGCAGGACATGCAGGATGGGGGATTGAGGGGAAGCCACCCTCATCACCATCCACTGGGTGCTTATTTTGGTGGCTGTATACATACATCAACACTGTTGAACTACTTGATGAAGACCAGGATATTTCACCTTTTTAACAACAGCCAAGAACATTTCCATGTAGCCCGTCAAGTGTTTCCTTGGTATCCCAGGAACGCATCAGGATCATTTCCATAAGTCTACGGTTGGGAATTTATCTGTTGAAGCAGTAATGGTTGTGAGGCACCATTTACAATGGGGCTGCAGCCAGCTGATGGGTCCTTGAATAGGACATGTGAGGACTTCAGAGGAAGCTTTGGCCCTCCTCTCTTCTTTCTCTTTAGATTTGTTGCCTTTTTATCCAGGGTGTCTGTCTCCCAGAACAAACCCCGAAGCCTTCAGATGTAGCTAAACGATAGAGAAAATGGGCAAGTCCAGTTTATTCAAAGCTGATTTCATCACGCCCATAAATCTTTGAGAAATCAAAGCCCATCTTATGCCCGCCCCTCTCCTCTTCCTTTGTCTTGCTAATACACATTAGTGAGCGGCTGGCTGCCCACTTTGACGGCAGCTCGGACAGGATCTGGGCAAAGTTGCAAATTTGGAACCTGGAGGCACCTTTGACCCATGACCCCTGCCGTTAAATCTTGCCACTTGCATCCGCCTTAGACCCCCGCCATGCGAAGGAATCTCCCAGCTCTATTTCCTGCCTAAAACTGCCTAAAACTCACAGGGAGACATGAAGCCATATAGGATGAAGATGACAGGGGGATGAGAAACAAACACAGTTGTTTTTCCTCATCTGATTTGTGCACATGAATACAAATGCACACAACTTTACATATGCATACACATACAACTAATTTACAAACACACTCATGCATAAAATAAATGCATTCTATCTAAATTATGAGTGTGAAAAAAAATCCCACAAACACTGAATCATCCATCCCTCACGCTCTGTGGAGCTGAGCACAGATGTGCCATCAGGAGCGACAGAGCCAGAAGTTTTAAAAAATTCATCACTGAATGTATGGACTTCAAAATGAGAGAATATAGCCTATTTTCAGTGAAGTTTAAGATAAAGTTTAAAAAAGACAGTGCCACAGTGTATATTCACTCTTCCCAAGTGACCCTGAATGATATTTGATTCAAAACATTGCTTCTGTAACTTGAGACTTAATTAAAACAGTGTGTTGTAAATAATTTAGTGCCAACAGCGAGACTCTACAAGTCATAATCGTTGAGTAAGAAAGGAGTTGGTTACATGGGGAAAAAAGAAGAGAACATTTTAACTGCTATTTTTATGCACATTAAATCTGATTCCATAAATATCATTTGAGGGATTCGGGAAGCAAACCTAACATTTGGTGCTTCAGTATGGTGTTTCCCTCCATATTTCTGTGTGTCTGTCTGTCCTTTTGTCACACATACACACATTCACCTCACACTCAGGGTCTAAGCCATTTTTTCCCGATATTTGGTACCCAGATCAAAAACTATTTAATTTCTTTCAGTCAAGTCCCCATTTGATTTTTGTCTGAAAGGTTAGTTCTGGCAGTCCTGGAAGCAGTTCCTGTCGGCAATGACACTAGACCTCATAACAGAGCATTAGGTAATGGTGGCACGAAATGTGTTAAAATGACTTTAACCACAAAAAAAATTCCAATGAAAAGTCAATTCGGATCCTTTTTTGTTGTGGATGCACAAATAAACGCATCCAGGTGACTATGCGACGAACAGAGCTAGTGACACCTCCTGCCCATTTCCGTACAAGGGGCCAAATACAACTTGTTAAAATGGAATAACAACAGCAATATCTAAAAATAGTAATCAGAGTACTTTGATGTCATAAACGACATCACCGAGCTCAGCAGAACTCATTTAAAAGCTGTGTGGCCACTAGCCAGCAACAAAGACCTTCTAATCTAACAAGGGTTTCTATACTGGTGTGAGGAGGCTACTGAGGCAAACATTTCTCCTTTAATTATACAACAGTGAGTCGGTGAGTGTCTTGCCGCTCTCTGGTGTTTCAGGCCTGAGTAAAGCTCCTCCAAATTAGAGAGCAGTGTGACAGTGCCGAGATGCATCACTGTGGGGAAACATGGAGCGGTGGTTACTCGGCTGCTGATCCATTTATGGGCTTCAAATACACTTCCCACATTTGAGTTGGAGATGAAAATATGCAGATAATTTGAGAGAGCGTGTGAGAGCTTGCACATCCAGGCATGTGAGGATGATTACCGAAAAGTGGCACAACAATGATTTGAAAACATTATACCATTGTGTGCAGGGAGATTATCCTCTCTTCACGCATTAATGAAGAGGCAATCGCCCCAAAATGATGATATTAAATGTATTTGATCATTTTGTCTATGCAATTGTGTCTTTGCTAAAACAAAAGTCTCTTATTCAGTGCCAGGAGACTGCTTGGGGAGTCAGAGGGTGACAGTATAAAGATAAATCCCTCTGTACAGCACTCCCACAATTAGTGTCTTTGACTGAAACCGCTGCACAGTAATCATGCCAAGTGAATTTTATTTATTTCTGTTTTATGAATACTACCATTTAATTATTTTTACAATCTGTTGTGATTTCTTTTGCATCATTACTGGATTTGTCGGTAGTACAGAGCACCCCTGAAATAGATTGCTTCATAGATACATGTATACATGCATAAGATCCAATTACAGGCATTCATCTGTCAGTGGGCTAAATAAGCCAGAGAGGCGGACTTGATATCTGCTGGCAGATCAAATGAAGGATGGCGGTCGTGCCCTAATTGTGGGGTCAAACTGAAGTAGCTGTGTTATTTCAACCTCACTGACCCTGGCCGGTGGCCCCAGTCTCAGAGTGGATGGGGAGTTGAGACCAGCCGAGAAGTAGGTGTTTGTAGTGGGTGTCTTTGTTTGTCTTCCCAACCTCGAAACCCGTCTCTGGTGACTGATGATCAGAGTCCTGGCGGCTGCTCAAGTCTGAAATAAGGAAAGCTAAAGTCACACCTTTAGCAAATACTCTACTGCCCAAAGTTCAGAAAAAAGCTGGATGAGATTGTTGCTTACACCAACTAAAAGCTTCACATACAGAGACGTACACACAAACACACAGGTGGGTCCAGAAGTTTCCAGTCCCCAGACTCTATCTGCTCAAACAGACTCCCGGATACTTATCTAATCTATGTGATTCGTCAGTAGTAAAGTCCCATATCGCCTGCATCCTCTGATTGGACGCAACAGCCTATTTCCTCCCATTTCCTCTTCATCTCCAGATCACTACAAGCCAGGCTAAGTTTACATCATTGTCATTTTTCATCAATTTAAAAATAAATGGTCAGCTGTTGCTATTTGTTGATGGTCATTTTAAACTGCTTCTGTGTGTTTTTATCTGCTCTTCAAGTGAGATTCAGATACAATCACTGACTGAGCGTAACAGCTACAAAGGCATTTTAATTATGTTTAAATGGTATAAACACGATGATATTCTCAAATGGACCAAAATGTGCCTTTATTTTGAAGAGATTTAAAGTAGCAAAGAGATTATTTCTTATCTGCAAATTCAAGCGTAAGAGTGTAAGAGTAAAAATTCCCAATTAGGGCTTTAAAGAGTGTTGATGATAGAGACTGGACAATGTAAGCAGCACGGAGGCCAGAAAACCTTTTTAAAGCTGCTGGCATAAACCTGTAAACACTAAAGAACCCCAGCTGTAACCAGTCTAAATCTTGTTATCCCATAGTTAACCCTGTCAGCGAGAATGGTCAGACACCTAAATATTAAGACAGAGGGAGAGAAAGAGAAAAGAGAGCTCCGCGTACTGACTGCTATGTTCAGATGGGGTTAATAGGTTCCCCTAAACGTCTGCGTTGTGCAAATATTGACAGTGACTCCATCGTCTCATCTAATGACCTGGACCAAGTCTGATCTCTCCTCCGGTCTTGTTGGCTACAGACTAAAGACCCCAAACAGCTGCTTTTCACTTCTGTCCTGGGCAAATCCAGACCAGTCTGGATGTACTAAGACCCACATCGCTAATGATTACTGCCCACAGCAGAGATGGGAGATTTAGGGGTATGGGCAATTGACAAAGGTAAAGCTACAGAGGGATGGATGCACATGATATTTGTTTATCATTAATCACTTGAGGACAATCTGACTTCAATGAGAAGTGTGTAACATATCTTCAACATATCTTCTCCTATCAAAATCTATAGATAATGATATCATTATGTCTGGGTAAGGACATTTTTTGATTATCTGAATAATTCAATCACTATATTATTGGCAGCAAGTCTAATTTCAAACATTTGAGCAAGTGAAATATAAAATCAAGATAACAGTTTGTGAATGTGCAACTTCATTAGTTTCACATTCCACATATCAATTAGCATCTACTATTGAAGTGATTAAAAGCTAAGAAATTGTAAGACCCACCATTCATTCAGAGCTCTTCAGAGAAATGACTTGTTGGAAACCTGTCCTTTGCCCCGGAGAAGTGTCTTTCTGCAACAACACATTGTATATTACTTGCCTCAAAATTAAAGCTAAGTGAGAGCAGCCAGGTTAATTTTGAACGTCTCTAAAAGCCTCCTATTCAATTCCTCATTGATGGTGTCAGGCAGAGAAATTGCCCCAGGCTGTAAACCCTATGAATGTGTTTTGGAAAAGTCTGAACTGGTGAATGAATTGTTAAGCAAGAAAACACTTAAACCCAGGCACACCCTGTGCACAGCTGGCATGTACATCAATACTGTCAAGTATATCTCTGGCTACTGGAATACGGCTTATAAATTAATCCTCTACATGTATAAACCAAAATACAGAGATAGAAAAAATATTATATGGCTGATTTGCATATGATCAAAACTCCTATTCTAAACAAAACCAAGCCAAGCCTGATTGTTCATTCTTCAAAAAATGTAGGGCTTCAAAAAGAATCTGCATTCTTCAGATATCTTAGAAAGCTTTAAGTGGCAATGGCAAACAATAGTGATCATTAGCCATATCAAAAAGAGCATCAACTAATGAGCTAGTTAACCTTTCAACCTGCACACACAGGGCTCCTGATTGGCCAGTGAAGTCAAGCATGAAGCTTTGTGTCACCTCCATCAAACCAGGATAGCAAAGCTTTGTTCACAATCATCTGTCTTCTGTTTTCTTTCTTTTTTGTGCCAGTGGCTGCATTTAGGATGAGCATACAAAAGCTTTGATGTTGCATGAAGCACACATAATAGTCCCATATGAAAACATAAAACAGCAATAGTTACATCGCTCCATGATGAAAAAAAAGCAGAGGTAGTTAAATCATGAACAGACAACAACCTTTTAACGTCCCTTTCTTTCATCCAATTACGCTCCATAAACTTTCAACATGGTTTTAAATATTTTTTTCGTAGAAATCTGTAAACTTGGCTGGAGATGAATTTTGTAATAGCTTCCTCCTCAGCTAGTCGCAGAAACTGGGGGCTGTCAGAACCTTGACCCTTTTGCAACCTGCATTGAAAAGAGCATAACCTGCAAAACTTTCATTGATTCATCCAAGAAAAATAAGTCTGCCTCTCTGTGCAGTGCCCACAAAATATATATACGGTAGCAATAATGTCCTGCATTAACCATTGTTATTTGTAACCTCCATGCATTAATCTATTCGCTGAATAGAAATAAGAGCAAAAATAAAAATAACAGAAGTAGCAAGTGTTTTTACAGCTCCACTGGCGTATGAGTGTGCGTATGCACTGTGATAAGACTTTTCCGGCTGTCAAGGTGTCAAGAAGCATTTTAAAAGCTCCAAAGTTCACACCATGTTCGTTTTGTCGACACTAAACTTCTGGGTCATAAAAAGCAGGATTCATGGGAGGTAGCTCTGGGTTAGCCAGGGGTAGGATGAAGATTTGAGCGCTGTAAAGCTTATGGTGGAGCACAGCGGTCAAGTACTGACTTGCTATGGCCTCAAGGCTATACATCATCCCAGTGAAGCACAACAACTCAACAGCGGTTAATAAGTCTTCATGGGTCATGTTACACACAAATTTGTCAAGCAAAGAAATTATCATAAAGTATGCACTTGAACACGTAATGTGACAAGGAAATAGTATAAGCATACTATACACACTGTAGAACAGCACAGTGCAAAACATATTGATGAAAGCCACCTCAATTAGAAAGGTGCATTGATTCTCGTTGTGTGATAGGACTATGCAAGGACAGGACTGTATGTCACACGTTCCTACCTCTGCCCCTTATTTCCCACGGGCACAACAGCCATCATAAATCTGATCTGGCCGTAAAACTCTGCCCTCAACTGAGATAAACACTTGGAGGTAAACACAGTCACTTAAGTATTCCTTCGCACACAGACTGTTTAAAACCTTATCTTTATCGTGACTATTATGAAAACAAGCGTAACATGGACTCATAAAACTTACCAAACCATGTTTGCTGCATGTGTTAGCTAAACCATGACCTTACAAGTAAAATCAAATACACCAAGGCCAGTTGTGTGTGGCTGCTGCACAGCCAGATGTCCAAACCACAGCAGCCTCATGCTAAGCCTGTGAGCGTTCACATGTCCTATACTCAACCGCTGCTAAAGATGAGCGGTGAGTGAAGCTGACCAACCCTAGCGGCTGTGGCTCACCCAAGTCTGTTTGGTCTTGGTGCAGCCTGAGAAAAACACAGTGAGGCAGGATGTTGCAGGATGTCTGTTGTGGGCAACACAAAGTTAATTTTGACACTTAGTGACATGGTGACACACAGCGCAGGAGAAATGTACTCACCTAAGCTCTTTGCTCTTATCAAACCTGGAAGGTGAATTGTTGACAATCCTTTCTGAGTTTATCCTATTGATTTTGGAAATGTGTCATCAGTCGAAGCAATTTTGAAATTCCTACAGAGGGCTTCACTCAAAACTGTGTTTTGCTTATTGTTACTTCATTTCAGTTTTTGACCCTCACAGTTTTTGAATGATGAATGTGTAGAGTTTGACACCATTGTTTTCACATTAATCTATCAAACGGGGAATGTTTGTCACCGTAAATCTGGCAAGTACGAATGAGCAAGATGTTGTGACATCACAACTTGTCTGGAAGCCAATTAGGGTCCGATATGCAACGTACACAAGTGTGATGTGGAAATATGAAGACTAAGAATGGACTTCGGTGATATAGGAGACATTTTGTGTCCAGATGTTAAACTTTTGAATTAAACAATATTTGCATAATCATGGTTTCTGAAAGTTTTAACATGGTAATTGGACTTCCTTATGAAACAACATACACATTACATAAATTATTATTATTATTCATTCCAAATGTTTTCATTTATATTGTATTTTATATGTTATAAAACATGTTCGGTAAGGATCTTTAACCAAATTAAATTTACATTTAATCATAGCTCAGAAGAAGATGAACTTAACAATGCAATGCAACAACTTGCCGTGATAGTACATTTCATGAATTCTTAATTCACACCCCATAAATAAACTGACATAATGTACTGTGTGAACCTCAGGCTGTTGCTGAACTTTGACATGGATTTGTGTAAGGCGCTGGAATAACTAGTGAGTAGCAAAGATGAGGACGGGGCAGTGCAGCCATGTCAGCTATCACACTGCCTTCAATTTAAATTAAGAAATTGGTGATATGCACTTGCTTCCTGTCTTAAGAAGCTTTTCGAAGATTAATTGCTTCAGACCAGGCTCACACAATGTAGGTCAGATATTGAGCTTTATTTTAGTCTGTTCATTATTTGCAAGAGGAAAGAGAGAGCAGGGGGGAGGAGAAGAGAGAGAAAGCCCTTTGAAAGGAGCCTCTGAACCTTCTTCTGAGCTGTACTCATGCTGTCTCTGGGTGGAAGTTGAGTTCTTGATGAGCTAAATGTGAGTTTTCAAAGTTCGTAGGGCATGAAGCCATCTTTAAAGCTGACAGGTCTTTGATCCTGCGGTTTGCCATGATTTGTTTTTGATTAATGTGGAATTTGGTCTTTTTATTCATGTGGATACGCCCCTCCTGTTAACACACAGACACACACATGCACGCACACACTCATGCACTCATCGTAAGCCCTCACTCTGCTTCAACACAGTCACATAGCGCTGACAGACCAAATGCGATAGATGCCAAAACACAGCTGACTCCAAAAGAACTGCATCCCAGTGCTGCGGCAAAAACAGGCATGTGTGAGAACACATGCCTGTTTTTGTCTGGTTGGAGAACAAGAAAAGAAATCACCCTGAATGCAAAATGTATGGAACTGAAAAACATAAAGACAAATTTGCATGATAACAGATTAGTCAGTATCATACTACTGGAAATCGGTTTTACTGACAATTTACTGCACAGTGTATAACACAGTTGAAACCACGTCACAGTAAACAGAGGATGTTCCAGGTGAAATAAGAGAACATTACCTTTCATTTTATTTGCCTTTAGACATAAAATACATGCTTACAAGGCCAAGAAAAAAAAAAAATGTCAACACTTCTGTGAACTCCTCGTGTTTCTTTAACCTCAGCAGACTGTTTCAACTTCATGCTCCTCTCTGTCTCGGTTGTACGGAAGTGGAAACTTGTTTTAAACACAGCATTCCTGATTATGACCTGAAAGTGGCATCCATCATTGTATCCTTTTACAAACAGCTCGTCCTGGTCAAAGAGCAACAGCTTTTATCGTACAGTATCAGGCCGTATTGTACGTTCCCTGTTTCCATTCGTCGTTCACTTTCTGACACGAGCAAGAAGATTACTGAGTTAAAGTTGTCTTCACAACAAAAAACTTTGAGGAGAATACATACGCAGCCCAAACTGAGCGATCAAGTTCTTACCATTTTTCCATGCAGTATCTCCATTGCCACAGTAGCCCCAACATGTAATAGTGTAGGTTTGTTTAACTGAAATGCTGAACTACAGAAGAACCTCATCTCAGCTACTTGATCCAATTCTGTCAGTCACAACCCAAATCTTGTGAATGTAAGTGAGGGATGGAATACAGATTAAAGTGCAAGTTAAAGTGAGAGAATTGCATCAAAGCTCAGTCCCCAGTTCACCACAACAATTCACTACAGCCGTTGGCACAATCTGGCTGTCAAGTCCATCACTCATGAACGACACCCATACATACTCAAACTTCCTGTAAGCTCTACTTTGAAGTCCACCAGACTTGGACCTGGCGGTGCTCATGGTGACCACATCAAACTCTACAAACTGTTGCAATGCACATCAGAGCTCACGAATACATTTAAACCAAAAAGACATCCATACAGAATGTATTTCAAAGAACGCAGCAGAAGTTAAATATGTAAATTGCAAAGGAATTTTTAATTAATTAATAAAAAAAATGTAAAGGTTTAATGAGTAGAGAAAATAGATGTCAAAGTTAGCTTATGAAACAAAAACCATGGTAATAATAACTAATTAGCCACATGCAGGCAATTCTCTGAATATAATACAGTCATTACAATGATAATAGTAACTGTATTACTGGAGGAATAATTGAATTAGTCTGCCTTGTCTCTCCTAATATAGAGCAAATCCCAGTCCTCTGAGCCATGGGTCACTGGTTGGTGGAAATGCTTTAGCAAGTGACCAGAGAGAAACGCAAACTGTTTAACTGTGTGAAGTATATAACTGGATGTAGCAGGGATAATGTCACTGGACTGTAAATGTGGGATGACATCAAGTAGACAGTGTGTGTGTGTGTGTGTGTGTGTGTGTGTGTGTGTGTGTGTGTGTGTGTGTGTGTTTGTGTGTGTGCGTGTGTGTGTGTTTGTGTGTGTGCGTGTGTGTGTGTTAGTGTGTGCTTAAGCAATGAGGACATGAGTTACAAAGCCGAACCAACCACCACCCACATTATTATCCCCCTCCCCCTCCCTTTCCTCTCTTTGCGCTGTTGAAGGTTGCAGCAGCGGCCAAGTCAGGAGAGACGGAGTTGATCAGAAAGCAGGATCGAGCGGGTGGTCGTCTGGAAGCTCACTCAATAAAACATGAAGTTAAAAAATATCCTTTGAATTGTGCTAGATTTAGTATTTCCTTTTCTTCTCCACCCTTTTGATGTTTTCCACTTTAACAATGCAACACAGGTCATGGCGATCAATAGTGCTGATAATTACCTTAGTTTTATTGCTCTGTTTATTTGTATGTTTGATGGATTTAGTTTTCAACTCCTCACAGGAGCACTGTTCACCCCACCTCAATCTCTAAATTAAGCGGAGAGACATTTTAGTAAAGGGAGGGAATGATAATGAAGTCACATTGAATCACATGAAATGCAAGCCATGTAAGTGTGAAACCAGAGGTCCTGGGAATAAAGTTAGTGTTGGAAGAATCCTCACCTCCCAATGACAACGATGCAGGAAGTGTAGTAGTGTATAGTAGGTTTTTGCGGTTGATAATCTCTTGAACCAAAATTCTTTATTTCTATGATTAATGCACAACACGACTGAAGCTGGCACGTCATATTGTTATTTTCCCAATATGTTGGCCACTCAGAAATGCTATAATTGTGCTTGTCTGTGGCCATTTACACCTTGTTTACGCAGTTTGTGTCCAGAGGGTTGAAGGGGCAAAAGAAATTTGTGTTATTTGACTCAAAACTATGACAAAATGAATGCCAATGCCAACCCTAAATTCCTCTCTTTGATGGAGTACTTGTTTTTAAACAGCATGTTTATACTCCTCATACAGGCTCTGACAGGTGAGAAGAGATTTTTAAGTGTGTGTATAAAAGATTGGAGGTGTTTGATTGAAACAAACCTTGATCGGTCTGAAACCACAACGTCTCAAACTAGCACAGCGGCTCTCAGCACCCTCAGCACCGCTGCTGACGTAAATCTAACACTCACAGTTAAATGGAAGGTGACACGTGAAGTAAAACAACAGAACAAAGACAGTTTTCTGCCCTATAGATGGGATGGATGACCTAGATAAAGCACTCTCTTGTGGTAAAGGCTGAAATTAATTCCATACTGCGACAATCTTACTGTCCCTATCATCAGGCTGAAACCTATAGAGAGAATGGGAGCATCTTGATTGTGCACCTTGTTACTCTGAAGATTTTCTGGAGATGTTAATGATGCTTGAAACAGCCAGCAGCACCCACATACAAAACTACACTGAGTTTCTATATGTCGTGTACCAGAAGCTGTGTTGTGCAGCTATATCAGAGCAGCTTCATTGTGCCGCATGGAAGGAAAGAGAGAAGATTTCTATAATAGGTCCTCCACATAACTTCACACAGCTGGTGTACACCCACAGAATGGAGAAAAAAACTTTGAAAAAAAGCTTTGGGGTTCAACATGTTGTCTCACGATGTGACTTAATGGAAGTCATCAAAGGGAAAAGCAGAGGAGAGCAAGGTTTTGAATGAATTACAGGATAATTGCTGAGGCTTCTAGATGTGGTATGATACAGCAGTGGCTTGGATATTGAGGGGAAGAGGAAGAAGTGTGGGAGGAATCCTGGTGAGAGGAAAGCTTGACTTGGGATATATTCTTTGGCAGATCCACCGTTTGGCTAAAATAATGATTAGAGTTTATTTGGTAGCATGCAGACGAACCATCAGCCTCTGTGTTTCTCTCATATCATCTGACATGTTTCTGCCAGTTTTTGAGTCAGAGCAACATCAGCAATCTCAGAAGAGCAAATATAGTAGCAGAGAAAGAAATGAGAGCGTGTCACCTCAGTGACAATGAGTGACAGCATTCCCCTGATACCATGGCAACACATGGAATTCTACTCAATAGAGCTCATGACGAATCAGGACCTTGATGTTTTGCTGCTTTCCAATAGAGCAGCAGGAGAGGGAGATCAAGGACAGGACTTATTCAGATCAGGAGTAGTTTGCAAGCTTTATATAAGATATGAAATGTGATACTGAGATTGAATGCAATCCTGATTGGGAATCAATTTGAATACAAGTGGCTTTATGGAAGGCATCTATATCATTTATAATCATCTAACCCTAGCATTTATTGCCTTTGGGTTTTGTTTTGACCATAAATAAAATAATAATGGTCATAACAAAGGATGCAGGCTGTCTGTCATCATTGTAGTGAAGGTCAGCATCTTTTATACTCCTTAGGTGCTAAATTTGATATTAAGAGCATATAGCAGCAAATAATAATTTACCCCTCACTGTTAGCTCTGCCAGCACTTTTGCCATTTGCACTGTTGGCGCTGTAATCATTGTTAGCTGCGAGCCGCCGGCTCAGCTGTCACCATGGTCCGAGCCGTTGAGAGGCAATAGAAGGGCTCCCAATCTCGTATAGCACCTTTAAGATGCCAAAGCCATGCCAACAAAAAATTTAAATAAGGATTTTTTTGTTTTCCAGATTGAACGCAAGAATTTAATGATTAAATGATGATACAATGACCTCAAGTGGGGAGGCTTATCGGAGTAGTCTGACTGGGAAATATAAATGTTCTCCTTAATCTCAAGAAGTGTGAGACAAACTGTAGAACCATGATAATGCTTCAGGGTGCATCTTACTAACTGTACTTGGAATACACACTTGCACACATTTGACTGGCCACTATAGTGTAGCGTGCTGCTAGATGACATTATTTTATTTATTTTATTTATTTTATTTATTTTATAAGTTTATTTATTTTGCAGGGACAATGCACACCAATCACCAGTGAAACTGTAGGTGAGCCAGAGTTAGCCAGAGAGGCTAGTTTTCATCTGCTGTCCCCGGCCAGATGTTCGAAGGCTGCCTAAAAATTAAAAAATTTCAAATGAAATGGAATTAAAATTCATAGCTAGACAGTAACATATAGACAAAACTAATACACATATAAGCAAAAGAAAAGTGTACGACACTAGAGCAGAGCAGAACAAACCCACCTACAGTACAAGCACATATATAACACTGAGACACATAACATTACATACACATTACATTGCATTGCAACAGACTCAAGCATGAACACATCCTTAAACAACTGATGGAATCATGGATTTTGCTTCGCACAAACTTGAGGCCTATTGAAAATACTCAAGGAAGAGATAAGTGATAATTTTGTATCGATGCAAGATAAACAGAGTCTGGTGCAAAGGCTGTCTTGGGAAATTCCTTGCTCCGTTCTGGCATTGCTTTAATTTCTGTTTAATCCCAGGAGCAGGAGTTTAACGAACCAATTAATTACTAAATCAGATTAAATCCCTGAAAGCCTTGAAATTATCTCTGTGTGAAGTGTTTCTCTGATGCTCAAGGCACACATATTACTGTCCCTAGTTAATTTTAATTGTAAGATCTCAATTAGAAGCCAACAAGTCCTTGAGTCATGATCTCCCACTCTGTCCTATTTATCCTTGTCAACAGCTATAATGAAATATGTTCAGCAACATAACTTTAAATATAATAAAATATAATACCATTTGGGCTTGTCTCTGCCATGTCCAGTAGTCAGAAGCACCATTTTAAAGATATCCTTATCTATGACGCACATATGTACAGATACATGTAACTGTCTGGTCCTGAGGCCAGCTCAGACGGTGCAATGCCTTCCACTCCAGATTAGGACCAACTAAAGGGCAAGGATCCTCCTGCTCGGCCTCTCTGGAGGTTGCAGACAGACGGCAGACCACGCAGTCAGTCCAGTCAGTAATCCTGTTGAGAGTCCCATAAAACCATCCCCCCCTCAAAGTCCAAATCTTGGATTATGAAGGTGACATTGGTCCACAGAGAATAGGGGGCTGTACACACTTCATTACAGAGAAAGCAGGATAAGACAGGAAAAGCTCTGAGATGTCTGAGCTGGGTGGGGTCACAGGTGGAAGAGCCTGAGCAGCTAATGCTGATTTTCTCTTGCTAGCCCCAAGTGATTGCTTCAAATTAAAGGAATAAAAAGCTTTAAAGACAATGTGGTATGTCAGATAAGACACGAAAACTTTTGAATGTGCTTTGAGGCGAATTGTTCAGATATTAAGTTTTGGGTCCACATATCCACAGCAAAATGTTTTTGTGATCAGGGACTCAATGACTGAGGTAGAGTGATAAAGTCATTACAATGGCATGCCACTGGGATTTGGAGAGGACTGGTCTGGCCTAATGGAGAGTCCAAAGTGGTACCAGGCAGGCGGGCGACGGCAACAAATAGCGCTGGGAGACCACAGAATGAACATTAACGACAGAACTGTCTGTATTGGTCAGAGGGCACTTCTCCCTTCATCCGTTTCCTCCGGGGAATCTCTGGTTACATCACAAGGTTTTTAACGGTGTTGATGAAACGTCCAGTCCTTCACAACATCACAGTAAGTGTTTGTCCTCTGAACAATATACACTGATGAGCTTTTTATATTAACAATATCTGATCAAAATGAAGCCTATATGAAAATGTAATAATTGGCTCGATGATGAAAGAAAAAATCCAAGCAGCTTCAAAGCTGAAATTAAAAGCCATGTTGAGTGCCATATGTGAAGTCTAATCTCATTGGACAAAAGCCTGAAGCCCCCGATCCTTAGCGAGCGCTGGGGAGATCACTTGTTTTGCATAAGGTTAATGGTTTAAAGACAAAGAAAAGGTTTTGTCTTCTGGACACTTGTACTGCATAAGAATCCAGAGTAAACAACATTCCTCCGAGGACAAGATGAGGGTATTTTCAAGTGGCAATAGTACAAAGTAAAGCTATGCTAATGCTTGGAGGCTAATTAGAGTCAAAGCAATTACTAAATAAAAAATGTGATCAAAAAGAGGTCTGGTGACTCTTACCCATCTGTCTCAGGCCATAAGGAGCTGAAAATAACTATTATGAGCAGCATGAAAACATGTTAGAGACTTGATAACAGCTGAAATGTGAAGTCTGTTAAAGGTTCCGACAAATGTTAAACTATAACAGCGTTAATGTGAAAGTGAAAATCTATGTTAATCAACTGCTTTGTGATTTGAAAAAAAAAGAAAGAATTGTACTAAACCACAGCTCTGTTGCATTTGAACAGCTGCCTGAGAAACCTGCCATATTATTTTAGGGACAACATGTTGAGAAATGTTTAGTTACGTTATGGGTTATGAAAAGTTGTTTTCAGATGCAATCAAGCATTCACAGCTCTGGATCCTGCCAGTGAGGAGCTGATGTAGCAGCACATCGAGACAAGCCCAAGGTGTGGGTGCGTTGCGCACAAATCTATAATTTAGAAAAACATATGTCTCATCTTGGAACATAAATTCTCATGTTGTATTTGCAGTTACAAGTAAATGAAGTTGGTCCCACTTAAAACAAGGATGCCATTTTGGAAGACAGATTAGATTTGGATTAGCCATGTCTGCACATATCTGTCAACCCCAAGTCTACTGTCTCAGATTAATGCTTACCCTTCCTATCAGATTAGGCTTAAAGGTTTGGACAATGCAGAATAAAAGAGGGCCAGAGAGGAAGGCAATTGTCTTATTAACCCCTGAAACAAATTTAACCACAGTAAGAATGATTATTTACCTGTTTTCTTCTTTCTGGTTTGGGTGCTCTGTAGATTTCAGAGATGTTGGCTCTGATATTAGAGATCAGGCTTTCACTGTGATTGAAGATAAAGACCTTCAGTATGTAAAGATACTTTCAGCACCATCGGAATCGTACTTCCTGTCGATGTTCTTTAACCTCTTTCAACTTTCATCATCTTCTTTATATTCTCAAAGAACAAGTTGTTGCAGATGAAAAATGTTCAGAACAAAATAGACTTGACGTCCCTTTTGGCAGCCATGTGCCGTCTGACCTTGTATAAGAGCTCAATCCATTCATGTGAAAGTGAAAAGGTCCAAATTGAAAAAAAGGAACAAAAGCTCACTTAATCCCTGCAAGGTGCATTAAAATACATAACTGATGTTAAATTATCTGAGGAAATTCACAAATGTCAATGAGATTGTCTCAACAGGGTCTATTTTAGTCCAAGAAATGACTTTAAGACCAAATATAAGTGTGATTGTATCGACCCTTTTAGATTTGGCTTTCATGTATCTCTGCACTACTGTAGGCTGAGGCATGCACCATGTAACTGAGATGTTTTTGTACCCTCTCTCAGTTATTGCTTATATGGCAACAGGGTGATTTTGGAGAACTGATTTCCACAATCAAATCAAATGTAGAGTGGATGAATGACTGAATGATGAATAATTTCTTCAAGCACAAATCAAGAATGTTTAACTCCTGTCTTGCATGAGTGACAGCACCCAATCCAAATCTCCAAATTTCTGTACATCTGTTCTCCAAACCAAACCGTCTGCTGATGTATTATTTTCTTTCTCTTGTACTCAGCAGCTCTGATTCTATTCCCCAGTGGTAGCTGCCAAGGAGCCGTGCGAATTTGCTTGATGCTCAGGGCTGCCAGGTGTCTTATTTTGCTTGTCTTCCCAAACTTCGAACAACAGCAGCCTCCCTTACAACAGCCTGGAGGGATGCACGCTAACAGTAATTCCCCAGTTGGGAGCCTAGCAATTACAGCACCCCTCCTCTATCCCTGTAATTGCAAAGGGAGCAGCTTCCTGAGTGATCCGACTACTAGCCTGCCACCAGGGAGACTGGCTTCATCACCTCTGGCAGCCCCAGGTAAATGAGGGTGTTTTGCAGGAGAGTTAAATAAAGGCTGTTCGTTAATAGAGCGGAGTGATTCAGATCTCGCTTGAACCATAACCGTTTTGCTCTGCGGTTAGTTGTGCTGCATGATGGATGGGACAGGTTGCTTGATTCATGAGCCACAGACAACCTGAGGTGCCTTCCTTTAAAACATAACGAGACATATTGACAGATTAGCAAATGCTTCTGGAGTTAAAACAAATGTGCAACAGAGTGAATATTGTATCATCACCGTCATAATGAGCTAGATTACTTATGCTGCAGGTCACGGCTCAAACGCACTAACAGGAAAAAGTACCTCCTGTTTACACTCACATAAACACATTTTAACAGCGGCTTGAAACCTGACCTCACTTCATTTTGTCGGGTGTGGAGTGTTAAGGGTCACCCAGGGATATAAAAAGGAATGCCAATGTTTTCCACAATATGTCACGTCTCTCCAGATGAGAAACCTGACACTTTGTTATGTGTTTCTGGGGGTCATAGCAACAAAACCCACTCATTGATGGCAGCGGGGAGGCTGAGACAGCGTAAAGAAAAACGGTGCTGTGCTAATTAGCCAGTTGACGGTGAATTAGAGAAAGCAGTACACCTTTGGCCGCAGGGATCCAAAAATCTATACAGGGACGTTGGGGGCCGTGCATGAATGAGTGACACAAGTTCAGCATTTAAAGAAAGTATTACAATGACAAAAAACAGTTTTTTTATATAATTTAGTGCTAATTTAGTACAATAATCTAATATAGTAAGATAAGGGACTGTTTAGGATTTTGGTAAAACATATTTATTTCTTACTTCATCAAAAAGACATGACCGCACCTCTTAATCAGCCTCTCAGCCAAACCTGCTTCATTTCCATGTTTGTAAAGCAACGCATAAAGCAAAATAGTGCCGCTACAACAACTGGGTTGCAGTACATCATTATGGAATGACGTCTGTTCAAATGCTGACAAACGTTTGTCTATAAAGGTTGAATAAAACTCAACCATACATTAAATGAAATTGAAAAATCTGACCCAAGGTAGGTTCATTCTAATTATCCTCAGCTATGACATATATATATATATATGTATATATATATATATGTCATATATGATATATATATATATATATATATATATATATATATATATATGTGTATAAATATCCTTATTTCAGTTGGTGTATCATGGCTAAGGGCAGCATTAACACATCTAGTATCACCTGTGGTAAAAAAAAGAAAGAAAAAAAAACTATCCAGGATGATCCATGAGAGCCATTTCAGAGCAGATCAATGAATGTGATTAAGACATATGAATCATTTCCTTTTTGGAAAGAGCAATAAATGATAGGCATTATGAAGCCTGTACAGCAGGTTTTTGGATAAAAACATCCCAAAAGTATCGTGGCATGGCCCTCTACTGGTTCCTAATCAACATTCCTTTGTAGAAATAATATAAATAGTGGTTAAGTCAAAACATTGCAGTGGAAACATATCTTATTATATTAATTTGAAGTTGGCTCAAGGGTCAACCATAAACTTACTACCATTAATGGATCCATGTTTTATTGCGGTGCTCGTGAGATCAAGGGAGTGCCATCACTCAGGTCTAATTGACATGATGAGGAGCTATTACTGTATTGATCCACCTGGCAAGTGGCGCTGGATCAGCTGAGGCCTGTATCGACCTGACTAAGTGGGTCCACAGACCTCTGAGGGTCAGGCAAATGTTAAGGGGATATTACCAGTTGTTTGTAAAGTTGGATCTTGTTCAGTTTAAGGTGAAGCAAAAGAAGCATTTTGAAAAGTGATTATCCACATAAAGCCCAAAACAACCCCATCCTGATGGAAAACAAGGATACTGACCCTGCTCATAATACCCGTAAAAACATTGTGCTTTTATAAAAATGTTCATGTACTCAAAAAGGATCTAAAACTGGAACATGAAGTGTGTTGTGGATCATGAATGAACCTGGTTAGGCAGCTTAGTGAGTTAATATCATAACAATAAATTATCATAAAATAGACTTCTGAACTTTTTACACATCCACCAAATAATGTTCATACACTGTATAACAATATCTCCAGAGTGAAAACACAGACAAAGGACCAGCATGAGTACATGGTTATCCTCTCAATCCCAGCCAAAGTCATGACCAGTCATCTGGTAAAACCTGCTATTAAAGGGTTTATAAAAGTCCCTTAGCCTCTGCACCACCTCTGGGTCAATATTAGGATGGGTCCTGCCTTTGGTTTTGCCCAGGCAGTGTGGCTTGCTGTTCCACTCAGGTCTCTTAAGGCAGGGGAAGCCCTTTGCTGGGTTAAAGTGAAAATGCTTCTCTGTGACCACCCTCCGGAGCCCAAGAAAGTCCTGGACGCGAGCCATCTCACCTGCGGGGTCGCTAATCAGACGCTCTCCGCTAACAAACAGCAGCTGCTCCGTAGGGAAGTACTGCAGCCAGCGCTCGAGGTGCTTAGCGTACATGCCGATTTGAACGGCGCTCCATGTGGTGTCGATCAGACCCGCTGACATGTTCTTAAACGTCAGGCTCTCAAAAGACGGGATGTCCGGCTTCTTGGAGCGAGTCTGGGTGTAGTCTGAGATGGCCCGGGTGACAGGATCCCGGACAACTACAATCAGCTTTGTGTCTTTAGACATAGTGTAGATTCTTGCGGGGACCTCCTTGGTGACATAGTAGCTGGGGGTCTTCTCCATGGTCAACTGGCCCTCTGATGACTTGGGCATCAATTCCCTAAAAAAAGGACACAAACACACTGATTTACATTTGTGCTACAAGCACTTTATATGGCACAAAAAAACTCTGTACCATTGTATATTCTCTTCTTTTAAAACTATTTACAAAAAGGCCCCATACAGGAAGATGAGATAAACACTGACACAGTAGCTCCATGGCAGGTTTAAAGTACTGTCAGACAGAAGTAAGTCAATCACCATCAAGAAGACAATCATAGACATCATGAGCAACATTAACTGAATACTGTGAGTGTACCTAAGGTGACAGGAGCTGGTAGGTAAAGCAGGAGTCCTATCAATCATCTGTGATTGCTTGTGAACACAATGCACAGTTCATGACATGTTCAAAATACAAACCCTAAAGGAATACATTCATCTGCCCCGCTGCTGCATTTAATCTACCTTAAGACCCCAATCCTCTTTCAAAGCCCACAATCCTCACATTGAAATATTCCACACCTTCATTACATTATACAAAGAACGGTTTAACTGTGAAAAGGCAGCATTATGCTTCATGCCAAGACAGACGACTGTGACTGCACCTTTCTTCTCATGTTTGGCTGTAATTTTGTGTAAAATGGGAAGATTTGGAGGAGCCTTGCATTTCTCAGGAGAAAATGCAAAGCTTAGGAGCTGTCTATTCCCTTAACTCTATATTATTTTTCACCCTGGATGGCTCTGGTTGATCACAATATAGCCTGTTAACTGCAGCTCTGACTGGATAATGGCTAAAGTGAGCCAAGGGGGATTAGGACTAAGCCAAACACGCTGGAGCATTAGAGGCTGGTTGACTGCCTTGTTGGCTGGCTGCGTGGCTGGCTTGTCTCTGAAGAGAGAAGGAGAGAGGGAGAGAGATATGTGGCTACGATGATGAGACTCAATGGTCAGCAGTTAATCCAAGAAGAAATATTAGTGATGGACACAATAACCCAAACATAGCTGAGGCAGTGTCAGAGCGGTGTTCACTCTGCAACATGTTATGGTTTGTAAAAGGTTATGTTGCATCAAACTGTAATTTATATTAAAATGTTCCTCATCCACCCAACAATGTACAATGTACACTGCATATTAATTCAATTCAATACCACCACGGACAAGAGACTCGAGAATCACAAGAGTTGAATCAACTCTTCTCTTGCAGTGACCAACATTTACTGGTAGCATTTATTGAAGGGGTATTGCATTTGCATTCGATCTATCCAAGGTGTTTATGTATTACACATAGTGTAACAAAAAAAAGTATAAACTCCACACTAACTATGAACACTTCCTCACTTGTATTTGTGTAAAAGTATTTGCACATGCAGCATTTCTTATGTAGGTAAATTAAAGATACAATATCTTCTTGGGTGCTGATGCTTGTGAACACACCATCACGCTCATGTATGTTTTCTACGCTCATATAGTAGCAGAAGATGAGAAATTCAAGAGCTGTATATAATATATGCTTCAAAGTAACATTTGTGTCCCTGCTGTTCTCTATTAGAGTACCGTATTTTTCGGACTATAAGGCGCACTTAAAATCCTTAAATTTTCTAAAAAATTGACCGTGCGCCTTATAATCCAGCGCGCCTTATGTATGGTTACTTGTTGTGCTTATTGATCGATTTTATGTGGTACAATGCGCTCAAAAATCTGTCGAAATGTGTAAGTACGACTATGGTAAGCAACGAAGCCGCTCCACTCAATGGATATTCGGAGCATTACGGTACGCTGTGTCACTACCTGATCGGCCCCGTAACAGGAATGTAATGTCTAAACTAAAAGTGCATTCATGTGACGAGAGGGATTCGGGCATTCTTGATGCCGAAATCACACAGCTGTTTCACTCAGACACTGAAGATGAAGAATTCGATGGATTTGTGGAAGAGGAATGAATCGATAAGTGAGTGTATTTTTCTGTACCGGTATTTGTTGTTACAACTGAGTTGAATAAAGTTTGATTTACCGGACTGTGTTGTTTTGCTTAATGCGCCTTATAATCCGGTGCGGTTTATGTGTGAACATAGACACGTTAATTCACAGCGCGCCTTATAATCCGGTGCGCCTTATAGTCCGAAAAATACGGTATATTTCATACAGATTCAACAAATACCTTGAAAGCAAGAACAGTGTCAGATGTCTTGTTTCCTGCTATATATGTGGATGGAAATAGATACAAACCATGATGTGATGTGTGTGTTCACAAGCATCAGCCCCCCACCAACGTCCCCTCCCACAACATACCTCCATATTGACTTACCATATTATGGTTTAAGTCAGTCAAAAAGTCTTACAGCATTTGGTAATATACTCATGTTGTGATTGTGAGCGGTTGATCTAAATCAAACAAACGGGAAAGCAGAGCAGCCATGTCATTAAAGTGATTGCAATAATTTCCAACCATCTGTTGGTACACGCACAAGGAGCTTCAATATCCATCTCCAAACCCAGAAGCTTTCATCGTACACATGTATGTGGTGGAAAAGAGCTTAGCTTTAGTGATTATGGAAAAAGATGGCATCACATATTCCTTGCTTGTGCCATGCAAACACACAAGGGGTTATCTTTATTATGCCATTTCATCACCTAATGTCACCTGCTCTTTCTTTTCTATAGGGTCTCAGACATGCATTCCACTTTTCACTCCCTGAGTGTCGTGGTCACCATTGTATGTGGTAGAAAAAGCACAAACCTAATCAAGGTAATAGGTGGGAGAGAAGCAAACAAATCATTTTAGAAACCCGACAAGTATTGTCTGCATCTTTTGGCTTTACACAAGCAGAGTGCTGTAGGCCTTCCTTGGGGCCTCAAGGGACACAAAAACGTACTACTGTACCAATCAAACTTTCCACTTAGTCCGCGAGCAAAACAATCTGTGTGAGAAGGACATGCATTATTCATCTTAGCAGAGATAGAGAAGGGAAGAACATCTCTGACCAAGCGAGGAGTGAGAGAGTTGCCTAAGGGGGGCAGATGTAGCAAGCTTTCACAATTTGTTCTGCTTAATAAACAATGTCGCCTGGAACCAATAGCTTTCAGTGCATCCTCATTTATCAATCAGCTACGCAAAGGCATCATCATTCAGCTTCAAGGCAGTAAAAACACAGCGTGCTGACTTTTGCCCCTTCATGAATTTTGCAAGTTTCTATTTGAAAATGCTGCTTTACTCTAAAATTGTAACATCTAAGGAGGCTGTAAAGTCATAAAGCCAAGAGTCTGTAATTGGTGCACTGAAGATACATCTATATTGACGCTACACATAAACATCCTCTGCCCTCTAACCTGTCCTGTTAAACTCGCAAGAGAACTGCAGGGGCTGAGGAGATAATGGAGGGCGGCAGAGAGGAAGACTGTTAAGAGAATGAGATAAAGCAAGAGAGGAAGGAGTGGAAGGTGCATAGAGAGGATTAGATGGAATCAGGTGCACCGTTGGAGGATGGAGTCGACCCCCCTGACCCAGAAGCCTAAGTCTAAGTTTTAAGTCACCGGGAACTTTAGATGCTATGTCTGCATATTCCTGCTGCAGTAGCACAAGATAAGTCACCCCTACAGCAGCCTACAGACAGATATTAATCCAGGAGTTGTGTGTTGTGTAATTTGCCAGTGTTATGTCTGCTGGGCAGTCAGGTGTGTCCATTAAAGTGGCTTCTGGGTAGACAGTGTTTGAACGCTGGTGCCTTGTTTACATTCACTGCTATCAGGAAGCAGGTTCAAAGGTAGGGATCTACAAAGTTGCTGCGTGCTGGATGTTGCCCTCGCTGATGAGTTCACCAAAAACAAGACCGGTGCAGAAAACTCTGACAAGATTTACACTGCTTGTATCATGCAGTATTCTGCTTGACTGACTCTAATTGGAATCTGATATTTCAGAATTTCAGACCACTGTGCGAAGGGACTGCCCCAGAAAAAAAAAACTGCACATTATCTAATGTCATGATGAGTCCTAATCTCGCACTGCAGGGGTTGAGCTACTGTGGGAATCGCTCTCAAAGACAGGATGAGAGGTGGTGGTATGCAGCCACTTATAACAATCAGACCAATACACTGGGAGATGATTACCAGACAGATATCAAAGAGGAAAGCTTCTTAAGGGGAGGTGTTCTGTGGTCATTGCAGCTCATTTTATCATGCGTGTGAAAGTCATTGTCATTGCGCTCAGGACCTTCAGCATTCAGTATCTCAACAGCATTCCTGAACAACAGTGATAGTGCGGAGCATGCCTTTTTCCCATCCTCCATTATTACTATCAGTATGCAGAACTCAGGGCCACCTGGCAGTCTGAGGGAGACAGGCCTAGTCTGATGGGAAGATGAGGAGGAGGAGGAGGAGAGACAGTGCATGTGACATTCTGGCTTCCCACACACAACTGTCAGCCTTACATTAACACATAACAATTCGTCAGTCAGTTGATTTCTAGACCCAATGAGCACTTTTCTCAGGGTGGTGGTGGTGGAAAAACATAAACCAGCAATGCTAAAGTTTTACACACAAAATCAATATCATTGGTTTGTAGCTTTTGAGTGTAAACAGATACATATATTCAGAGAAACTTTGGAGATAGCCAAATAGAGCATGAGAGTGAGTCTGACCGGTGTTTTTTGTCTGCTTCCATTTTGGAGGACCGCTCAGAAGGAAAATTCCACAGGTGTGACCCTGACTTGAAAGATGAAATAAAGGACACAACCTACAGAAATGTACCTTATTTATATGAGCCAGAATATGTTAGCCTGACCAGGAGCTTACAGGGAGCAATACAAAAACACAAACCAACAGTGAAACCTTAAAGGGGATCTCCACCGATTTTACACAACAAAGTCTGTTTACAGGTCTTGGAGTACTACTGTGCAAAACATTGTATAAAAACTTGTGTTACTCCAAAGGGATCTGCACGGAATTTGATAAACTGCCTTACGTGTGTCACTTGAGTCAGCATCAGTTGGGGCGAAGAGTACGGGTTTAAAATTGAAAAATAAAGTGAGGTAGGAGTTACAAAGAAGTGAGCTTTCCAGACTTCTGAGTCTTCATCTCTGCATGAGGCTATTGGCTCAAGGCAACGAAAGCCACTGCTAGCATAGCACACCTGAATCTCCGTCAGGTTCTCATTCCAACTTGTCACATACTCGCGCTTTGTCAGGCTTTCACACTGGGTAGCTCAGCGCACAGTCGCAGTAGACACATGGTTAAAGTTGTGAATTCAAACAAAACCACCGAGGTTTAGGAAAAACATCATTGTTGGGCTTAAAATATAAGTAATAATAAATAAGTGAAATGTAAACAATGTTACATAAGTGCGGAACATGTCACAAACATCACTAACGTAACATCAAAATAACTCAACAACACTGGGACACTGGTGTTTGTTTGACCTTTCCACCTTCACTCCCTCCTTTCCACTCTGTGTGTTTTGGTTTTTATATCATGACATCACACTAGGAGTGTAATGCTTAGTCAGTACTCTTTTAACAAGCAGTACTATTGACCATGACCTGGAAAAAGGAGATGAAGACCACAAAGTACAAAGTGAATTCTCAATAGTGTGACAAAGGGACTTCAGAGAAGAGCTCCAAGACACCTGCCAGCAGCTAAAGTAACTACTAAATAACTAGATTGAATAAGGGAAACAACACTAATCAATGTAATCGAGTGAGCTTCAGTATAGTTGGGGAAAAGGTTTTGGAGGAGATCTGGGTGAACAAATGAACAAACAACTATAGCCAAGAGAGACTGGGGGAGCAGGTGTATATAACTTATGTGTTTGTGTAACCAAATGGTTGGTGGTTGAATATAGCAAACATGATATGTCAGATATAATACTGCTATATTCTGGCAATAATAGCATGCTAATATATTAGTAAAGAGCAAAGCAGTACAAATGGAAAACATTGGTCAACTGCAGCTGGGGTTGTCATAATGAAGCATGTTTACATCAATAATTATGGGCATTGTTCAAAACATCCATGATGGTAGTTTTCATTTAATAGGGCAAAGAAAACACATTCTTTACATATAATGTGACGTATATAGTGGTAATTCCCCATATGCTGGCCTGAGAGGATCAGCAAAAGCAAACAACACGTCAGAGAAGCAAACCAAAGATGGCTGAGGCAGATTGGTGCTTTTTCTCAAGTTGCTCTGACTTTCCGTCAGGGAGCCTCTGCAGTGGAGAGAAAGATAGAAGCAGGAAACAACACATTCTCTCTGAAGATACTACAAAAGAGAGAGATGAGGAAGTCAACAACTCAAGGGGATATAATGGAGTGAAAATGTTTTGTTTCTGTGTTTCCAAAGTGCTGTAATAAGTGCTGTGGTTTGACAAATTGCCTCAAGCAAAAGCCCAGGGGGTTGTTGCAGCAAATTAAACCTTCAACCCTTAGAATAGGGAGGGGAGGTGCACATTACCAGTATTGACAATCTGGTGGACTTAGGAACGCCAGCATCATTTTAGTCTATTGAAAGAAACACATTTTTAAAGTGCAAGTTTTTATGGTTTGTGGAAATATTTTAGGAATGTTTGAAACAACACCTAGCATGTGTGAATTTTTTTTTCTTTGAAGCATCTAATTATCAATGCAGTTTTCCCTTCTTTTCCTGTCAGTGTGCTGACACATTACTTTAAGATGGGTGATGTACCTATATCGAGAGCTCTCTCGCTTACGCCGATCCCCCTGTGTCCGTCCAAAGAGCTTAAAGTGTTGAGTAAGCAAAATTTCACCAGTGGACTCAAATGAACCTTCTCTTGGGAAAAACGTAACTTTTCCAGACAGAAATCTCTGAAAGTCAACTTTCAGGCTAAAAGCGTAGTGTTTGGGTCTTTTTCTTGGGCAGGTTCCAATGAATGCTCTTTCTGATGAACTCCTGCTGGGCTTCGTCAAAGGGCACTTTCACCCTTCTGAGCACATTTGCATACAAAGTGAAGGCAGAGAAAACATGTTTCACACTAATTGTCTGCTCTTTTATTGTCAGGGTTAATGCAGACCTCAGGGGTTCTCCAGCATCCCCTTTCATTGAGCTCAATAATACTGTTGCGCTTTTCTAAAGACTCACTTTAAATTTACTGCCCTCTATCTGCCACTGGCCTGCAGTAAGCCTCCCTGGGGTTTTAAGGAGGATTAGGCCATCTTCACTGACACCCTCAGTGAGTTAGTAAGAAGGCCACTCATTGTTCTATATATGGAGCCTCAAGAGGAAAAACACAATCTCAGCAATTAAGTCACATCTACAGTATATCACTCAGAAGACCTTAATATGAGCATGCATTCAGCAGATGAATAAGACATACGGGAGGAAGTTGGTGCTGTTATTAATGAAAGGAGGGGCCAAGGACTTGCCTTCTGTGTGAGAGTGTACAATTGTCTGCCTGCTTCTCTGTTTCTGCCGCTGGGTGACAACGTGCTGTATTGTGGTTGGTGTCCTGCTGTGCGGGGGCCTCTCCGCTATGTGGGGCCTCCAGCAGGATGGACAGAGCAGACCTCCAGCAGGATGGACACACCAATCACAGCAGATAAATGGCGTGAGCACAACTCAATGCCACCGCAGGAGCTGATAAGCCCACCCAGCGGACTGTCCCTCTCCCCAAGCCTGCACGCCATCAGTGTGGGGGCAATCATGTGAAACATATGGGGAAACAAATCCACACACACATCCATTGTGCATTTTGCTCTTAGCTTATCTTTAAGACCAACTTCTGTGCATATAAGACATAGGACATGGAGAAAGGTTTCAACAGGCTTGAAAAGGGTGTGCCAAACTGCTAAAATGACATGTGAAAATGCTCATTTATCAAGTTGACAAGAACTCATTCGTCCAACTACGGTGCGCTGCACCATAAGGCCAGGCGAGGAGTTTTCTGAGCTCCACTAAATGATCAGTAAGAGTTGACTCGATGTCATGGTGCTTTGCTGTATGGTTTCAACCTGTGGCGCAGGTCTCTCACTGTGACAACTCATGCCAAGTTGTTTTAATTAGCCAGATCACCTCTCTGGGGAAAAGATGAATCAGTTTTCCACATTCACAAGCTACCACTGTGAAAAGCTCGCTGGCATGTCTTAATTATATAAAACTGCTTCTTTGACAATTACTTACATAACATTTCAGAGTATCCATCTTTAATGATGGCTTCTGCTTCCTTTTAGAGATTACTCATTGTTAACGTGCACTATACTCGTGCATCACGTGTGGATTGTAGAAACAGCATGATAATCAAAACAAATTTCAAACATGGGATGATTTCAATTTGTTCTTGTTGCTCAGTCTGTAGAGATGGACAAAAGACCACTCTCCACACACTGATCATCCAAAAATGTCCTAAACCTGTCCGGAAATTCTTGAAGGAGCTTAGGCGAGAAGTCCTTTGAACAATGCTTCACTTCCCCTATTGTAGCTTTATGGAGCCAGCTTTGAAACAGTGTCTAGATCCTTTGACCATCGCCTGTTAATCCCTCGTCTCAGTCAAATGGACACTTGAATCTGCAGCATCTCATATTTTCTCTTATTAACAAATTGGTTGCTCTGATGCAAGCCATTCAATGTTAAACTATTTCCGGGAACATTTTGGGTACATAAAATATCAATCATTTCCACGAATGTGGTGTGTTTGTGATTTATTTCCAGTAAGTGCAACAAGTTGTATAACTGTGCAGCTGAGTCAATAGTAAGGTGCTTGCATATTGAGATTGTGAATCATGGTACAGTTGCCATGACAGAGAATACAATGAAAATGTTACGTTACACCATGTTGAAGGTGTAAGCAGCCTCAGGTCTCTCTGCATTTGACATTGAAGTCTATTTGTATTGAAGATCAAAACAAATAAATGCCGGTGAACTAATACCCTGGATCTCATAATCTTTATATCACGCTCCTGGCTGTTCAAGGCTGATGGCGTGATGTAACTTGCTGACACCTAACTATAATCCAAGGGTTGGTTCTTTCTTTGATCAGCATCCAGAATTCATGTCAAAGCTAAGTGGAAGCTTTGCTTCTTCTATTTCTACCTGGTGCCCCCTTCTTGTCAGAAAACCACATCATGAGTAAATCCAAGGACGGGTGTAAAAACATTCCCAGAACTCTGAGGTGATGAAGGTCATGCAAACAAGCAGAAAGTCGATAGTGGTTTGTAAATGAACTTAGCTGAGAAGAGTTGCCTCAATGTTAATTTTTAGTCTTATTAGAAATGTGTGTATAGTGTTGTGAACTATGACTTGTACTGGCATTAGAGGTTTTGATAGCACCTGCAGTTGTTAAGGCTGTAAGGTGCACCTTCTAGATGTTAAAATGTCCTGGTCCTGCTCTTCATAACGTATATCAACACTTTGTGGTATTCTATAAAATGCAATCACCATCATCTTCAACTTCATTTCTATCAATAACTGTGATTTTCTGTGAATTCCCTGTTTTTCATAAAGATTAATAATGAAGTAATAAACATGACAAACAGTGAACATATTTAATAAAAACAGTAGTATAGTGGAGTTTAAAGTCACTTTCAGTTTAACTTCCTATTATTAAATCACTATAAAAATTACAGCACACGTCAAACTTCAACCTCAATCTAATAAATGAGCATCTTTTTTTTCTTAATATTTGTATATCTACCAGTAGGTTCTTGTTATTTGTCTTTGTCAATAAAAATGACTTTCATTAATTGCATTGCACAGTATATCATTATTTTATTTTTTCACATTCTTGGTTCTTTTTGTCTTGTTTTATCAACTTGCACACCTAATATCCTTGGAAACTTTTAAAGTTTATTTATCACATGTATGTTATTTTTAATTAGATAAAATATGATGGGACTTGTCAAGGTAATGTATTATAGCACAATATAAGAACGTTAAAAGTTATATGATGATGGTCTTTTAAAGGAGCAAAGTATATATTTAAAATGCTGTTTTGGTGGTCACAACCTGATGTAATTTAAATTTAGCCGAGTGTAGATATTCCAGCCTACTGTTTTCATATGGATAAATCATATTACGTAGGCAAAAATTACATGAAGGTGGCACGAGGTGGAAATATATTTTTCAGACGAGGGACAATGATGTGTGTGTTTTATTCTGGAGAAGAGTTGCGCTTCCAGAGAGCATGAGATGCCCCTGTGCAAGGCGCGAGGCGCAGAAGCCCACTTTATGTAGATATGTAAATGAAGCATAGAGCTCAGTTGACTAACAATCTCAAAACAATTAATGTTTTAAAACAGCGGATCAGTGAGGTACCTGTACCACTCCAGTCCCTTGTCGTAGTTGCGGTCGAAGAAGTGCGGCTCTGCTCCCACCGCTCGGATGTCTGGATGCAGGCGCAGAAACTCCAGCAGCGCCCGGGTTCCTCCTTTCTTCACCCCGATGATGATCGCCTGCGGCAACTTTTTACTTTCCGACTCATTGAGGAAACCTGACATGGCATTATCATCCAACGCCTTCGCCTCGCCTCTAATTTCATCCCACTCTTCTCCTCTGCTGTCCAAATCGTTCTCGTTATTCAGTAAGTCCCTGGACGCCCCGAGAGAGGACTCCTGATTGTCAACTTCTGACTCGTTTTCGTGTCTCTTCACCGAGCCGTAAGTCAGGTTTGGCATAGTTGAGCAGTAGCCAACACAACAATAAATCATGTACACCCAAAGTGACAGCATTATGCAGAACACAAATAGTTTGTTTTTCACGTGGGATGATGGCACAACATGTAGATTGTGTAGAATCGGACTATATTCCATAGGACCGCCGTGGAAAAGTTATATTCCAGTTAACAGGCATTTTGGCAACGGCGCCTCACTCCTCTGCCATGACTGAGTTCCTTGAAAACCGGTGCGCAATTTCCCAAAAAACAAAGTATAGCCAACATGGAAACTGATATTGAAATGCGGTCGTTCACCTTCTGCTTCAACCCCAGTTCTGCTTGGAAAAGATGATGGATGTCTTTATTCTTGATACAAACAAAAATGTGGAAAACCAATAAATAAATGACAAAAGACGCAATAATGATATCGCCAGGTGAGCGATACGCACGTCAGGGACTAAGTTTGTCTCCCATCACTTGCTCTCAGTGTGTGAGCACTCCCACAGCAGCGTCAAGTTATCTAGGCAACAGCATCAAGCATGCCAGAATATCAAAATCCTTTTTCCGGTAGAGCCTTTCAAAGTAAACCTGGTTAGGCTCTGGCGCAGTAGGCTTAATAATATATATATATAATCTCCTGGGAAATGAATCTAGCCCTTGCAAAATACGTCTGTTTTACATATATTTGCCACCATGATAGATGGAAATATAAATAATAACTGAAAGCTAATGCTAATAACAATTATGAAAATAAACAACAAATTGGGTTAATTGAGCATATTTGTTCTATTAGTATTTCTATTTTTTAATACGTCTAATAATGTAGGCCTACTCGTCGTAAGTGGGTTTATTTATTTATTTATTTTTGTCTATTTTGGACACTGGTAGGCTACTCTTCCAGTGATTTGCTGTGCTGTGCTAAAATATTCATTAGCAGCACTTTTATTTTGAAAGCTGTGAAGGTTCCTGTTCTTTTCTCTTCTCTCTTTTTCATGTTCATTGACACAGCTCTGTGTCTCAGAAACACAGGAGGCGGATGACTATCAGAGGAGTTTCGCAATCTCTCCAATCTGTGCATGATTACAGCATTTTTAATGTCAAACACTGGATGACATTAAAAACCAAGTCAATTTTAGAGGTAAATTGTGGCTCGCTTTAATTTGCAATTATGATGGAATAAGCATCTTTTCTTGTTACAGTATATGTAGGCCTACAGCTGTTTGAGAATAACATGAAATCAATTATCAAGTTAGTCTCTCGTTATTTGCTATAATAACATAAATGTGACATTTTGTGTCAAGTAATTTGAGCTTGATGGCTTTTGTATATTACATTTTTAATCACATTGTAAAAATATTAAACACGTAACACGATGAATAGTGCTCTTTTTTCCTCATGCTCTAAAAAATAAGCAACAAAAGTATCCCACAACAACTTAGAATTGATTACTTGGATGTTTACATCTTTAAATGCGCACTTCTGTCATTTGAACTGTATCCAAACGTCAGCTTTTGATACCAGCACACAAACAAGCGACATGAGTTTTTTTTTTTAAAGTGTTACGGATCAGCTGTTTCTTTAACAGCTTCACGCTTTTCCTGGTACTGTGAGAGGAATGGTCCAGTGACTCAAAGTTAATTGGCCTCATACCCCTTTCTAATTGTCCTTGTAATCATTCCAAACAACGTGAGCACGCCATTCTGCATAAAAACGATTTAATAATTTACTCTTTAGGGGTGTGGTGGTGAAGAAGATGTGTGACCATGACTTTTGAAATGCCACCAAAACTTTGGTGTCTGTGTGTGTGTGTGTGTGTGTGTGTGTGTGTGTGTGTGTGTGTGTGTGTGTGTGTGTGTGTGTTTGCACCTCTTCTTGATTCAGGGTCAAAGGCCTTCAGTCCCACCGCACCCCTGAGCAAGCAGAGGATTAGCAGGATTACCCCAGAGCTGCCATGTCAGTCAGAGTTTCACCAGAGACAACCCTGCCCCCTTCATCTAAGCCCCTTATCTCATCTCCCAGACACTGCTATGTATGATATATATGCTGTGTGTATGTGTGTGTGTCTTCTAATCCTAATAGGTGCATTTCCACTGTGCATGAGCACAAGATAACCTGTTTGGGAAAATGTGTGCGTCAAGGGGTTTGGTTGCAGCTACACAGTCATGGTTTGCCCTTTCCGCTCTGTGTACAAACCATGTTTGTCTTTGCACAGCATACTTGTAACTCTCTGGGAGGAAGTTGAGTGGTTTAGTTCAAGTGTTGTTAGAGTATTAACTTTATGGTTACTCTGAAGTCCAAAACACTCTTTCCTGTGTTTAGCAAAAGGAAAAGGCCATTTATACTGTAAGTTCATGTCTTTGCCAGATAGTCTTCCACAACCCTTTATTCCTACACCCAGAGCTCCCAGTGTGACAACACTACCAGTAGATATAACTATAAGGAAATCACTCTACGTCTGTTTTGAAATAGTAATATGTTTCCCTAACTTGTCCTTTTTATGACAAAGTATTAGTCACAACCAAAGTTTTCCTGACAAATTCAGTCTGCTCTTGCCAAGTGTAAGCCCACTGGAGCACTCTTAAAGAGCACAGCCAGATGAACAGGGTAATATAGTATGAATGATGAATGTCTCCTTAATAGATCAAAAATATTACCCTTGGAAATGTTGCAACTGACACAAGAACATTGAATCTGTGTGAATTAAACCAAAAGAAGTGTGCAAAAGTATCCAGTATTTACACCGGAAGAATTTTAGGTGCCTACAGAGTAATATTACCATCCCACCTGACTAATGAAAGTCCAATATTCACTGAGCAAACTTTCTTATCCAGCTAGTTGCACAATGTGTCTGCTGTTTAATGTTGGGCAGGTAGGATACAATGGGTTAATCAGCACTTCATTGCTGAAAACAACATGATTTAGTCCAATATCATTAAGCTATATATATATATTTATACAGTACCTTAATAGTGCAAATATTTATATATTTCACTCTTACTCTATCCATTTCATAAATACTATAGAAAATATCATCCTACTCAATTAACTACCCTTTCTATTTCTAAGTATTGGGACTGGGTATAGGTGATGCTTCAACTCAGGATAATATATGTGACATTGTCAGTGACCCTGTCTTTGCGCTTACTAAACATATCTATGTCTGTCTGTATTCAAATATGTGTATCGAGATACAGTATGTGGGTATGTATATACCTTTATATGTGTATGTGAATATACCGCAAATATGAATACTTTGGTTCTAGGTAGATTATTGATGGTTTCAATTGTAAAAAAAAAAAGCTAAGGCCCTTATCTTTTATTATTAAAAAAAATTAAATAATGTGTTCATTCAATTATTCATGTGTCTCTAGTATCTCTCTTAGAGTAAAAACAAAGGACACCTTAGGAAGGACACATAAACACACAAGCAGACAAAGTTTTTCCACTAGAATTGTGTGAGCTGATTTGTACCATCTGTTGTGCTTCATGTTGCACTGAGACAACACCTCACACACACACACACACACACACACACACACACACACACACACACACATACACACAGATGTGTTCACTGTGTGTCATCTCACAAGGACTCAGAGAAGTAAACCGGACACACTGAAGGGAGTGCTTGACTTGTTCTACACATCCTCAACACGATTACACTAACTGAACCGTGTTAACACACTCCTCTTCTGCAGCCTAAACAGATGACATACACAGCAGCTCATACATGAAAACCAGACGGTTTAATAAAGTCCTGCGACAGAACACACACTGATACTGTATCGTCTGTCGTATCGTATAGCCACAGTATAAACAAATGCAACCTGATCTGACCTTGGTGTATTTGGTTTGTCATTCTTCCATTATGGAGCAATTTTCTAATTTAGTGAAAGTAAAAAGTTCTGAATTTTCACACAAGGAAGTTGCTCTCTTCATTTTGCTTTGTTGCTTCATTTCAGCAGAAGAAAGCCCAAGGCTGTGTGTTTCTACCTAACAAGGACACATGGGGTGCCACACAACTGCCTGCACAATAGATGTATAGTGCTGCTAACAACCTGTACGTGCTTATCATATTGTCCAGTCAACATTTTTTTGAAAACTCACTTTTCAGCATTACTGCAGTTGTGTTAATAGAGTGGGAATCAGGTGGATTTGTGAGCCCTGCGTGCTCTGCGTATAATCACAATCTATGGTAAGGTCTAATGTGCACATATAGTCTAATACACAAATAAACATACATCAAGTTGCACTAACGTCACTGTTGGAGCAACCTCCAGATGTCAGAGATCTGAGCCCATTAGAGGGTAAAGTGGACTGATGGATGATCTCATCTGCCGCTCTATCCCAGAAAGAACAAACAAATGCAAACAACAGAAGGACCGACAAGGTCTTACACACGCAAAGCCCTCAATCTAATGACAGGGTTATTAGGTGAGCCTAGAGGCAGATCAAGACACTGCTCTGGCTCCTTAAGTCCTCCTTCAAGGTATTCAACTCTGGTTAAGGCCATTTAAAATGTCTATAAATTCTCTGAATCCGTGCTAGAGACCATCTTATCTTCTGTTAAGGAGAAGCCTTAGCCTGAGCGGATTTCCCTACCTTGATCCTGTACAAAAGGTCTTATTTCTCACTGCTGTCCTCATAGACCTGGAAACAGCCCTGTGCCAGGTTGGCTTAGTTTAGATGTTCTGGTCCTGCCAAGTCTTGCACAAACAAACAAAAAAAATCCTGTAATGCTGTTAGCTTGTTTATCATAGGTGAGTGAGACACAGTTGCTCTAACCAAAATAAAAATGCATTGACTTTCATGCTTTTGGGAATGAGTTTTTGTGGATCTGGATGCAATGCTTTAAAAAAAAAAAAAGAATCCGGATCTCTCCTCAAACTGCTGATGACAATCACTTTAAGAGCCTTTATCAAGTCAGACCAATGAAAGCTCTTCAAACGCTTGTTATATTATTGGATTAAGAAAATTACCTCATTCTGACATGCCCTATTTTTTTTGCCCTTTTGTTACCCTAAAAGGAAGTTTTTTTTGTATTGCACTGTGCACAGACCATAACTTTTTATAACTTTTTATAGCACTGGGGTTGAAGTTGTCTCAAAAGTTCTTCAGTATCAAAACACGTTTTGAATTTCTGTAATCATATGAGTTGTCTCTTCACCACATCCAGATGGTTCACAAGTTCATCATGCAGCATCAGGTATGATACAACACTTCATTTTCAGGTCTATTTCAATTTAGTTTATGTACAAAAGAATATATGTAGAGCAAACCTTCTGACAACAATTTTCAAAGTTAAGTCAAATTATATAACCATCAGTAGAAGAGGGCCATGTCAGAGCATGGGGTGAACATTTCAGTCAATTATTAGCCATTATATGCTTTTTAGCTGTTCTGTCTTATGTCTTATGGGTTTATATGTCAAATGTCAGAAGATGGCAAGCGTCATGAAAAGCAAATCCTATTTTATAGCTGCTTGTGCTTCAGGTGTTACTTCTCCTGAGAGACGGTTACCATAATCACATCAGGGTGGATCATTACATCTAATTATTAGTGGAAAACTATAGGTTTGGATATGAGATGCCTTTGATATCTGACGAAGTTTTATTATGTACAGGAAGATAATGCTTTTATTTATCCCTTCTTCGTCTTTATTTACAAGCTGTCAGTGTGTTTTTTCAACCCTACCACTGCTTTATTATCATACAGATAATAACTTCAAAGCATAATGCAGCCTTACTATTTGACCATTTCAAAAACAGATCCTACCGGTCAAAGAACACATGTTGACTGTGTTCAAAAGGCTGCGGCGAATATTCACTGGCATCAATGGCAACTAGAAACCCTCAAGTCGAAGGCTTGGAGGCTGTTGGTCCCTTAGGGGGTATATCCTGGATGAAAATGTAGCCCATTATTCGAGCTGAGAACAGGTGCTTTCAGCAAAGAACACTGCATCATTATGGTCCTGTGGGAAATGAGGGAAAATATCAAGGTCCAGGAATTTATGATGTGGCCTTTTAAAAGCAAAGCAGATCAGATGCCGGGGTTGTGAGTCAAACTAGAAAGGCCATTTATAGAATAAAGATGGAAAAACAAGGAACGCTTATTCTACATTAAACAGGAATGGAAGAGAGTTTTTCTTAACCAGCATACTGTGAGTTAATTGGACACGCACATGAACATTATGATTTGGTCAAAAAGCTATTTTGATTGTGCCATGTATGATGGATTCCATTCATTATCGTAATTATCATGTATCACTAGATGACTCATAAACACATAAAACATGTTGCAACTATTTTATGTTTTAATCTTTTTGTCTAGTTTTTAAAAAAAATTGTGGACACACAAAACAAAGAGCTGAGCATGCTGCGGCGTGGTTCTTAACCCATTTGCTTGGTTTGTGACTTAATTATTTGACGCTCTCAGCCAGTATTTATTGTTCAGTGGAGAGACTGTGCATGTCAGCAAATACTCTGAGGTCACAAGAAAGCAGATCTGTGGCCAAGAAAAAGTTCTCACTGCAGCTCCGTCTAGGTGGAGCTCCTCATGAGACGCGTTATGCTCCACATTTCCACCACCTCTCCTTCCCTGTGCTTTTGTTTTAACATTCCTGGCGAGCCTCTTTACTCACTTCCCTTTCATTTACCTCAACAAGTACTTACCAATCCTGCTTTCCTGCTTCTTTTCCGACATCTTGAGCATCTCTAGAGCAAAGTTAGACAACCATTGGCTCTAAAGCTATAACTCACTCAGGGTAACCTACTCTGCCTCTTGCCACCCATGTTGTTGATCAAGCCGTGCTCTCCTGCTCTGTGCTCACTGCTCTGTGCTCACTGTAGCCTTCATCCAGCGCCATGGCTGCTGTCAGACAGGATCACGCACTTTGATCTGGGCTGGGATGACAAGGCTGTGTGGTCCCAGCGCCCCAGGCCTCCTCTGTCACCACAGGCAGAATATATCAAGGTCACTCAGGGGAACACACGTAAGGTCTCCAATCTACCTGTATAATTGGGAGCAACACTGGGTGTGTGGAACACAGCTAACGACTACCAAGGGCCCGACGCTGAGGCACTACAAACTTACATTACCTAAATTACATATTTAATTAAAAGTCAAATATGTCTATGTGCATAACAGGCACATTAGCATAAACTACAGAAACAGATTAGTGGTCTCCGCTTGTTCTGGGATTAGGTTAATATTGACGATGAAGTCCATTTCATGTTTTATTGTATGATGAGTGAAGAGCTAAACTTTTTTTAGTAAAATTACATTTCTGATTAGTTCTTCTGACTTGATGGTTATTTTAAAAAAAATATGTTTTTTGTGTATGGGGGGCTTTTTATGTGGCAGAATTTATTTATAAAATTTCTTTCAGTCATATGTTCATTCTCTCTGCATGACACAATAAATAACATAACATAACTAACTATAGCTGTACTAAACTGCAGACATGCAAGTAGTGGTTATAGCTTGTAATCATTTGAGAACAGTAAATGATCTATGGAGCCTCAGTGTTGCAAAAGGTGTCTAAGAATACAATCACCGCTCTGATTGAAAAGTAACTAACTAAATACATTTCCAAGCAGACCACTTAAATAAATAAGAACAAGCTCAAACACGCATGCTATTTGTCTCTGAACTACACTCATTAGACATATAGTCATTTTTCAGTCTTCCTTTGGTATTTTCAATCAGTCATGCAATTGTCATTTCCGCTGACTTTTATTCTCTGGAAAGCTGTCTGAAATGAAGTAAAGCTGGTCTGTGGGCAAGTAGTCAACCCCCTGAGGAAGAGACAAGACAAACATGATAAGAGGCTGTTGGTAAAATTACAGACTGCAGCCAGCTCTTAATGGAGTTCAGCGCAGGGTTGAGGGAAGGAAGGTCAGTCAGTCATCGAAGCTCCTACACTGACATGACGCTTCCTACATTCCTCAACACCAATGTCAACAGGAAAAGAGGCAGATTATTATTATCAAGTTCAACCTTTTAAACACAGTCCTGAGAGGACAAACTTGCAAACTTTAAAGTACTTTATGTCCTCAAAAAACATTAATTTGAATGATAATAAACTGAACCCACATTAACAAAACATGAAGAAACTGTATGAAGCCAATAGAAACAGTGCATTAATGATTATAAAGTCTCCCTGCAGGGCTAACCATGCGCATTAGCATTGGATAAACACACTGCCGCACTTGAAACATGTTTAGCGTATGCATATTTCATAAGGGTTGTGACAGTCCATTGAAAATTCATCTCTTCCAGATTTACAGCACACACTACAGCAGTAAGGGTGGGCAAATACCATAAACCACTTAAACCATCTTTGGTATACATACTTTCCTAAGGTCACGATCAAGATTTTTTGCCAAATGTACATTACACAGGTCTTAACTCAGGGATTCAGAGCTCTCTGAACATTTGATTTATGGACCGGTAAGTGTTCAGTTTGGCGGAGCCATTCTTAACCTCTCTATAGCGTTACGTTTAGGTAAGTGCTGTTGGTTCCAGCACTCTAACTTTGTTAGCTCCATCTACATTTTACTTTTCCCATGGTCCATGAGCAATCAGCTGTAATATCCTGCCTGTAAATCTCTCTATCACCAGTTGCTGCCAGCCCAGAGAGGAGTTGGCTTGTCCCTCAGGTTGCTCGCCTCACATCATAAATCCTGGACCATCTGAGCTCGATCTGTCTTTCATATCCATGAAATGCCAAGGCTACCTCACGGCCTTGGTTTCCAAAAGAAAAGTCTAGGTCTCAATTCAAATGTGCTGTGTGTGTGTGTGTGTGTGTGTGTGTGTGTGTGTGTGTGTGTGTGTGTGTGTGTGTGTGTGTGTTGTGTTGATGTGTAAATGTTCCATCTACACCTGTACACCAACAATATCAAGATGTGGAATAAACAGCTTTAGTCTGCAGTGGTGCAAAGTAACGAAGGACTGTACCTTTTCCATTTTCTCTTTTATTATTGTTCTTTTTATAATTTATGATTACGATAAAACTTAATTGATCCCTAGGAGGAAATGAACAAGCTTTGCAGCAGATACATTGTATTCAGTAGTTCAACCCTACCTTTACCAGTTTCAGTATAACATGATGCATCAATAATTACCATCCAATAATATGGTATAAATTATTCTGAACAGAGCCATTATGCATAATGAGTGCTTTTTCTTTTGGTCCTTGTATATTTTGTTTCCAATACTTTTGTACTTTTACTTAAAGTTACTATGAGGTACTTTTTTTGTTGATTTTGACAGTCCATGTGGACAAAGTCAGTAGCTTTTTCGAGTACCAGAATCTAAAAACTCTCATTTGACTTTAGCAGGGTCTGAGAGTCTGCTCCTCTCAGTCCTGGTTGTGGTTCTCCTGTGCCTCCAGCGTGGTGTCAGTGTTGGCTCCCAGCGGAGCAGCGAGGAGAGGCTCTGCTCCTGGAAGAGGTGCCTCGGTCCCCGGTTGCTAAGCTCCCCTTCGAGCTTCGACTGCATATCGAAGGCAGCAATGAAGCCAGATCTGGGTCTGTCCGCGGTTGGTTGGGCGCTGTTAGAGGCATTGCTGGAGTCTGAGCTGAATGAGTTTCTGGTGCATGTTTTAATCTGATTTTGTGAGGAATCCGACCCAGTGGGACCGATGACAAGCATTAAGAATAACCATATATAGACAAGATCTTCTTGTGGTGTCATCTCAAAGCATCAATCAATGCAACTAACTGCACCATTAATAACTGATGCTAGTTTGCAATGCCAAAACGTGGATGGGCCTTTATAATACAGAAAACGAGAGAATACATACAATAAAAATTCAATGCGATAAAATTACCATTCACCAATCATTCATGACTACATGGCTGATGAATGTATCAACTTGCATTTAAAATGATCCATTTTAAGATCTGTGGATAAGGGGTTTCACATATTGATCCCCCAAACAGATTAAGCCATCTTTTCTCACAGACATGTGTTTTCTATTCATGCTCTCTTTCGAGCAAAGCCTACCGTTTATTACGTGAGTGTGCTTGCATGTACATACATGCTCTGTCTCTGAACACAATATATTCACAATACACTGCAGCTGGAGCTCACCACACCCCGGCAAGCAGTTATTGAGTTGGTATTCTTTGCATCCTAGAAGATCTACATGATGAAAGGTGTGGTGTGAAAGGTGACACCTTAATAGCTGATATGAAAGCACCATCTTCTCAATTTTATTTCCACACCTTATTAATAGTTGAGTTATCTTGTTAAAGTGATGAAGTCTCCACCATCTTTGGATTTTCCAACGAAAGAAGCATTTTCCTGTTATATTTACATCTCTCTCTAGAGTGCCCAACATGCCATCAGTCTTAAGTGCTCAGCTCTTGTCTCTCAACTCCAGGTCGACTCACCAGCAGGCCTGCATTTAGTGTCTGAAAGGTGTTTGTGATAACCATCATTTTCTGTCATTTGATGCATGTAAAAACGGCCTCTGTAGTTTAGACCTGTAATATCTTTCCCCCTCAGATGTTGCAGCGTTTTCATTAGGCCTGGCGCTGGGCTAACTGGGGCTCATTATGGCCTTAGATATCCCTTTAAAGACTCACAACAAAGTCTGGCCTCGGCACTCCGGCTTACCTGAAAGGGCTGATGTTAATGCCTATGGTGAGCGTTGTCTCTCCACACCCAGTCTGCTAGAGACAAACTGTATCAACTACAAAGAAAAGCAAACCGCAATGCTTCTTGCACGTTGTTTGACTCAAATCTTAATCAGTGATTGATCCCTGATTATATTGGGTGTGGAATTAACATAAAAGTGAATATCTCTGGATTAAAAAAGGGACTGTGAGTTATAGCCAGAGGGTGTACAACTCATGGTGTCTGCCTGCTGCCTTGCACACAGCTCCTTGATGAATATGTCACACTTTTCTTTAATGACAGACCAAAGGCTTGTAGCGACCCACCCCTCACACCCAGACTGAGTGATCTGGGTAATACGATGCTATTTGTCTGAAGATAAAACACAAGCATGATGTACGTGGCGATAACGCAAATCTTCCCCTCTGCTGACCGGGCAGCTTTTAACCTGATCTCATAAGGTGCCATTAGGTGCTCCCTCCCTGTGCTCTACCCTTGTTTGTTTTGAGCAAAGCTAACACTTGATGCTCCAACATTTTGTTTCCAGCAAGACCTAACCCATCTAGACTGCATGCAAAGATCTTGTACGTGTCGCTCTGATACCCCGCATCAGTGCAGCAACTACAGGTCACTGTCAAAGTGCAGCTCACATATCACTAACAGGAATGGGTCATCAGGTGGGGAGGGTATGACCTGGGATAAGGCTTCAATTGGTGAACTGGGAGCCAATTAGTCCCGAGCCGCCCACTAGAGGAGCATAAGAGTGAGAGGAGAACACTCAGTCATCCCACTCACAGAGAGTAACAGCAGGAGAGCAAATGAAGAATGGTCGTTTCATTTTTTTTTCTTGTTTTGGTCTCATGAGACGCAAACCTGGGAACTTTTCAATGATATTTGGTGGTTAAAATCCACCTTTGAATTCCCTTGTAGTTTGACTTCATTTTCCTCCCCCTGCTCTTTCTCTGTTCATTGTCGAGGGATTAGCAGTGAGAGCATTTCTGAAACAGGCTAGCGGATGTGAAGAATCATCCATGCTGATTTAGAAGTGTCTAGAGACACTCTGGAGAGGTATACGTTTTGAGGGTTGGGGTTAGAGTCAAGAAGACCCCCGGAGATGCTTTCAGAAATACTCCCTGTTTTTAGGGGGGGGGGGGCAGAAGGGGTGTCTGGACTGGGACTGGCCAGTTCGTCTGAGTGGGGACTAATGAAAACAAATGATCTGACAGGGTCAAAAGGTTGAGATCAAGGCTGAAGGATCCTCCGCCCCTCTCAATTTCCAACTTGGGAGATTAATGAGGGCATTGAACAGCCATTTCTCAGTATCATTTACTCCCTGAGGCCTCAGGACCCTGTGGTAGTGGTGTGCAGCCCACCTGTTGGCCTGTTAGGGCCATATGACAATAAGCCAGAGGGCATCAGTCTTAAATTGGGTTTGTAATTGCTCTGTTCTGTTACAGCATGAACAGGAGCAGATATTAAAGTCTTTGCTCGAAGCCTCCAACAGCCTCTTAATTGTCTTGTGCTAATGAACTTGCTTTATAATTTCACAGTTGTTGAAAACACTTTGCTGAATTCAGCAGATAAACATACACCAAGTGAAGCGATTCATGTGGTATGTCTCTGTGTTTGAACATATTACACGTTTGCAGATATCCTAAGTCAACGGCCCAGTCATGGTGCTAAAGCTGGTGCTTCACATTGTAGTGCTGAAGATGTTAAGTGGTTTATAAGACAAGACTGCTCCCTTCTGGATAGTTGAAAGCAGTACAGAGTACCAAAAAACCTCATTAAAAAGTCAGAACTGCCATATTTTTTTACTTTCAGAAGGAAATAAAAATGAAGGTCCCTTTAATAATGTATAGTTTCTATTAACATGTAAAATTATTATATGAAAGCAAAATTTATTTCAAAAAGTTATTTATTGTATCATTATTACTATCATTAGCAATCCCATTATGAGCATAACGACAGCAGCCAAAGTATAGTAGGCTTTATTGTATTTGTCTTTGACATTAAGAATGTGTTGGTACCACTTTGTAACCTTTAGTTGCATTGGCACACAAAAGACACCAGATGGAGATGTTCGCCAGTCTGACTCACAGCAGTGAAGGTTTTGTTGGATCCCACTATTTCAAGGGGGAGTAATATGATAGAATAGTAACTAATACCACAATCATTGAAAATCTGTGAAGGAAAATGTCTCTCTGCGGATTTATAAATGTTATTCAGAATTTGTTTGAATTATTGGGCGACGACGATTTAGTTATTATTATTATTATTATTTATTAATATTGTTATTATTTGACCATCCAGATTCAGCCGTGTTTGTGTTTCCCCACACACTTGAATTACTTTACAGTCCCTGCCTCCGGATTTAAGCAACATTATACTGCAGCTAATTAAAGTGCTATACAGATAAAATGTATTATTAACTCCATTGTTGTTCTCAACAGCTGAAATAGACTAATCAATGGGATTTAAACACGTATTCAAATAAACGCCTATTTGATCACGCCGCATAGCCCTCTGGGAACCGGCTAGGTTGGATTATTTCTTGAGCATCAGCCTTGATTTACTACATTTCCCACACTGCATTGCTGCGCAACCGCGACTCGTCACTGCTGTCGCTCTCTGCCTGTGAGTGCTCGCGGTGAATTGGTCCAGCATCCCTGCGCAGGCAGTGTGGAAAATGTAGATGTAAAAATATCATTTTAAAATATGTAATCCTGGAGTAGGTTTTTGGCGATGGCAGTTTGCGATGAGGGACGGAAAATGTGGCAGACTGGATTTTGTGTTGCGCCTCTGTGGAGCACGGACCGTTATATTGAGAGAAATAATGCGGAATATTTCCCCCTGTAGGTGTTAACACAGAAAATACAAGATGAAGAAGCAATTCAATCGGATGCGACAGCTCGCCAACCAAACGGTGGGAAGGTAAGCAAACCCTTTCAGTGCGCTATTCTCGCCGGGCCAAGTCAAAGGGAGGAGAACCCCCCTGTATGGCCCCAATTAGATGTGAATCACCTCCATGCAAATATGATTTATTTGACATGTTATTAGGCCGAATATGTGGAATATATAATGGTCAGTGCAGTCGTACTAATTACAAGGAACAAAATAATACCCCATGTTCATATTGATGCGTAATGACCATTGGAAGAGGCTACCGCATAGGCAGCGTGTAGGCGCATTGCCCCAGTGCAACCTGCCCACGGAAATACATTAAATATAGACATTCGCAGCACCACAGACCTTCACGGAGAGACGACCTCTTCTTGAAGACAATGTATCACCCCTGGAGTGTGAAAAATATGCATATTGTGAAGTTACGGTGTGATTAAATGTACCTCCTGTCACAGAACCTGTCAGTAGGTGAACGTGATGCAGACGGATGCGGTGTGGGCTGCGACGTGAGGGAAAATGGAAAAAGGCGCAATGTTTTCATTACGCAGTAATATCAGCTGTGAGGAGGGAAGCACCTCCTAGGCGTGGGTTATCAAGTCAGTCAATTCCTGAAGGTCGTATTCCCCATCTGGCTTTTTTATAACATACTTTTAGTTAGAATAATGGGATTATATTATTAGCCTTCACATGTTTCATCATGCCACTGTAGTTCCTTAAAACAGGTCCAGCTGAGAGGTTTATGTGGGAGGATTTTCCATCCCTCTCCTTGCAGTCTTCTATGTCCTGTACTTGCCCTGCATCTGCATGGTTCTGAAATCCCTTCCCACCTTTAGAAATAGATGTATTGGGACATTTTACTCAGGTCTTATGGGTTTATCACTCCCCCCCCCCCCCCCCTTGTTTGTTCTCCTCACATGGAGACAGAGCAGCTTGTGGCCAGAAGGTGTTCTCTGCTCCCTTGTACGGATTAGGACCAGGAGGTGTGGGTCATTATTATCACAGGGCTGTGTGGAGAGGCATGCACTCAGAAGGGAGGGGACACACCTTGCAGGCTCTGTTTGTGCTATCACTGTCAGTTGGTCCAGGCTGCTCCAGTCTTTTTATAATTACTTTTGTGTGACTCATTAGTGTGTGTGGGTTTGATTCTGGATATGTGTGTGGGCAAGAGGGTTGTGAGCCTTTCATGTGAGCAGAGAAGGCTGTGTTTCCGTGTGTGTGTGTGTGTGTTCAAGCACTCCCCACATTCAGCCGGTGCTGTTGTGAGTATAATATTCCTCTCACACTCTCCTGTTTTCTGAAGCTGTCTGTCTCGGAGCAGCAACAGCTACCTGCTGAGGTGGTCTGCCTGTACCACAACACCATGATGAGAAACAGCATTCCCCCTGCTAATGGTACCTACTGTGCCGTTCACAGCCAGCACTACTACTCCCAAACCCTCTGCTGAGCTTTGGATCGGGGCAAGAAGTGACAGGTCTGACACTCTGGTGACTTTGAGCAGTGTCAAACATTAGTCTGGTCTTACTGGGAGAGATGGAAAGAAAGGAATATCCAAATCTGTGCCATCCTGGGACATCAGGTTTAATGTCTGTGAATGAAGCCAGACCACACAAAGCTTATTTACTTATCCACTCATGCTAAAATCAAACACAATCATAGTACCATAAGGTGCTCTGGATAAATTTGTCCAATGAAAGTGTTTCATGTTGTTGAGGAAATAACAATCTGGATGATCTCTAAAGGTCAGCATGTTGTTCTTGTTTATTAGCATCTTGCTTTTCATGAGCAGACTGTTACCTTCTTCTCTATTGATAATTTGTTGTGTTGAGTTTTTAATGCTTCTTTCTGATATCTGCGCCCTAAAGGGTGATACTGTTCGTTGATTGCACCACCTATAGAGGAAAAATGTGAGTGTGTGTGCGTGTGTGTGTGTGTGTGTGTGTGTGTGTGTGTGTGTGTGTGTGTGTGTGTGTGTGTGTGTGTGCATATATTACGTAGTGACAGTGTGATCCATGTGTCCTTGCACACACATCCCTGGTTCTGTTAGTGCAGGATCAGCAGGTGGGGGTCGGACAAATGTGTGTTTGTGCAGATTAATCAGGCACCCTAAAGTAAACATTCACCAAACATTTTTTGCCATGTTCTACTGTCTTTGCTTCACACTTGAGCTCATTTTCTTTCCGCTGGTTTGCCATTTGAGCTGAGTTACAAGGCCCCGCAAAGATTAGATTAATTGAATTAGCATATAAGAAAAATTCTGTTCATTAGCAATTTCACCGATCATAGTTAGCTCCGTCTTGTACTCACTGAGGCTTCAGATAATACTATTCTGCTGACTCAAGCGTCACCCATCTTCCGAGTGGAATGAGGGTTACTCTGTAGGTTTGAGTATTTGACCTTTCTGATCCTCAGCAGTCTCAGTAGAGGCCCTAATACCGCTGACCAGTCCTCAGTCTTTTCAAAACAACTCAACAAATCCACATAAGCGGACTGTCGATGTTGGAAATTGTATGACTTTGATAACATTGATCTGTGTGAGTGTTATTAGCAGGAGTGTGTCTTCATTAAGAGGTAACACATATGTTTTTTTAACAGTGGACTTTTATTCTACTCACCTCCCTCTGGCATGTGTTATCATGTCTGTAATGGCGAGTCTCTGCATGCACAGTATGACCGTGAGTCTTTCTTATGTGTGTCTTATATGTGATGGGGATTGAAGGTCTTCTTCAGTGGGGGGTTGGCGATCAGGTGTGCTGTCACACCATCTCTCTGGCTCTCTGAGGTTGCTGCTGCTGCCGCTTGTCAGGGTGAGATCCATGTCATGTGATCGTCAACTTGACCAATCACCTCTGTGGAGCAAGACTTCATACTGGAGGATGTGCAGCCATGCATACTCTATAGCTGACAGAAATGTGTTATGGCACAGTGGGAGGGAACAACAGGGTGTCACAGCTCTGAAGAGAGTCTTTGTGTGAATTTTGTTATAAAATTGTCGTGGTTATTGTTAACTAAAGACATTACTTTTGGTAGTTTAGCCCTGTGTTTCAGCCTTAATAGAGGCCTTAAGCATTCTCCTTAATGTAAAAACATTTTATTGTAGTATTTGGGTTATTCTTCAATATGCATTATGATTTTTTTTTGATGCCCTCACATACACAAAATGAGCCAGGAAAAGATAACTTTGCTCCAGCCAGCTCCCACCCTCCATTTCTCTTGACCTATTTCTCTATTCCCAACTCACTGTCCTATCTAGGTCCAGGACAGCCTGGTAAAATGATTCCATGATACAAGTCTGTAGGTCTGTCAGAGAATCTTAAGAAAAAACACAATTTAAATTGAACTTTTTTCCCTTTTTATACTTGAAAAGGGCACCATTGTATCTTAGGGATGCACCGATAGTCATATTAGATGTTGGGCCAATAATGACTCAGAAAGCTGGATCGGGTATCGGTGACAATGGCGCTGCTCTATTCAATTCAATTCTATATGTATATATTAAATACTGGAATTTTAATTCCTGTTTAAGTTTTAACCAATTTGTCGCTGCATTTAAAAGTTTACCCTTGCATTGTAATGCATGTTAATTTTGAAGAGTCTTTCCCAAGTTGCTGGTGCACAATTTAATGTGTTTATTTTTTACATTGTGTTTTCCAAAGGTAGAAAAGCAACGTTTAAGTCAAGCCGGATGTTACCTTACACATAAAAGAATGATCCAAGTACCAGGTTATTAATTAAACACTGGTATCTGATCAGTAGTCGGTATCGGCCGATACCCAAAGCCCAGATAAAGCTATTGGTATTGGTACTGAAAAAGTGCATCCCCACTGTCACTAGCCCTAACCTCCTGACAAATTGTCTTTCGACCCCACCCGCCCTCACACCCACCCTGCATCAATCACCTGTGTGATGTTCACCAATACCACCAGTTTATAGTAATAATATTCTTCCTGCTCATGCCTTTAGGCTTTAGCTCACCACTCCACGATGCACTTATCAGAAAATGGCAGCCATTTGTGGGCCGGCACATGAGTTGAAGATGCTTTCTCTCGCCTGCATTGTCTCACTCTTACCCTCTTTCTCTTTCCCTTCTGTCTGACAATGCGGCGCTCTCATAGATTTTTTTTTGTGTCCAAAGAAAGGGTTTACACAAATGGCACATAGAAAGAGGGAGAAGGACACAAGGCAAACATTATGAAATGTGTATGTTTGTGTAAACTTCAGCGAGAAGTGTGATGCGCATGCACTTTGAATACTATGCATGAATACTAAATGTTTCCATATTAATCTTGGAAACAAATTTCTGTTAGCATAAATGATAACAGCCATGGCTGTTTTTACATTCAGCACAGCTTTTGCACATGTGCGCCTCTTGGCAAGAATGTGTGTGCGACTCTAAACGAGCGTAAGAGCTGACAGGTAACATGAGATGTTAGAGGCAACCCTGTTGAATGCCAATGCAGCATCTCCTCCTCTGTCTCTCTTCCTCCTCCGCCTTGATTCGCTTATGTGGCCTTCACAGTGCAGGTGATTCACTGCTCTCCTGGGTTCACGTTTATATAGTTTCTGGCTGATCACATTGTTAAATCGTGACTGGAAATCACAGTGTCAGCATTTTATTTAACAAGTCAAGGCCTTTTCATGGCAAAAGTTTGAATGTAGTTTTGAGGCATTAGTCATCGGCAATAAGGAATTACTTGTGTATTACTTGTGTTCTAGAATGTGTATCTTTATTTGAAGCAAGCGCTATTGCTTTACTTGTATAGTGCCATTTAGGGAGTGTCAGAGGTCCATGTTGATAACCCCCCCATAACCCCGTCAGTGCCTCTCAGAGACAGCCTACTACACGATAGAGTTAGTGATAAAGAGCCTTTGTCAGGGGACCATTTTGGCCATCAAAAGAGAGATGATGTAATATCGGACAGAAGCGCTGTTTCTCCCTTTCTGTGTCGCTGATTCAATCAAAAGAGCCCATGTTCCAGCAGTTCACTACAAATTCTGCTCTGGTGTATGTTATGAGCACATGTGTAGGAAACAATACACTAACAGCTTTGGGGACGTCTGCTTGTTGCCGACAGACTCTCATTTGCACTTTGAGTTTCTTTTTGTCCCTATTGACCTGCTGCATATTAAAAGTTGGTTCGATCACAACTGATGTGTTACGAGTGTCAGAGTTGACCCAGTCTGTTGCTCATGATCTCAGGGACCTCAGGGCCTGACTGAAATGCAGCAAATGAATCAGATGCAATTCAAGTTGCGAGGCATTGAGGAGTGAGACAGGGTCTAAAGAGGATTTAATAGGCTGCACACTGCAAGCCCTGCAAATAGCGTCTCAATTGATATTGTTAAAGTAACACATCATAATCTTCTATTTCAATAACTTCAAGACAAGAGACATTTTCATCAATCATATGGTTACATTTATGCGAATGAATTGTCTTTGAAATAAACAGAGGATTATGGAAGTAAAACACAGGAGGTAGTCATATGTTTTCATAAAAATAAATAACTGTATCTATTTAAAAGCAGTATTGTATCAAGTTAGTGCGGTAGGAATATTCAGAAAGCTTTATTGATTTTCTAACATAGTTTTCTGTTTCTTTAAAGTCTTTAATTTCTAGTAGTATCTTAGCTACCGCACATTTAGTTAGCTGCCACATTATTCTAATACACAGCTGTAAGTGAGAATAGCTACAGTAGAGCGGTATTGTTGTTAGAAATAACTAACTTCTGCAAAAGAGAAGGGCGACTCCCTATCATCATGCCCACTTCCTTCCATTCAGGAATGCCAATAGACTTAAAACAGGAAGCACAAATCCGCTAATAACAATATCCTGTTTTGTTTACCTCTCATTCTAAGAGTTTATTATTTTTCATTCAGAATGTTGCTCTTTAATTATAGAAGATGATTCTTCATCTTCCTTTAGATGGATTTAAAATCCGTCATTTGCTTTGGTTGCCGAGAAACGCTCATTTGGTATTAGCTGTTTCATCACATTCGTTGGGCTTTGACAACCCACATGTTCACATGTTAAATACAAAAATGGTGGAGAATATTTATTTTTTAGAACTAACAAAGAATGATGGCTTGTGACAATGTTGAATCATGTATTGCTCAACATTGATATTTGTTGCCTCATTCTGTTGTTCATTTGACGCTCTCTACAGGCCATTTGAAATAATTTAGGTGTAGTGTGTGTGTGTGTGTGTGTGTGTGTGTGTGTGTGTGTGTGTGTGTGTGTGTGTGTGTGCGTGCGTGCGTGTGCGTGCACATGCTCGGGCAGATGCCAAGTGATAAAACACAGTAAAGTCATAGAGTGCTTCTTGTGGAGATTATTCACCATGAATAAAGTTATTAGAGATAACTCACTGCTTGTGTTTCCAGTGAAATGTTGCTGAATGCTGCAGGCTATCTCTCTCTCTCTCTCTCTTTTCCTTCACTCCCTCTCTGGACATGTGTGTGCTTTGTGTGTGTGCGTGTCTGTGCACGCTTGTGTGTGCACACTCCTCTCACAGTTATTCTTGCATACTTAACAGAATTGTGACCTAGTTTGCTGGACAACTACAGTAAGTGGGTTTTTCTGTTTTAGTAACCTTGTGTCCCATCAGCCCTCCGCCTTGTCATTTGGTAGGAAACCGAGTGGGCTTCTGGATGCGTTTGCAAGGCAAAGGTCTGAGGAAAGCCGTAAATGGAGAAATATTCACAGAGCAGATAGCATGAGCACTGCGGTGTGTTTTTGAATGTGCGTCTGTGTGTTTGTGGCTGACTGTGGATGCCATTGCTCCCGGCCGTGTGGTGCCCTGCTGAGGCCCAAGGCCACCATTCTGCTCCACTACCCTCCCCTCGTAGCACAGGACCTAGCATCTAGCACTCTCCTGCAGGGCCCAGAGTAAGCACTTTTGTTAGCCAGGCTAGCCGTGTGAGCAAACCAGAGCATGACCACTTTCACTTTGTTCGGATGAATCAGATGGACCTGTGGACAGAAAGTGTTACGGCCAACAGTAGGCTAGCTGCCAAGGCAACACGCTCGAGACTGTGGATGTTAACTTATTCACATTTTGATTATGTCAACATAGATTATTCATGCTTTCATAAACCATGCACAGTGCTAGGGGGCTGAGCATGAGGGGTTCCAACATTAACATATCTCGAGATAGAAGTATTTATTATATAACATGTGTTTGTATGGAATGAGCAGCTGATGTTTAGACGGACAACTGGGTATTTGTTGCACACATTTTACTTCCAACTTTATGGAATTACAATGACTTGGAATGTCAATGGTCCCTGGGAAAATATGCACAGAAAAATTACATTTGTCTTTGGCCAGCTGTGAATACAAAACCCCAGATGTTTTAGACCCTCCTTCTTCTTATCACCACTTTGTTAATGTCACCAGAGGTGAAGAAGGAGTTATTAAAATTCTGGCCCATAATCTGTCTGTGTGAATATTATCTCAACTAATTCATCTTCCTCCAGTTCTCCATGTTTTGCATTCCAGCTTTCTTTGCTGTTACAAAGAACAAAGAAAGCACAATTTTGTCAGCTTTTGAAATTATGTTTAAATTTCAGCAATTGACTTGAATTAATTATTCTGTATATTTATAGATGTGCTTGTGTGTGTGTGTGTGTGTGTGTGTGTGTGTGTGTGTGTGTGTGTGTGTGTGTGTGTGTGTGTGTGTGTGTGCATTTGCGTTTGCGTGTGTGCATGTTTGTATTGAGTCATCAGCAGCTCCAGGTAAAGGAATGCCTGCAAAGTGGCAGATGGTTGGCATAACCCTGGCAAAGTCTTCCTCTCCCTCCATGAGCACACCGCCCACATGGCTGCCAACTCTCCCACGTGTTTACTTTCCTCCCAGGGCTTATTCTGCACATTATTTGCTGAGAGGAATTTCACTCCTCACCTCCAAAATCTCCTGCAAGTTAGCTGTGAATCCGGTTGTAGAGCAACTGTAGTACCCATTGTACTGTTTTCCAGCATTGTTATTTTGTCTCTGTGCCTTCACAGGACGGTTATGTCCGACACGGCTCTCCTAAGAAACCAGCTCAAAGAACAAAACTCTGCTTTCTCTAAAATAGAAGTCTGGGTCAAAATGGTGACATTGTGGTCAATTAGAACACCATGCCTGCGTTGAAACTTTGTATCACTTGTTCTAAAGAGAAAATGCAATTGACTAGTTGTGTTTTTTCCACCCTTTCGTTGTACACTGTATACACGAGTCAAGCCTTCAAGAAAAACACTCCCACTCTCACACAAACACTCACAGGACACAAAAAGAAAGAGTGATAGGAATAGGATGCCCCCCCCCCCCCCCCCCCCCCCCCCCCCACTATCTAAACTTTCATATGCAGCTGTCATATTGTTTAGTTTGTCAGAAGAGCTCCAGACAGCCAGGCCAGAGAGTCTCACAGGTTGTCCACGGATCTCTGTCAAACATCGCTAACTGAGTAGCTTCTCCACATCCCTGTCACTGCTGAAGCCCCTGCCCTATCTGTGCTGTTGACCCTTATTAGGGTCCCTCAGCCCGCCAGAGTCTCCCAAGGGACACCTCAACCAGCCAATGTGAGGACACACAGACATTGACAAGCTGACAACTGCATTGCAGACATCCCGGCTACACACTCTGTGTGGTGTACATGTGACAGTCTTGCCTGCAAGTTCTTTTATGGAACATGGAGTTTCAGAGATCTTTTGAGGCAGTTGGAATGTCGCAGCAAAACAGAGCCAAATTTTGGTGCAATGCTTGGGTTATTTTGGTCCCCCTTTGTCATGTAATCAGCAATCTGCTATCACACTTGTCCTTACAAATCATGCCAGAAACTTGTCCCTCTACAACATTCTCTCTTTCACTCTTAGGCATGCACACACACACACATTTCCTGTATTTTTCTTCCTACCTCAGTGAGCAGAGTAGTTTTCCAACAGGCTGATTGTGATAAGATCCATTGGTACATGGTTTGACCCAGTTCCCATGGTTCCATGCTCACATGCTCCAGAGCTTTGATTCTAATAACTGACATCATTAAAGCTCAGCTTTCTGTTGCTGGCAACTACATATGGAATATGTATCCACAAATACATGTCAACATTAAACAGACAAACATCAGTCCATTTTTTTGGGGCATTTTTAGACAGATTTTGTATTTATTTATTTTCAACACAATTGCACTCGGTTTGACAGAGTGATAAGGCATCCCACATGAAAAGAGGATTTCAGTTATGTGCTACTGACGTGTATTTGTCTGGCTGATGAATAATAGAGCACAAACCAAGGTCTTTTCCATTCTCTTGGTCAACAGTAAGATGATTTCAGATTTCGTTTTTTAAACAAATGAGACAAAAAAAGCTATTATCCACTATTGGCATTGGCATGGTTGGGGCACAATAGCAGGAAGAGGTCGGGCAGACAGGAAGGGGAAGCGCTGAGAGAAAGTGTGCACCACTGGGTGGCTGCTGGGAGTCGGCAGATCTGGTTTTGACTCATTTTTAGGAGGTTGGCTCCCTTGTTAGTCTACAGCCCTTTTGAGCAGGAAGTACATCTTATCCTCCACTCTGATAAGGTTGTCTTCATAGGTTCTGAATTGTTGCTTTAGAAATCTGCTTTGTTGGTGTCCAAGTGTGTTTAAAGGAATTCTGGAAAACAACCGATATTGATTTAGTAATACTGACAATTTGCTGATTTTATCTTTTCTTGAAGGATTATAAAAGGCATATTGAGCTCTGTTGGGAATCCTTACACAAAAGGACTAACGTCTTAAGATATAAGCTGTCTGAACTGAGCTGACACCATGCATTAATGATATCCAGTGGTCTGCTCTTTTCTGAGCTTATGGCTCATTCAGTACTCCAGATGAGTAGTTTTATCTGCTTCAGTGGCAGTGCAGCTCTGCCCTTTCCTTCAGTCTTTGGCTAAGTCCCCAGTCTTCTGGATTCACAGTGGGATGTGATGCTCCTCAGTGGGAACTGGCATATTTGAATCAGTGGCCTTGTCAGTAGCTGTCCTGCTTGTTTTGCTCACACTGGTGTTAGAACGCTTCAGCGAGTTTACAGCATGAATAGTTTGCCTGATAATTCTTCTAACGGATTTTCTAAGATCACGACTGAGAGAGTCAGCCACTCAAACGCATGTTCTCACGTGCACACTTACACATGCTCTAAAGGGACAGGTGCATCGATGTGGCCCACCCATTTTGGAGCACTGCCACATTGATGATTCGCAAAAATTCAGTGAATGAGTCAACATCCAATGCAATACAGCTGGGACTTTATTTCACAACTGTGAAACATTTTGGCAACGACACACCAATATTTGGATAGAGTGCCTCAAATGTGCTTATAAAAATATTTGTATTATAAGATGTCACATTTTCACATATTATCGAGTTAGGGTATTTCAGTTTCCTCCCATGTGTGTCAAGGAGGAGGCCGGTACATAGTGGCAGAGGAGGTTGCTCCTCTATATTTGAGAGGCAAGAGGGAGATCAAAACATAAAAATTAATAATTGTTTTTTAAATAAAGCATTACCAAATCTCAGTATCAATTAAAAATACGTTTTCTCACCTCTTTGTAAATCACTATTAACGGCAGCGGTAGGACGCCGATGGGAAGGGAATGGAGAGCTCCGCTCTGCTGTCGAAGCCTCTGCGGGAAGGGCATTTTTCTCACACCAAGAAATTTTGGCAGGAGCTTTGCAGATCTGTCATTGATAATATCTTTGAAGACTTCACATTATTATGGCAAACTGTGCTGTTTGGTTTGTTCAAAAACCCAAGAAAAGAAGACAAATATTTTTGAATGAATTTGATAATAATGTTGTCAAAATCTATTATTCATAAATATTAAATGTTGTTGTTACCCTGATGGATGTTGAGCAATATGGGAAACTACTTTCTAATTCAACTAACAAAAAGGCACCCCTGTTTTTTTTGTTATCATTTTGTTATCTGTTCTTTTGTTTAATAAAAACAAAGTAGAGATAATTAGACAACTAGTGTAAAACAGCAAGACACTGCGGGTTGGTTTTCCTCCTGTCCTGACTTTAAGTCGTACACCGTCACTGGGGTGTCATGATAACACTTTTTTTTAAAGGCCTATGACGATAATAGGATAAGGATACTTATGCTTTCTGCTCTCACATTAAGAGTACAAAATTAATCTGTAATAATCACCATCACAAGCTGTTTGTTGAGTGACCTGATAAAGAATATTTGTACAAGTTCAACCACTGTGACTTAAAAGAAACATTTAGTTTCCTGACTTTACAGTACAGAACGCTGCATTCATTGCCATAGCTAATACTTCTAGCTCAAACATAACAAAGCTAGCATGTAGTTTTCCCTGGATACCCTAACCCTTACACACTTTTATCTTTACAGGGCAGAGAAAACAGAGGTGTTAAGCGATGACCTTCTACAGGTGAGTCCTGGTGTAACAGTTTGTGTGTGTGTGTGTGTGTGTGTGTGTGTGTGTGTGTGTGTGTGTGTGTGTGTGTTTAAGCAGGTGATCACAACACCTGCGAACATGTGCTTGATGAAATTATGGTCTCCTAGCAGTTAGTGCTGTCACTGTTCATGCTGTGTTAAATGAAATAATGTAGTGTTGCTCGAGGGCTCTTTAACGTAGTCATGTTGTTAAATAGCGCTGGAAACTGGCTAACGGCATTTTTTCAGTTAGAACAGGACAAGGTGAAACAAAACCATATGATTGGTTGACGCTACACTGTCTTTGGAGCTAGTCTCAAAAATTTAGACTAGCTAAACTTTGAATTGTAAAGTGCCCACGCCCGCCATGCAGCGACTAAGTGTCGGGCATCAGTTTGCAGCTTCACGTCACCAGATTCCTTTCAAAATGACTTGTATATGTTACTGTGTCACTCGTAGTGTGAACGCAGCATTAGAGTGCAGCGCTGTGTCTGTGGTATTACATGGGTGCATGTGTTCGTATGCCAAGAGGTTTCTGATGCGTGTGTGTGTGTGTGTGTGTGTGTGTGTGTGTGTGTTCAGGTGGAGAAGCGTCTGGATCTGGTCAAGCAGGTGACTCACAGCACTCACAAGAAGCTGACTGCCTGCCTGCAGGGTCAACAGGGGACTGATATGGAGAAGAGATCTGTCAAGTCACCTTCTGTGAGTACCTATGTCCATCATTTTCTCAGACACTGAATACTGATGCAAACTGATAGAATGTGTGGTGATGGAACATTATTTATAGTCGTGTATGATTCTCACAGAAGCTCTAGTAATGTTATTTCTCTCTACTATCAGAAAAAACTACCGCTTACAATCCTGGCCCAGTGTATGGTAGAAGGGGCGGCAGTGTTGGGGGATGACTCTCTCCTCGGGTAAGTCACTGACATCCACAGGCCTTTTGCTCACACACCACCCTGGAGTCATCTTAAATTATTGATTCGGCTATTGAATTATTCTCTGCCCTCATTACCCTTGTCTGCAATTTAATTGTATTCGCTTGCTTCTGACTTTGTGTTTGGCTGTCACCAAACAGGAAGATGCTGAAGCTGTGTGGGGAGACAGAAGAGAAGTTGGCCCAGGAGCTCATCCAGTTTGAGTTCCAGATAGAGAGAGATGTGGTGGAGCCTCTCTATGTGCTCGCTGAGGTGAGCCCCAATTAAAAGAAACCCCCCTCCCTGACATGACTAAATTACAGAGCCACACTTTTTTATTTCCGATTATTAAAGGATTACAAGGAGAATATGGTCCTCATTTACCTAAAAAGTGCTGCTCTTTAAATTCCCTGACTGGCTTTAATCGTGCACTTCATTTTCTTTTATAGGTGGACATTCCCAACATCCAAAAACAGAGGAAGCACTTAGCTAAACTTGTATTGGACATGGACTCCGCTAGAGCAAGGTGACGTCCACATTTAAAAGCCAGGCTGCAACCTTCTCCGGTTCATTTAATTTTTAAATAAAGGCTCAGGTTTTAAATGTTTGTGCAGAAAGTAATGCAATGGCCATTTTTTTTTTACCTCTTGCCCATAGATATCAGCAGTCATCCAAGTCATCCAGTCACCCGAGCACGCTTCAGCCCGGCGCCAAGTCCGAGTCCCTCAGAGAGGAGATGGAGGAGGCAGCCAATCGGATGGAGATTTGTAGGGTGAGTCACCAATTGGAGCCCCTCAGATATTCTTCCCTCCTCCAGATCCTTTGCCCTCCATTTGATTTAAAGCCCTCCTTCATGTATCAAATACAAATTGACCAAATTGCCAGGATGATATTACAGTAGGTCTGGATAATTTCTTATTGGATGGTTGCTCTCTACTTTCTGTTTCAGGATCAATTGTCAGCAGATATGTACAGTTTTGTGGCCAAAGAAATAGACTATGCAAATTACTTTCAGACAGTAAGTATATATTGTCATCAAAGTTGCAATCCCAGTGGAAGCAAATAAAATGTTTTTCTCCATATTAGCACAGGTTACAATAAACATTGTAGATTATCTAATAACACAAACAGCATTACATGATACACACTGGTCAGGGATTGTTTGTTTTAATCTGTTCTCTTTCTATAGCTGATAGAAACGCAGGCAGAATATCACAGGAAGTCATTAGAGATTCTTCAAAGTATCCTGCCCCAGATTAAAGCTCACCAAGGTGAGTCTTATACTTTGTGTGTGTGTGTGTGTGTGTGTGTGTGTGTGTGTGTGTGTGTGTGTGTGTGTGTGTGTGTGAGAGAGAGAGAGAGTGTGTGTGTGTAGAGAGATCTGCTCCAATTCTGCACCTGAAGCAATATTAAGATGAGAAGGAATGGAGTTAATAGCCCTGACATGTCACATAACGATCTCATTAGGCTATAATTATCCACCTCCATATTTGTGCTACCGGCTAGTTAACGGGGTGTGAAACCAAACAGAGGGCTTAACATCACATGTTCCATACTCGAAATAGAGATGTGGCACAAGGAAAACATTGAACTGTAATCTAATCTTGAAAGTCACATTAAGTTGCAGTTTGGATTTAATTGATGAATGTTGCCTCCAAACTTCATGTTCACTCATTGGTCTGAAGTCGTTCAGGAGAAGAGGCTGTTATGGTGCGTAGGTTTGTTTGTGTCTGACTGTGATTCAAGCCGCTGTCTTGTTTTGCAGAGGCGTGGGTGGAGAAGCCATCGTTTGGCAAGTCTCTGGAGGAACACCTGAATATTAGTGGGAGAGAGATTGCCTTCCCCATCGAAGCATGTGTCACAATGCTGTTAGAGTGTGGCATGCAAGAGGAGGTAGAGGGCACACGCACATCAGACACATCACTTAGGAATTTTAGGTGTGAGATAATGTGCTTATTTTGGTCATCTTTAATCACACTTGAGTTTGTGCCATGAAAGACACTCCTGGTGCTTAAATCCTGATTGATCCTTGTATTTAAAAGATAAGATTGCAACCTCTCACATATGTGTGCACCTTCACACACAAACCTTCCATCAAATTCATTTTATATCTGTAGTATAATCGACATAAATTATGACCATTTCAAAGCATAGAGCTGCTGTTACTTCTCATATTCAGTAAATAAACCTGACTTTATCCTTCCTTGTCAGACTGGAGAGACTCAAATTCAAATTAACTTAAGTTTAGGAAGAAGAGATAAGACAAGTAGCAATATCTTTGCAACAGAAAACATGACTCTGAGATAGAGGTTATTCATCATCTTTACAATGTTTTTTGTGGTAATTAAATCAATTTAAATCTCACGGTTCGGAAAATGGTTGACAGTAATATATTAATACATTAACGGACAAAAACATGTAAAGCCACCAGTCCTCCTTTGTTATTTATCTTCAGCCAGTGTCAAATGCACCACAAGGCTATTACTTTTGTACAGCATCATGTTAGATGTGCTAATTACATATGATTATGTGTTTACTGTGTGTGTGGCTGCAGGGCCTCTTCAGAGTGGCTCCATCAGCTTCCAAGCTGAAGAAGCTGAAAGCATCCCTGGACTGTGGAGTTTTGGATGTGCAGGAGTACTCCTCCGACCCACACGCCATCGCAGGTGAACAACACCCACACGAATGCCTTGTTCAAAAACCATTTCCATAACAACAACCCCTACACATTGTCATTGTAAGTCAGGAAAACTGTAAAAACTGGCTCTATTGTAAAATACATATGTTAAAGACAATTATTTTTACTCATCTGCCAGTTTTTTTATGATGTGGAAAGGTCATTTGCACTGTACAAGTGCAAATAAGTTTTCCGATTGATTTTAGACCTGGTTGGTGGAAAATGTTGTTCTTCATCGGGCAAGTATAGTGCAGTCTTCATCAGCTCTGCCCTCAGTGCTCTTTTCCCGGAGGCTTTCTGTTCTGATATTGCTGTGCATTTCACACATTAGCATAAAATCTGTGTTGAGCGATATGAATCTGGCAGCTGCAGCTAGCTGCAAGGGCCTGCTGGAGGGTAGTGGAAATATGGGACATGGCCTCGCCAGTACTCTGAAGAGAGAAAACAACCCTCCTCTCCTAAGAGCGAACCATTTTTTTACTCTCTCCCTGTTTTTCTCACCCAAAGGGGCTCTAAAGTCATACCTCCGTGAGCTTCCCGAGCCACTGATGACCACTGAACTTTATGATGAATGGATTCAGGCCTCAAAGTGAGTTGCTGTTTTCTTCTTAAATGCATTTTCTTCAATTATGCCATTGGCCTCGTTGAAAAACAAAAAATAGTCCAAAGTCTTTAAAAAGAGGGGTCTTAACTGCCAGAATGAATAATGGTGACATTTATCAAGAAATGGAGCAACGGTAAACCATACTGTTTTTTTGTTTTATTTCTCCAGCATCCAAGATATGGACAAGAGACTACAAGCATTAATGGCGGTGTGTGAAAAACTCCCCACGGACAACTTGAACAATTTCAGGTCAGTCGCTTTCCCCCATTTTCTGTCCTATCGTTTGTACATACCATGTTCTAATATGGCTCTACTGGATTAAAAACAAGAAGGGCACTCAAGAGAGTGCAGACCAGCTTCTAAGAGCGTTGAGGCTCCATCAGTAAAAACATAAAGTGTGTGTCCGTCCCATGATTTGGATCCACTCCAAAATTGAATTGGTTCCTCCTTGGCCCATGCTTCATCATTCCACCTACAGTCATGAAAACAGGGCCTGTAGTTTTTTGATAATCCTGCTAACAAACAAAACCAAACCAAAAAACATAATTTCTAAAGAGAACCAACCTGCACCACATACAGGCAAAAGAAATAACCGCAGCAGCAGGTTTGAAATGCAGATGCTTCTTAGATGTCGATACCTGTCGGCAATGACTTTTACAGCTGTACCAACTTATTGTATACAAGTGGCAAGTATTAAAATTGCTTGTAGAAGATGATATCAACATGTCTACATCTGCAGGTTTAAACTGCTGCTGCTACTACTTTACCTACTGTAGGTGGCACAGGTTGGGATGTGTACAGCTATAAGGATAATGTGCGGATAATGATAATGAAAATAATGATAATTATTATTAATTAATCATGACATTATCTCTGTAGAGTTATAGATGTGTGTGGCTTAACAAGTTTTAACATGTCTGTCTAACAGGAATAAATAAGGTATGAAATATGCTCTTCTATGTAAATCCCACAGATATCTAACCAAATTCTTAGCCAAACTGAGCGACTACCAAGACGCAAACAAGATGACACCTGGAAACATGGCGATTGTTCTCGGCCCAAACTTGCTTTGGACACACACTGAACCGTATGTATTTTTTAACACAACTACCTTAACTAAACTTATCACATAAGAATCATACGGCAGTTCAGTTCTTTCTTTTCTTTCCAGGAACATGACAGAGATGATGACCACGCTGTCCCTACAGATTGTGGGCATCATTGAGCCCATTATCCAGCATGCTGACTGGTTCTTCCCTGGAGGTGGGGATCACATACTATGTATGTAATATTGTTGTCAGGCTTGGCGCCATGACTATTTTATTGATCTTCAATAAATTGTATAATGGAATTTTATATATATAAAACTGGCAAAAAAAAAATACATATAGTATGGTATGACCCACAGTTTTGCCAGTTTTGACCAAATTAATCTATCAAAGCTACTAAATACTTATTATTTTATTTTGCTCAACCTTATATGAATACGACGATGCCTTGTGATCGCTCTTCTTTATGGTTGTCAGTTCACATAAACAACACATTGCACCTTGAAGCCAAAAAACACACCAGCTGTAACACAACAAACACATAAATGAAGCATAACAAACTGTTCATAGGTAATGTACACATCATGGTATATGAACACGATGTGTTTGAAGCTGCAGCATCATGTAACACCTACAGTTACTTGGTGCAGCAGTTCATGCTGTGTTTGCTCTTTGCTCGCCACTTCCTATTACCACGTCTCAAATACAGTGTGGAGTCACAATAAGATGTAGACCAGCAATTTCCTAGTTATATTCCTGTTCATATACTGTTACTCTGTGGAGTATTATTACTTTTTTAAATAAGCATTACATTATAAACCATTAAAATACTGTGTTTGATACAAAGGAAAACAGTTTGTGCCAGGATTTTATCTCGGTAGATAGTGTAACTCCCGTGGTAGATTCCAAACAGACTAACACATACACACACAAACAGTAATAACAGATGTAGTATACCATCACTATACTGTATGATGATGGTGTTTCTGCTCCTCCCTCAGAGATTGAATTCAACTTGACAGGCAGCTACGGCAGCCCGATCCACACCAACCACAACTCCAACTACAGCTCCATGCCCTCACCAGACATGGACCAATCTGATCGCAAGCAGCAGCACGACCAGAGCCGACGCCCACTGAGCGTCGCCACTGACAACATGATGCTGGAGTTTTACAAGAAGGATGGGTATGATGCCAAGTGCATCCTTCTGCTGCCCACATCTCACTCTCTCACTCTCTCGTTCCACCCACGCCTCCTCTAAGGCATCTGATATTTAATAATTATATTTGAGTGCATGCACATTAGAAATTGCTCTAGACCCTTCATAGCCAACAGAGAGGTGAGCATTGTAACGTATATCTCAACTCGCAATAAGTCCAACACATACAACTCCTATGATCAGGATTCATCAGGACAAGAGAAGCCTCTCATTTGAATACATGATGCTGAATTGCCTTGAGTGGCATTGTCTCTATGGCAACATGTCTCTGATGAAGGGCTGCTGGTTACCTCTTTTTTTTCTCAGGAAATATTTCTCCAGTATTATCTTCCCATCCTCCCACATCCAGCTCCTCCTTCACAGTCTGGCTAGCACGTCACCTGGCCTGAGTCATTCATCCAGCTGGTGGAAAATCACTGGCAGAATTAGAACCGATGCCTTCACCAAAATACCCCCAATAAAACTAAAAGGAAAAAGGCTGTGATATTATAAACGTTGATCTAAATCTTCTGCATCCCATAATCAGCAAATATCAATGTGGGGAGATAGAAAATAGCTTTTATCAGTTTAGAGTAGTTAGCAGCTTACGATAAAGCGTCTGTCGGTGTGTTTGTGCATTTCTTAGACCAAACAGGCTTAATTAGAGAAAACAATTGGCGCTCAGTAGATATGTGCACCTCTGAAACGTCTCTTCTGCACCTCCTTGTCACTGTGGTTCTCATCTCCCCATCATATTCAGTGTACTGAGTGGTTAAGTCTGGTGTTGTGAAGTCTGCATTCTGACCTCATATCCCCTTTGCCTCTCTTCCCCCTACTAACGCAGCATTAGGAAGATACAAAGGTACTGTATCATTCCCTTTTCCCCACTTCTTTCCTCACCACCCCCACTCACCTCTTTCTTCATCAGCATAAATGATTATGGATATGTGTTTGTCTCCAGTATGGGTGTTCGGGTTATGGATACCTCCTGGGTGTCTCGTAAGGGCTCAGCCACGCTGGTGCGCAAGACCTCCTCCACACCTCCAGGAATGCAAGGCCCCGGCTCTCCCGCAGACACTCTCATCCCAGAGCAACCCGGAGAATTTGCCACTTCACCATGCACGACACCGCCACCAGGAGAAAGGGTTTGGTAAGTCACAGTGGAGGTGCTGTCCCCCTCTTCCTCACGCATCCTCTCCTGTTCATTTTTGTTGTCATCACCATCGTCATCATCAACTTTCTCAGCTCTGTGTGATCAAGATCATTGGCTGTTTCAATCATACTATTATTTTGCAACTCTTCATGTCTCTGTCTGTTATTATTATGATTTCTCACACTCCGCATTTCTTCAGTTCTCCCTGTTGTTTGTCAGGTTCGTGTCTGTCATTGTGGGTAAATTTTCAAAAGGGTAATGACATTTTAAGACTCTAATTCTGAAGGGATTTAGTCCAAATACTGTTTGGAAGTTTTGTTTCTTTACATGGCACTAAGCTTCAATCTGCAAGTCCTTTGCGAGCATGCTAATATTTCCAATATCCCATTGTTGTGGCTTGGCTTTCTTAGCTTTGGTCATGAATTATTTCCTTTTCTTTTTGACACTCAGAGAATGTTTTCACCATTTGTTGGTATGATTATCATAGTTAAACACACGACTAATCGCCTCATGGTCGCTGCCTATGCCTGTGTTGCAGGCATAAGATATTGTGGCTTCTGGCTTGGCTGGCTTTCCCAACTTCTCCTGTGGCTCTTTCAGCTGATGAAAGGGTTTTGTGTCTGTTTCACACTGCCCTGGGCTGACTGCAGGACCTGCAATGCAAACAAGTCATAAACTGTAGGATGCGGGCAGATAGGGTTTCCATATCCAGCAGAGAGGAGATATTCAGTCATCAGCTCAGCTTGATAATATTGTAGACTGCAGACCGGCACTTTGGCTCCAGAGACAGATCCTCACAGCTCCATGCAGTGTGCAGACACAAGGTGATCACAGAGGAAGTCCTACACACTGTATTCTTTTCCTTTGGCGACAAAACTTTCTTTTCCTTTGCTGTTTTTTGTGCTTGTCTTTGTATTTGCACTAAGCTGACTGTGTGCTAAGCTTGGTGCCCACCGCCCACCCTAAAATGCAAATTTTTTTTCTTTCTTTTTTTCTTCTGCTTTTGGCTACGGACCAACTAACACACTAACACCCTAATCATCAAAACAGCTTCTCCTATATCGCTCCAATGCGTCTCCCTGTTCAGTCACTAGAGCTGTTTTTTGTGCTGTCTATTCTCTTAATATCTACAGCTCTGACAACGTGTCGCCCAATCGGCCGGACACCTCTCATGCCCACCCACCCCCAGGGGAGGACCGGCCACCCCCCCCTTACCCCATCTCCTCGTGCCACACTGCCCCCCACCTCTTCTATCCCAAACCCCCACCCTGCGCTCGCCCTGTGGCACCGGGTCCAGAGTCCCAGCCCCCCGCCTCTCCCCCGCCCCCACTGCGCTGGTCTGGCTTCACTCCCCCAGCCCCACCCCCTACCTCCTCTTCTTCCTCCTCCTCCTCGTCACTTGACATCAATTCGAACCCCAAACCCAGCTGTCTGCATTTCCCCAAGCACAGTCCGCCTGGTGACATGTCGCATGCTCCCCCACCAGACATTAATGCTTCTTCACTCTACATCAAAACCTCCTTGGTACTAGCCCGCCATGACCAGTCCCTTGGCAACCCCCCTAGCCTCCCTTCGTCCGCGCCCCCACCCCCGCCGTGGGCTGCCTGTCCATGTGCCCGAGAGAGAGGACCCCCCAGGCTGACTAGGTAAATACAACACACCCATGGCCACGATGGATGCATCACAGAGTGGCGTCTGTATCTCTCCTCTCCTCTAGCTCGCTGGCTCATATTTTCTTTTTGCTTTTTTTTTTTCCTCCCCCTTCAAATTACATACCTCCGATTCTGTAACATTCAGGTTGTCCAGGGATGCCTCTCATGGGGGTTGCCTAGCAACAAAGGATGTTACTGGCTTATATAGCGCTCGGTTTCATGCTGGTATTGAGTAGACAATAAATACATGGACAATGCTGCATATGGCTATCAAAAAGCATATGAATGTATTTATTCTACAGCAGCATTTTTTTTACTAACCAGCAGAAGGAAAACATTTTGAAGGAAGTAAAGATTTTAAGGTTAGTAATGTAGAATTGTGTTTGCAATTATGTCCTGTATGTACGGTATAGAATATCTTGATACAGTTTGCGCATCTTCCAGCTTGACTCAAAGTGTGGAGTTTGTATGGAGTGACTGTGACAGTTCCCTGACTCATATGTCTGTGGTGTTACAACCACACTGGACAGTGTGAATCATTACAACAGATAAGAACAGTGATAAGAACAAGCTCGCTTGATAATGCTCCCTCTTGTGATTTGGTAGCTCCATGACACCCCATTCAGATGGATTATTTTTGGGGAAAGACTGCTCAAAGGGACTAAAGTTGATAAGATGTCATGTAATCAAAAATGTGACTACTGTACTACAGTATCGGTGCTCTTTGTGGGTATTGGATCACATGAGTTTTGCAACCATACTATATTATTGAGTATATTCACATTGCAGACATTAAATACAGATAAACTTACATCTTACAGTGAGAAGACTACTTGTTTCTTTTTGTTGCTGGGTACAGATATGTACACCTTGTTTAGTGTTTTTGTCAGAAATCAAGTGTGAAATCTTGTTAGTCCAGTTGAGATCCCAGCTGGGCTGTAGTTGAGTCTCTCAACATCAATTTTTTTTCTTAGATCATTATAAGCCCCTGTATCTACGGAGAAGAAAGAAATTTAATGTTTTAATTTGTTTATCAAAATGCTACTATACTGTATATATATTTCAGGATATAAAACAACTAATTGTTCCAATTTACTAGTGTTATGAAAAACATGTGTGGAAGCTTTTTTTTACTTTTTTATTTAATTAAAACTGAAATGTGTTTTTTTTATTAATACATCATTATTATATCTATCTGGATATAACAGTAATGGTGAAATACTAATCTGGTTTGTCAAGCAGTGTGATTGACATGCCAATGCCATCTAATTTCATTTTTTGAGTAAAAAAAAAGAATCCCTGATTGATCAATTACATTTTCATCAACGAAAAAGACAAAATCTTTGCAAATGCAACTTTTCGTCTTCGTTTTATGGACTTAAGTGCTGATGTGCACCATTTGTGTCTAAAACTGTTAATTAACAGGTGTTTAATTAAAAAGATTTGAAACCATTTGCTTGCTTACCTTACCTTGATGTAGCCTTGCTTAACATAAAATCTGGGTTTGAGGAAACGTAGTAATATTGGTAACACTGTACTTACATATAGTGAAACACTCATAAATGATGATGGCGATGATGATGATGATGGTGGTGGTGGTAGTGGTTGTTGTGGCACAAAGGGAATGTACATGAGATACTGTTCACAAACCTATTGTGTCTGCTGCTGTTCACACACTAATGTCTTGCTGTCTTTTTCAGTTCATTGAAGAGTAAAGAGCTCTCCCCTGTAATTGGACACAAAGCCATCCAGGTGGCAGGTCCAACTGTCCCCCCCAGCTGTAGTCCTCAGAGCAGTAGCCACTCCCTGCACTCCACAGAGCACAGTCCACACACCCTGCGTAAAGGTCAGCACATTTCTCAATCTGAGTCTGCTTTCTTCAGTTTAAGTGAATGCATTTTAATTTCTAACACTAATGTAACTGCGTTGTATGTTTCCAGGTTCCAAGAAGTTGGCCCCTGTGCCTCCCAAGGTCCCTTACAGCCAGTCTTGCGGGATGTCCGACCAGTCCACAGGTCAGCCGTCACCGGTCAGCCTGTCCCCCACACCTCCTAGCACCCCCTCCCCTTATGGACTGGTCTGTCCTCCAGGGCAAGTGCCCCCATCCTCCCCTGGGCAGACCCCATTGGGGGCGCCCCACTCCCTTTCGTCCCCACCCTCCCTGACCGGAACGCTCACCAAGTCGCGGCCCGCCCCTAAGCCCAGGCAGAGACCCAGTCTGCCCCCTCCTCAGCCGCCCACAGCCCCCCTAGGGTTCACTGGCCCGGCCATGGCCCCAGTTCCCCAGCCCCTGGAGCAGGGCCTCCTGGATGGACTGTCTCCCGGGGAGAGCATGTCTACAGGTAAACATCAGCCCTTGGCAACAACTCCCCCTCCGCCACCACAGGTGGGGCTGCAGCGGCCCTCTCTCAGACTCGCTGTGGCTCTGTCCAATGGAGACGGTGGACGAGTGTAGGACTCTGTAGGACTTGTCACTGTAGATATAAAAGATACCTTTCCCCTTTATTGACTGTTCCCAAACGAATGTCTGAATTAATAAAAGTTGCCTTTTAGACACAGATGCCTGAGAATTATGTAAATATTAGCATTTTCGTGCTACCGTAGTGAGCAAATCTCCTTGACCTATGTATTCATTGCTTGTGTTATGTGATGATGTTTCTGGGTAATGTGTGGAAACATCAGAGAAGCATAGCTCGTCCTGCTTGTATGGAAGTTGCCATTAGATTCATCATGTGCTCTCTGTTTATCTGTGTTACCCAGACCCCCACTTGGCAGAGGTAGGTCAGAGGCTTACACACCAGTCCAGTCTCTCTCTCTCTGCGTAGCAGGCATGGAAACCTAGCCAGACAAACCCCACATTATAGCTACAGTATGATGTCTGATGATGAGGTGTTCTGTCATTATATACCAATCATTCTGTCACTTTGCAATATTTATCATTCTCTTGTCCCCCCCTGCTACTATTGTGTACCTTGCAGCTGTGTGAGGCCAGGGATTCAGTGTGGGCTAAGTGTGAGGGGGACTTTTAGGGTAAGCCAGACCGTCCCCGCCCCATGCGCTCCATCTCACTGCCTGGCCTCGTGCTGTGGCTGCCTCTGGGGTCTCCTGTAGCCTGCCTCAAACATACCTACCTGTTGCTCTCAATCAGAAAATGTTCCCTATTTCCGTGGCATTATTGACTCTTTGCATGGTGTTGTAGTTCAACCGATAATGCATGGCTTAAGGACTTCCCAGAGTGCACCACACTGCGCTCACATTGCAGACGCCGTCGCTTACAAAGGTCCATCTTAAAGTCCCCTTCCTTTCGTTCCCCGTTCCCAGCCCTATGCCAGCAGACATCCCCCTCTAACGCGCCTGCCACCGGTATCAGGGGGGCCACAGGTAACCCCCTCTCCCCCTTTGGCAGGTTCATCGCTTTTTATAACCTCTGCTCCCTTTAACTACACTGCCACGCTCCATCTCATTCCTACACAGGAGTAGTCATCAGTCTCTGCTTTCAGTAAATGCAGCAGCACATTAGAATATATTTAGAGCAAATACTGTATCCGGTCCTTATTAGACTTTCATCGTTACGTCAAGTCCACTTGGTGTCTTGGTGCCACTTTTCCACAGAGTTCCACACACATCATGTTGCCTCTGTGTTGGTTTACCTGGCCATTGTTGTAAACGTGTACAGTAAGGTGTCATTGTGCAGTCATTTTGACCTGTTATTGTATTTTATCTGAGAAAATATCTGTTGTTGTTGTCTCAAAAGACACAAAAAGCTGTGACATACCACACTAGCTTGTTCAAGTGTAACTAGCAACACACTTAAAACATCCCTGTGTACAATGTGAAGCACATATATTTTACTGATAACAGACGTCATGTGCCACTTCCCATGAGTTCAGACTCAAAAAGATTAATATTATTTCTGCTCTCTTCCGTTTTTTACACCTCATTATCATCATCATATGCCCTCTTCTCCTCCCCCTCTTCTTGCTCATCATCACCATTTCCACCATTCTGCTCATCATACTCACCTCTCCCACCATGCTCACCATTAGATATCTTCAATTATGAAATCCCCTCCATCAATGTCAATCTGGACAGCCTCATCGATGAGTTCAGCGGTGCCCCTTGCAGGAGGTCCGTGGCAGTGACAGACTCTCCAGAGGGGGACGCTGTGCCTGAGGAGGAGCCACAGAGCACCACTCTATGACCTATGAACCCTAAGGCATCACAGCTTACCAGCACCCCTGTGGCTGTACATACTCTTAACTGTCGCCACCAAGGCCTGATGGAAACACCAATTGGCCTCACCAATGCCCACCTGAAACCAGAACTCGAACACATCTGCTACAGGCTGCAAAGAAACTAATCTTACAATCGCTCGCTAGTACATAAATGTGACTACAAAAAAAAAACACCAAAATGCCATAGTTGAGGAACAGTTGCCTTTAGGAGGAAAGACTGGAATATAGATGACTATTACATTAAGATTTTTCTTTTTATTTGTTTTTTGCTTTGCTTTTGTTCATCTTTGTTGTTTGATGCAGTGGTCTGTATTTCTGTGAGTTTTCCAATTTAGTTTTGCCTTATTAGAACATGCAATCAAATTGCAATATGATATTCACAAGTTGTGCAACTTTTGGTAAGGGAAACTCAGAGCCTGACATAGTTAGGAGCAAAGCCCATCCTCAGGGTGAAACAGAGAGACAGAGAGTAGTCTTGTTATATTGCTCACAGGGTATTCAAGCTTTGTGCACATTAGGAAAATGCTGAGCCGTAGAGACAGGTTTTGCATGCAGGATGAAACATTTAATGCAGTTTACTTCTTATTGTCACTCCCAGTCTTTACTTCCGCTCTTCTATCACATATTACAACTGTAGTTCTTTATCCAACATTTACCTTCATACAGGTAAGCTCACTTTAACTCACTTTATACCAGCACAGTATGAGAAGAATGTTACTGTAAATTAAAACATTTTGACGAAAGCACCACAATGTGTTTGCATGACAAGCCAATATGAACGGACTGCTTCGGATCAAGGGCCTCAGAATGACAGTGTTTTATTTTGCGTGAGTGTTTCTGTTGTTGTTGTCCTTGGAGTACATTTAGACCACCCATGTGCTGTTACAGCTTTATGAGAATGGATGGATGACTACACTGCCTTTAGGTTCGTATGATTCTCTCTCTTAACTTTGTTTCAAGTGCTTCAGGTTCAGTGACCTTAGACCCCTAGTGTAAATACAAAGACTGTACAGAAATTGATGTATATAAATCTGAGAGGAAAAGTATATGTAAAATGCATATCTTGAATATATATAATAATAATATATGTGCCGATATTTATCATGTGTAGAAAATGTAATGATTAAAAATGTGCTGTTATTTTTGTCCCTGCACACAATGAACAAGTTTACTGTAGATTCATAGTGTTTTACTTTAACACCAGGTCACAATGGTGCTGCAGCAGAAATGCAGAAGGTTATTTCTGCTAGAAATCAATTGTGTTTTTTCTAATTCTGACTCCCGAGTGTTGACTTCAAACATGCTCGAGCACGAATGAGTTGCACACCAATGCCCTATCTTTTCTGCTTTTCCTTTTTTATCAGTTATTTAATAGATTCCTGTGTAAATAATTAGATTGATTTTAGCACACTCCGACCATTTAATTAATTCACAATGAGGATAAATGTAATCCCAAACCTATACTGTGGGACTGACTAAAAATATACGCTTGATCAATTAGAAAGGCGAATGCGTAATTAGATTTGGCACACCTGCGGTATCAGCTGCAAAAATGTAAAAGTATGGAGTCCTTTGTTGTTATTCTCACCGCAGACAACTAATCAGAGATAGTTTGAGTTCATCAGATAACAGATGCTGCAGTGTCACTTTTTTAATTCCATAAAACATGTTTTAGGATTATGATTTTGTCAATTAAAGTGCAATTACAGTGTTAACTGATCCACCTCAATCCAAAAAGTGGTCAAAGTCACCCTTCCCAAGCCTACAGAAAAGAAAGCCATTGATTTTATTGCAAAGCAATTCATTTATTCTGTTTGTTTTATGTGTGAGTTTCTTCTCACAAAATGAATTCTAGATTAACCTTTCTCCAAAAGTGATCAATGGTATGCCTCAGTGTGTGTTCTCTATGAAGATTTTGGTGACGTTGATAATTATATTGATAGTCGTGGTGATTATTTGACAACAATTGCAAGTGCCCTCACTCTGGTCGTTATTTTAGAACTATAGGCATAATTAATGTGTACTAGAGGTTTTATTTTCTGTGCTGGATCCATACATTTATACGAGGAGGCAGGGGTATTTCTCTCTGTGTGCAGACTGAATGTGACACTCATTTCAAACAATAGGCTATCTGATTTTGTAATAACTAATAGGCAAATGAGAGCTTGTATTTGGATGAAGGTTAGTTAGGGCCTGTTGGCATGTATTGTTATAAGTGCAGTGCAGTATTACTGTAATGCTTTTGTGCATCATAACTGGAAATTACAGCCACCTAAAAGCATGCATTCATATTCATTCTAGGTTTGATTGTTATGCTTCTGAGAATAATAAAACACCTGTACCCTCCCCCACAACGCAAGTCATAATTTCATATATAATTTATGCTAGTAACTTTACGCCGATTTTCAAGAGCATGACAGAAGCCACCTTTTTCACCAAATGGTACACTCTTAAATAGTTTTATCAAGCATTTTGATTACTGTAGACCTCCATTTTCAAACTCACCTCACCACCAAGTTGGTCTAAAGTAAAGCTCAATTTGTTTACATTTTGTGTGGGGGGGGAGGGGTTTAAATGAGGAAAAAAAAGGAAAATCAGAAAAAGTGTCATGCATGCGCTTAGATAGTCTTTTGATAATCCACATTTTGTGTCAATCGCTGTCTTTTTAGGGATTGTAAGAGGGGTGAAATGTAGAGATGGAGAATGTGGATCACAATAAATGGTCTTTTGTGGGGTTTTGAGCAATACGGTAGAGGAGTGGATGTTGCCTGTGGATGTACTGCCTCCTTCTGCTTTCACTACATGTGTACAAACAAAACCTGCCGCTTGTCAAGCCCACCATGCCCACCCCTTCCTCCTCTGCTTAGCATATCAAGTGGAACACAGTGTGTACTGTGAAGCCTACCTGCAATCCTTATCAGAATGTCAGAAATAATATATATATATATATATATATATACATATATATATTAAACTCTACATTTTTAATAATCTCACCTGTTTCATGTTGGTTTTATTTCAGTGTTTTCTTCTGGAAAAAAATATCTGTTTTTAATTGGGCGGATGATGATCCCTGATGACAGAACTAATAGTCAGAATGTACATTATAATTCTGAGGTATGTGTACTTCATGAGTATTTCTGTCTTCTGCCACATTTACTCTGCTTCATTTTGGAGACAAGATTTTGTACTTTTACTCCTCAAACCCACTACATTAATCCAGTGGTGGAATTTAAGTACAAAGTAAAGTAAAAAGTACTCTTTTCCATGTAATGCAACTTCATAGTTCTCCACTACATCTCAGAGGCAAATATTGTACTATTTACTCATTACATTTACATTTCAGCAAATTACAGTTTTCCCTCCCCTTCCACTTTCCAGTGAAAACATGTATCTCCAAACTTGCTGACTTTACTGACTCACTGATGCTATACATGAACATGAATGATGATCTAATATAATATGATGCATTGCTGTAGATAAAACCACCCAACAATATATAAAGGAGTTAGAATTAGCAAAAACTGAAACATTGACAGCAGTACAATGCAAAATACACATTAATGTAGCAGGAGTATAAATCCAAAAACGTCCTTTTACTGCACAATGAGTACTTTTACTTTTCATACTTTATATGCATTTTGCTGATTATACTTTTACTCTTTTGAATGCAGAACATTAATTTCTAATGGAGTATTTTCACAGTGGTATTATACTTTAATTTAAGTAAAGGATCTAAATACTTCAACCATGTATTTCTCTAACAGCTAAAGTTACCAATTACCTTTCAGATTAAGATTTTATCTTAAAACAAACATATCATAAGCACATTTGAAACCCAACATTCTGTGAAAAATGTAACCATTGGTTTACAATCTAATTATTTTTCTTCTTTCCTCAACCCCCCAGATATGTCTTGTGGTAGCAAAAACACGAGCTCCACATTAACCAGCTACAACAATATTAATATCATATTTTGTAGTAAATCAGTCATAGTCATTTACAATGTTTACAGTTAATTTGGATATATCCACTGACATGCAAGCCAATATCATCAAAAAAAAAAGTTAGAAGTGAAATACATAATTATTGTCCTCTCACCCACTGAGAAACTGGGTAAGTCTGAAAAACAGAGGCCTCTTCAGGTGTGTAACCTGTAGGACTGGCCCAGCAGGACGGTTGAGGGATTGTCACACTGGAGGAAACTAGGAGTGTACATGTTTGTCAGGATGGTGACGATACTGACAACTATATTTTCGTGGATTGTGAGCTATTTGTTTGAAAACAATTAACATTAGACTTTTTCCAAGAAATTTTTGTTTTACAGGCGGTAATTTAATGCCGCAGTCCAGCAGTGTATCTCCTTACAGCAAGGCGCAGCTCATCTCTATCTGCTATATATCTCCTTCAGACTGCCATTTGTGCATCAATTATTTCTAACTGGAACTTTTAAAGGTGGCTCTGTTTACACTGTCTTTATACACACTACAAGGAGTCGCACACTGTATAGGATCGGGATGTTACTGAGGTCTAACAAAACTTCTGACTCCCTCCAGATTGCGTTTTCCCACTTGATCAGCATGTGTAAAGTGAATGCTTAAAATATAAAATGCGTGATGTTTTTAAAAATGTCTGACATTGTTCCATCTACTGTAAGAAGTAGAGGAAGTCTGTGAACATGTTACACTGACTGTTGTAACAAGGTCTTTACTATTACACTTTGCTCCATCAATAAACCAAGCTAATGTCTTGGTGCCTAAATGTAACCCCATCTTTCATATTTTGAGGACATATGAAGATACTCAAAAATAATCCTGAAGGTGGGATAGATGTTAGCTCTAAAGTATACAGTATGTTTCTACTGCTTGGAAACTGTGTATCCAACAACAGGGTAACACAACAATGACTTGAGCTGCTTCAACAAGCAGGGTTATAGGTTTTTTATTGCATTTCTTTCAGCCAACCCCTTTTTGGATTATTGTTGAAATAATAATTTCAAAATGTCCACTCTTCTTGGATTTACAAACTTTTGGATGTGCTTTGACATTGTTACAATTTTCTGCATGATAGCTTCTCGTAAAACAGGTAGAACATGTCACAGACAGGAATGCGAGACTAAAGACTTAGCTGTCAAGGCTTTAACCTTTACTTTACCTCAGACTGTTGCTTAGTAATGCACATAAAGGACATGGGCATGCCAATAAACTCCTTGGCTTTTCCTTAAGGGGGAAGGAAAAGACAACATCTTAAAACCTTGTTGCAAACCAAAGTATTAACATATTAAAGAAATTGTACATTTTCACTGTATTTATTATTTCCTGAAATGCATAAGATATTTTTTCTCAGTAAGTCAACTTCATTGCATCGCTGGAAGATAAACGTCATTCCATTTTCTATACATGTCAGTTCATCGTTCCCTAATGGCCCTTTATAATTCAGACACCCACTGGGCTATGCCAGCAAAATCCAGGGTAAAGTAGCAGCCACTAGTGCCAGTATAGTAAATGCTGACAGTAAAACGAGCAGGCATCGCGCAGTTGTGCAAATCCTGCGCCTTCGCCTGCGCCGGGGTTGAACCACAGTCATCACAACGCTGAGTGCATCGTATTCGGCCATGGGTCGCCCTTGAGCGCTTATGATAAAGATCTGAGATGCATTATGGCTGGGACTGATCAACCTCTGTCGACGGAATCGATCACACACTCCCTTAAAGCAGCGAGCAATCCAGTTAACTTCTCCTGGTAAAGTGTCCCCGGAGTCGTGCCGCGCGCGCTGGACCTGTCTCGGTGGCGGAGGGAGAGGTACCTCGAGGGTCTGTCCTTCACCTGGATCCTTGTCCGCCGTGACGGCCACGGGCGCTTCCTGTTGTTTCTTGATGAATGTAAGATGTCGGCAGATGGGGCAAACAATAGTGTCTCTGATGTTTCCATTGCTGTTGATGCTGACCAGCGTTTTGACCAGACAGTCGTGGCAGAATACGTGTCCGCAGCTCAGGGTCCTCTCTGTGCCCGACAGACACTCATAGCACACTGGACACTCTCGTGCGTCCTCCTGGCTGTCTTCCTTACACAATGCCATTGAAGGAAAATCAACCACTGCAGCAGGAGATTAAAAGTCGATTCCTGCGTAAATGTAGCGTGAATTCCCTCAGCGCATGACTTTCTCAGACTGAGGGTGGAGGCGAGAGCTGTGCCTTGTATAACAGGGCCAGCCACCTCTGGCTGCCAGTGACTTCACTGATTGGGTCCCCTGCGGCATTACTGTCAGTTCATGTGGCCAAGCTGGTTCATGTGTTATGTTCTACAGCACTATATGCTACACTGACATTCCTGAAATATTAGCAAAACTAGCACATCTGACCAATTCGCGATTACTTTTCAATCTAAATTACAATGTAGACCTATCCTGCTCAAATAAATTCGTTATATTTTCATTTTTTATCTTTTACAAGAACGACTTAATGTAAGTTATTAAACATAAATTTGACTCAATTTAATCAAGATTTGTGTAATTCATATACCGACTTTAATAAAGTTGGTTAACCTGTTTTTGTTGTTGTGCCTTTTCAAATAGTCTAATGAAGTTACTGTTAGTTTGCCCAATTCAAAATGTCAACAAGTTCACTAAACTCACAAAAAATGTTTTAATTGTTTTGAGCTACCCCAGAGTACCCCAGTTTCTAATTTCAAATGTATCAGATAAATAATGTAGGCCTATACATGTAAGGTTATTTATTAGCCGTTTTTACAGTGTTTTCCATGAGTTTCTTAAATGAGGGCAATGATAAATTATATTATATTGTATTCTATTGATAGCTCGTATATAGTATGACATATTCAATAGGGAGTGTAACAGAAAAAAAATACTAGACGATCAAAAATGTAAGTAATAATAATAATATTATTAATAATAATAATAATAATAATAATAATAATAATGACTGTGATTCAGCTGTCAGACTAAACATGCAGTTGTGTAATACAATTGTGAAATTAAGGGCACATATTCAGCTCTAATATTGTCCATAAATAATATAAAAGTAAAATAATATAATGGGAGCCTGGTTTGTCTTCTTCGTCCCTGTCCCTGTGTGTTGGTCTCTGGCAAGCATGCGCCACCTTGTGGTCACTGTCTGCAGTCAAACAGAAAAAAAGGTGCGGCTGATTCTAGTAGATGTATTTCTATAGCAGCCCTGCCCAGATCTGACGTCAACGTGGATTACGTCAGAACGTACGTCTGTCGGGATCATACGGCGGTTCCGGGAGACGCGTTGGCAATTTCCTAAACATCATTCGAGGCAGTAGAGAGGCGTGTGTGTGTGTGTCTGTGTGTGTGTTGGATGTGACACCGGCTGGAAGGCGACCCCCCCCCCCCCGAAACAGAAGATAGCTGGACGCCGATTTGACATGAGCAGGTACTGAGTTTAACTTTCAGAATACACCGTTTTTAATGTGTTTAGTGTCTGACCTGTTTGTGATTCTAGCTGTCGTGTTCAGCTGCTGCTTCTGTGTAACGTTAATCAACGTTGCCGAGAGAAGAGCTCGAGCTCTGTTTAAATGCCCAATAATCGCTTTGATTATTGCTTCATATGCCATTCAATTTCACTTTTGTCATGTGGAATGTTATGGTTTCTTTTAACAGCATGAAGCAAAGCACACTGTCGATCATCGTCTGTTTAACCACGCAGTAACGCACATTGATGGTGCCGTTTATTAGCTAACACCTAAATTAAACCTTCTGCTGGTCGGATACATTTAAACTGGGGACTGCTTAATTGTGAAAATGTGTGTATTTTCTGAAAATGATGTGTGATACGTGTCAATTGTCATTTTTGTAGTAAAGCCTCCTTCTGTTGATCACTTGATGATCAATAGTATGACTGTTTTGAACCTCTAACATGTTTTACATGTTCTTTAAAATGTTTCACAAGGGACCAACATATGGGCCCAGGTCAGGGGAGCTCTACCACCACACCCTGTAAAGCTGTAGGTCTGGTTATTATTCACATTAGAACAAACCAACAAGACTACAAAGAGGCATTTGACTCACCCCTCTCATAGGCCCCGTTATAAACAAATGTGACGACATGAGTGTCAGCAGTTTAACTCTTTAGTAAGCACCTAGTCATCCGCAACAAAAGAAGATGTAGAGACACGAATGTGGGAAAGGAAACTTTCTCTTCACTTCCTTCCACTGACTGTAGTTTCCAGATGTCCAGAGTCCTACTGCCTGACCTGGTGTTGTTCACAACAAACACATAAATCCAGGGGGGCAAACTGACACCAAAGGGTGCTGAAATGAGAGATAACGGGAACCGAGTCTCGGCTCTTGACCTGTTGCGTGATGTAACTGAGCCTCTGTGGTGTATTGTGTTACCAGTAGTGCACCACTCGCATGTCCTAGATATGTGAAATAGCTTTGGTAGCTCCTGGTCTCCAGTTTTCCTTCGTGATTTCCAAAGTAGCGTACTGACTCGTGAGGAGCCTGTAGCGGGTAAATTGTTGATGACGCCATCTAGGAGGAATGTTTAAAAGGGAAGAACAGGCGGTCCTGCCTCTGTCTCCATTCTTCTGAGTCTAGACCGTCTAAGCCCGAGACGGGCTAGTCTTGGTCAAAGTTATAACCGCCATGAACTGTTGAGAGTAGTTTGCTTGACCCTCAGTCCCGCGGAGGGGTTTCCTGTGCCGCTATCCTCTGGTTGTCTGACCTATCTGCAGGAAATCCTGAAAATCTCTTGTTCGGATTATGAATGTTCCTGAAGCCACAGCAATGGGAGCTGTGTTTAACCCACACAGAACACACACACACACACACACACACACACACACACACACACACCACCGGTCTTTCCAGATGTGTTAAATAATTTCCTGAACCTCATTAGCTCACCAGAAAAAGAGGAACAACCATTTAGTGAAGTGTTATTTCTGCAAACAGGACGGAAGATAGAAAAACTTTCGAACTGCTTCTACAACAGACAGCTTAATCCACACTTAATCTACATGGATTGCCTTTAATGAATTAGTAATGTTGACATCACATGAGTTGAGCTGCAAGGTTAGGAATTGAATGACGTTCAATAAAGGGGGCACACTTCTACTAAGCGTGTCACGATGGCCACTCAGTCAGTTTATCATAACTCTTCTTCTAAATAATAATCCGAGGATATGGTCAGTGATTCATGAGTAACTGAGGATGTAATGACCGATCTGCCTTTGTTCCTCACTTTTGAGTTAAGAAGTGACTCAAAGATCTGTTATCTTCTCCGTTGAGGAATGAGGAAAATGTTTTTATCTTGATTTGCCCGGTTTGTTCAGCACTGGGATATGATTCTACATGCCAAAGGAGACGTGTAGTGAAAGTGTTGTACCGTGTTTGAGTCACCTGCTAGTTTATTTTTTTTCACTGCTCAATGCTTGTCTTCTTTTCATCTCACGAGCGATTTCATGCGTACTTTTATGGTCAAATTAAACTGCTGTGAGGGTAACAAATATGTCTCTTTCATCCTCAGGGTGCCCTGACATGGAAAAAGAGATGATTCCCAAATTTACGTCAAAGGATGAGGAAGTTGATTACTGGAAGTCCCAAGCCCTCAAATATAAGAAAAGGTAGGTCCTGTGATTTACTTGTTATATCAAAAGTTTATGTCTGAATTTTTCAACTCTGTTTGAAAAAGTAGTAATCGCTGACTTTTACATAAAAGGCAGATGAGAATATGCTGAATATTTAGTCTTGTGGACTCGTCTCTGTTTAAAGTTACACAGAAATCCATGTTTAGCCATATAAGGCAAACGAGCACCAAACAGACTTTTTTGACATCAGTGCCCACAAACATCTGTGGCTTGTTTAGTAGGAAGTTACTACATCTTTGCCTTCTTAAACGGACATCACAGTCTATGTTCGCGTAGGCAGCAGTGGTGCTTGTGAGTGTTGTGTAATCTTTGTTGAACTTGGTCTGTCTGTCTTTCCTATTTCTGGAGTTGGGCCCCATCATAACCCTCAAAGGAAGTGTAAACCTGCACAGAGGGGGTTAAAGCCCTGGTGTTTTTTTTCTAAGAAATTTCTGATGTGGGTACACAGAGGAAAAAACTTAAACCCATGGAAAAAATAACTAAGTATATGGTGGCTTGTCTCACACATGCGTTTGTGCAAATGTTTTCTCAGTAAACGGCTCACAGTAGCAGCATGTAGTATTTCTGAGTTACCTATTGAAAAGTTATCTCCCTGAAGTGATATTTTAAATCCTTGCTGCTTGGACATCATACAGTTTATGATTATCCCTGAAAGATGTGATAGTGTGAGACGCATGTGTATTTCCTGCATCCCAGCAGGACCTGTTGTGTAATAAAGTTATAGGGCCCAGCGTGCTGATGAAGCAGCAACTGAGGCGTTTGGTATGTGTGGAACGACCTCGGCACAACAACTGATTCACGGATTCCAGTGCTCTGTAGAGCCACTGTGAGGCCATTATCGCAGCACAGGTCAGCTGATCTCAGAACAGTGTTCACCACAGTGTCATCATGTGTTTGCACACCCTTGATAGGCAAAACAAACTAGGGTCCATGTAGAATACATGAACTCAGAGATATTTGTCCTTCTTGTTCTGTGTTGCATGTATACTTGAATGAATCTACACGTTCAGAAGTAGCCTACGTTTTGTGTTATTGTGTGTGTTTATAGATACTACTACATGTGATCACTCCTTACCAGCATGCGCACACACACACACACACACACACACACACACACACACACACACACACACACACACACACACACACACACACACACATACACATACACACATCCTGGTAGCACATGTCTACTTCCTGTTTCTGTGCCCTCTCATTTTCTTTTCACCTCTCCTACAGCTGAGGACTCATGACAGCAGGCCTGTTTTTCTGAGCTGCTTCTGAACCACCTACTGCCACAGTACAGCTGTCTCTTTAGAGCCGTATATTTAGAATGCCTAACTCAACAATGCTGAGCCGTGCACAGTTTCCTGTGTGGCGAAGGTTAAAAATCTTTTTTATGCAGGTTTATTTCTGGCCGTTGGAGGTAAAGCTACTAGAACATGACTGAGCCTGGCTCATCTTACGAGACAAAAGCCAGTCAGCTTTCCAGAGCTCCTGCATGCAGTGATTTAGCCAGTCAGCTATACAGAACTGAATGGTGGACAGTGGACAGGGTAGCTGGTAGTTGACAATGATTGTTTATGTGTTTCCCCTCTGTCTGTGTGTCTGTGTCTGTGTCTGTGTCTGTGTGTGTGTGTGTGTGTGTGTGTGTGTGTGTGTGTGTGTGTGTGTCATCCAGCTGCTATGATGCCCAGGAGGAGCTGCAGGAGTTCCAGGAAGGGAGCCGTGAGCTGGAAGCTGAGTTGGAGGCACAGCTTTGCCAGGCTGAACACCGCCTTCGAGATCTCCAAACTGAAAACGAGAGGGTGAAGAACGAGGTGGCCAACCTCAAGGTGACTGGGCCTGGTGACTTACCTTGTAGTTTATTTGTGTATTTGGCTTTAACTGTGGGTCAGGACACAGATAAAGTAATTTGTGGCTGATCTGTTGGATCCTGAGGACAAAGTCAGACGTCTTATTTTTATGTTTGGTGTTAATAAGGCATGTTCTTAGGTAATCCTCCAGCAGTCCTTAATTAGATTGGAAGAAAATAGAAAACTGCAAGGACAAGTCTGGTTCTTAATCCCTGCAGGCATGAACAGTGGTCAGATTTATTCAGTGAGCTCTCGTCTGGTGAACATGCCCATCAAACGACTGTCTACTGTGCATTCAGGAAATCTCTGTAGCCACTATACGCGGAGCAGAAAAGTATTGTTATAGCAACTAATGCTGAAAACAAACTGTGTGAATGAACCAGAGAGATTGTGAATCATGCTCTGGGACCACAATACAGACATGCTAACTGGAGTGTAAACAAAGAGGCTTTTTGAAAGTAAGATAATGTGTGGAAGATCATCTTTACTCACTCTCTTATGATTCCGTTGTTTTTTGTTTAGTGTATAAATGGTACTTTCAAGCTGCATGCCTTAGCAAAATAATTTTTTTTTTTTATCCTGGAGCAATAGGTCTGTTTGATGTCCTTGTTTCTCGACACACACACTCACTCCCATGCTCTTTTCTCTTCTCCACTCTCTCCATCTCTATCAGGAGAAGCTGGAGCATCAGTATGCCCAGAGTTATAAACAGGTTTCTATGCTAGAGGATGACTTGGGCCAAACACGCAGCATCAAAGAGCAGCTCCACAAATACGTCCGAGAGCTTGAGCAGGCCAACGATGACCTGGAGAGAGCCAAAAGGTGGGACTGCCCCAGTGCATTTTGGTCAATATGTGAATTGTTTTCGGTAGCGCTGAGATGAGAATTCTAGCTGTATTTAGATTTTATAGCAATTGGGACCTACTGTAATGTTCATTCAGGTTTTAACAACTGTGCCCTTCAACCTCTACTCATGTGCAGGGCAACAATAGTGTCTCTTGAGGACTTTGAGGGCCGTTTAAACCAGGCCATCGAGAGAAACGCCTTCCTGGAAAGTGAGCTGGACGAGAAGGAGTCTCTTTTAGTATCCGTGCAGCGGCTGAAAGATGAAGCACGAGGTAAAAACAAGAATCCACTCTGCCCTTTCAGGATATGTCATCTGTGAAAGGGTTGGTGGAGAAGTGTTTCATAAGTTTAAATCTTTCTTCTGCAGACCTGAGACAGGAGCTGGCAGTACGTGAGCGGACTACAGAAAGGATGTCAGCACCTAGCTCACCCACTTTAGACATCGACAAGATGGATTCTGCAGTACAGGCCTCTTTATCCCTCCCAGCAACACCCGTAGGAAAGAGCATAGAGCACTCCTTCATCAGCCCAAAAGGTCAGGATTAATTAAAGTCACTCTCAATGCACATGTGAAATTGGAAATTCGAGGACATGTATTCTAATACCAGCTTGTGTCCTTGTGCAGCATTGACCAATGGATGTGGCAACTCATCCCTCACTCCTTCTGCTAGAATCTCAGCTCTTAATATTGTTGGCGATCTCCTGAGGAAAGTTGGGGTAGGTATCATTTCATTTAAGACATAATTACATTAATTATCAGAATAGGTTGCAGAGCACAGAGGAACAGTGTGTCCTCAACCACAAGAGATGATGAGGCTAAATACAGATCCTACTTCCTGTTTTTGTGACTTAGGCTTTGGAGTCCAAAATCGCCGCCTGCAGGAACTTTGCCAAAGACCAGGCAGCAAGAAAAAATTACTCTATAGACAACGACAAACTCATCAACAGCAATGCCACAAAGTTCTCTCATTCTCTACACACTACTTACTTTGACAAAACGTGAGTCTTTTTTTAGCAAGTTTTGTTCTGCTCCCAGCAATGCAGTGTATTATACCTGGTTTTATGCACATTTGTTCCGCCCTGTATGTGTGTCTGTGTTTGCTAATATTGAAAATGTCCATGTAGCGACTGCAGGACTGTAAATGGATTGGACCCCAGCTCCCTGACCGCCATTGCAACATCCAGAGCCCTGCCTCCACCAGGCATGCTGCCTCTGAGAATGTGAGGCGTCCCAAACCACATAAACCTCTACTGAAACTCCTATTCACCTAACTCAATGTGGGAACCGAGACGACACTTAAAAGACCATCACATTGTGTGTGTGTGTGTGTGTGTGTGTGTGTGTGTGTGTGTGTGTGTGTGTGTGTGTGTGTGTGTGTCTGTGTGTCTGTCTGCCCCCCTGTTTGGGATTGTGCATTTTTGAATGTGATGTGTGGAAAGAGAGGCTTGATGATACAATGGAGTTGCGTCCAGTTTGCAGCGCTAAATGCATCTGTGAGTAGGTTCCTACCACATACTTGCATGTGCCTATAGCCGTACTGTACTGTGCTTGTATGAATGTCATTGCAAATGCGTTGCTTTTTAGCTGTCAACTCCGGAGTGGCACCATTATATTCTTGGTTCCATCGTTCGCCTGAAAGTTACTATCCCTGACAAAAGGTCCTCAGCAGACCACAGCTTCATCCTTACCTTCTTTTCCTCCTGTATTTTCACTAAAATTGCACAGGTAAACTATTTTCAATTTTAGAATGTATTATATTTAAAAAAGGGATGTGTTCATATTAATTAATTTATCTCACAGTATGCTTTAAAATGCAATGTTTCCTATTTGCTATTTTCTTGCATGTGTGCATATGTAATGTGGGGTTGGAGAGGTGCACCCCATATTCATGACGGAAGTGAATGTTGATCGTTCAAAGCCATGTAGCCATGACGCAGCCGTTCCTCTTGTTACGGGCCACTTGCTGTATTTGGAAGTAGTCTCCATGTTAAAGGTTGGAAATATCAGCTGGTCCTGTCCTCTGGGTTAAACCTGAAACAAACGGCTCCTCACAGTTTCTGCTGCAGTCGTGTGTTTTCCTCTGTGGACATCCATTGACATTTCGAGGGAACAGTTTTGCCTTTTTTTTTTAAATGTTTAATATATTGATTTTTTTTTTAACTATTGTGACAGGCTCATTTACCTCATTCTGATATAATGGCAATTATCCACGATGGATTATAGGTAGCTAAATTTGGCTTTATAAAACTCTTACAAAAGGATAGAAAACAAAACTGACTGAAGGATTCTTTTTGAGACTGTATGTTAACTTTGGCTGGTTTATGAATTTATGGTCCATTGTGGCATTTGTGTCATGCAGCATATTTGCTGATTATTTGTTATTGTGTGAACCTAATGCTAATTTGACTTGATTCTTTGATTTTTAGCTGGAAATTGGCAATGCATTCACTTTTTACATGCCATAATTTGGTCTAAATCCATTTTGCCCACATATTTCTCAATTTCATAGATCTTTGTGTCACCACCTCAAAGCATAATTTGAAGCCTTTAGTATTATTTTTGTTTAGTAATATGAGATGTCATTTTGGGCACTCTATGAGCCTGTTACTACAGTGTGTTCTACAGTCAGTGTATATAGCTTGTAAGGATGGTAATTTTGCCTACCATATTTGTACATACTGACATTTGGCATTAAGGTTCTATTTATTTCAGATTCTGTATGGCATGTTCAGATAATGAATGATTAAAGCCATTGTATTATGATATCGAATTGTTTGTCAAAATTGTTTAAGCAAATAAAGATTGAGATGACATATATATATATATATATTGTGTAGTTTGTAATTAAAGTGATACAGCACAAGGTCCACTTATTGGCCATTTTCCAAAGCTTTCACTCCCATGTTGTGGCTTTCTTCAGTGGATGGAGTTTGTTCCATGAAAGGGTAAAAAGTACTGGGTTGGTCACGGTTGTGGTGGACTGGTGTTCATGCGGTCAAGTAATAAACTCACTGTACTTTTATATCAACATTAAAACAACAAAGTAATGAGGAGTGAGATTTCATGTAATGACAATTCAGCAGCTAATCAGTTACAGAGTCCCAGTTCAGCTCTCTGTAAAGAAAACATTAACTCAACACTCCTCGTTTCTGACTTTCCCGGCTGATGCACTCAAACACGGTCGATCAGGGTCCACAAAATTAAAGGCCTAATTTCTTCTCCATTTCCTCCTTTAATATGTTCTTCTTGATCTAGAAAAACAGACAGCAGCCGCTTTAGTCTCATTATACTGATCAACAGTAAATCATGGCAGCCATCAGGATAGTTCCGTTGGTGTTAGAGCAGAAGTATCGTACCTTTCCAGAGACTGTCAGAGGGTAGCTGTCTACAAAGATCACGTAGTGTGGGATCTTGAAGTGGGAAATCTAGCGGAATAAAACACAACATGTACAGCCTTGCTGATTTTCAGTGTGTTGAGCAGTTTCATTGATCACATCACCTACACTCACCTGGCCTTTGCAGAAAGCTTTTATCTCCTCTGCACTGGATGTCTGGTCCTTCCTCAGCCTGATGCAGGCACACACCTGCTCACCCAACCTCTCATCTTTCACTCCAACCACCTGGGAAACGGACAGAGAAATAAAACAACCAGAGAGTAGATTCAACACCTCAGCGCATGAGTATAACATGAAATATATTCTCATGAAATGCACAGTAAAAAGAATGTCTACAATTGTCTACACATTCAGAGAGAAAACTAGTATGTCTTCAAGGTGCGTCTTTGCTGTCACCTGCTTGGAGACAATGAATCTGACTTCTGCTGCCCTCCAGTGGTGCTGAGTCTTACCTGCACCTCCTGTACTTTGGGATGTGTAAAGAGAAATTGCTCTATCTCAGCGGGATAGATGTTCTCCCCTCCTCGGATGATCAAGTCTTTTATGCGTCCTTCAATGCAGCAGTATCCCAAACTGGTTAGACTGGCTGTGTCACTTTGTAGAAGAATGATCACACAACATGTAACATGTGAGCATCAACCCGTTCCGGTAACAGGTCTCGGTATTTTCTCTTCTAGACAAACATTCAGTATACATGTAGTATCTTACCCAGTCCTGTACCAGCGGTCTTGAGAGATAGCCTCTCTGGTTTTCTCCGGATCGTTCCAGTATCCGTGCATCACACAGCTGCCTCTGATCATCAGCTCTCCTGGGGCCCCCACAGGGACAATCTCCCCAGTATCAGGGTCCACCACTTTAGCCTATAGTAAAGAGACACAGGCATACAGTCACAGTGTTTTTATGCAATATGTAGATACAGGTTTTAGCAAAAAATAAGGCATACCTCAGTGTGGCTCATGATACATCCAACAGTATTTATCTTCAGCTCCTCACTGTCTTGTGGGAATCCCAGAAATGTAAGGGGGCTGTTCTCAGTGGTCCCATAACCTATCTATTAAAACATGATGTACACATTTTCAAATATGTTGGCAAAGCTATACTCCAAAGAGTTTTATACAGCATTATTTGAAAATGTTCAGGACATGTAACTGCTCACCGTTATCTCTTTCATGTTCATGTCTGTTTTCAGTTTTCTCACAATCTCAGGTGGGCACGGAGAACCTGCCATGATGCCTTAAACACAGCAGCACATAAGCAAAGAGACCTCAAATGCTTGCTTAACATAACACCAAGTTTAATACAACGTATTCATCAAAGTCTTCTATTACCAGCTTCAATTGATGACAAATCACACTTGTGTAAATCCTGTTGGATGAGCATGTCGGTGAACATAGTGGGAGTGCCATAAACAAAATTACACCTTGAGAAGAAACACAAGAATCAATTTGAGTGCATAATGTTGCATATTTGAAAATAATTTGGGTGATGAGCAGCGTGCCATACTTTTCACTCTGAATGGCCTCGAGGTTGGCTCGGCTGTTGTAGCCGGAGGAAGGGAAGACCAGTGTGATACCATGTACAGCCATTGTCATCCCTGCCACCACAGATCCAAAGCAATGGTACAAGGGTACGGGCACACACACTCGCACCTGAGGCTGAGAAGAATATGGAAAATAAGATCACTTAAAATTGAAATGTCTTTTTTGTGCAAATTGAGAGAGAAAAATGGACTTACTCTAGATCCATAACCCATTCGGAGACCCATGAAGTAGGCATTGTTTACAATATTGTGGTGGGAAAGACAGGCTCCCTTCGGACTCCCTGTAGTCCCCTGAAACAAATAAACATGAAGATCTGAATCCTAGTTACATCATAATGTCAGTCAAAGTTATATAATAAATGTGCCTGTGTGAAAGATGCAATGTTGAAGGTTACTGATGTGAACTGGATGTTGATGGGCTCATCGAAGGACAGCTTGCTCTGCAGATCCATCAGCTGTTTGTGGTGCCGACTCTCCCCTGCTTGCATCACATCATCGACATGGAGCATCCCTGGCTCTCTGCTATCCGTCACAATCACCATACGCAAGTCTGGCAACCTGGCAGACCCAAGATATTAATATCACATCCACAGAACTATTATTATAGAGTGTGAAGTATTTGCAGCCTCTTACTCCCATAATGACAATAGAGGAAAAAAACATGCATGTGACATTTGACATTGGCTTTGTCGAACCTGGAGCTTTTGATCATGCCTTCTGGTGTCGTGCCGATCTCCGGGCAGAGCTCCCTCAGCATGTCACAAAAACGTTGGGTTTTAAAGCGGGAAGGGCAGACCACAGCTTTACACTGGACCTGCATGTGACAAATCAATGGCATGTGGAAGGATTACTATTTCTATGAAAATGTTAAATTGTCAGATTCATGCTTTTGTATTTTACTTTGGTTCAACAGTACAGTAATCATTTGGTTTTCAGAGGTAGAAGTACTTAGTTATTGTAAATATAGCAATACCACAGTGTAGAAATACTGTGTTACAAGTAAAAGCTCGGCATTTGAACTCTAACTTAAGTAAAAGTTCTAAAATATTTGCACCTATTATACTTTAAGTAGAAAACGTTCACATGCTGTACAGCCCATTTTAAAATAATGTATATCATATTAGTTAATATGTAATTATTGATGCTTTAAAATGCATATTACTTCAATGTTGCAGCTGGTAAAGGTGGGGCTTTTTACAATATATATTTTGGCTAGCTTGTGAATTTCACCAATAGATCAATAAATACTAATCTTTATCCAGAATAACATGTCATATTTTATTAGTTGATTATTTTGTATTATTAATCTAATTCTGGAAAGTTACTAGAAATGTTTGTGAGAGGACGGCAGGGATACTTCAGTTTCTCTTTTATTCCTTTATGCACTTCATGCCCCAGGTTCTGAGACCACCACTGGTGTTATGTAATAGGCTAATGCCCTGTAACACAACTCGTCGTACCTGCTTTAGAGTAAACTCCACTTCTTTCACCTGATAGGCCGGGTTCAATGACACCTGCATGTATGAAAATGTGAAAGAGTCAATTGTACGTATACAGGCCCACAACACACATTTTCCAAAGGTCTTTCCAGTACATACCATATCATACACATATTATACTGTATTCTTGACAGCAGGGTGTTTGGCAACACAGAGCAGCTGTCTGTCTAACCCCAAGGCTACACAGTACATGTGATTTTGACGTTATAAACTACTCACAAACTGACCAGTATAATTCCAGCTTTGGCTGATGCAAACTGGAAGAGGATCCACTCATACGTGTTGGGTCCCCAAACTCCCAGTCTGTCGCCTCGCTTCAGGCCCAAAGCAAGCAGACCTGCAGCCGCCTTGTCAACCTGCAGCAATGAATGTCACAAAAATACAAAGCAGTATCACTTCTGGCAATTTACACAAGCATTCTAGCTTTGTGGATGCGATAGTGCTTGATAGAACAAGTTTCCTGTGATTTATAGAAGCTTCGTGATGACTCAAAGAAGAGAATCAATTCATATAGTAAAACTAAATGTTATGGGTGCTGCTTCATTTAGATTCATTGACAAAGCAGACTTAGTTTTAAGGAGGCACATTTTGTGTCTCAGGGGCAACACCTGTGATTTCAGTAGGTGTCAAACGGTTAAACAACAATTCTATTAACCTAAAAAGTTAACACAGACAGAAAAGGTACTAGCTATTTAGCAATGATTTGACATGTTGATCTGACACATTAGCTCCAACAAATTGTCTCGTTATTGAAACAGGAAACTCATTCGTATAGCATGAATAGCATTGAAGTGTTGATACATGCATGCAGGCACAAAGTAGGAGACGCACATCTTGCTGAAACTGTGCAAAGGTTTTCCGAACGCTGTCCTGCAGGAAGACCACAGCTTCACGGTCAGGCCAGCGCTGGACTGTGGAGTCCAGGCTCTGGCCTACAGTCAGGGGGAGCAGAGAGAAGGAGGAGGTGCCATGCACATAGCTGCTGGTCAGAGAGGATGTGTGCGGAGGACTGTCCACATGGAGGGATCTGGCATATGACGATTCAGGAAAAATGCACAGGGGTCAAATATAGTGCATGGTCTAGGATTTAAACGCCAAAATGTACTGCAGGTAAGTGATACACGAGATACACAATTTAAAGTAAACTAGTACAATTTAAATCAAGTACAAATTAAAAGATAAAAAACACAGCAAATACTCCCACATTTGGTTTCACAACCAAAATCAATTTAAAAGCAGCAAGATTTTTGAAGTCAATTCTCTGAGTGACAGCAGCCAGTGTAAGTATTTCAGAACTGTTCTGTCCTGCTTGAAACTCAAGTAGGAAGTTTGGTGGGGTGGATTCAATAAGGATCATATTCCCAGTACTGGCGTCCAACCAGGTCTCTGTTAAAAACAAAATCCAGCTTGTAAGAAGTTATAAAGTCATTGATTAAAAGTGATTTTCTTCACAGGGAACATTAATGGGGCTATAGTTTTAGTTTTCTATGGAGCAGACCATGCGTTACTTGGCTTCCATGTGAATCAGATTTGAAGGATTGGTATATTTGACTGTGCTTATTTGATCACTGCTAAGTATTTGAGAAGATTGTTAGTTGCTCTCCTCAAAAGTTACTTTGCGAGAAACACAGCGGCTGAAGCGAACCATGACGCGGTCGATTGGGGGAGGGGACCAGAAACTGAACGACCTGTTTACTATGGACCAAGAAAGAGTCGAGGGGTAGGGTGACGCCATGGTTTAGTAAGAACGCAGTCGGACAAATAAAATCAGACTCAGTGATCAGAGACTCACTCTTGACTTGGCCAAGAAAAAAAATCTAAGTCAGTGGACTACTGCAAGCAAAAACTACATTGAGGAGCTATTGTTTCCGTGCACTGATAATGATTCTGAAACCAAACATATGGATAAACAAAGACTGCATATTATTAACGGACAGAAACGTCGTGGTCAGTCCTTGAATGCACGTGGACAAAATGTTTTTTAATCTTTATATTGTCGGCTGTAATATCAGTAACTCTTTGATTACGTGAGATCGTGGTTTCCTTATTATTATTATTATTATTATTTTTAAATCAGAAAATGTTTAGCCTGCATGCTGCTATGACCTTTCAATGTTCAGATGAATTCATAATTATTTACAATGAACCATTAATGGAACACTAACTTCAATACATGTTTGCTTGACACCATGTTGCCATTTGACCACTGAACATGAGCATAAACTTACCGACACCACGGGAGCAAACTTGTGCTGCATATCTTCCACGCCTTATGTTGTAGTCCTTCCACATATCTGAGCCTGTGAGCCCAGGAGCTTAGCAGTGCAGACATTGGTCTATAAGCACCCGATCTGATTCAACTGGATGTAGATACTGTGTAGTTAGAGGGTACTGGCTCTTGACAACAAATGAGCTGGTTCATATCTGCCTAGTTTTACAAGGGTTGGATTATATCACTGTGTGTGTGTAATTTTTAACTTCCGCTCACCTCTGTTGGCTTAGAGCCAACTTCAAACCCATTTCAGCATATTCTAAGAAAACATAATTATAAAGAAAACTAGAAAATTTCGCAAGAAATTTTGACAGTGTGGCTTCTACTGCCCGAAGGCGTCACAATATATACATAAACGCTTATGTTACCGGCAGTATCGTTGAGGTTCGATTGAGATAATGCTTCTCTCTTTTCTGCATTTTAGATTCATACTCTTGAAAAAGTTAAACCAAGTTAAAGCTGACGCTTTTATTTTGAAAACTTACCGGATGCTCTATCCCTTATCGGTGTCTGACTTCCTGCCTGGGTCGATCTGCTCTGTGTTAATTGACGCAATAAACCCGAGCCTTGGGCTCTCGCGCACCCTTCATTGAGGCAGAGTAGTGTTTGCCACCCCTTAATGTCAGATCAGCAACACTAAATATGTTCTACACAGACGTGAAATACAGTACCTATTATATGGAAAGAAAGGACATATAATAAAAGTGTCTACAAATATTACAGTGTGTGTAGGAATGAGACAGCAAAAGGCACGCGCTCAACCCAGTTAGTGAGGGATTCACAGTCTGAGGTGAGGAACAGCTGGTCACTGCCTCACCTCACTGTCTCCTCTCTGTTTGAACAGGACATGCGCTAATTCAGAGATTTTGATTATAAAAATGTTTGGAATAATACAGAAATTACATTTATAGCGCAGATCAGTAGAGAAATATTAATATTTATTTTATTTTAGCATTATTTGTTTTTTACATTTCATCATCACACCCTGACCACACGTCCCTGTAGAGCTCTGGGTGAACACAGATGGCTACAGTTTGTACTTCCTGATTCAACAACAACAGGACGTCAGTGATGACAGGAGGAACATCGCGCCAACCGCGTCGCTTCAAACGCGTCGCTCCAAACGCGTCGCCCCAAACGCCCCAAACGCGTCGCTCCAAACGCCCCAAACGCGTCGCCCCAAACGCGTCGCCCCAAACGCGTCGCTCCAAACGCCCCAAACGCGCCGCTCCAAACGCGTCGCTCCAAACGCCCCAAACGCGTCGCTCCAAACGCGTCGCCCCAAACGCCCCAAACGCGTCGCCCCAAACGCGCAGCTCCAAACGTGTCGCTCCAAACGCCCCAAACGCGCCGCTTCAAACGCGCCGCCCCAAACGCGCCGCCCCAAACGCGCCGCGCAAAATTTGCGTCACTGCAGTCTCATCACGTCTGTGCAAAGACTTTGTATGTAATCTCATCACGCAAATAATTCGCCCTGCGTTCGGTGTGAACACAGCTGGCAGCCTCGTGGGGAGGGGAGGGGGGAGCTGCGCTCATGTGATTGCTTGAAAATGAGGCTGACATCTGATTGGCTACAGATAGGTCCATGTTAAAAAAAACGTATTTGTGAATCCGGCCAGGCAGGGGAGTCTCAAAAAACCCACCAACAAATGTGAAGAGATCCACAAACAAATACACACAAATCCACAAACAAATAGAAAACATCCACACACAAATACATACAAATGCAGAAATATATTTGTTCTGCGTGCATTTGTGAGTCACATTTATTTGTAAATCCTTCTGTGTAGAGACAGGCAGACAGACAGAGAGAGAGAGAGAGCGCGTGCGTGCGTGCCACTGGTTGCCATGGTGACGACGCAGGGCCTGGAGAGTCTGTGAGTCTGTTTGTTTATAAACATCAGTAATTAGCTGAATTAAGAACACCTGTGAGCCTGGCAGACTTTTCATGAGAAAACACTGGAAAACACCTGTCAAACAAATGCACTTTATACCAAAACCATGAGTCCAATCAATAAAATAAGTGCACCGTGAGAGAGATAAGACTCTGCCGAACGCCCTGGTATGTTTTTTATGTTCATAGTGTTATAAATGTGAGCGCCAGCGCAAGTTACAAAACTGGTACCGTCTGCTTTCTTTGACAAATTTCTTTTCTGATTTAACATGGGGTTTAATGGAGCAGTCGGTTGGAATTCATGTCGCTCCACGGCTGTTTGAGCCAAATGTGTAAGTCCGTTGGATTCCATAAAGACTTTGTTGCGACCAGCACAAGATTTCCAAGCTTTTTGGCCAAAAATGGTGTATAAAGAGTAAAAATTGAGGGAATGGGAGCAATTTGTTTGGAAAAATCACAGAACATTTTCCTGCTCTGCTTCACTCTGACCGTGATGTCATCACTCTAGCACTTAACGAGCTGCGCAATACACACCCATTATAAAATCTGAAACAGACCCAAAGTTTTGCTGAAACTAAATCGGTGACTTCATGAAAACTATGCTAGCTAGCAAAATGTCCATTTGGCTAAATAACGTCCATCAATTTGTCTACGTTTTAAACTTTGAATCATGTTTCTACGTTAAAGTATGGCTGGTCAATATGGGTCCAAAGTTAAGTGTTTTTTTTGCTTTCTTCACGCCGAAATCCCATTCAAGTCAATGGGCCGATTTTTCATCGTAGATCGCGATTTTCGGGGAAACCGCTGGGCGAATTTCTTATAAAAGTCATAGCTCACGATTCCCGATCAAGCCGCACGTGTTGAATTACTTTTTGAGCAGGTGTTGGCAACGCTGTGGGACTAGTTTCGCGGCAAACTCTGATGTGGAAGATGGAGAATAAGAATAACTAGAAAATGCATTTCCTGCTGAAAATGCGTTGGAATGCTGAAAGCTGAAAGCTGAAAGCTGAAATGAATTGCAAAAACATTGCTGAAAATACAGAAATGAGAGACTACCGGTCTGAAAAATGTTGAAGCTCGAAAGCATTTAAACTGCACTGCTGAAAACCCTTTTCGTTGAAACGTCTAACTATGGTGTCTGTAGCTGAAAGTATGAGAAAGAAGGCTTTGAAAGTTGAAGAAGTTTAACAGGATTTGAAGATTTTCTCCATAGATATCCCATTCAAAACAAATTGCAAAAAGCTTAATAATTCAAAAAGTTTAAAGATTACAAATATGAAAAATATCACCCCTCTCCTGAAAAAGCTGAATATTTTGATATTCGTACAGCTTCTGTGGCTTAAAAAATGTCAGCAGTAGTGATATTTGTAGTAGTAGAAGTTGTAGTTGTAGTAGAAGTATTATTAGTAGTAGAAGTATTAGTAATTAGAAGAAGCAGTATAAGTAGTAGTATCAGTAGTCGTAGTAATAGCTGTAGTAGTGGTCGTAGTATTTAATATAACAGTAGTAGTAGTAGAAGAAGTAGTAATAGTAATGGCAGTATTTGAAGTGATAGCAGTAGTATTAGTACTAGTAGCAATCGTACTAATAGCTGTAGTAGTGTTGGTACTGGTAGTAGCATGAATAGCAGCAGTAGTGGTAGCAGAGAGAGAGCCAGAGGGAGAGAGGGAGAGACAGAAAGAAAGACAGAGAGAGAAACACAGAATGACAGGAAGACAGAGATAGAGAGACTGAATGAATGAGTGTGAGAGAGTGAGAAAGGCAGACAGTTATATGTACTGAGTGAGTGGGAGAGAGAGACAGGCAGACAGTCAGATGGACTGACTGTGTGGGAGAGAGACAGGCAGACAGACAGTTACATTGACTGAGTGATTTGGAGAGAGAGACAGGCAGACAAACAGTTATTTGTACTGAGTGAGTGAGACAGGCAGACAGACAGTTATTTGTACTGAGTGAGTGAGTGAGACAGGCAAACAGACAGTTATATGTACTGAGTGAGTGAGACAGGTGGACAGACAGTCATCTGGATTGAGTGAGAAGAGCAGACAGACAGTTATATGTACTGAGTGAGTCAGAGAGAGAGACAGGCAGACAGACAGTCAGATGGACTGAGTGTGTGGGAGAGAGAGACAGGCAGACAGACAGTTATATGAATTGAGTGAGTGAGTGAGACAGGCAAACAGACAGTTATATGAACTGAGTGAGTGAGACATGCAGACAGACAGTTATATGTACTGAGTGAGTGAGTGAGACAGGTGGACGGACAGTCATCTGGATTGAGTGAAAAGAGCAGACAGACAGTTATATGTACTGAGTGAGTGGGAGAGAGAGAAGAGCAGACAGACAGTCAGATGGACTGACTGAGTGGGAGAGAGAGACAGGCAGACAGACAGTTATATGGAGTGAGTGAGTGAGTGAGACAGGCAGACAGACAGTTATATGTACTGAGTGAGTGAGTGAGACAGGCAGACAGACAGTTATATGTACTGAGTGTGTAGAGAGAGACAGACAGACAGAGAAAGAGAGAGTGTGTGTGCGCGCGCGTGCGTGCGTGTGTGTGTCATTGGTTCCCATGGTGACAACGCAGCAGTTGGAGAGTCTGTGAGTCTGTGTGTTTATAAACATTAGTAATTAGCTCAAGCACGAACACCTGTGAGCCTGCCGCCTTTTCATGAGAAAAAAACTGGAAAACACCTGTCAAACAAAACCACAAAACCCCCATAACCATAGCCCCTATTGATCCGATATTAAAACTGGAGAGGGAGGATGACTTGAAGAACAGATCATGCGAAAATTGTGTCTGTAGTGTAAAAAAAAGTGGCTTCAATGGCGATTTAGAAATGGGGTACGTTTGTCTGTGCAAGACTTTTTTGAAGTACGTTTTAACATTGGGGTCTATGGAGGAGAAAGTTGGTTTTCCTCTCAAGTAAAGGCTTTTGAGCCAAATGTGTAAACCTGTGGGATTCCAAAGTCATATGTCTACGACAAGGACAAGATTAGCTACGTTTCCATCCAAAAATTATGCATGTAGAGTGAAAATTGAGGAGTCAGTCGCAAAAGACAAATATTTTTTTTACAGGAATCTCAGGCTTCTCTTCACTCTAGCGGTGACATCACGCACTCTAAGCTGCGCAATACACACCCATTATAAAAGCAGAAAAGGACTGGAAAACACATGAAAGCAAAAATGCTACTATTCAAAAAGTGTAAAAGATATCAAAATGATTATAACATACAATCATTGGTCAGGGTTTTCTCAACATTTGAAAGTTTAAATGGTGTCTGTAGCTGAAAGTATGAGGAAGTAGAAGGATCTGAAAGTTGAACAAGTTTAAGAGGATTTAAAAATATTCTCCATAGACATCCCATTCAAAAAATAAGTTGCAAAATGCTTAATAATTCAAAAAGTTGAAAGATTAGAAAAATGATGAGAAATAGCACCCCTCTCCTGAAAAAGCTGAACATTTATATAGTTGAATGGTTTCTGTAGCTTAAGAAATGTGGAAGTTTTTAAGTGCCAAAATACGTACGGAAGAAATAGTTGAATAAAGATTCGAAGAACAATACTTGGAATGCTGAATCAGCATTCCAACAATAAGCCCGCAGGATTACAGTCAGTGTGCTTTGGCACAGGCCTTGTGCCACAAAGCCACACTGAATAAGCCCGCAGGATTACAGTCAGTGTGCTTTGGCACAGGCAGTATTACTGCCTTGTGCCACAAAGCCACACTGAATAAGCCCGCAGGATTACAGTCAGTGTGCTTTGGCACAGGCAGTATTACTGCCTTGTGCCACAAAGCCACACTGAATAACTAGAAAATGCATTTCCTGCTGAAAATGCGTTGGAATGCTGAAAGCTGAAATGAATTGCAAAAACATTGCTGAAAATACAGAAATGAGAGACTACCTGTCTGAAAAATGTTGAAGCCCGAAAGCATTTAAACTGCACTGCTGAAAACCCTTCTAGTTGAAACGTCTAACTATGGTGTCTGTAGCTGAAAGTATGAGAAAGAAGGCTTTGAAAGTTGAAGAAGTTTAACAGGATTTGAAGATTTTCTCCATAGATATCCCATTCAAAACAAATTGCAAAAAGCTTAATAATTCAAAAAGTTTAAAGATTACAAATATGAAAAATATCACCCCTCTCCTGAAAAAGCTGAATATTTTGATATTCAAACAGCTTCTGTGGCTTAAAAAATGTCAGCAGTAGTGATATTTGTAGTAGTAGAAGTTGTACTAGTAGCAATCGTACTAATAGCTGTAGTAGTATTGGTACTGGTAGTAGCATGAATAGCAGCAGTAGTGGTAGCAGAGAGAGAGCCAGAGGGAGAGAGGGAGAGACAGAAAGAAAGACAGAGAGAGAAACACAGAATGACAGGAAGACAGAGATAGAGAGACTGAATGAATGAGTGTGAGAGAGTGAGAAAGGCAGACAGACAGTTATTTGTACTGAGTGAGTGAGACAGGCAGACAGACAGTTATATGTACTGAGTGAGTAAGGGAGACAGGAGGACAGACAGTCATCTGGGTTGAGTGAGAAAAGCAGACAGACAGTTAGATGGATTGAGTGTGTGGGAGAGAGAGACAGGCAGACAGACAGTTATATGAACAGAGTGAGTGAGTGAGACAGGCAAACAGACAGTTATATGAACTGAGTGAGTGAGTGAGACAGGCAAACAGACAGTTATATGAACTGAGTGAGTGAGACAGGCAGACAGTTATATGTACTGAGTGAGTGAGACAGGTGGACAGACAGTCATCTGGATTGAGTGAGAAGAGCAGACAGACAGTTATATTTACTGAGTGAGTGGGAGAGAGAGACAGGCAGACAGACAGTCAGATGGATTGAGTGTGTGGGAGAGAGAGACAGGCAGACAGACAGTTATATGAACTGAGTGAGTGAGACAGGCAGACAGTTATATGTACTGAGTGAGTGAGTGAGTGAGACAGGTGGACAGACAGTCATCTGGATTGAGTGAGAAGAGCAGACAGACAGTTATATGTACTGAGTGAGTGGGAGAGAGAGACAGGCAGACAGACAGTTATATGAACTGAGTGAGTGAGACAGGCAAACAGACAGTTTTATGAACTGAGTGAGTGAGACAGGCAGACAGTTATATGTACTGAGTGAGTGAGACAGGTGGACAGACAGTCATCTGGATTGAGTGAGAAGAGCAGACAGACAGTTATATTGACATAGATCACTCGTTGTCTGGAATTATTGAGAAAATACGTTTTATAACACTTCAAATATTCATTTAGATATTTTCTCTGTACAAATGTATGAAATTTACTTTGAAATATCTCTCAATTTGTACAGTAAAAATGTAAAAAATTTTGTATCGGTGGAGTCAACGATGCCTTGATTACATATACATCAGTCATTGTGTGGAATTATTGATAAAAACATTTTTATAGCACCTTAAACATTTCAGAAATTTGCCATTTGAAGGTACAAATTCAGTTCAGAGTTTTTGCTTCGTAAAATATCTTAATTGACTGTCAGTCAGGTATTATTCATTTTAATATCTTTCCAGCAACCCTCAAATCAAAGAATAAATACACTTCACGCGCAATTTAGGTGTATTTTCCCTTTTACTCACGAGATGCAGGTAACATGTTTCATACTTAATGTCAATATAATTCATTTAATCTTTTTTCCATTATGCAATATGTATACTTTGTTTCAAGTATACAACAAAGTATCCAACGTTCAGACTAAACATCTTATTTTGAAAACTGGATATTAGCTTTTAGTTTTTAGTTTTTTATGTAGCAAATTGGGACTACAATCTGAATTTCGTTGTGCAACCCTGTTTTACAATGACAATTAAAATAACGTTGAACGTTGAACCTTAAGTAAAGAACATAGAAGCTTGGATAAAAACAGTGCAATAAAGTGCAACTTTATTCTCTGCTCAGGTATGCCACTATATATCTACACAACAAATAGTTGTTTGCTGATATAATAATGCTCTGCATGTCATATATTGCACATTTAAGAGGCCTTATCTCTTCTCCATTTCCTCCTTTGAAATGTTCTTCTTGATCTAAAAAGAAAGACAGTATCCATTTCAGTGTCATTACAGTAAATGTCATCGCAGCCATCGTGATAGTTCAGTTGGTGTTAGAGCAGAAGCATCGTACATTTAACTACTATTTCTAAGGTAAATAATGAAACTTTAAGCTCAAAGATGATATAAACTCACTGCACTTTTATATCAACATTAAAACAATAAAATAATGTGGAGTGAGATGTGAAGTAAAGGTAGAAGAATTTCAAGTAATGACAATTCAGCAGCTAATCAGTTACAGAGTCCCAGTTCAGCTCTCTGTAAAGAAAACATTAACTCAACACTCCTCGTTTCTGACTTTCCCGGCTGATGCACTCAAACACGGTCGATCAGGGTCCACAAAATTAAAGGCCTAATTTCTTCTCCATTTCCTCCTTTAATATGTTCTTCTTGATCTAGAAAAACAGACATTAGCCGCTTTAGTCTCATTATACTGATCAACAGTAAATCATGGCAGCCATCAGGATAGTTCCGTTGGTGTTAGAGCAGAAGTATCGTACCTTTCCAGAGACTGTCAGAGGGTAGCTGTTTACAAAGATCACGTAGTGTGGGATCTTGAAGTGAGAAATCTAGCGGAATAAAACACAACATGTACAGCCTTGCTGATTTTCAGTGTGTTGAGCAGTTTCATTGATCACATCACCTACACTCACCTGGCCTTTGCAGAAAGCTCTTATCTCCTCTGCACTGGATGTCTGGTCCTTCCTCAGCCTGATGCAGGCACACACCTGCTCACCCAACCTCTCATCTTTCACTCCAACCACCTGGGAAACGGACAGAGAAATAAAACAACCAGAGAGTAGATTCAACACCTCAGCGCATGAGTATAACATGAAATATATTCTCATGAAATGCACAGTAAAAAGAATGTCTACAATTGTCTACACATTCAGAGAGAAAACTAGTATGTCTTCAAGGTGCGTCTTTGCTGTCACCTGCTTGGAGACAATGAATCTGACTTCTGCTGCCCTCCAGTGGTGCTGAGTCTTACCTGCACCTCCTGTACTTTGGGATGTGTAAAGAGAAATTGCTCTATCTCAGCGGGATAGATGTTCTCCCCTCCTCGGATGATCAAGTCTTTTATGCGTCCTTCAATGCAGCAGTATCCCAAACTGGTTAGACTGGCTGTGTCACTTTGTAGAAGAATGATCACACAACATGTAACATGTGAGCATCAACCCGTTCCGGTAACAGGTCTCGGTATTTTCTCTTCTAGACAAACATTCAGTATACATGTAGTATCTTACCCAGTCCTGTACCAGCGGTCTTGAGAGATAGCCTCTCTGGTTTTCTCCGGATCGTTCCAGTATCCGTGCATCACACAGCTGCCTCTGATCATCAGCTCTCCTGAGGCCCCCACAGGGACAATCTCCCCAGTATCAGGGTCCACCACTTTAGCCTATAGTAAAGAGACACAGGCATACAGTCACAGTGTTTTTATGCAATATGTAGATACAGGTTCTAGCAAAAAATAAGGCATACCTCAGTGTGGCTCATGATACATCCAACAGTATTTATCTTCAGCTCCTCACTGTCTTGTGGGAATCCCAGAAATGTAAGGGGGCTGTTCTCAGTGGTCCCATAACCTAGCTATTAAAACATGATGTACACATTTTCAAATATGTTGGCAAAGCTATACTCCAAAGAGTTTTATACAGCATTATTTGAAAAGGTTTAGGACATGTAACTGCTCACCGTTATCTCTTTCATGTTCATGTCTGTTTTCAGTTTTCTCACAATCTCAGGTGGGCACGGAGAACCTGCCATGATGCCTTAAACACAGCAGCACATAAGCAAAGAGACCTCAAATGCTTGCTTAACATAACACCAAGTTTAATACAACGTATTCATCAAAGTCTTCTATTACCAGCTTCAATTGATGACAAATCACACTTGTGTAAATCCTGTTGGATGAGCATGTCGGTGAACATAGTGGGAGTGCCATAAACAAAATTACACCTTGAGAAGAAACACAAGAATCAATTTGAGTGCATAATGTTGCATATTTGAAAATAATTTGGGCGATGAGCAGCGTGCCATACTTTTCACTCTGAATGGCCTCGAGGTTGGCTCGGCTGTGGTAGCCGGAGGAAGGGAAGACCAGTGTGATACCATGTACAGCCATTGTCATCCCTGCCACCACAGATCCAAAGCAATGGTACAAGGGTACGGGCACACACACTCGCACCTGAGGCTGAGAAGAATATGGAAAATAAGATTACTTAAAATTGAAATGTCTTTTTTGTGCAAATTGAGAGAGAAAAATGGACTTACTCTAGAGTCATAACCTGATGTCGAACCTGAAGCTTTTGATCATGCCTTCTGGTGTCGTGCCGATCTCCGGGCAGAGCTCCCTCAGCATGTCACAAAAACGTTGGGTTTTAAAGCGGGAAGGGCAGACCACAGCTTTACACTGGACCTGCATGTGACAAATCAATGGCATGTGGAAGGATTACTATTTCTATGAAAATGTTAAATTGTCAGATTCATGCTTTTGGATTTTACTTTGGTTCAACAGTACAGTAATCATTTGGTTTTCAGAGGTAGAAGTACTTAGTTATTGTAAATATAGCAATACCACAGTGTAGAAATACTGTGTTACAAGTAAAAGCTCGGCATTTGAACTCTAACTTAAGTAAAAGTTCTAAAATATTTGCACCTATTATACTTTAAGTAGAAAACGTTCACATGCTGTACAGCCCATTTTAAAATAATGTATATCATATTAGTTAATATGTAATTATTGATGCTTTAAAATGCATATTACTTCAATGTTGCAGCTGGTAAAGGTGGGGCTTTTTACAATATATAGTTTGGCTAGCTTGTGAATTTCACCAATAGATCAATAAATACTAATCTTTATCCAGAATAACATGTCATATTTTATTAGTTGATTATTTTGTATTATTAATCTAATTCTGGAAAGTTACTAGAAATGTTTGTGAGAGGACGGCAGGGATACTTCAGTTTCTCTTTTATTCCTTTATGCACTTCATGCCCCAGGTTCTGAGACCACCACTGGTGTTATGTAATAGGCTAATGCCCTGTAACACAACTCGTCGTACCTGCTTTAGAGTAAACTCCACTTCTTTCACCTGATAGGCCGGGTTCAATGACACCTGCATGTATGAAAATGTGAAAGAGTCAATTGTACGTATACAGGCCCACAACACACATTTTCCAAAGGTCTTTCCAGTACATACCATATCATACACATATTATACTGTATTCTTGACAGCAGGGTGTTTGGCAACACAGAGCAGCTGTCTGTCTAACCCCAAGGCTACACAGTACATGTGATTTTGACGTTATAAACTACTCACAAACTGACCAGTATAATTCCAGCTTTGGCTGATGCAAACTGGAAGAGGATCCACTCATACGTGTTGGGTCCCCAAACTCCCAGTCTGTCGCCTCGCTTCAGGCCCAAAGCAAGCAGACCTGCAGCCGCCTTGTCAACCTGCAGCAATGAATGTCACAAAAATACAAAGCAGTATCACTTCTGGCAATTTACACAAGCATTCTAGCTTTGTGGATGCGATAGTGCTTGATAGAACAAGTTTCCTGTGATTTATAGAAGCTTCGTGATGACTCAAAGAAGAGAATCAATTCATATAGTAAAACTAAATGTTATGGGTGCTGCTTCATTTAGATTCATTGACAAAGCAGACTTAGTTTTAAGGAGGCACATTTTGTGTCTCAGGGGCAACACCTGTGATTTCAGTAGGTGTCAAACGGTTAAACAACAATTCTATTAACCTAAAAAGTTAACACAGACAGAAAAGGTACTAGCTATTTAGCAATGATTTGACATGTTGATCTGACACATTAGCTCCAACAAATTGTCTCGTTATTGAAACAGGAAACTCATTCGTATAGCATGAATAGCATTGAAGTGTTGATACATGCATGCAGGCACAAAGTAGGAGACGCACATCTTGCTGAAACTGTGCAAAGGTTTTCCGAACGCTGTCCTGCAGGAAGACCACAGCTTCACGGTCAGGCCAGCGCTGGACTGTGGAGTCCAGGCTCTGGCCTACAGTCAGGGGGAGCAGAGAGAAGGAGGAGGTGCCATGCACATAGCTGCTGGTCAGAGAGGATGTGTGCGGAGGACTGTCCACATGGAGGGATCTGGCATATGACGATTCAGGAAAAATGCACAGGGGTCAAATATAGTGCATGGTCTAGGATTTAAACGCCAAAATGTACTGCAGGTAAGTGATACACGAGATACACAATTTAAAGTAAACTAGTACAATTTAAATCAAGTACAAATTAAAAGATAAAAAACACAGCAAATACTCCCACATTTGGTTTCACAACCAAAATCAATTTAAAAGCAGCAAGATTTTTGAAGTCAATTCTCTGAGTGACAGCAGCCAGTGTAAGTATTTCAGAACTGTTCTGTCCTGCTTGAAACTCAAGTAGGAAGTTTGGTGGGGTGGATTCAATAAGGATCATATTCCCAGTACTGGCGTCCAACCAGGTCTCTGTTAAAAACAAAATCCAGCTTGTAAGAAGTTATAAAGTCATTGATTAAAAGTGATTTTCTTAAAAGGGAACATTAATGGGGCTATAGTTTTAGTTTTCTATGGAGCAGGGCATGCATTACTTGGCTTCAGATTTGAAGGATTGGTATATTTGACTGTGCTTATTTGATCACTGCTAAGTATTTGAGAAGATTGTTAGTTGCTCTCCTCAAAAGTTACTTTGCGAGAAACACAGCGGCTGAAGCGAACCATGACGCGGTCGATTGGGGGAGGGGACCAGAAACTGAACGACCTGTTTACTATGGACCAAGAAAGAGTCGAGGGGTAGGGTGACGCCATGGTTTAGTAAGAACGCAGTCGGACAAATAAAATCAGACTCAGTGATCAGAGACTCACTCTTGACTTGGCCAAGAAAAAAAATCTAAGTCAGTGGACTACTGCAAGCAAAAACTACATTGAGGAGCTATTGTTTCCGTGCACTGATAATGATTCTGAAACCAAACATATGGATAAACAAAGACTGCATATTATTAACGGACAGAAACGTCGTGGTCAGTCCTTGAATGCACGTGGACAAAATGTTTTTTAATCTTTATATTGTCGGCTGTAATATCAGTAACTCTTTGATTACGTGAGATTGTGTTTTCCTTATTATTATTATTATTATTATTATTATTATTATTATTTTTAAATCAGAAAATGTTTAGCCTGCATGCTGCTATGACCTTTCAATGTTCAGATGAATTCATAATTATTTACAATGAACCATTAATGGAACACTAACTTCAATACATGTTTGCTTGACACCATGTTGCCATTTGACCACTGAACATGAGCATAAACTTACCGACACCACGGGAGCAAACTTGTGCTGCATATCTTCCACGCCTTATGTTGTAGTCCTTCCACATATCTGAGCCTGTGAGCCCAGGAGCTTAGCAGTGCAGACATTGGTCTATAAGCACCCGATCTGATTCAACTGGATGTAGATACTGTGTAGTTAGAGGGTACTGGCTCTTGACAACAAATGAGCTGGTTCATATCTGCCTAGTTTTACAAGGGTTGGATTATATCACTGTGTGTGTGTAATCTTTAACTTCCGCTCACCTCTGTTGGCTTAGAGCCAACTTCAAACCCATTTCAGCATATTCTAAGAAAACATAATTATAAAGAAAATAACCAATGTAAATAATTTACCAACAGGCTATTGACAAGGACCTAGGAATAGAGAATTCCTATAAGGTGTGCCACCATTCATTCTGCCACATTAGTGATGTTACAAATGAAACCCCCTGCAGCTGAATGAGATTTTGAAGGGCTTTTATTTTGAAATGCTACATCAGAATGTCCTGTTTTTTTCTGAGTGACAACTTGAGATGGCCTGCTATTAACCTGAAGAGAAATGATGTTGTAACTATGCACCGTTTCCTCTAACATCAAATCTGAAATTAGACAAATTGTCTCAGAAATGTGATTCTTGAATGAGATTTTGAAGGACTTTTATTTTGAAATGCTACATCAGAATATCCTGGGGTTTTTTTAGTGACACCTTGAGGTGGATTGCTATTAACCTGAAGTGAAATGATGTTGTAACTATGCACCGTTTCCTCTAACATCAAATATGATATTAGACAATTTGTCTCATGAATGAAATTTGAAGTTGGCTTGTGAATGAGATTTTGAAGGGCTTTCATTTTGAAATGCTACATCAGAATATCCTGGGTTTTTTTTAGTGACACCTTGAGGTGGTCTTCTTTTAATCTGAAGTGAATTTTTTTTGTAAATATACATTGTTTCCTCTAAAATCTAATCTGAAATTAGACAAATTGATTCATGAAAGTGATTTGAAGTTGGCTCGTCATTTACATTTTGAAGGGCTTTTATTTTGAAATGCTACATCACAATGTCCTGTTTTTTTCTGAGTGACACCTTGAGGTGGCCTGCTATTAACCTGAAGTGAAATGATGTTGTAACTATGCACGTTTCCTCTAACATCAAATCTGAAATTAAACAAATTGTCACATGAATGTGATTTAAAATTGGCTCGTGAATGAGATTTTGAAGGCCTTTAATTTTGAAATGCAAATGCAAATGAACACATATAAATCAGTCATTGTCTGGAATTATTGAGAAACATTTTATAGCACCTCAAATATTCTAATATCTATTCTAATAGTTATTAGACGTTTTGTCGGTTCAAATGTATGACTTTTACTATGAAATATCTCTTAATTGGTACAGTAAAATTGTTTAATTTTCTGCATGGGTGGAGTCAGAGATGTTTGGAACACATATAGATCACTCGTTGTCTTGAATTATTGAGAAAATACGTTTTATAACACTTCAAATATTCAATTAGATATTTTCTCTGTACAAATGTATGAAATTTACTTTGAAATATCTCTCAATTTGTCAAGTAAAAATGTCTGATTTTCTGTATCGGTGGAGTCAACGATGCCTTGATTACATATACATCAGTCATTGTGTGGAATTATTGATAAAAACATTTTTATAGCACCTTAAACATTTCAGAAATTTTCCATTTGAAGGTACAAATTCAGTTCAGAGTTTTTGCTTTGTAAAATATCTTAATTGACTGTCAGTCAGGTATTATTCGTTTTAGTATCTTTCCAGCAACCCTCAAATCAAAGAATAAAGACACTTCACGCACAATTTAGGTGTATTTTCCCTTTTACTCACGAGATGCAGGTAACATGTTTCATACTTAATGTGAATATAATTCATTTAATCTTTTTTCCATTATGCAATATGTATACTTTGTTTCAAGTACACAACAAAGTATCCAACGTTCAGACTAAACATCTTATTTTGAAAACCGGATATTTGACTGAAGATAACCGGATGTTATCTCACGTTAATCATTCCGTTAACTTTACAAAGTCCTTCGCTCCCGATCTGTGCCGTTAGAATGCTTTTACCGTAATTTCAGCATATAGGCGCACTAAAAATTAAGTGTCTGCAGAGTTGACCACGGATATCGGAGTGTCTGCTGACCCTGAACGCAGTCATTAAATTAAAGGCGCATAACACGAGATTAGGAACATTTTGATTGGCTCTCAACATGGCAGCGCCTGAGCTTGCGGCTCATTATGTAACAGCGATAACAGAGCTAACAGTAAACTACTACAAAGGTGCTGACAGAGCTTACAGTGTTTACCTGAGGGGGAACCAGAGAGGGGGTGCTACGCTCCCAAGACGACGCTGCTGGTACGGGACGACGTTCTCAGCGTTAACCGGTGTATGAGCGTAGTGCAGCGCGCAGCTGCCTGGAGCGGTTCAGTGGGGCCCAAACATCCACGAAAGGCTCATAAGGGCCACCCAGCTATGTAAGTAGCTTTTAGTTTTTCTGATGTAGCAAATTGGGACTACAATCTGAATTTCGTTGTGCAACCCTGTTTTACAATGACAATTAAAATAACGTTGAACGTTGAACCTTAAGTAAAGAACATAGAAGCTCGGATAACAACATACAAATTGGGAGAACAACTTTATTCTCTGCTCAGGTAGACATTATGCCATTATATCTTTACATATCAAATAGTTGTTTGCTGATATAATAATGCTCTGCATGTCATATATTGCACATTTAAGAGGCCTTATCTCTTCTCCATTTCCTCCTTTGAAATGTTCTTCTTGATCTAAAAAGAAAGACAGTATCCATTTCAGTGTCATTACAGTAAATGTCATCGCAGCCATCGTGATAGTTCAGTTGGTGTTAGAGCAGAAGCATCGTACATTTAACTACTATTTCTAAGGTAAATAATGAAACTTTAAGCTCAAAGATGATATAAACTCACTGCATTTATATATCAACATCAAAACAATAAAATAATGTGGAGTGAGATGTGAAGTAAAAGTAGAAGAATTTCAAGTAATGACAATTCAGCAGCTAATCAGTTACAGAGTCCCAGTTCAGCTCTCTGTAAAGAAAACATTAACTCAACACTCCTCGTTTCTGACTTTCCCGGCTGATGCACTCAAACACGGTCGATCAGGGTCCACAAAATTAAAGGCCTAATTTCTTCTCCATTTCCTCCTTTAATATGTTCTTCTTGATCTAGAAAAACAGACATTAGCCGCTTTAGTCTCATTATACTGATCAACAGTAAATCATGGCAGCCATCAGGATAGTTCCGTTGGTGTTAGAGCAGAAGTATCGTACCTTTCCAGAGGCTGTCAGAGGGTAGCTGTCTACAAAGATCACGTAGTGTGGGATCTTGAAGTGAGAAATCTAGCGGAATAAAACACAACATGTACAGCCTTGCTGATTTTCAGTGTGTTGAGCAGTTTCATTGATCACATCACCTACACTCACCTGGCCTTTGCAGAAAGCTCTTATCTCCTCTGCACTGGATGTCTGGTCCTTCCTCAGCCTGATGCAGGCACACACCTGCTCACCCAACCTCTCATCTTTCACTCCAACCACCTGGGAAACGGACAGAGAAATAAAACAACCAGAGAGTAGATTCAACACCTCAGCGCATGAGTATAACATGAAATATATTCTCATGAAATGCACAGTAAAAAGAATGTCTACAATTGTCTACACATTCAGAGAGAAAACTAGTATGTCTTCAAGGTGCGTCTTTGCTGTCACCTGCTTGGAGACAATGAATCTGACTTCTGCTGCCCTCCAGTGGTGCTGAGTCTTACCTGCACCTCCTGTACTTTGGGATGTGTAAAGAGAAATTGCTCTATCTCAGCGGGATAGATGTTCTCCCCTCCTCGGATGAGCAAGTCTTTTATGCGTCCTTCAATGCAGCAGTATCCCAAACTGGTTAGACTGGCTGTGTCACTTTGTAGAAGAATGATCACACAACATGTAACATGTGAGCATCAACCCGTTCCGGTAACAGGTCTAGGTATTTTCTCTTCTAGACAAACATTCAGTATACATGTAGTATCTTACCCAGTCCTGTACCAGCGGTCTTGAGAGATAGCCTCTCTGGTTTTCTCCGGATCGTTCCAGTATCCGTGCATCACACAGCTGCCTCTGATCATCAGCTCTCCTGGGGCCCCCACAGGGACAATCTCCCCAGTATCAGGGTCCACCACTTTAGCCTATAGTAAAGAGACACAGGCATACAGTCACAGTGTTTTTATGCAATATGTAGATACAGGTTCTAGCAAAAAATAAGGCATACCTCAGTGTGGCTCATGATACATCCAACAGTATTTATCTTCAGCTCCTCACTGTCTTGTGGGAATCCCAGAAATGTAAGGGGGCTGTTCTCAGTGGTCCCATAACCTAGCTATTAAAACATGATGTACACATTTTCAAATATTTTGGCAAAGCTATACTCCAAAGAGTTTTATACAGCATTATTTGAAAAGGTTTAGGACATGTAACTGCTCACCGTTATCTCTTTCATGTTCATGTCTGTTTTCAGTTTTCTCACAATCTCAGGTGGGCACGGAGAACCTCCCATGATGCCTTAAACACAGCAGCACATAAGCAAAGAGACCTCAAATGCTTGCTCAACATCACACCAAGTTTAATACAACGTATTCATCAAAGTCTTCTATTACCAGCTTCAATTGATGACAAATCACACTTGTGTAAATCCTGTTGGATGAGCATGTCGGTGAACATAGTGGGAGTGCCATAAACAAAATTACACCTTGAGAAGAAACACAAGAATCAATTTGAGTGCATAATGTTGCATATTTGAAAGTAATTTGGGCGATGAGCAGCGTGCCATACTTTTCACTCTGAATGGCCTCGAGGTTGGCTCGGCTGTTGTAGCCGGAGGAAGGGAAGACCAGTGTGATACCATGTACAGCCATTGTCATCCCTGCCACCACAGATCCAAAGCAATGGTACAAGGGTACGGGCACACACACTCGCACCTGAGGCTGAGAAGAATATGGAAAATAAGATCACTTAAAATTGAAATGTCTTTTTTGTGCAAATTGAGAGAGAAAAATGGACTTACTCTAGAGTCATAACCCATTCGGAGACCCATGAAGTAGGCATTGTTTACAATATTGTGGTGGGAAAGACAGGCTCCCTTCGGACTCCCTGTAGTCCCCTGAAACAAATAAACATGAAGATCTGAATCCTAGTTACATCATAATGTCAGTCAAAGTTATATAATAAATGTGCCTGTGTGAAAGATGCAATGTTGAAGGTTACTGATGTGAACTGGATGTTGATGGGCTCATCGAAGGACAGCTTGCTCTGCAGATCCATCAGCTGTTTGTGGTGCCGACTCTCCCCTGCTTGCATCACATCATCGACATGGAGCATCCCTGGCTCTCTGCTATCCGTCACAATCACCATACGCAAGTCTGGCAACCTGGCAGACCCAAGATATTAATATCACATCCACAGAACTATTATTATAGAGTGTGAAGTATTTGCAGCCTCTTACTCCCATAATGACAATAGAGGAAAAAAACATGCATGTGACATTTGACATTGGCTTTGTCGAACCTGGAGCTTTTGATCATGCCTTCTGGTGTCGTGCCGATCTCCGGGCAGAGCTCCCTCAGCATGTCACAAAAACGTTGGGTTTTAAAGCGGGAAGGGCAGACCACAGCTTTACACTGGACCTGCATGTGACAAATCAATGGCATGTGGAAGGATTACTATTTCTATGAAAATGTTAAATTGTCAGATTCATGCTTTTGTATTTTACTTTGGTTCAACAGTACAGTAATCATTTGGTTTTCAGAGGTAGAAGTACTTAGTTATTGTAAATATAGCAATACCACAGTGTAGAAATACTGTGTTACAAGTAAAAGCTCGGCATTTGAACTCTAACTTAAGTAAAAGTTCTAAAATATTTGCACCTATTATACTTTAAGTAGAAAACGTTCACATGCTGTACAGCCCATTTTAAAATAATGTATATCATATTAGTTAATATGTAATTATTGATGCTTTAAAATGCATATTACTTCAATGTTGCAGCTGGTAAAGGTGGGGCTTTTTACAATATATAGTTTGGCTAGCTTGTGAATTTCACCAATAGATCAATAAATACTAATCTTTATCCAGAATAACATGTCATATTTTATTAGTTGATTATTTTGTATTATTAATCTAATTCTGGAAAGTTACTAGAAATGTTTGTGAGAGGACGGCAGGGATACTTCAGTTTCTCTTTTATTCCTTTATGCACTTCATGCCCCAGGTTCTGAGACCACCACTGGTGTTATGTAATAGGCTAATGCCCTGTAACACAACTCGTCGTACCTGCTTTAGAGTAAACTCCACTTCTTTCACCTGATAGGCCGGGTTCAATGACACCTGCATGTATGAAAATGTGAAAGAGTCAATTGTACGTATACAGGCCCACAACACACATTTTCCAAAGGTCTTTCCAGTACATACCATATCATACACATATTATACTGTATTCTTGACAGCAGGGTGTTTGGCAACACAGAGCAGCTGTCTGTCTAACCCCAAGGCTACACAGTACATGTGATTTTGACGTTATAAACTACTCACAAACTGACCAGTATAATTCCAGCTTTGGCTGATGCAAACTGGAAGAGGATCCACTCATACGTGTTGGGTCCCCAAACTCCCAGTCTGTCGCCTCGCTTCAGGCCCAAAGCAAGCAGACCTGCAGCCGCCTTGTCAACCTGCAGCAATGAATGTCACAAAAATACAAAGCAGTATCACTTCTGGCAATTTACACAAGCATTCTAGCTTTGTGGATGCGATAGTGCTTGATAGAACAAGTTTCCTGTGATTTATAGAAGCTTCGTGATGACTCAAAGAAGAGAATCAATTCATATAGTAAAACTAAATGTTATGGGTGCTGCTTCATTTAGATTCATTGACAAAGCAGACTTAGTTTTAAGGAGGCACATTTTGTGTCTCAGGGGCAACACCTGTGATTTCAGTAGGTGTCAAACGGTTAAACAACAATTCTATTAACCTAAAAAGTTAACACAGACAGAAAAGGTACTAGCTATTTAGCAATGATTTGACATGTTGATCTGACACATTAGCTCCAACAAATTGTCTCGTTATTGAAACAGGAAACTCATTCGTATAGCATGAATAGCATTGAAGTGTTGATACATGCATGCAGGCACAAAGTAGGAGACGCACATCTTGCTGAAACTGTGCAAAGGTTTTCCGAACGCTGTCCTGCAGGAAGACCACAGCTTCACGGTCAGGCCAGCGCTGGACTGTGGAGTCCAGGCTCTGGCCTACAGTCAGGGGGAGCAGAGAGAAGGAGGAGGTGCCATGCACATAGCTGCTGGTCAGAGAGGATGTGTGCGGAGGACTGTCCACATGGAGGGATCTGGCATATGACGATTCAGGAAAAATGCACAGGGGTCAAATATAGTGCATGGTCTAGGATTTAAACGCCAAAATGTACTGCAGGTAAGTGATACACGAGATACACAATTTAAAGTAAACTAGTACAATTTAAATCAAGTACAAATTAAAAGATAAAAAACACAGCAAATACTCCCACATTTGGTTTCACGACCAAAATCAATTTAAAAGCAGTACGATTTTTGAAGTCAATTCTCTGAGTGACAGCAGGCAGTGTAAGTATTTCAGAACTGGTGTAGTGTTGTATTTCCTAGTTTTCATCAAAATTTCTGGCTTGACTCTTTTTGTCTTGCTTCATCCATTTTATACATACATATATACACATTCTGGTTCTTACCTGCCTGTCTTTACAAGGGTTGGATTATATCACTGTGTGTGTGTAATCTTTAACTTCCGCTCACCTCTGTTGGCTGAGAGCCAATTGGCCACTTCAAACCCATTTCAGCATATTCTAAGTAAAAAATTAATTATAAAGAACAATATATATATATATATATATACATATATATATATATATATATATATATATATATATATATATATATATTGTTCTGCCCTGCTTTAAACTCAAATACAAAGTTTGGTGGGGTGGATTCAATAAGGATCATATTCCCAGTACTGGCGTCCAACCAGGTCTCTGTTTAAAACAAAATCCAGCTTGTAAGAAGTTATAAAGTCATTGATTAAAAGTGATTTTCTTCACAGGGAACATTAATGTTTGGGTTGGAGCAGACCATGCGTTACTTGGCTTCCACGGATGTGAATCAGATTTGAAGGATTGGTATATTTGACTGTGCTTATTTCATCACTGCTAAGTATTTGAGAATATTGTTTGTTGTTGTCCTCAAAAGTTACTTTGCGAGAAACACAGCGGCTGAAGTGAACCATGACTTGGCCAAGAAAAAAAATCAGTGGACTGCTGCAAGCAAAAACTCTATTGAGGAGCTATTGTTTCCGTGCACTGATAATGATTCTGAAACCAAACATATGGATAAACAAAGACTGCATATTATTCACGGACAGAAACGTCGTGGTCAGTCCTTGAATGCACGTGGACAAAATGTGTTTTATTCTTTATATGACCAGTGCACTTTACTTCGCTGTAGTCTGCTGGGGGAGCAGCAATGGAGCCGGAGACACCAACAGACTTAACAAACTGGTTAAGAAGGCCGGCTCCGTCATCGGCTGTAAACAAGACTATCTGGAACAGGTGGTGGAGAGGAGGACACTGAGGAAACTATTATTCATATTGAATAACCTGGATCACCCTCTGCACCACCTACTGCAGGTACAGCAGAGCACTTTCTCCAACAGACTGATCCAGCTCCGCTGTCTTAAGGACAGATACAGGAGAACATTCCTGCCCTCTGCAATAACACTTTATGATAAATCACCTCTGGTCAAATCTTTCTTCAAATTACTATAACACCGCTACACTGTTGGCGATCTTTCGCACTACTGTTTAGTTTAGGTTACCTACTTATTTAATTTAATACCATTTTATTTTATTGTATATACTGTGCATTTTGTATTACTTTATTTTCTATAAATTTAATTTAGGTTCTGCACTGTTATTTTATTGTATTGTATATATTGAGCATTTTTCACACTTAACATTTTTATTTTACTGTGTAACTTCGTTTGCTGCTGCTACAAACAAATTTCCCCCTGGGGATAAATAAAGTATACATCCATCCATCCATCCATATTGTCGGCTGGAATATCAGTAACTCTTTGATTACGTGAGATTGTGGTTTCCATATTATTATTTTTAAATCAGAAAATGTTTAGCCTGCATGCTGCTATGACCTTTCAATGTTCAGATGAATTCATAATTATTTACAATGAACCATTAATGGAACACTAACTTCAATACATGTTTGCTTGACACCATGTTGCCATTTGACCACTGAACATGAGCATAAACTTACCGACACCACGGGAGCAAACTTGTGCTGCATATCTTCCACGCCTTATGTTGTAGTCCTTCCACATATCTGAGCCTGTGAGCCCAGGAGCTTAGCAGTGCAGACATTGGTCTATAAGCACCCGATCTGATTCAACTGGATGTAGATACTGTGTAGTTAGAGGGTACTGGCTCTTGACAACAAATGAGCTGGTTCTTACCTGCCTAGCTTTACAAGAGTTGGATTATATCACTGTGTGTGTGTAATTTTTAACTTCCGCTTACCTCTGTTGGCTTAGAGCCATTTGGCCACTTCAAACCCATTTCAGCATATTCTAAGTAAAAAATTAATTATAAAGAAAATAACCAATGTAGATAACTTACCAACAGGCTATTGACGAATAGAGAATTTATATAAGCCACCTACAGGCCATGGGTTACTTCTTCCTGTATATTAACAGGGAAAAGAACATCTCTTGTTATCATAATTAACGGTTTTCCACTCAAACTAAATTAAAGGTGCATAACACAAAGTTAGGAACATTTGGACAGCGTTCTCAGCGTATGAGCGCAGTGCAGAGCGACGGCCTGGAGCGGTTCAGTGGGGCCCAAACATCCACTAAAGGCTCACACGGTCCACCCAGCTATGTAAGTAGCTTTTAGTTTTTCTGATGTAGCAAATTGGGACTACAATCTGAATTTCGTTGTGCAACCCTGTTTTATAATGACAATTAAAATAACGTTGAATGTTGAACCTTAAGTAAAGAACATAGAAGCTTGGATAACAACAGTGTAATAAAGTGCAACTTTATTCTCTGCTCAGGTATGCCACTATATATCTACACAACAAATAGTTGTTTGCTGATATAATAATGCTCTGCATGTCATATATTGCACATTTAAGAGGCCTTATCTCTTCTCCATTTCCTCCTTTGAAATGTTCTTCTTGATCTAAAAAGAAAGACAGTATCCATTTCAGTGTCATTACAGTAAATATCATGGCAGCCATCGTGATAGTTCAGTTGGTGTTAGAGCAGAAGCATCGTACATTTAACTACTATTTCTAAGGTAAATAATGAAACTTTAAGCTCAAAGATGATATAAACTCACTGCATTTATATATCAACATCAAAACAATAAAATAATGTGGAGTGAGATGTGAAGTAAAAGTAGAAGAATTTCAAGTAATGACAATTCAGCAGCTAATCAGTTACAGAGTCCCAGTTCAGCTCTCTGTAAAGAAAACATTAACTCAACACTCCTCGTTTCTGACTTTCCCGGCTGATGCACTCAAACACGGTCGATCAGGGTCCACAAAATTAAAGGCCTAATTTCTTCTCCATTTCCTCCTTTAATATGTTCTTCTTGATCTAGAAAAACAGACATTAGCCGCTTTAGTCTCATTATACTGATCAACAGTAAATCATGGCAGCCATCAGGATAGTTCCGTTGGTGTTAGAGCAGAAGTATCGTACCTTTACAGAGGCTGTCAGAGGGTAGCTGTCTACAAAGATCACGTAGTGTGGGATCTTGAAGTGAGAAATCTAGCGGAATAAAACACAACATGTACAGCCTTGCTGATTTTCAGTGTGTTGAGCAGTTTCATTGATCACATCACCTACACTCACCTGGCCTTTGCAGAAAGCTCTTATCTCCTCTGCACTGGATGTCTGGTCCTTCCTCAGCCTGATGCAGGCACACACCTGCTCACCCAACCTCTCATCTTTCACTCCAACCACCTGGGAAACGGACAGAGAAATAAAACAACCAGAGAGTAGATTCAACACCTCAGCGCATGAGTATAACATGAAATATATTCTCATGAAATGCACAGTAAAAAGAATGTCTACAATTGTCTACACATTCAGAGAGAAAACTAGTATGTCTTCAAGGTGCGTCTTTGCTGTCACCTGCTTGGAGACAATAAATCTGACTTCTGCTGTCCTCCAGTGGTGCTGAGTCTTACCTGCACCTCCTGTACTTTGGGATGTGTAAAGAGAAATTGCTCTATCTCAGCGGGATAGATGTTCTCCCCTCCTCGGATGATCAAGTCTTTTATGCGTCCTTCAATGCAGCAGTATCCCAAACTGGTTAGACTGGCTGTGTCACTTTGTAGAAGAATGATCACACAACATGTAACATGTGAGCATCAACCCGTTCCGGTAACAGGTCTAGGTATTTTCTCTTCTAGACAAACATTCAGTATACATGTAGTATCTTACCCAGTCCTGTACCAGCGGTCTTGAGAGATAGCCTCTCTGGTTTTCTCCGGATCGTTCCAGTATCCGTGCATCACACAGCTGCCTCTGATCATCAGCTCTCCTGGGGCCCCCACAGGGACAATCTCCCCAGTATCAGGGTCCACCACTTTAGCCTATAGTAAAGAGACACAGGCATACAGTCACAGTGTTTTTATGCAATATGTAGATACAGGTTCTAGCAAAAAATAAGGCATACCTCAGTGTGGCTCATGATACATCCAACAGTATTTATCTTCAGCTCCTCACTGTCTTGTGGGAATCCCAGAAATGTAAGGGGGCCGTTCTCAGTGGTCCCATAACCTAGCTATTAAAACATGATGTACACATTTTCAAATATGTTGGCAAAGCTATACTCCAAAGAGTTTTATACAGCATTATTTGAAAAGGTTTAGGACATGTAACTGCTCACCGTTATCTCTTTCATGTTCATGTCTGTTTTCAGTTTTCTCACAATCTCAGGTGGGCACGGAGAACCTGCCATGATGCCTTAAACACAGCAGCACATAAGCAAAGAGACCTCAAATGCTTGCTTAACATAACACCAAGTTTAATACAACGTATTCATCAAAGTCTTCTATTACCAGCTTCAATTGATGACAAATCACACTTGTGTAAATCCTGTTGGATGAGCATGTCGGTGAACATAGTGGGAGTGCCATAAACAAAATTACACCTTGAGAAGAAACACAAGAATCAATTTGAGTGCATAATGTTGCATATTTGAAAATAATTTGGGCGATGAGCAGCGTGCCATACTTTTCACTCTGAATGGCCTCGAGGTTGGCTCGGCTGTTGTAGCCGGAGGAAGGGAAGACCAGTGTGATACCATGTACAGCCATTGTCATCCCTGCCAGCACAGATCCAAAGCAATGGTACAAGGGTACGGGCACACACAGTCGCACCTGAGGCTGAGAAGAATATGGAAAATAAGATCACTTAAAATTGAAATGTCTTTTTTGTGCAAATTGAGAGAGAAAAATGGACTTACTCTAGAGTCATAACCCATTCGGAGACCCATGAAGTAGGCATTGTTTACAATATTGTGGTGGGAAAGACAGGCTCCCTTCGGACTCCCTGTAGTCCCCTGAAACAAATAAACATGAAGATCTGAATCCTAGTTACATCATAATGTCAGTCAAAGTTATATAATAAATGTGCCTGTGTGAAAGATGCAATGTTGAAGGTTACTGATGTGAACTGGATGTTGATGGGCTCATCGAAGGACAGCTTGCTCTGCAGATCCATCAGCTGTTTGTGGTGCCGACTCTCCCCTGCTTGCATCACATCATCGACATGGAGCATCCCTGGCTCTCTGCTATCCGTCACAATCACCATACGCAAGTCTGGCAACCTGGCAGACCCAAGATATTAATATCACATCCACAGAACTATTATTATAGAGTGTGAAGTATTTGCAGCCTCTTACTCCCATAATGACAATAGAGGAAAAAAACATGCATGTGACATTTGACATTGGCTTTGTCGAACCTGGAGCTTTTGATCATGCCTTCTGGTGTCGTGCCGATCTCCGGGCAGAGCTCCCTCAGCATGTCACAAAAACGTTGGGTTTTAAAGCGGGAAGGGCAGACCACAGCTTTACACTGGACCTGCATGTGACAAATCAATGGCATGTGGAAGGATTACTATTTCTATGAAAATGTTAAATTGTCAGATTCATGCTTTTGTATTTTACTTTGGTTCAACAGTACAGTAATCATTTGGTTTTCAGAGGTAGAAGTACTTAGTTATTGTAAATATAGCAATACCACAGTGTAGAAATACTGTGTTACAAGTAAAAGCTCGGCATTTGAACTCTAACTTAAGTAAAAGTTCTAAAATATTTGCACCTATTATACTTTAAGTAGAAAACGTTCACATGCTGTACAGCCCATTTTAAAATAATGTATATCATATTAGTTAATATGTAATTATTGATGCTTTAAAATGCATATTACTTCAATGTTGCAGCTGGTAAAGGTGGGGCTTTTTACAATATATATTTTGGCTAGCTTGTGAATTTCACCAATAGATCAATAAATACTAATCTTTATCCAGAATAACATGTCATATTTTATTAGTTGATTATTTTGTATTATTAATCTAATTCTGGAAAGTTACTAGAAATGTTTGTGAGAGGACGGCAGGGATACTTCAGTTTCTCTTTTATTCCTTTATGCACTTCATGCCCCAGGTTCTGAGACCACCACTGGTGTTATGTAATAGGCTAATGCCCTGTAACACAACTCGTCGTACCTGCTTTAGAGTAAACTCCACTTCTTTCACCTGATAGGCCGGGTTCAATGACACCTGCATGTATGAAAATGTGAAAGAGTCAATTGTACGTATACAGGCCCACAACACACATTTTCCAAAGGTCTTTCCAGTACATACCATATCATACACATATTATACTGTATTCTTGACAGCAGGGTGTTTGGCAACACAGAGCAGCTGTCTGTCTAACCCCAAGGCTACACAGTACATGTGATTTTGACGTTATAAACTACTCACAAACTGACCAGTATAATTCCAGCTTTGGCTGATGCAAACTGGAAGAGGATCCACTCATACGTGTTGGGTCCCCAAACTCCCAGTCTGTCGCCTCGCTTCAGGCCCAAAGCAAGCAGACCTGCAGCCGCCTTGTCAACCTGCAGCAATGAATGTCACAAAAATACAAAGCAGTATCACTTCTGGCAATTTACACAAGCATTCTAGCTTTGTGGATGCGATAGTGCTTGATAGAACAAGTTTCCTGTGATTTATAGAAGCTTCGTGATGACTCAAAGAAGAGAATCAATTCATATAGTAAAACTAAATGTTATGGGTGCTGCTTCATTTAGATTCATTGACAAAGCAGACTTAGTTTTAAGGAGGCACATTTTGTGTCTCAGGGGCAACACCTGTGATTTCAGTAGGTGTCAAACGGTTAAACAACAATTCTATTAACCTAAAAAGTTAACACAGACAGAAAAGGTACTAGCTATTTAGCAATGATTTGACATGTTGATCTGACACATTAGCTCCAACAAATTGTCTCGTTATTGAAACAGGAAACTCATTCGTATAGCATGAATAGCATTGAAGTGTTGATACATGCATGCAGGCACAAAGTAGGAGACGCACATCTTGCTGAAACTGTGCAAAGGATTTCCGAACGCTGTCCTGCAGGAAGACCACAGCTTCACGGTCAGGCCAGCGCTGGACTGTGGAGTCCAGGCTCTGGCCTACAGTCAGGGGGAGCAGAGAGAAGGAGGAGGTGCCATGCACATAGCTGCTGGTCAGAGAGGATGTGTGCGGAGGACTGTCCACATGGAGGGATCTGGCATATGACGATTCAGGAAAAATGCACTGGGGTCAAATATAGTGCATGGTCTAGGATTTAAACGCCAAAATGTACTGCAGGTAAGTGATACACGAGATACACAATTTAAAGTAAACTAGTACAATTTAAATCAAGTACAAATTAAAAGATAAAAAACACAGCAAATACTCCCACATTTGGTTTCACGACCAAAATCAATTTAAAAGCAGTACGATTTTTGAAGTCAATTCTCTGAGTGACAGCAGGCAGTGTAAATATTTCAGAACTGGTGTAGTGTTGTATTTCCTAGTTTTCATCAAAATTTCTGGCTTGACTCTTTTTGTCTTGCTTCATCCATTTTATACATACATATATACACATTCTGGTTCTTACCTGCCTGTCTTTACAAGGGTTGGATTATATCACTGTGTGTGTGTAATCTTTAACTTCCGCTCACCTCTGTTGGCTGAGAGCCAATTGGCCACTTCAAACCCATTTCAGCATATTCTAAGTAAAAAATTAATTATAAAGAACAATATATATATATATATATATATATATATATATATATATATATATATATATATATATATATATATATATATATATATTGTTCTGCCCTGCTTTAAACTCAAATACAAAGTTTGGTGGGGTGGATTCAATAAGGATCATATTCCCAGTACTGGCGTCCAACCAGGTCTCTGTTTAAAACAAAATCCAGCTTGTAAGAAGTTATAAAGTCATTGATTAAAAGTGATTTTCTTCACAGGGAACATTAATGTTTGGGTTGGAGCAGACCATGCGTTACTTGGCTTCCACGGATGTGAATCAGATTTGAAGGATTGGTATATTTGACTGTGCTTATTTCATCACTGCTAAGTATTTGAGAATATTGTTTGTTGTTGTCCTCAAAAGTTACTTTGCGAGAAACACAGCGGCTGAAGTGAACCATGACTTGGCCAAGAAAAAAAATCAGTGGACTGCTGCAAGCAAAAACTCTATTGAGGAGCTATTGTTTCCGTGCACTGATAATGATTCTGAAACCAAACATATGGATAAACAAAGACTGCATATTATTCACGAACAGAAACGTCGTGGTCAGTCCTTGAATGCACGTGGACAAAATGTGTTTTATTCTTTATATGACCAGTGCACTTTACTTCGCTGTAGTCTGCTGGGGGAGCAGCAATGGAGCCGGAGACACCAACAGACTTAACAAACTGGTTAAGAAGGCCGGCTCCGTCATCGGCTGTAAACAAGACTATCTGGAACAGGTGGTGGAGAGGAGGACACTGAGGAAACTATTATTCATATTGAATAACCTGGATCACCCTCTGCACCACCTACTGCAGGTACAGCAGAGCACTTTCTCCAACAGACTGATCCAGCTCCGCTGTCTTAAGGACAGATACAGGAGAACATTCCTGCCCTCTGCAATAACACTTTATGATAAATCACCTCTGGTCAAATCTTTCTTCAAATTACTATAACACCGCTACACTGTTGGCGATCTTTCGCACTACTGTTTAGTTTAGATTACCTACTTATTTAATTTAATACCATTTTATTTTATTGTATATACTGTGCATTTTGTATTACTTTATTTTCTATAAATTTAATTTAGGTTCTGCACTGTTATTTTATTGTATTGTATATATTGAGCATTTTTCACACTTAACATTTTTATTTTACTGTGTAACTTCGTTTGCTGCTGCTACAAACAAATTTCCCCCTGGGGATAAATAAAGTATACATCCATCCATCCATCCATATTGTCGGCTGGAATATCAGTAACTCTTTGATTACGTGAGATTGTGGTTTCCATATTATTATTTTTAAATCAGAAAATGTTTAGCCTGCATGCTGCTATGACCTTTCAATGTTCAGATGAATTCATAATTATTTACAATGAACCATTAATGGAACACTAACTTCAATACATGTTTGCTTGACACCATGTTGCCATTTGACCACTGAACATGAGCATAAACTTACCGACACCACGGGAGCAAACTTGTGCTGCATATCTTCCACGCCTTATGTTGTAGTCCTTCCACATATCTGAGCCTGTGAGCCCAGGAGCTTAGCAGTGCAGACATTGGTCTATAAGCACCCGATCTGATTCAACTGGATGTAGATACTGTGTAGTTAGAGGGTACTGGCTCTTGACAACAAATGAGCTGGTTCTTACCTGCCTAGCTTTACTAGAGTTGGATTATATCACTGTGTGTGTGTAATTTTTAACTTCCGCTTACCTCTGTTGGTTTAGAGCCATTTGGCCACTTCAAACCCATTTCAGCATATTCTAAGTAAAAAATTAATTATAAAGAAAATAACCAATGTAGATAACTTACCAACAGGCTATTGACGAATAGAGAATTTATATAAGCCACCTACAGGCCATGGGTTACTTCTTCCTGTATATTAACAGGGAAAAGAACATCTCTTGTTATCATAATTAACGGTTTTCCACTCAAACTAAATTAAAGGTGCATAACACAAAGTTAGGAACATTTGGACAGCGTTCTCAGCGTATGAGCGCAGTGCAGAGCGACGGCCTGGAGCGGTTCAGTGGGGCCCAAACATCCACTAAAGGCTCACACGGTCCACCCAGCTATGTAAGTAGCTTTTAGTTTTTCTGATGTAGCAAATTGGGACTACAATCTGAATTTCGTTGTGCAACCCTGTTTTATAATGACAATTAAAATAACGTTGAATGTTGAACCTTAAGTAAAGAACATAGAAGCTTGGATAACAACAGTGTAATAAAGTGCAACTTTATTCTCTGCTCAGGTATGCCACTATATATCTACACAACAAATAGTTGTTTGCTGATATAATAATGCTCTGCATGTCATATATTGCACATTTAAGAGGCCTTATCTCTTCTCCATTTCCTCCTTTGAAATGTTCTTCTTGATCTAAAAAGACAGACAGTATCCATTTCAGTGTCATTACAGTAAATATCATGGCAGCCATCGTGATAGTTCAGTTGGTGTTAGAGCAGAAGCATCGTACATTTAACTACTATTTCTAAGGTAAATAATGAAACTTTAAGCTCAAAGATGATATAAACTCACTGCACTTTTATATCAACATTAAAACAATAAAATAATGTGGAGTGAGATGTGAAGTAAAGGTAGAAGAATTTCAAGTAATGACAATTCAGCAGCTAATCAGTTACAGAGTCCCAAATCAGCTCTCGGTAATGAAAACATTAACTCAACACTGTTTCCCGGCTGATGCAGTCAAACACGGTCACAGCCATCAGGATAGTTCCGTTGGTGTTAGAGCAGAAGTATCGTACCTTTCCAGAGGCTGTCAGAGGGTAGCTGTCTACAAAGATCACGTAGTGTGGGATCTTGAAGTGAGAAATCTAGCGGAATAAAACACAACATGTACAGCCTTGCTGATTTTCAGTGTGTTGAGCAGTTTCATTGATCACATCACCTACACTCACCTGGCCTTTGCAGAAAGCTCTTATCTCCTCTGCACTGGATGTCTGGTCCTTCCTCAGCCTGATGCAGGCACACACCTGCTCACCCAACCTCTCATCTTTCACTCCAACCACCTGGGAAACGGACAGAGAAATAAAACAACCAGAGAGTAGATTCAACACCTCAGGGCATGAGTATAACATGAAATATATTCTCATGAAATGCACAGTAAAAAGAATGTCTACAATTGTCTACACATTCAGATTCACATTTCCTGTTTCTCTGTGACTTTTCTCTGTGTTTTCTTGCAGTTTTATTTAAATGTGTGCATCGAGTCATTCTTTTTCCTTCCATTGAGCTGATGGACTCCTACAGCTTGAAAAATGCAGTAATACTACTGTTTCCCAACCAATTGTTCCAAGAAAAACCCATTGTTGAACTGTAAATGTACCTACTCTGACCATATTTATATAACGTAGCTTCAACTGTTGAAGACCTACCTGTACAATATGTGTACAAAATTCTTGTTTCATATAGTCAGGAGAAAAATAACAGAAATGTTTTAGTTTTTTCCCACTGTAAGAACTGTATGAGTGTGTATGAGAAAAAAAAAAAATGAAACAAATGAAGTGATTCCTGAAAGTACATCCTGAAAATATGGTACAACTTTCTTGCATTTTGTGATCAGTAAAATGAGTCAAAGGTTGTCAGTGTTCACAGGCCCATTGAAAACAACCTCATAGACCCCTCACAGGCAAACAACTGTTATTTTATTACTGAATTTCTTCCGAGGCGTCATGAACAGAACTTGATCTGTTGGACCATGTTTTCTTTCTAAATTTGGTACGAAACATCCCCCAACACTCACTGAAAATCGATCCCTTGTGAACACACTGATGAGTTTTTAAGTACACACTCGGCCAAATCACTCTCAGCAGAAAGCAGAGTAAAGTTTCCTTCCCTTGTTGGGTCACTGTTGTCTTTAGGACAGCGACTTGTATTTGTCCATTTTCTGCATCAGCAGGGCAGCAGTACTGCAGGTAGTCACGGTCTTATTGTGTTCAACACATCCACTGATACATTAGATAGATTCAAGCCATCCATCGGTGTGTGGACGGCATGTCTGCAGTACAAATGATTGTAGTTTCAGCCCTTTTATTATGCCGTGTCAGTCTTGTTCAGGCTTTGTTATGACTACAGCATCAATCTGCATTTCACCACGGCAGGAAATATGAGCGTTCTCTTTGGGATTCTTTACACATTTCTGTGCTCTCACAACACTGTTATTATGGGTTTGGTTTGTGGGTTAATACTATACATAACTCAGTCTTTTGGTGCAGACATGATGGTGATAAGTGAAGGGACGTACATACTCTGGACTCAACATTATCATTGTCTCAGGATTCATCAAAAACAGCAATTGCCAGAGACTTTCTTCCTGCAGGGGGCACCGTCCGTCTTATTAAAAGAGATCTGTGTGTAGAAAAAAAACAGTAAAGGGTGAATTTGTGTGTGTCCAATTTTTTTCTTTTAAGGTAAAGGTCATGTTTCTGATCATTCATATGTATAACTCACATTGTTGAAGTAAAATCAGTAATACTCCCCTATAATTAATAATCTCTTTCTTATACTGCATCCTATAACATGATCTTAAATACTGAAGGTAAACAACTTAATGGAACTCAACAATTGAGCCTGTATGGTATACCAGTATTGCACTTCCAAAAACTTGGGTGACTTGCTTGAAACAGCATTAAAGAAGAAGTAGTGGTTCAAACTACAAAAAATACTCACATCCCCAGTTAATAACAAAAAAACTGTAGTCTCCAAGTCCAAACCTAGATGACTCTGGTGACACAATCAGGGTTATTTCTTTAGGTTTGGTCATCCAGAGCCACAGGAGACATGATACAACCGTCTCCACAGGCTGACAAGTAGTCCTCAAGTAAACTGGGTTTGCAACATTGGTAAAGTGCCCCTTTAAAAATGATCAACAAATGCAGTTTCAATGAGTACACTAGCTACATAGTTCAAGAACATTGATCTGATTTTCTATGCACATATCTGACAGCATAATGTGAAAGAACATGTAAAACGTGCTGGAATTGTATCAGCAGGAGTGGAGGCATATGAAATATTTAAGACTTCTTACAGCAGCCTCACATTTTTTTAGAAGCAGAACCAAACTGTCAGCACATTGTGAGGCTCCTGTGTCCTCATGGCTACTCTCTGTCTCTCTGATTTCCCCACTCAGACATGTTATGCATTCCACAGCAGAGCGGTGATAATCCTCCCAAAATCTACACATTATGTCATACCAGTGAGCACTTGTCTCTTCAGCCAGCAAATGGGTAAACTAGAATCGACTGTGGCGCAACAGTAGCCCACAGCTCCACAACAGCTTTCTCAAGAAATCTCTGCAAGTGGAGCAAAGACCCGAAACAGGCTGCGAGTCAAAAGGGACAAAATAAATATTTGTAATGTTTAAGTGGTTTCCCATGTTTGTGGTCTCATTTATAAAACAAATGGCCTGTTTTTATTCTCTTTCTGTCCTGTTATTGCCATGTGTTCATTCTCACAAGCTCAACAGCAAAATTGTAATTTGAATTCAGTTCAGCGCTTTGCAGTTGTGGATTACATCCTCATCCTCAATGCTAATTAATCAGGTTGACATGGGACCTTTGGAGTGCCAGCAGGTGCCCAGCAACATAACAGGGTTCTGAACTCTGATTAAGGGTGACTGACTGTCACTTGTGCCAAGCTACTACGTGAAACAGTTACATGCATGTACACACAAGTGTGTGTGTGTTTATGTGCGTGTGTGTGTGTGTGTGTGTGTGTGTGTGTGTGTGTGTGTGTGCGTGACCCCCTACAGCTCTACTTTCCCTATGCTCAGCCATTCTTTTCCCAGCTGACCGTTCAGCTGTTGCCAACATTTGTCCACTTAATAACTGTTGCTGTAATTCAAAACTCAGCATGCAGGTTTACGAAGTAATGATTTTAATGCAACCCCTGTGTGACACATAACCCAGTAATTCAACATAGATCTTATTTCAAAGATTGTACAGAGAGAAACATTTTTTTTAAATAATTTAACCAAGCATTTGCAAGAGTAAAAATTCTGTTAATCCAAGTTTGACATGCTGAGATATGTGCTGAGCTGTGCTATATGTGAGTTGGTGTGCGACAGGCCCTAAATTCCTAAATTCCTGATGCTATCCTGAATTAGGCAGCGCTTCTGTTGGGTTGAGTTTAACATGTGCTCATATTATGTTGAAGAAGCACACTCAAAATATTTATTGATTTTTTTTATTGGCAATCACCCTCAAATTAACATAACTGTTCATTTTAAGATTTTAAGAATTTACACCAATCTCTGACAATACAGCATGTAGTTTTATTTACTTAACATTAAATGTACTGAATACAAGGACTTTCAACCATCTACCACTATCACATTCCTTCACTGGTGCATGAATTTTTGTTGTAGTCTGAATAGATGTGCCTTTTGGTGCATATGCTCTCCTGAGTGAATATGGGTAAATTTTGCACATAAAGGAAGATTATAACCTATGTTGTATGCTTTCCATGTCTAACTTGTATCTGTCTCATTGAAAGTAACAGAGCAACATTTGTAATTTTTATAATATTTGATTTGGATCATGATGGTTGCTGTCTCTTGGCTTTAAATTGTGTTTACGTGTGAAACCATCGACAATAAAACCAAAAAAAATCTAAAAAACTAAACAGCAGTACGATGCATTTATTCCGTTATTTGCCCAGTCCTCCTCCCTCAAGAATCGATCTGTCATCCTTTGTCCAAAACCAAACAGCTCACATCCGCTTCTGTGTGAAAATCTAAGTGTTCGCTTCCTACCTATCCATCACACAAGCTATTATGCCCCTCATTTAGACATCCATCAAACGTCACATGTTCCATTACACAATCCATCACGCTCTGGCTGATGATCTTTCTTACCCCCCACTGCCCAAAGAAGTATATTTCCTTTAGAGGCTAGAGGCCACGCCCCCGTCTCCTCCAGATTCTAATGGTTGAATTTAGGCAGGAACCATTTTTTTATTTTCTCACCCAAAGGCCACAACCCAGGCCAGAGGTCAGAGGGGGTCGGCCTGGTTGCCAAGGAGGAGTCCACCGGCAGGGCAAAGCCACTGGTGCTCATTGGACTGTGCAAACAGCAGATCTGCTGAGTCTGACAGGCCTGAGAGTGGAGGAGCCCGGGCACATTGCATTATCACAATCAGACAAGAAGCAAGGGTTAATGAGTGAAAGGTTGTATAGCGCTTGCAACAACACGCTCATTCAAAGCCAAGATTAAGTCAAGAGAGCTCTAGTGACAGGACAAGCTTTTGTTATTGTGATCAGGGAAATTTTCTGTAATGGTCCATCCAGAATCCATTGTATCACTTAGAGCTGTAAATGCTAGAAAAGAAGTTTATAGAACATGTTGCCTTCACATTGGAAGGACAAAGTGTTCCGTGCTACGAGGTGGGGGGAAGAGCTGGCCATCGGATTACAGATCGTCAGTTTAAGAAAGTTATAGAACAAATCCAACGTCGGAAATGTCTGAAGGGGAGGGGCTAACTGAAGCTATTCAACAGTACGACAAGCAGTTTGATTGGTGTCTTTACTATGGTGAAAAGAAACTAGAAACAACAAGGGAACAGAATTGTGAGAACATAACATACAAAACTTGATCTTACTTGACTTCATAGTTCAAGGTTCAATAGCAAAATCCAAATTGTGTTTGTTAAAAGAAAAAATCTGTTTCATTGCGATACTGACATCTCGTCTCTCTGCAACAGGCCGCTAATAACCATGACATGGTGACATCATGAGAAAGTTGTCCCCCCCGTTGACAAGGCCGACTGTTGCCATGGGCCCCTGGAAATGGCACTGCAGATCCCAGTAAATGAAGGCTGTTGGGGGCGGGGACGTGAAGGCAAGTAAATAAAAGTGCCATTTGCAGTGTGTTTGCTTGATGTCCTCGGAGCCAAATTCTGCTCCGTTATTAGGCCGCCGTGCATTGGGGGGGCTCCCAGTAGCTCTGTGCAGCAGGACCCCCCACTCTGGAGGACATTGGCGTGTTTGCTGAACGAACAGGGCACCCCGACGCGGCCCCTGGGAGCCATGTGAGCTGACAGCGGCCGCGCACATTCACTCATTTAGAAAAGAGGACGACGGGGGACAAAAGGAAGAAGGAGACAGTCTTGTAGCAGCTGACTGCATCAGCAAATCACCATTCACAAACAGAAATAATTAGTCATAATACAGACATCAGCCAAGAAAGAGGAATTTACATGATAAAGCTTTGCAGTGTGGAGCTTTCTATCACATGCATGGGTAGTAGTTTCATCAACAAACTATTGCTACTGTATGTTTGTAAATTGGATGTGATCCCATGAGTCTTTGCCAAAATAAAGTAACCCTGATCTCCACACCATCCGATGAAGACAGTGCCTGGTCTACTTCATGCACACAACTCCCAGACCCCCTTTGATACCTGATATTTAGACATGTAGGCCCATGCTGTGACCCCGCAATCACTTTCTTCTGGTGACACCCAACACCAGAGTCCTTAATCCTGCTGCACCGCTTCGGTGGGATAGGCGGGGCTAGGGAGGCGACTTCATGACTGGGAAACTCATGACCCGCTAGGGATTAATGAGCATTCTGTGATGGGCTTTATTGGCTTGCTGGCCCTCACTTTCTGATTTGTTCACCTCTATCTGGCTTGAATTGCAAATTACATAGATGAAGTTGTACTTTTATATTTATGTTATCGAAAGATAAATCTTATTTAAATAATTTTAGGTACTTAAATACGTGAAGGCATATTTCAGGCACAGCAATGTATTTTTAGTGGCTGTAAGGAGGACATGTCGTCAGTCAGTCAGTCCACCAATTTGACTAAAATATCTCAGACCTTTGCATGGATTGGCTTTTAATATGGTATAGATTTTCAACATCACTAGGGGATAAATGTTAATGACTCTGTCAGGTCAACATTTTAATTTGCCCAATACTTTGTTGATTATCAGATCCTTTCTGCAAAACTGCTGTTCCCTTCAATCCCAGCTGGAATGTGTTAGTGCTAATTATCTAATGTTTGCAGGCTAACAGGCTAAACTGAGATGTGAAAATGGTAAATATTACCTGCAAAACATCCGCATGTTAGCATTGTCCTGTGAGCATTTAGCTTAATGCACAGTTGTGCCTAAGCCTACACAGAGCTGCTAACATGCTGTAGACTCTTGGTATTGTTGTTTTTTGTCAATATAAGGAGAGCATATCTTTGTTTCCAGAGTCCTGTGTTCCCCAGCTTAATATGACACATTATCAAGATCTGTCAAAGGGTTTTTTGTTCTGAACAATGTATGTTGCTCTAGGTCAAATGTTGAAATCACCGTCCGACAGCTTATAGTTTTATTCCTTGAAAACCTTTCTTTGGATAGTGATATGTTCACTGTGGAATGGATTTTTACCTTTTAAACTGCAATTGAAACATTTGGCTCCCTTCCTTTGTTTGCAATTTGAACTCACAATGTTAGTTTATATGAAGAACAGGACCCTGGGATAACCCCTATAAGGTGCCTATCGTTCTCTCTGTGTGTAACTGGACTTATTTAACCAGGGACAATTTAAATAAATCAGAAATCATCGTACAATGTCTCCCACGGTCTCCCTACCATCTGACAAACAAACACAAGGCTGAAATATACAGTTGAGGGAATCCTGCAATCCTAAATCAAAGTTGTTAAAACAAATAACATCATAAGAAAAGGAGTAATATTGCACATGATTATTGTGATGATTATTGAGATTTTAAACCTGAAATGTGAGCATGTGAAGTGTCAGGGCAGCATTGAGTCAGATCGGAGGTGTTAGGACCGCAGCTGCAGAGTCAGTTGTGGCTCAGTGTGGGTGGCGGCTATCTCGCTGCTGGGGCGCTGTGTTTATGTGTGCTGGGGTTAGGGCCACGCGCACAGTGCATGCATACACACCAACACACACACAAAACACAGAGACTCTATTGATTACAGCTAATCAAGGCAGGGGCACTGAGGGAAGCCGTGCACGCGTCTGTGAAGTCAACACATTCCCCACATTCCAGCACTTCCCAAAGAGGCATAAAATATTCGCCACTACACTGAGCTCGCAGCCCTCTTCTCACTGCTGGGAACCTCCTGCCGTCAACTTGACTGCTCTTCTTTCTGCTAAGTCACTGTGCACTTTGCCATTGGCTGTAGTTTTCAACAGAACTTTTTTTTTCTTCGTCTTTTTTTAATTCCACCCACGAGATGACCACGCAGTGACTTCTGGCTGAATCACACTAACGGCACAAAGGCTCCTCATATTCACGTCTGGTTTAAACTGGTTCTCCTTAGCTATCACAAAGAAATCTGACCTCGCCCAGAAAGTTGCTACCAATTGCGTGTGCATTTGTAACAGATTAGTCAGATTAATTGAAGGAGCTACACCCAGTGACACTATGACCAAATCCTTTTCTTTCTTTTTTTTACCCATGGCCTGCTTATGAAGGAAGTCAAACCCAGAAAGAGAGTAGCTCTTAGCCAAAAGCTATTAGATAACAGTGAAACATTTCCATCACAGTTTTCATATAATCACATCAAAGAAGCTGGAACTAATGTTTGTTAATTTTGAAGATAAATGCTGCCTCTGTTGTGTGCAGTTGGGGTGGAAATAGTTTATATGCACTGGATTACAGCGCACATCAACACGTTGCACAGTGAAGCACATATTATTTTGCAGTGAAAACACCTGACCACTTTGTGTATCTGAGGAAGGAGAGAGGGAGGTCTGATAACCAGGACAGAACCAGCAAAGAACATAGCAGCCAAGTTATGCCCACTGACCCTCCTCTCCTTCCTCCTCCTCCTCCTCGGCTCCTGGTCTTAAAGCCAGAGCAAGAAGGTTCACAGTAAGGCATAGTTACCATAGAAACTGTGTTTGCATTTCCCAGTGAGCAATTCAGGGACCGCTGGCTTTCAGGTGGAATTCAGACATTCAATTCAAGTCATAGTGCTGTCTGGAAAACCAATTGTCTATGTGGGGCAACTTATTGAAAGACATTCTAGGTGCATTTCCGTTTTAGGAGAAAAGGCGGACAAAAAGGTCCTTGGCTATGGAGTGGATGTCTTCTCAACAGGCCTGGCTCACAGGTTGCGTCTGGTGCGGCAGCACAGCTAAGAGCTCCAATAACCTCCTCGGCTCGCGATTTGTTCCTCATGTTTGATTTGAGGTGATGAAAATGAAAAGCCTTCATTTAAACAGGGAGCCTGGGCCAGACTGCACATGCCAATCAAAATTTGGAGTGTGGTTGGAGAGTGCTGCTTTCTGCTGCGTGCCCAGGCACAGGGCTGTATTCAGGTCTGTCTTCGGTCCTCTCTCTCATACCAGGCTGCTGCGCTGGAACAAAGAGGCCTTTCACATTGACCTTGACACACGGCCACCCCCCCATCACCACAGGAACCAACGCAGAGGAATCCACTCCAGCTCTCTGATATCAATCTCTGTACCCCTGGCAGACAGTCCCAGCTCAAGGCTGAGGTGAATCTCAGAGAGGAGGCTAATGCACATCATACGAGTGTGGCTTTATTTTTTTAAACGGAGAATATGGAAATGTCAAAAATAGTAACAAGCACGCAGTCATCAGTTTCCCACAGCCTGGAGATGTCAAGCAAACAGTCCAAACCCCTCAAAAATAAGGTTACTATGATATAAAACAGAGAAAAGTATTTTTTTTAATTTTTTTGTCTAAATCAATTAACCGATGAACTTTTTTTCTGTTATTATAGAATTTACCCAATGCAGATTTTGTCAATTATTTATTTTACATGTAAACACCACAGACAGTAACATCCAGGGAATAAAAGGTTTTATTCTCAATGGCAAAAATACTTTTGCTTTTTTTTTTGGTCTGTTTTTCTACAATTGTACAGCCTGAAAAAACAAAACATGAATTCAGGCATTAAAATTGCGAATCGTTTTTTTAAAACAAAATAAAAATAACAGGCTTTCACTTTATACATTTCTTTCATAAGTAATAACTTCAAAACTGTACATCAAGCTGTTTTTACAAAGCACGCAGAGCTTCAAAATATACAATGTCCATTCACATTTTATACAAAAGAAAAACCAAATGGGGGTTTGCTACATTTAAAAACTGGGAGTTACTCGTCTGCGAGAAAAGCAGTCCGAACACATTCCACGTTGCATCACGTTCGACTTTGAGAGCCGAGACCATCCAGCATGCTGCTTGGCAACATTCAGGAGCTCCGGTCTTTGTCTCCAAAAGAGTCACGAGACAGCAGGAGAGGAGAGAGAATCTGCCACTGGAACAGTCTGTCAGCCTCTTTCTCTCCACAGCATGAACTCTATTTTCAGCTCTCCTCCCCACACAGTGAGGACTTGTCATTTGTCAAAGCGAGGGTAGGCAACGCACTCAGTCTGTGTCCATGTGACAGGGGTTGGTCCCCTGCTGCTGCGCCTCGCCGTACAGCCGCAGGAAGTCTTTGTAGCGCGGGGCGCAACCCATCCAGGCCTCTCCAAACCTCACCGTCCCGGTGAAGAGGAACTCACCCTCCCCTGACCTCACCCCACACTGCAGGGGCATCTTGATGTGGCCAGTCCACCTCCGTACCCTCACACCCCCAGATACAAAGACCTGGGTTTTCTGTCTGTAGAGGCGCTTGAGCTCCACGGTGACAGACGAGTGCTCCTCCTCCAACTCCACCTTCTTAATGCTGCCTCGTGCCACTGAAAAACACCAAGATGGAAGACAGGATTTAGGTTCTGGTCCTGGCCGTGTTTCATGCTACACAGAGTGGTGTGTTTATTGGACATTTATGTACATACAGCAGCCTATAATTCTCCCAAACAGCGTTTGGACTTACCAAAGTCATTGGTGCAGATGGCTAGAAGCATCTCGGCGTCGCTGCAGGGCTGACAGGGTGCTGAATGAAAACAGAGAGGAGGCGGATGAGTTTGGTAGAGCACTACAAACAGAAAACATCCACTATGTCTTTGGCACTCCCAGTCCTGCTGCATGATAAAAATCTTCATTGGGTCCACGACGTTCCAGTTAAGTACCACATTGACACAAACACAACCGTGGGCCAGCCATGTAGGAGTGTGTGTCTCACACACACACACACACACACACACACACACACACACACACACACACACACACACACACACACACACACACACACACACACACACACACACACACACACACACACACACACACACACACAGGGTGTAACCCTAACCCAAGGGGTGAGGAGAGTACAGACACGAGGAAAGGCTTCCTCTCTGACCTGAGCAATGTTAGCGCTTCAGCGGGCCTGCTGGGACTGAAACAGTGAGCATTGTCTCAACCATAACATCCAAGTAGAGATTTTTTTTAACAGCCTTAAAAAGTGAAATCACTTCAGAGAGGAGGCCAATAAGAAGGACAAAGCCTCCCACATTAACATATCTGGTTTTGAACAATAAAAAGGCAAGCCAAGAGAGGACATGCTCTCATGACTTCAGAGCAAATAATTGGGTCTTAAAAAAAAAAAAAAAAAAAAAAAAAAAAAAGTAGTAGGCAGTAGTTTAAAAGCCTGACCCCAGGCTACCTTTTACTGGAGGTTGTAGAGCAGCAACACAGACTGCCCGCCTCCAGAGTGTTTTATAGCAGGAGAAAGGGCCCTAAATGAGAGCAGTCAAGTCGATGATTAGTTGACTCAGGTGGTCCTGCGGCCGGCCTTACCAGAATGCCTTTATTAGCCCGAGATCTGCTGTGGTTTTACTTTGCAGCAGATTGGCACACAGGGGCAGGTGGGGAGGAGAGGTGGGGGCCGAGGGAAGGGTGTCGGGTCAGCAATGAGCTGAGGGTTGGGCAGCAGTAGGTGTCTATCAATTCAAATTGGAGAAAGAATTCTTAAAAACTGTAAACTCAGGTGGATTTGGTGGAATGGAGACCACCATAGATACATAGTCCTATGAATCCTGATATGAGGACCAATACCCTGAATTAAGTCCACATCTAACCAGAGATGTGCGCCCTCAGCTGGAGCTTACTTTTAGCTGAGAGTTTCGGGGTGAGCATGTCTCAGGTCAGCTTGTGAGGCAACACGAGGCACTGCTGCATCACCAGAAAGATCAAAAAGGTCAAACAGCCACAAGCTCGGACGGCTTAAGAACAGCTGGAGCGCCGGGAGACTTCAGAGCGGCCGACCTCGCCCAGAGCAGAGTGCAAAGGGCCCTTTGAAGTGAGCCTACGTGCTGCTATAGCATTAGGCAGAGCGGCCCAAAGCCGAGGCCTAAACCCAGGCATGTTTTTTCTTCCCTCCGAAAGCAGAGCCGAGCAAGGCTCACATGTCAGACATGAAACAGAACCACAGGAATGGACTGAGAGCAGAGTCAGCATCTCGCTCTCTCTCTCTCTGGCCCATGCACATGAAGCAGCACTCCGATCAGAACCACTTCACAGGAGCAGAGAGGGATGAGGGATGAGGAGAGTGGTAAAAGGAGGGGTGGCGGGGCACCATCCAGTGTCCATGCAACATCTGGGCCATGGTGCATTCCACTGTAATGGAGCACAACTTCGCTAATACCACTCAGCACCGACAAAAAAAAACAAAACACTTCAAAACAGCAGAGGGGAGATATATGAAGGGGAGAGGAACAAAAAAGGAAAATACTAGAATGATAAATAGACGTTAAGGAGGTAGGAAATAGTGAGACAGAGAGGAGGAAAACAAATAATTTAAGTGAGCTGAAAGGGAGGCCGAGGGAGTGACGAATAAGCCTATATGCTCCTTGAAGGTCCTCTCAACATCTGGTTGGAGACGCATTCCAGCTCGACACTGAGCAACTCAATCCCAGCACAGCGGGTCACGGAGAAGAGGAAAGATGGAAGAGACAGAAAAAAAAAAAAAAAAAAAGATGAGAAGAAGCGAAGCAGCAATCAATCCACCAGTCCAGGCTTCAGATGACACGAGACCGCTGTCTTTGTGAATCATCTCAGCGCTATCTCAGGCCACATCACACAACCAGATTATACTGCAGAGCGGAGCAGAGCACCCTAAATGTGGCCAGAACAAGTCCACGCTCACTGCTCTCCACAATTAACCCTCGCTGTGCCAGAGAATGACGCAGGATGTGGATATGTGAACCCAGAGAGCCCCTAAAAACAGATGTTGGCCTGTCTGATAGTGCTCATATTTTGGCTTTAGGTGGGAAAAAAAACACTGTTGCGCAGCTTGAAACTGTGCAGGTTTCGCAGGTACTCGGCGTGAAAATAAACGGTTATTTTTCCAACAGAGGCCCTCCTGTTTGGCTGTGCGCGCGCGCACACACACACACACACACACACACACACACACACACACACACACACACACACACACACACACACACACACACACACACCTTGATAATCACAGCACGAGTTGGATTTTGACAAGAAATATATTTCCCCCAAAAACCAAAATGTACAGACAATGCTAGCAGAGGAATGGACTTTGGCTTCAGTATTAGCAGTCTGCTGGAGCGAATGTTCAGTTTCCTACTGTTAGGGTCCAACTGAATAAAAGTTTCCACCAGTAGATGGCTGCATTTAGTGCTCAGCACACACCACAGAGACAAAGCATAAAGGAAGCCAGACCTTGAGAGGAATTAATCAAAGCTAGTTTGCAGACCTTTATAATGGTTAACTACAGGTTGACCACTAATATTGAGCTGTAAAAGCATCATAATGGAGGTATATCTTACCTTCCACTGAGTGTGCCTCTGGCCCCTGCCGGTCGCTGACCAGCTCGTACTGGAACGCCGTGATCCGGCGGCTGATGTCCGTGTGCGGGACGGCCTCGATGAAGAGAGCGCCCTCCTGGATGCTGAAGCACTGCACCTTGCCCCGAGCCTGGTCCCGATCGCGCAGCAGCAACCGCAGCTTGCCTTTGCGGTCCAGGTAGACGTTGGTGCCGCTGGATTCCGCCGAGGGCTTGATGCAGACGGAGAGGCGGGCGGCGGCGGGGGAGCCCGTGTTGGGTCGGAGGTTGACGATGATGGCCCCCGTGGGATACAGCCACTCCAGGGAGCCCTGGGAGCAACGCAGGTACACCTGCTCCACATCCCGGGTGTGGCCTTCGTGAGTCAGACCACTGGGAAGAAAAAGGTAAAAGGGAAAGAGGTCAGCAGACATCTACGACTCAGACCTCAAAGCGCCAGGCATTGTCACAGAAACTCAAGAATGTGAAAGCTTTCTTTGTGGAGTTTATCAAACTTCCCTAATTCAGCGTAAAAGGGAGGTTTTTTTACATCCTGAGTTATCTGACCACGGTGAAGACCTCTGGCAGACTCTAAGGACATTAGACCACATTCCTCCTGAAGCATTATGGCCGTCGTCTGTGCGCAAGACTGGCTGCGTGACCAGTCACGAGCCGGAGCAGCCACAGTGACCTCAGCTCCAACACCCCCCACCCTCTCCCATACCACATTGTTCTTCCCAGAGCTTTTGGCGAAACACACCACTGGCAGGCTGCCTTTGGGAAGAGCTTGGAAGCAGAAAAAGGATGAATGGAGGGACACAGGGGCTTCTGGGCAGACAACGGCAGCAACAGTAGCCGGGCCCGCTGCATGCAAGTGCAAATGCAGGTCACGCACCGAGCCCTCCCCTTTGCTTTCAAGCCACCAAAGAGACTGGAAGAGACTTGTCCGGGCAGCACTTCGGACTCTGGCGCCAGCGTGACCAAACGACTCCCTCCAGAACTTAATGCCTGGTCAGGGTTTGAAAAACTCCAGTCAGTCAGTCAGTCAGTCAGTCAGTCAGTGGCAAAGCCAAAGGCAGGAAGCCATCAGCAGTCCACCAGCATGCGCATGCCAAGCTAGCGGTCTGACTCTGGGGGGAGAAACGCCCAGCTTCCTGAAAATGAGATGCTGAAAATTCTAATTTGCCATAGATCTGAAGTAACCCACGGCACATGCTGAGCATATGCAGCCCAAGCCCCCATAACCAGGCTCTCTCCCCTCAGCACGCCTCTAATTAAGTACTTTCTAACTCCATCACTTCTGCATGCAATTAGAGGAGATTAGTCAAGAGTCTGACTAATGAGCAACAGATCACTGGTGAAGGGCTCAAAGTGCTGCACATCGCCTCCTGACTGGAGGATGAAAAACAAAACCACACTACATTTGAGGCACAGCCTCTCAAGTGCAAAGCAGAATTCAGCAGATGTTTGATGGGAGGTTAAAATTTTCCAGTATATGCTGCCTGAGGTTTTGGAAATTGGTTGAAACCCAAAATACTTAAAAGCTCTTGGGAGATCTGTGTAATCCAGAGACTATTTCAGTATTGTTTGTGGGGGATATTAACCCTTAGACAAAAGTATGAGTAGATATTTCAATGTAGAATTCAGCACCATTTTATACTCCCAAGTTCACAATAGAAAGCACCTTTTTTATTGGGAGTTATATCTTGTTCTGATTAAATAACGTCGTCACAGTCATTCATAAATTCAGCACCACCCAGACCAAAACTCACGTGTCTGTAAAACATCTATACAACTTTTAATTTCCTTTCACATCGTATAATTAATTGTTGAACATACAGTACACATGTGTTCTATATATCTATATACAGTACTTAACCTATGGCTCTTTTCTCGTTAAACTCAGCCGCCTGATTTCACATCACCGCGCTCTGAGTTTCGGTCGCAGTCATTTTTGTTTAGCTCGCTGCAGCTCACTTACTTTCAGACTTCGTTACATTTTTAAGCAACATTTTCACATTTAGTGAACGGGGGACGGTAAGCCTCACCTGCCCTTCCAGCTGCACTGGTCACTTGAATATTGGCAGAAAGAAATCCGACAGAGGAGGAGAAGAGGCAGCAGCAGGGAGGCCAGCATCGCGGTGAGCATGTTTTTATCTCACTGCGCCTCTTCGTGAGCGAAACCGTGAAGAAGTCCACCGCCGTATCTCCAGCTACATGGCGTGTCCATGTGTCCCCGGTCCGTCCGGCCGCTGGTCCCCCCCGGGGTAGTCTGCTCTGATTCCCGGGAGGTTCTGGTGAGTAAACGGCGCTTGTTTTCAGACTCGGTCCAGTGCGTCCCCAGTTGCTGACAGTAAAAAGTGCGGAGAGTGAAGCTCAACTTCGTCTCGAGTCCTGATTGCTCTTCTACGTCACAGTCCATCCACAGCGGTTTATCACGAATGCTGCCTTCAGGTGCTAGGCTGAGAGTCCGATCTCCGAGCTTCACAGTATAAAACTGTGAAGTGGGTTTAGTGTCTTAAAAAAATAGGTTAATGTTGTAGTTTTTTATTTTACAAACATTAAATGACACCGGGGAAATGTACAGGGTTATAGTAGCATACAATATAGTGCAAACAAGAGACATAGTACAATAAAAACAAGATCAAAACAATTATTATAAATAAGTAATTAAACAGTAAAGAATATTAAATAAGTAAAAAAGTAAATAATCCACAATAACTAAAAACATTATATATATATATATATATATATATATATATATATATATATATATATATATATATGTATATATATATATATATACAGACAGAATAATTGTTGTATATACTTAAATAAATATATTATATGTGACAAAAATTATAGTTGCAGATCAAACACAAAATATGCCAAATGATGATATGATTATTAACCTAATTATCAACAGAGTTTAGGGGAAAGAGTTGTTGTTTTTTGTTTGTAATCATCGCAGTTATTTACCAACTGCATCAACTGTTAACTGCTTATTTGAAATACAAACACCTTCTTTGTGAAGAATTACTTTTTTGTTGTGAACATTGAGTGTAGCCTATAATTATTTTGTGAGTACGAAAAATATACATATGAAGAAATGTGCATTATTACATGTGTTGCGTTACATCTAAGTAATTTGGTTATGATGGAAAATGTGGAAAGTTCCGACAGCACTTGAAATAAGCATACAAGTCAAGTATTTTGTTTGCAAAGGATTACAACAGCCCTGCGTGTTCGCCTTTTTATATTTCGACAAAACTAAATTATGCAGTTTTTCATTTTAAGCAGGCCAATCAGCACTATTTCTAAATGGATCGAGGCTATATGAAGTTGACACTGTACTTAAGTAAATCAGGGATTTTGCAGAATTGTCCTCAAAGAGCCTTTACACCCAATCATGTCTGCCCTGAAGTTAGTGAAGTCAGGCTAAATGGTTTGAGATGACAAGAGAGAAAAGTGAGGCCATCTGTTAAAAAATGCCTTCAGCAGAGAGGTGACTGAATACAATTTGACTAAACCAGTTCATTATTGGTACGTGGATTGGATTTAGTTACTATCATGATAACAGCTGGCTTCCTGTTAAATTAAGGATCTGATTAAAACTTTCATGAACTGTCGCAAGAATTAAGTCATATTATATTTAGCTGCAGCGTTACTGAAATCAAACTGCATTATTGCTCAGTTTTGCTGCAAGTTTTCAGCAATTGTATGTTGATATTTAAGAACTGAAAATTGTGTTTGTGTCTTAAAGAATACATTAGCAGCTACCCTAACAACCACCATATATTTGTTCAGTTATTAATTCAGATATTTATATGTAAGAAAACCACACCATGCATCCCAGACAGCTCCACGGTCAAAGAGTCATTTCAGAACATCAAATAAGAATAGTAATGCCTATTAATACTTTGACATTTGATCGATAATGTTATGACACAAAACTTGAAGACAAACACTCCCGAGCGTTACAGTTCAGCTCTGTTTCCAAGTGCAACAAGAGCTGCAGGGACTTGTAGAGTGGCGGGGTCCGTTAACCACTGAGTGCATCTGTAAACATAAATTACTCATTACTCAAGACCTTTTCTTTTCAAACAAGATGTTTTATGCTTGTAGGGAGTTTGGCATGGGAAAGAAACCTGTTTGACAAGGAAAACCAGAGCAGTTTCTAACTGCTACTTTTCCTCTCTGGTTTCTTAGTATTTGTTTGTGGCTGGTTGGTGATCGACGTCTCTATATGACCCGACATGCAGGGTACATGTCCCAGCCTGGGCCGCATGCCACCAAAGAGCCCCACAAACTTCAGGTGCATAGTGCAGAACGGTTTTTAATTTGACAATAGTCTCTCTCTCTTTGATAAAACTGTTCAAATTCTAAGCCATCATCCAGACTTAAAATTGAGCAATGTTGTCGTATCGCTTGTGTAATTTAGTCATTGTATCAGTTTGTCTGGTTTCTGTAGTCCTTGCATTGCACGCTGTCTGGCATAAGACCTCAGGATGATGTCAAAGAACCATGAGGCGTGTCTGAGCATGAAGTCTGAGGAGCCATCACAATGACACCTGCACTGTTACACCAAAGCTACCTGTAAGAGTTTCTCAATCATTTTATCATAATTAAATGATTAAAGGAGAACTCTGCCGATTATTAAAAAAAAGGTTGTATAAAGCGATTGTAACTTGAGTCAGCTGAAGACTACCAGTTTGAAAATGAAAAAGAATCTGGGGGTTTGGAGCAATCAGTTAGAGGCATAGCGGTGCAAGGTTACGTTAGCCGCTACTGGCATAACACACTTGAATATCTGATCGAACTGTTGGATGTTAAGTTGCATTGTAGGTAATGTAGGCTTTTTTTGTTTGAGTTTAACAGTGTTGAAGAAGTCCAAAAAGTATATATTAATATTGACAATGCATCATTTTAACAGACAGTTTACAATAAAACGACTTTACTTAACTGTATTGTACGACGTGTGCAACAAATATTTCACTTTTTACCATCTTTGAGTATTTAACACATTATTTTAGCACTTAGTAGGCACACTGACCTTTTTTGATGTGACTTCAATGTCACAGCTAAAGCATAAAGAATTAGTTGATTGACAAAAAAATAATCAACAACAGTTTTGACAATCATTTAAGTCAATGCCAAACATTGAGATTTGCTGTTTTTGAACATTGTAAATGGAATATTTGGGCTTTTGAAATGTCTGCCAGACAAAACAAGTCATTTGAAAACATCACCTTGGGCCCCTTGGAAATAGTGATGGGCATTTTCACAATTTTTTGACATTTTATAGACTAAACGATTAATCAAGAGATATAATTAAGAATGAGTCTGTCATGAAAATAATACGTTGTTGCAGCCCTATACTCAAATCCTGGTTAAATGACTATATATTATACACACACATACTTAATCTCTTCCAAGAAGAGGGTGTTTGCCCTTTTCTTGTTATTCCAGTTGCTTGATCACTTGCTCTTAGTGTTTGTTATTTTCTTAAAGGAAGCAGGTTTAGCTCTCTCACCCTCCACCTGTCAGAAGTTTCACTGGTGGTGGGAGCGGAAAGTGGGAAACGAAGGCGGGAAAAAACCCAAATCGATGACAGATAGCAGGAGACTGTGACAGTTAATCGTACAGTGTGCTCCCATTTTAGATTGAAACTTGGCAGCGAAACCATCACATTCAACAGATATAGAGTGAGGTGCAGATTTAATAAGAGGATTAGGTGGTAAATATGTGTTACGTAGCCTGGGATGGTGGAGTTTATTGGGAGTCAAGGAGGCTGTTGAACTTTGAGGGGGAGGGGCAGGATTGTTTTTTTTTGTCGAGCCTGTTGTCCCAAACTCTTGCTGAGTGTGACTCACTTTCATGCCCGGAGCTAGCCTCCAGGTGAAAAAGCAGTCATAAAGTAGATTAGGCTGCTGACAGGATGTGATGTTTATGTGTGTTTGCATGTGTGTGTGTCCTCACGGTCCCCTCTTTCTTTGACTCTGTTTTTTTCTTTAATCCTCTCACTGTGGGAAAACAAGAAACTAAGCTTGTCAATAATTAAACAAGAGAACTGTTTTTTCTTTTTTTTTTTTGTAAAACATCAGACCGTGAACAAACCCATTGTTTGCACTTTCTCCTCTGGGTTCTAAAAGGTCCAGTTTATTCATCTGTTTGGCCGCGATCTTTGGTGTTGATGGCTGAAAGCTTGTCTGGAGTTGATTTTTAACAACCTTTCCCTCTGAACCGGTGGGATGAACACCTAAACCACTGCTCTGTTACAGAGCCAGTCTCAACCTGTTTCTTTAAGTCTGCTATCTTGGACAGATAAACTGTAAAGTCACACAAGCATGTCCGATATCTTGTGGTATGCAAAGGCAGAGGCTGATATCATCGAGAGGCCGTCTGCCTGTCATCATCCCTCTCTGGCTGCTTTCCAGACTGTCAGACATGCAGCTGAGCTCAAACCTGCATGAACATTTCTCTTAGTAAACAGGAACTAGCCGTATCTGAAGAGAGACATGGCGTTTGTCTCTTCCAACACCTTGCATTACTTTTTCTTGCTTAAACAACATGGTACCACACATTCCAGCTGTCAATCAGCAGCGCTGGTTAGTGGTTTTATTGCCAATAGTGAAGTCCATACATCCATTGAGTGTGGAAAACATGTGGGAGGAAGTGACATATTTGAAGTATGCAGCAACTGGCCCATCTCACTCAAAATTCCCCGAAGTTTTTGCAAGCCAGGGAAGACAAAGCCTGTCTTTTGTTTCAGCCCTGTAATGGTGATGTATAGCTAACGTGCTTGTAGGGGGGAGAAAAAAAACCATGTTGAAATACGGAGAAAAGAGAGGCCAAAGACGAGAAAGACAGAAAATGTCACGGTGGTGTTCCTTGGTGTTACTATTGTAAGCAATGTGAGGGGTGGCAGAGGAGATTAGCTGTTGCCAAGGCCTCCACACAGCGACATGCTCAAGTCCATGCTGAATTAGCCCTTGATGCCTTCAAGCTGTTTCCAACACCATGCTATCAGCTCCTTCATATCCCTCACTCAGCAGAAGAAACCTGAGGAACTACAGCGCTGGGTGCTCATAAGAGGAATTTGGGTCAGAGCTCATTTTGTCAGGGCAGGTGGGCAACTCTTATGAAAGCAACATAATAACAGTGAACCCAACTGCGCTCTGCTTTCAAATTTCACAGAGATCAGATATGGATTAGGCCTGCAGGTCCAGGTGGCTCTGAGGCTCCAGGATTAGCCAATCAAACACAACTTTGCAGGGGAGGAGGAGGAAGACAGGGACCAGCACTGAAGGTAAAATTTGGCTCACTCAGGAAAAGCAGTTCTGTGTCTTTACAGCAGCCTTTCTCCAGGACGACTTCCGCTCGACAGATTAGCCTCGCTGATCTGATTCTCATGGCTTCTTGTGGAGAAAGAGCTCACGGCCCTCTTTTTTTTTCCATGGCCCTGTGACATGAGAGCTTCCTTGATGTGTACACTCATTCTTCGATTCACTCGATCAGTCCAGGATGCTGTACACAAAAAGCCTCAGCCATTAGGCTCCCTGATGCTGGGTGACAGCCATGATAGACCCAGAGACTGTGGGGGGAGAGAGAAGCAGGAGCGCCTTCTTTTGTTAATGCCCAAGTTCTCTGGCTCACACAGGGAGCTCCCTCTATCTACCCAAAGACTCTGGCATCATTCCTGTGCAACGCTTTGGCTCTCTCTTGAACACTGCAGGAGAACATTTAAACATCTGACTATCCAAATAATATTTATTTCACAAAGGCCGTGCCGATTTCTCTGTGTCTGAAACAAAGCAAAACAGATTTTTTTTATGGAGCTTCAACATTGCAGGAGATGTCGTCTGTCTTCAATCAGAGATGCAGTAATTTGCCAGTGAAGATGAGGCTTAGCCAGACTCCCTGCACATTTTCAACTGTTCATTAAAGTTGTGTTATTTGGTCTTCATACTTCTAGGATGAGATCTTTCAGGAGATATCTCCTAGCTTTCCCCCCGTGTGGTTTTGAGGGTTGAAAAGTGAACAAAGAACACTTACCTATACACACTTGAAGCCTTGAAGCCTTATTTTAAAAGCGTTGTTTACGAGATTGGAAGCATTTCTATTGCATCTCAACATGGTGATGGCTGAGGTGGCATCTCAAAGCTAACGGTGCATAGAGCTAACAGTGCTGACAGAACCCCGCTGGCCTGACTATGACAATAAAGTAAAGAAATGCTTGGATAACAAAACACACACACAAAGAGTGACTTCATTATTTTGTTAGCACTTACCCTGCAAATAGAAGACTTTTAGGACTCAATGACTAGTAGATAATTACTTAGCAAGATGGAGGGATTAAAATCAGCTTCACCAGCATTAACATGTTATTCCAATAGTGTGTTTTGTGTGTGTATAATGAGTTATTTTACTTTTGATACTTAAATCACATTTATCTTATACCCTTTCTACACTTACTTAAGTAAAGCTTGGATGCAGGACGTTTGCTAGTATTTTCCCACTGTGGTATTGATATTTCTACTTCAGCAAAGGACCTGAGTCTTTCTTCCAACAATGCACAGCTGACACAGCCAACAAGCACATTAATTTATATTACAAGCTCATGTGTTTACACAATGAGAGAACAAGAAAAGGAAACGCAGGAGAGGAGAACAGTTGGCCTATTGTGTCCATCCACACGCAATGTTGTATATTAGCACATGGTTTGCCTGGAGAAACAACCAACAAACTATTAAGAACATAACAATCATTAAACTAAGCACGATGGCTCTTTATGGAAATTCTGACCTAATGATCTGGTTCTTGGAGCGCTGATACAGAGGGGTCTTTAAGATCCTCTGGCACCCGTCTGAATGCATCTCATTCTGCCCGTAATGAGAGCTGGATTTCGGAGTTCTGTCGGTTGTGTGGTCTGCTCTGAAGGCGATACTCGCCTCATCTCCTGATTCACAAGCTGGTGATAGCCGTGGTCACAGGTGACAGGAGGTGGCAGGTTGATGGTAAAGGTAGGTTCAGGGAAAACCATATGAGGGTCAATGAGGAAGACAAAGAGTTCATGTTTGGGGTTACTCACAGATACAAACACTCACTCACTCCTGAGGTTTTCAGACCCTGAAATCAGGAGTTTTTACGGTTTATTGAGCTTGATCCCACTGCACAGCAAATCCTTGAAACTTGCATCTAATTGTTTTACATGTACCGCTCCAGTGCAATTAGGTTAGGTTTTTATGAGCCTATCAAGATTCTGCAAGTGACGAACCAACTGTTTAATAGCTCACTGTAAAGCAATAATGAAAAAGAAGCAAAGCTTAATAGATACATGTCTTATTTTGAATATTGAAGATAAGCCTGTTGCACAAATATAATTGTTATAATAATGCTTAATCTACTTCATCTCAAATGTGTATAATTGCAGTTAGACAAACTCCAAAAACATACCAGGATGTCAGAGTTGTTTCTTATTCCCATGCCTTATGTGAAGTATGTTCTCTGTTACCTAAAATCATCGTTTGTCAGCTTTGAGCCAACTTTATGTGTAGGATATTAAATTAGGTTCCAGTGCCTTATTGAATTTGTTCTTCCTGAATAGTGGCGCAGATGTTCCATCAGCTCACCACTGCAAAGCTGAAACTTTCAGACATGTTTTAAAGGAAGTGCCACTTACCAAACATATCAGAGTGAAATGGAAATACACACTCAGCAGATTTTCTGGGGAACATTTGTTCAAGCTTTTGTTTTTGAGACTTTACTACAGCTTTTCTGGCAGAGAGCATGCTGCCAGAACACATATAAAATGAACACATTTCATCATCATCTTGTCCCTCGGTACGCTGTAAAGTGCCCGTCTCACTGATGAGGAACAAAATATTTAGAGCTCAGTGCCAAGTCATTGCTAAATATTCAAATCCCTCCTTTGTTTTGTGGTCTCACATAAGAAAAAAACAATGCGGACATGCTGAGACACGAAGCATTAGTAAACAGCATAACACAACACACAAATAACCTGTTAGGTCTGTATCTTCCTGTATTCATTCTGAAGTTATGTCAGGCAGTCCGCCAACAGAGCCTGTGGTGAAATGAAGAGCCATTTTAGGTCGAACAGGTATCCAGTAAACAATGATGACAATGGCCTCCTGGTGACTAACTAACCTCTGACGTATATACCTAGTCACCATTCAGATTAATACTGTTAGTGAGCAATGAGCCTTTGGAGGGTTGGTAGAAACACCTTAGATGAAACCACCTGCATTATTACACTTCCACTGAGTGACTATATGCTGAAAGGCCACGTCCACATCAGGAGATTATTTCAGGGCTTAAGCAGGTGGCGCTGAATGCAGAGCTAGTCTTAATATTCAGTAACCTGGATGAGGTTGAAAGCGGCTGATGTGCTGACTGAGTGGAATATGGAGGCCAGATCAGCTGCGGGATCAGCTGAGGGATCATGCAAGCTGGGCATTGAGGCCGTGCTCTGTGATCTTATTATTGTGCTTTGTGTTGCTCGGCACTCTACTCCACTCTTCGCCTGCCCGGCTTAGCCAGGCTAAGTAGCTCAGCGTCTAACACACACACACACGCACGCACGCACGCACGCACACGCACACGCACACGCACACGCACACACACACACACCTTTAGCACTGTGGTGTTGAATCAGCAAGTTGTCTGGCCGGTTTGTGTATCTGACACACACACACACACACACACACATCTAGATCCTCCCATATACTCAAGGCTAGCACACTCCGCACGCACCCCCAGGGTCATATGTCCCCAGTACACAGACACGCTTCAGCGGGTCAAAAGTCGTGTGGAGCCACATGTGGAAACATATCAGATATGCTCACAGCAAAGCACAGAAAGTTCACAATGTGAGGACAAATGTATGATAGAAGTTACACTGATGGCATGTCACATTCTGGTGATGGATACAACCTCAACAACACATATTGTTGAATTAAATTAGATTCAATGTGTATAGATTTAGGAAAACAACTAAATCATACTATGTATTTTAGTTAGCGTGTACCTTAATTAAGAGAAAACTTTAGTTTAGCATATTTTTTTTAATACACACACACTTTTGTTTGTGTATCCCTTTGCTGAATATGCCCTCATGTGAAGGAGTTCATGTTATTGTGCCGCCTGACACCTGTTGAAACACAGGAGACTCTGTCATGATGAGACATGCAGGTGAAGAGCTGCAGCAGGTGACACAGCCACAAGCACACACACAAGCACACACTCTCACAAAGGAGGCACGAGCAGAGTGCTTAGTGCAGTGTACATGCAGCGTCCAATATAAAGCTACAACTCAATCAAAACCATGGCTGAAATCCGGCTAATCATGATCAGAAATCAAAAATAGCACACATTCACACAACCTACACAACTGTTTAACACTGTGTAACATTATTAAATGCATCATGTGTGCCTAAAACTAAACCCAGATGGATTTGGAAACTGATAAGATTTCCACAAAGCATGATTAAATGTGCCTTCACATGTGTCTGACAATGTGCAGCTCAGACAACAAGCAAAGCTAAGCAGCTTTGAGCCCCAGCCATTTCGACCGTATGATCAAAATCCTAGGATATGTCTGCAAACAAAGCCAGCGATTCAGCGGTGGGCTCGCGCTGCACCTCCACCCGGTCCCGCTCTCCTCTCGCCAAGCCTCAGATCCACCAGGAGCCTGGGGAGTTGTACGTCGCACAATGGGCCCATTGTACGTGCTGAGGTAACACCATAATTGTTACAATCTTCCCATTCAGGTGAAAACCACACCCACTTTTGACTCCCAGTGACATCTTGAGAGGTTTGTGGCTTTCAGCGATGTAGCATTAATCAGATATAATGGGGGGGGGGGAACGTGGGTGGCTCGCGCACCTGAGGTTGTGGCTTGAGCCCTAACTACAGTAAGCTCCTGTTTGTATCTTCATGTGTGTCTATGTGAGCCGAGGTCCAGACCACAAGCTCTGTAGAGCCGGAGTGACAGATTTAATAACAGGCTGATATTTCCACAAGGTGGATCGGTGATCTGTGACGAATGAACAGTCCACTGGAGAAGTTTAATAATCCCTCGCTGCCAATGTTAAACCCCAAATGAGAAATAATTTTTCCACAAGCAGGCCATTCTGACGAAACATAAACAGATGTGCTGAAAAGAGAACATCTATATTCTCCAAGATTGGGTTTCTCTTTTTGGTTTTATTTATTTATTCTATTAATTTCCCTGGACTGCCTCTTATCATGGAGCTTTGCATTTAACGATAGGGATGTCAGCCCCGGCCTCCTCCCCACGCGCCTTACACATCCTGGGGACATAAATCACAACTATGGGTCTGTGTCTGGGAGGGGCCAGTGAGGAGGAAACAGTATGGAGGCCTGGGTGGTTCCAGCTGGTCTGCTTCCAACTCTTAGTTGAGCCTAATGCAGCCTTGTGAGGAGCTTCCTTTCATCCGTTTAGGAAACATCTGGAATCATCTGACGGTTGAATGAAAGCATGCACGTGCATGTGTGTGTATTTCAGGAGGTTTGCCAGGAATGTTATCACTGTGTAAAAGATTAACCTCACTGTCCAGCAAATAAATTAAGGAAACTCACTGGTGAATTGCCAACAGATGTTTGGGCTTTGACATCATCTCCAGTGAGCAAATTCCTGCTGCGCATCAACAAGTAGTTTACAATCAGTCCCCTCCTCATTACTCATGGAAGGACGGCCCACCGTGTATAACTGTGCCATTATCTGCTGCACTGAGAGGAAAACTGAAATATCTACACGCTTTATGTTCAACCACCGCATAATTCTATGGCTTTTAACTTGTCAAAGACTTTCTTACAAGAGCTGAATAGTCAAAACCAGGTACAAGCGCATACTGTTGCTGTTCAGCAGAGTGGTTATTGTATCCAGGTGAGCAGACAAAGCTTGTGGTGGCGCAACGTGTCTCTCCACGCCCGAGCCCCGGCATCAGGCCTGTATGTGTTGACAGAGGTCAGAAGTCACACCTGTCGGCAAAACACCTCTTTCTCCGCGCACGAGGCGTCGTCACCTCAAACACTAGACACTCAGAGCTGCCTCTGCACGTGAAAACATCTTTTGTGAAGAATAACAAGTTAAAAAACATCATCAGTTCTTGCTGTGTCACTGTGTGGTGGAAAACCTCAAAAACGTCAGCTTTTAAGAAAATAAGAATAATGGCCCTGTTTTTCAGTTTTTGAGGACATTCACTTTGTACTTAAAGCTCATAGTATTCTCTGCATTTAAAGTTAAAACATGAAATATCCCAAAGCGGTTGAGATAAGTGGCTTTCACACCACCACCGCAACAACAACAAAAAATATCATGCAAACATCTCTTCCTCTTTTGCCCCCTCTATTTCATGTAAACACTGCGTAAACACCCTAAAAGATAACAGACGGCCCTCACAGACATCACAATCTGAACAGTTTTTACAGCTGAATTTCCCGTAGCAGACTAGGTGTGTAGGGAAGAGAGTTGCTGTGTTTGGACCGGGGAGAGGATGCTTAGGTCTGGCTGCAGCGACACCAGGGGATGTGATTTTTGAGAGTATTGCGGAGGATGTTTTGCCTCCTGTGTGGTGACTCCTGACCCCCACCATCCTCTCCCAACCTGCTTCACCTCTGTCCCATTGTAGCTCTTCTCAAAAAGCTGCATGTTGTGCATACATTCAGTCCACTGGCCCGTACAGGAGATAACACTGGCTCTGTCTGACATCAGAGCAGCCGCCTCTATTCTCATTATTGTTTTGTGAGTCATGTAACCCCCCATGTACAGTATCTATTCCATAAGCATAAATGTATATTTATATATATCGTGTCCTGTACAGATTTGTTGGCCAGCACTCCGCCTCATCTCAGCTCCTGTGCATGGGTGTTTTGTCAGTCCTGCGTGACTTTCTCGCCTGCTAAGACAACATGGTGTCGTCCTGAGGGTGCAACGTGGCCCCTGCTGATCACACTCCGCTGACCTGCGCTCGTACCGCTTCTCATCTTCTCTAACACGCACTGACATGGCCCTTTGAAGTCATGGGGAGCAGCGTGGACCTGGGACCGGTCCCAACAAAAGCAATCTGATCCTCGGCTGATGTGTCCAAGCATGCCTGTGGCCCCCCCGACAATGGACTAGGACAGCAGGGGCCCCTTTTGCAACTTCTGTGTGTACCTTGGAGTGGACCTGCATGTTGTTCATGGGGGAACTGGACATGTGAAAGATCTCATGAGAGAAGGTGCTGTTACACGCAACTCTTTATATATAGTAGTGATTAAATGTTATCTCCACTGATAGTCGATTCCTCCTTCACTTTAGTTCGTATCATAACAGAAAGTTTCAAAATAGTTAAATTCAAATTATTTACTCATTCAAGTAATTGGCAGGTGCATTTCAGCAACTACACAGCCTACTAATGGTTTTGATTTTCATTCTCACCTAGTTTCATTTCACAGATTAGAGCTTATTTTGTCTGCAGGCAGAGGCTTCAAGCATGACACTTTTTGTTTTTAGAACAATGTGTTTTTGTTTAGGAGACTCCGGTATGGTAACCACCACAGCGATCCACGTCTGACCTGTAAACCCAAACCTCTAAACACACATTTGGAAACGTTAAATATGCAAAGCTCACCTTAAACAGTATTTGCATACAGAGAAGGAGGAACCTTGAGTCGCAAGACAGACGTGCTTTTTGTTATCTTGACATTGCGGTCTTTGTTGTGTGTGCTTTGTGTTTACATGTGCAGATATATAAGCATCAGGCAAGTTAGAACAGCTCAAACCCAGCTGGAGGGCCTGTTCTGGACTCAAGGTCTCTCCTCCCTCCTGGAGAGTATGAGTGAATAAAACCTTGTCTCCTACCCACAGCAGGTCCTATCTATGTCTGGGACCATTATGGACACAAGGACATATAAGAACTTGTTTATCTAACAAGTGGAAAAACTTGTAATCTGGCCTTCGATGCCTCTAGAAAAAAATATTTGCCAAGAGAAGCTCCAAGTCAATTACTTGGTATTTGATAGGAATCCATATTCCAGAATGGTAAAAGACCAGTGGAAAAAACAGAACAAAATAGAAGGAAAAAAAACAGACATAGTTGAGGAAGAATTTCTCAACCATAATCAGCCAACACCAGAGTCTCACTCTGCAATCTATCATCATTGCCCAATAACCATTTTTTTGCGCACAAGTGACACTGCAGTCTTTATAAATAAGCTGTCTTTATTCACTTCACATTCAGTAAACCAAAGGCTCTGGCTGGAAGGACGGTATCTACTCTTACCATGAATTAATCCTCAGGATATGGAGCACAAACCTGCTCGACTCTGCCAAAAGAAGACTATATAGAGCAACCACGGCTGTGCTCAATTCAATCCCACTTTTCCGCTTTGGGATCACTCAACACGCTGACAGGAAGGGCAACACCTCATTCACACCCGCCCATAAACACTTCCTTGTTTGTCTTCAAAGTTAACACCAATACGAGCGTGCAAATTATGTACTATCGGCAAAACTGAGCCCAAGAGTGACCTCAGCGCAGAGCAACGCAGCAAATTCATCCACTACATCTGGTTCACTTTAGCTTCAGCATCAACAAGTGCTTCCACTTCCACAGTGCATGCATTTTTATCACTCTTGCAGAGCACATAGGAACCATGGAGGATGATGTGCTGTAAAGCTTGAGAGCGTAGCACCCAATGTATATTTCATGAGGCATTAGACGCCGTTTTATTCATGCTGGTCTGTTTTGTTTGGGAGACAGAGAGCAGAACAATAGATTCATGGCATAGTGATGGAGGATTAGAAAACCTACAGTCCACAAAAGCCCACAAGCACTCTTTATTCACTGGAGGGGCCCATTCATAATTGTATTAGGTGATTTTCTGTGGAGGAATTCTTGTAAATCACTCAGAGGAATTTCTTTACATAAAAAAATGAGTCATGTTATGGAGGCCGGATGAGAGAGGCGGCTAAAAACGGAGGGTTTAGTTGTGGACTAGAAGATACTGTATACTGTAGCATGATGAAATGTTGTATGGCGGGAAACCATGAGGATCAAACTTCCTCAAGAGACCGTAATGTGTCAGATAATCATCTTTCAACATCAAAACCATGTCTGGAACTGTGCATGTTCAGAAGAAAATTAAACATTCACTGAACCACCTTAACATTGACCTAACCCCATCTATAAAGCTGCTTCTATACGGTCTCTGCATCCCAAACAACGCTCCCTTTGTTCCCCCGGTGAGGAGTGGAAAATGAAGGAGACCATGGTCCTATGCTGTAAATCATTTGAAACAGACGGGTTCACAGGTTTTGGTTGTAGTTTATAACAGCTAAGCTTGCTGAGTATCAGTCCCATGAGCTCTTTTCTCTCCGCCAGCTGCTTTGTGCAGAGCTGACTGCAGGTAGCTCAGCAGAAAGCAGGCGCTCGCTCCTGTGGTATTTATTTGAACACATGAAATAGTTCTCTACGGAGGACTCAGAGCTGCCATACATCTCCTGATGCATTCCAGTGGATGAGTGGTCCATGACGAATAGTGCCTGGGGCAGATTATAGGGGGGGAATGTTTACACCTTCAAAAAACATTTCCTTTGGTTGCGTTCATATGCACATTTAAATGACACTGATTGTCCTTAAAGCAGCTTTTTATTATTGTATAAAGGATGTTTAAAGCACTTATGTTAATTAACATGCACTTGGTCATTTTAAGGCAATCGGTTTGCATGTTTTTTTTAAGTAAGGTTAACTAATTAGAATTTAAATAGAGTCTTTCATGTTATGGCCTGTAACTTTGCTTTGTCTCATCGCTGTCATAGCGTTGTATTCAATCACAGCAGGCAGCTGTTTTCAGTGAACGGCTTAAAAAAACATTTTTCAATACCTGCTGAGCAAACAGACAAAGTTAGGGACTGGCAGGTGAAAACTAGAGCTAAAGAACACTGAATAGTTATATTCGGAAACAGGAATCAAAATAAATGCTTATGTAGCTGGATGAGTAACTAGATAAAAAGTTAAATATCAACTTAAAAGGTGATACAATGTTAGATTTGGTTTAACAGCTTGTTTATGCTACTACCCCAGTCATATTCTTACTGGTTTCACAAATGTGTCATGTTTTAACAGTTGAGAGGAAATAATCGCAAAAAGTGTGTCTTTACTGCGGAGACGGCCAGAGAGCATTTACCTTTACACTAGTAAAGATATGCTCTCATAAATATATATAATATGTTGAAAAAAATATATAACATATTCATAAAAACATATGCACATCAACCATCTGCATGTACCTGATTATCACTTTACGTAGTAAAGCCATACAGATCTTGTTTTAAACAAAATACAGCCTCTGATTTTAATTTATTAGTTAATTAATTAATTTGTAGGCCTTACTTCTAAAGAAGAGTATTACACATAAGAGATGTTGAGGATCCACAGAAAACCATGTTTCTATACATCTCTTAATACATTCCAGTGAATCAGTGGTTGGTGACAAATAGTGCTTGGGGCAGATTTTTTCCACAGCGTTTACATCATCGTTTAAAAATACTTTCTTTGTTCCCTTCAAATTAATTATTTAAGTGTCACTTGTGTTTTTGTTAGATACAATACTTTATCACTATAACTTGTGTAACCCATTCATAATTTTTATAGGTACACACCAGAAAGGTTAGCATGTACTGGCAGTAGAGCAGAGAGGGGGGAAAAAAGCAACATTGAGAAGAGCAAGAGGCAGGGACACCGAGCAAAATAATAAAAAAGGAGCGGAGACGACAAAGTGAGCAAATCCAATTTAGCAATATGTGATCCTATCGCCACAGCAACTCTTTGTGTTTGGAGCGAGCAGTTTGTGAGCTTTGGCACCAATCAACTCTTCTCCCCGCTTTAGCCCCTTCCCTCCTAACTGTCATCCCTGAAAAGACGAGCAGGCAGATAGAAAAAGGCAAAATGTGATGTGGTACGACGTGGAGAAAGAGAGAGAGAGACTGAGGAAAAAGAGGAAAAATAAAGAGCGAGCGGGGGATAGGGATGTGATGAAGTGAGTGGAGACTTGAGAGGGGAGTCAAAAGGACATTCCTGAGCCAGCTGTGGGTTGGAGGGGGAATTCTCACTGAATGCCTGACAAATAAAACAAGACACAGGCTATTTCAGTATTCCAGGCAAAAGACCCACTGGCACATCGCAGCGGAATGAGGGGGAAAGAGAGATTTTGGAAGGAAAAAGAGGCAGCTAATGAGAGAACCAGTAGGCTGCGTGGTCCTGTAAGGCTGGCCTGAAACCGCAGCAGTCCAGCGGTTAACCTTTCGCTGCCTCTCCCTCTCCTGTCTCCTCCAAAATGGAGGCAGAAACTGGCAGCAGTGATTCTCCTGCACCCTGACAGCACACAACACATTCCTCTTGCACAGACAGGTGGTGGGGCTGTTTAATAAATACAGGATTTGATGGAGGGAGTCAGCATAAGAGGGAGGTGGGGAGTCAAAGGCCATCACAGACTGTAAACAGCAGAGTTGAGCAGCCATAATATGGCTACTGCTCTTCAGGGGATGCAAAACCCCGGACTCCACTCATAACTCCTTGTCAATGACTGACCCATTCAGAACGACTGACTACAGATGGCTCACTATATTAAGTGGTGCTCAACTATACAGCTATGAGGTTCAAGAGTGAGCAGTTTAAATAGTGAAGTATAATAATTCTGGTGGAGTGGCTCAAAGGCTGAAAATTATAATTTATTTCCTCTAAACCACTCGGACCACACAAGCTAGACCGGTGTTTCCCAACCTATTCTGTCTGTCTGTCGATCCAAGATGTTCAGTTTTCAATTGATTTTAAAGTGCACGTTATCTAACACACTATTACTTAAACGTGGATATGGTTACAAAACGTTTTTTCGTACAATTTATTATGTCTTTTTGGTTTGCATTTGTACAGGAAGTGGTATAACTGGACATTTTAACCATTTATCTGTTACTTTTAGCTAACTGTATCAATTTCTGTCCATTACTTTTAGCTATTAGGCTAACTGTTTGTACTTTTAGCTAATTATTTTAACTGCTTATTCATTAACTTTTTTAAGTTATCCGTTTGCTACTTTTAGCTGACAATTTCATGTTTGTTTTTTTACTTTTAGCTCAATAATGACAGCTTTAACAATTTTCTTTGTCCAATACTTTAACCAGACTATTTTAGCCTTTTTTTCAATGACTTTTAGTAACTGTAACTGTTTATCTAGTTTGACTTAGTTTCTAGTTTTACTAAGTTAGTTGTATACATTTGGTTCTTGATATCAACAGGCTATGAAATACTTATAGTTAAAATTGACCGTCATTATTTATCCAGTAGTTTAAGATAACAATTTCAAATTCTCTGCTCACTTGCTGTCTATACGATCTCAATGACAACAGGTAGTGTTTAGGTGTTACTGAGTCAAAGATGTGGGAGGGTAGGAAGCCACTTTTTTATGTGACTTCTTTTTTCAACAATTGTCCTTAAAAGCCTTTACTTGATTTATTAAGTAAACGTGTGCAATCTAATACAAATCCAACAGCCCTTCAATAAATAAATCCAATCTTAAAAAGTGTAGATGTTGCTGCACTTTATCAGAGAAATTGATTTGACTCCACTGTCTCTCTCACAGGTGTTTATAATTCAAACAAATGTTGCTTAGAGGCACAGATAACCTTCAGATAAAAGCAGTCATTTCCTATGAAAAGCCTCGTCATGGGTGGAATCACTTGTAACTGCCTAGAGCTCAGAATAGAAATAAAAATTCCCTCCTTTGTTTCAATGTATGTTTTTTTTCACACTTACTCACTTCATTTCACACTTTGTGATGTGAACGTCATTAGGTTCACCCACATTCATGAGACTAGTGAACTCATGGTGAACTTAAACTGCTGTCAGGATGTCAGTTGGCTCACCTGGATGTCAAGAGTTTCTTCAAGATGACTTAAAGTGATAAATAATACAAATTAAAAAGAAATAAAACAAATATCAGAAAGGACCACACAGTAGAAGAAAGGACCTTTTAGCAAGCCATAAAGGACTGATGGTTTATAGTGTTGCATTATGTTTATCTTCATGGATTTCTTGCCACCATGACAAACACTTACTATTGTTCCATCTGCATGCAGAGACTTGCCTTTTCACCAAAACCAAGTTAGGCGGGGTTGAGCTGACAGCCGGTAATAAGACATGACAGACTGATTCACTTGGACAAATGCCACAACAGCATGTAATGGGCCGACTGCACCACCTGCATGACAGCAACGACTAATATGTAAACTGGACTGTATTGCGTCACCAGTTGTCCCGTACCAGATTCAGGGCCCTGCAGGGAGAGGAAACACATCCACTGCTGTCTTTGAAGTACTTTTTGTATCATGCAGCAGAAGACTGGGGCTTTCCGATGAGCAGCACTCCACTGTTGCCACCCAGGGACAGAATTGGTGGCCATGTGTGTCAGCGGGCTGCCACATAACAGAAACCCTCCCGCCAAAGTCTTTGTGATCTTCCCTGCAGCGTGCGAGCTGGCCTGCGCCCCTGCACGCGCTTTTTCCTTCCTCTGCCTCCCCCTTAACCACATAGATGAGAGGGGAAGAGGGATACTCATTTCACAGGGGGAATCCCACATCCTGCAATTTTATCTTCTTGTCTGTCTGAGGAACCTCAGAAAAATATGATAAGGTTACTTAAGGGGCGAAGAAAAAAAAAAGGCATGGCATAAAGTAGACATCAGTGACAATACTGCTGCTACTTTGACACTGGGCACATTCATTTCAATGTGGAGAATAAGTACAGAACAGTTCAGTTTAGAGCAATGTGCGTACTTCCTTTACTCGAGACTGTATGTCAAAAGCCACTTCCTAGAGTTGAGTCAGTCATTTGGGATGACAGCTGCTGGTAGACCGCTGCAACCGCATCCAATGTCCTTTCTTTCTCCATATACTCATCCCCAAATCTCTTCTCTCTCTTTCTCCTCAGCACTAGAATTAGTATGCACACGCTGCACCACTCTTGCTGGGTCAAAGCATGAGATCCAAATCATGGATCGTTCCAAAGGCTCCTCAACAAATGGCAGTTGTGCGGTGATCTTCTCTAAACCGGTTGAGGACGTTAATGTGGATGGTGAACGTGCCTCATGGAAACAGTCCCGTAGCTGCAGAAGAGTTCAGTCCCTGCTCCGTATCCCACATCACTGATGGAAATGATTAAGTATATTGGAGTGTAATTCCACCCCCCTCGGTCTGGCTCTTAAAATAGAGAAATAGAGAGAGTAGGGCGGCTGGCCCAGGCGGATGTCTGAATTCCTCTGATTGGAGCAGAGCAGCAACTTGTTATTAGTCTGATGTCGACCCATGACCACGCCAGCAGGCCTGCCATGTGGGGGAGAGGGGCATGGCATCACTCACTCAGAAACCCCTCTCCCCTTGCCAAAACTCCCCCTGCCTCTTGCATTGCCAGCCCGTGGTTTTTTGTGTGTATTATTCATTTCCAGAGACATTCCTTACATTTGAATGGAAACACAAACATGTGCTCGCAGTGCACCCAGATCACGAGGAGATTCCAACCAAAGAGGACGGGCTTTGGGAGCCATGAGTTGGTTGGTTCATTATCTCTAAACATCTAATTTTTGCATGAAACATGTATTTGAGTACTTTATCAGAAGTGTGAGTGAATAGCAGCTCTGTAACTAGTGTGATATTTATCATGTTAATAACCCACACGCGTCTGGCACAGTGTAACCGCTCTGGTCATTGTGTTCACTGGAGGCTGGAGGGAAATGAGGCATGAACAGCTGAAAGATTTCAAAGGAAGCGGAGGTTATGCTGAGTATGTATACTCCAACCACCTGAAAGGCACAGCTTCCAGCCCTGTAATTTGGACCGCTGCTAAAAGACAAGGCGATAAAATAACAGCAGAAATAAAAAAAGAAGGAAAAAATAGTAAAGAACTGGCGCTCTGTCGTGCTAACAGAGACAGGCAGCTTTTGAACACAAGATGTTGATTCGTTCCGCTGAGGTTAACCAGACTAAACCACATTTCAGATGTTACAACTCTCGATACACAGACAAACAAATAGGATTATTGAACTGAGGGAAGGTGTCGAAAACGTACCAAAAATCTAATTTCAATCATTGCAACCTTGTCCTTCCCAAATATAGTTCACAATCCTGATTACTTGACTTGAACTCTTCTGAACTAAACAACCCTAAAGCCCTGAAAACAAATATATATATATATATAGATATAGATATAGATATATATATATATATATCTATATCTATATCTATATATATATATATCACACTACATAACACAGCACATATTCAACATTATGGCCCCGCAGAAATACGGTGGCAGCCTCTTGCATCACATGACAGGAGAACATAACTGTGAAGAAGCTGTCAACACAACAAGACAAAAAGACTTTAACAGCGACCGTATCATCTGATTTGAGAGTCCTGTGATGATCTTTGGGTCCCGCAGTCGTGAAGTATCCGTCTGTTTGCACGTCACAAGTTCAAGACCAGCCATGGTTAATACTCTGCCCTGGAGAGACCAACTTTGGCTCATCAGATACACTCTGATGCTGCAGCCTCATCACATGCTCCAACCACACACTAGTGACTGTCTATGACCCAGTTCACGCTGCTAATTGGTAGCCTTTAGATTTGCAAGGAAAAATTAGTGCAAACTCTGCGCAAACTGAAAATAATCATGGCTGAGACCTGCAGATCTGCACACAGATATGGAGGATGTGTGAGTGGGAAATGACTCATACAACTAGAACTGATGCTATCCAATAATCTAATAATAACTAATAAAAAGTCATCATCACTATTTTACTTTTGCTCAATACATATTATGTTTCGTCAGACAAAGTCCTCTCCACCACAACGTTTCCACTTCCACTTCATTTGACATTATTTATGAATTAATTTAACTGAATAAATGTATTTGGACAGAGTTTTTATGTTACTTCTGGCTGGCATCAGAGCCGTTGATTTTTATTCTCGTATAACATGGACATTGGAATAATGGGTAACATTTTTTTTTTTTTATCGAAATGGAAAGCATATACCCGTTTAAGCCAAGATCTAATAATAAAAAAAGTCAATGCTGTCAAACACAATTTCAGAGACGTGGGATGAACTCAACCTGACCACGTGCACTTCTGCTGGGATGGTTTTATGATATTGTAGCAATGAGCTGCAATCACAGTGTTTCTGACCTCTGCCAAACACTGCAAGGAGATCCAACTGGGTCCAAAGTTGACCCACGGATAGAACTACCCAGAACAGGACCTAAACTGAGCGACAGATGTTTTTGATAGATTTTTTTTTTAGCAAACCACAGCTCTGGCCTACTCCACGTTGTACCCCAGAAGAACATCTCTCCTCCAGCCCTCTCAAAGACCCTCCTTGAATCCTAAATCCTAGCAACTTAAGACAACTTGTCCAACTCATGGACTTGGCTCACCACCATAAGCCTACACCCCCCACCCCCACCCCAAGGCCCTTTTCTTCCAGCCCTGTAGTCTCCAGAGCACCCACCTTCCCACTGCATCAGCCCTCCCACGGGCCGATCCCAGGGAACGGCCGTTAATCTGAGGGAGAACGTTGGAGAACGTCTCCTTTTAATTATCAGAAAACTCAGAGCCGGGTTGGAATAATGGTTTCCAAATGGTGAGCTCGGGCAGGGGCGGGTGCAGGGTTGGAGGAGGTGGCCACGGAGAAGGCACAAGATCAGGAGGAGGAGCAAAAAGATATGACTCCGTCTCAGGTCCTGACCTTTGGCTGCCCCCACGCTCAGGCGCTTTGCCACAGATTGAGACCAGATTGACTGTGTTAGCCCAGGAGATGACTGAGTGACAGAATAATCTCACTACCAGTATCGCACACAGCCCAGTGGAGCTATCTTCCCCACAGGGGCTATCTTTGTGGGCTGTGGATACCTCATATGCTCCAGAGATCTTTAACTCAGGCTGATATTACATGATAGAGCTGCACCTCTCCACTCAGACTGTTAATGTTGCATGGGTTTCTGGGGCTGGCGACTCTCTCTGCCTTTTAACTAACACAACTCTTCCTCAGCACCAGAAGCCCATCAGCATTTATCTTCGCCGAAAAGTTGAATGAGTTAGAACCATAATCTTTTATGCGCTGTCCTCCTCCCTATTCCCAAGACACACAGGGGGGCTTGACAAAGACGGAGAGATCTTGCAGCCCGAAGGCTTAGCGCTGAAGCAAAAATAATAGAATCACACAAAAACAAAACACAAGCTAATCATTGTGGCTCCAAACACATCACACATGCACACACATTCGCACACACACAGACTACAAGACCACCCCTGAGAGCTGACCTGGCCATGCCCCCTGCCGCTCAGTGCTGGCGTGTGTCCAGAACAAACTGGGCCTCTCCGTAGGGAACAGCAGAGGCCTGAGGCCGTGCTGCTTAGCAGGCGCCGAGGGGGCGGCAGGCTGCCAGTGGTCAGTCGCTGCCGGAGCTTCTGGGAACGGTGTCACACTCGCTCTAACCCTCATCCTCACACCAGCCGGCTCCTGGGTTCAGGGCCGGGTGCAGAGGTCAAGAGAGAGAGAACCCCGCGCTCCTACGACCGAGCAGCTGGATTCGCTGACATGGATGAGCTCATTTTGGTCACCCTCCAAACTAGAGGCAATCCAGACCCCCTGACGTCTGAGCGGTCTCCATGAAGTCACTCTCCGACCATAGATCAAAACAGAGCAGCAGCACACGGTCTGAGCAGACAGGACCACAAAACATAGTCTTGAGACTTAGTTCAACCGAGGCCAGAGTGATGACAGAAAGAGGAGGTACATCTTAAAAAAAACATGCCTTCAAGGCTAAATTTAGTCTTATCACACCCATAACCAGGGTAATGTGAAATAATAACAACAAATCGTAACTGCAAGAAAGACCATGACAACTCCAAGTGTTGCCAAGTAAGCAGCCCCTAGCGCCTTTCATCAAACAGACGCAGCACAAAGGAAGACAACTCCCAGAAGTCTGCAAGATGCTCAACAGGCCTCTTGATATAATTTTAACCCCAACAGACCAGCTGGCCGATAGACAACCTCCTCTCCTGCTCTCTTACTCAGCGATAACGCAAGAGCATCTGTCCCTCACTGGTCAGACACACATAGTTCTCACACACACACACACACACACACACACACACACACACACACACACACACACACACACACACACACACACACACACACACACACACACACACACACACACACGTTACAAATATAGTAAACGTGAATGGTGAGTGTGGAATCTGTGAGGAGGTGGAGCTGATGATGGCTGTCTGACTCCTCCAGGACAGCAGCAGTAAGGAAGGAAGGCTCATTGGAAGCAACCTGCTCTCCGACAAAGCCAGCACGAGCCAAGGAAACTGTTTATCAGGTCTAAACCACATTTTATTTTGCAAAGACCACACAACTGCTGGGATAAGGTGGTCAGAGCATATACAGAGTGCCCATTGTTAAAAAAAACAAAAACGGAATGGAAGAAACCTTTAAGGCTATGAGACATTGTCATGCTTGCCCAATCCAGTTTGGTAAACTTTTAGCAGACAAGTGGCTTTCTGTCCCACATGGAATCAAGTGGAACAGCAAAGAAACAGAGGTCAGCAGCTGAATATGTCATTTCTATTCAATTAGCCAAAGTATTTATAAAACAATCTGTGTGTGCCGTTGGTATCAAAACACTCTGCCCATTAACCTGTGGTCCATAAAAGGACAGATTCTTAGCAATTAACCCACATTCCCAAACTTAGCCAGCTGCCTTCATTTCCAAATGACTATAATTCTAAACAACGTGGTAATTTATAAGGCAGAGAGCGCATGCCTGGCGCAGGCTGATTATGGCTTTTTGGAAACTTTTTAAGAGCGTGGTTTCCTGGAGGGAGACCGCATCAGCTGTCATATTCATAATTATAGCATTTCTGCTATTTCTAACAATCATGTCATTTTTGTATCTCTGCTATGTCATATAATTATCATATTCAGTCAGTTCTACTAGAAACTTTGTTTTCTGCTCTTTCCTGAGGTTGATGTCATTACATTCAGAACATTGTATGCAAATGTTCTTTTCCACCTCATTTTCAGCACAAGCTTTGCTTTGAGTGCTTGACTCCATATTTGTATGGCTAAGCCACTGCAGACTATGATCATATGATTGTAGACAAAGACATGCTGCAGTCTTTACACGGTATCACATACAGGTCTGACTTTTCTGTCGACAGCTCCCTTCACATACTTGGTATGAGTAAAATTTAAATGACTGTCTCTCAAAACTATGACAAGTCAACCCTAATATGTTTAAACTTCATTTGGAGGGCTGTAAAGAGTCCTGAACTCAAAGCCAATCTAGTTGTAACAGCTGCTCCACAGTACCCTCACTCCATAAATTTAGGGCAATTAAGGCCTGAGCTCCACTAATGAACCTGACCAACGCGCTGGAGGATGGTTGTTGCTCCTACACCAGGTGTTGAGGCCATACACAGGAAGTCTCAGCAGGAGTAACACCTGGGAGTAATAAACTCTCTCAGCAGACAACAGCTCCATCTCAGGGCTGTGCCACAACGGAAATACGATAAAAGCTTCAGTGTTTAGAACCTATAGTGAAGCTAAACACCATGACTAAAACAGTTTAACCATAATTAAGTGCACTTCAGAAGTACCTCTAAACTGTTATCAGGAACAACTTAAATAGGATTGGCATAATAGGCAATCCTATATATATATATATATATATATATATATATATATATATATATATATATATATATATATATATATATATATATATATATATATATATATATATATATATATATATATATATATATATATATATATATATATATGAGTTTCTAATTTCCCTCATGGTCCTCTGATTGGTATCAACATCACAGGAGCATGTATAATTTTTATCATTTCCCCTTTTAACAAACAATGACTCAACTTGTGGTCGACACACAGGCAAATGTTAGACTAATTGCTATCCAGATAACCTCTTTATTCATTCATTTTCTATATCCGAATATTTTTCTGGAACTACTAATACTACTTTACTTTTCTATTCATATATATATATATATATATATATATATATATATATATATATATATATATATATATACTGTATATATGAATAGAATATATATAATATATGTGTATTTTCTATTCATATATATATATATATATATATATATATATACTGTATATATGAATAGAATATATATAATATACTGTATATATATATATATATATATATATATATATATATATAGATATGAATAGAAAAGCAAAGTAGTATTAGTAGTTCCAGAAAAATATTCGGATATAGAAAATGAATGAATAAAGAGGTTATCTGGATAGCAATTAGTCTAACATTTGCCTGTGTGTCGACCACAAGTTGAGTCATTGTTTGTTAAAAGGGGAAATGATAAAAATTATACATGCTCCTGTGATGTTGATACCAATCAGAGGACCATGAGGGAAATTAGAAACACACAGTTTTTCTCTGAGCAATAACAGCAACATGTCTTTCAATTACTGTAAAATTTGCACAAGTACTCACATTGTCCACCGGCGCAAAAAAAACAAGGTTGAACCATAATAAAAAGCATGAGCTCTGAAGGTCTATAATCTGCTGTATTATTTATTTTCAGAAGGAATTCAGTATGGGGACATAAAAGTATAGATAAAATATGAATGCAGTGTCAATATTAACAATGCTGTAGACAGTTGGACCATGTTCTGTGTGGACAGATCTCAGAACATGACTGCCCTCTCCACTCCATGGTTGTTCACTATGGGTACCACTTAATCTCCTAATAACCAGAACAGTGGAAAGTAAAAAAAGAGGTCTTTCCTAATATCTCACCAAACTGAGTGAATGAGGGAGCGGTGCCCTCCCTTCCCCACTCCTCTAAAAGGCCACCATTGTATGTGAAGAATTGCCATGGCTACTGCCTGCGAACTGTAAGCCTTTTAGAATTATTAGCATTCCTCTCTACCCCAAGCACTGTAGCAAAAACTGCTCTCTTTACCATCAATCCGCCTCGAGAGCAACACACCATTTCTTTTATTAGAAACTACAGGAATTTCCATCTGGCTGGGAATTAATTAAAGTCGAATTATGGGCTGCAGCAATATTGAACTAGCCAGACAAATTCAACAACACCCATGGAGGCTAAGAGTGAATGTGGCCTTGTTAATGAGCACAGTAAGAGGCTAGCAAAGCCACTCGTCAGAGGCACTAGCTCAGCAGTTATGGGGCAAGAGAGCAATGAGACAGATAACAATGTGACCATTGATATATCCATGTTCCCCAAACAGAAATCCTTGAAATTATGTTTTTAACATAAGACCAAACTTGTTTTGCAGAAGTGTGCACATACATATATATATATATATATATATATATATATATATATATATATATATATGTGTATATGTATATGTATATATATATATATATATATATATACACATACATATATATATATATATATATATATATATATATATATATATATACATATATATATATAATTATATATACATACATACATACATATAAATATATATATATATATATATATATATATATATATATATATAAAAATAAGATTATGGGTAACAGCTAAAACATACAAAGTGTGGTTTTAAATTTGAATGACCTCAAAGTTAGTGCCATTTCCTGATTCTTTTAGTACAATTACATCATGTTAAGATATTATATTTATCACCACAAAAGTAAATTAGCAGTTATATTATGGTGCAGAGATACTAATCCAATAAAGTGATTATTATTATTTGGATTATTTGATTTGATTGGAAATGAGAAAGTAAATCCACATGTTAGTGAAGACACATTTTAACAGTGTTTGGAATCAAAGTCAACACACTAAAATCATGCACAGCTGAGCTGACTGTGTTAACAAGGCAAAGCGGCATCGTTCTCTGCTCCGGACGATATATCTTTACGTAGAATATAATTGTTGTGATGCTACATTAATGTTCTGAATGTCTTATAGAGAACCTTTAAAGAATAACCGGGATAATCACCAGATGTTACAAATGATTTGGCAGCACACGCACAATTACAAGAGCTGCTGAAATACAGAAAGTGAAAACGCATGGGAAAACCCCCCCCAAAAAATCATTTTTTCGTTTTATGAGACTCAAAATATACGTCAGCTTCCATGGGAATGGACAAACCTAGTTAAATTAATCATATTACAGAAAAATGTAATGCAATATAGTGATTACTCGGCCCGGGGAGTTTCTACGATGTAGCATAAACAACCAGAAACCACCTAATTCTAAAATAATGTAACATTTGTATCTTTTGTCAGTGTAAAACAATGTGGCCACTATTGGACTGTAATGGGAACGCCTGGACCAACGGTGACACAACAGGCTCTGTTCAACAGGCAACCAGGGAGGCTCCGCTATCAGGCCTGGTGCGCCTCCACCGATGCAGAAAAAGTAGGTCTGCGAGGGACCCAAAGGGAAGCAGCAACAGGGCCCCAGTGTCATTCCACGGCTTGTGCCAAAAACGGCTAAATAGCAACCATTTCCCTGGAGTGTACTCAAACTACAGTTTCGGTTTCACCTATCTGTGTTGTTCCAGGTACAGGTTACAAGTTAACAGCTCTATTGAAACCTTCTCCACACTGTCCTGAATGGTACATGTGAGAAAGGAGGCGTGCACAGAAAATGAGCAGTTTACAGATTTGAGTTTGGATTTTGTAATAACAAAAATCAAGAACACTGTTGATTATTTTCACTCACTTTAATAATAACAATAATAAGGGCCAAAGCATTGTTAACAACGTAAGTAAGTACAAGTGAATGTTACAGTGTGCTGGATTATATTAGTTGATCACAGTCAGAGTTTTAGATCTGTGCACATGCAAGAGCTTTGTAGTAATGATAGCGGATGTTTTCATCACATCTAGTGTTATGTAAACTGTGATTCATTCAACGTGTTGTATGTTGTCAGATGTACAGACCGATGATACAGGGCCGCTTTAGAAGAGATCCTTCTTAATTCTTACAGCATGTGGTCCACATACATGACTTACAGCCACAGGTGATCAGGAAACCTGGACGGAGCTCTGCTGATGAAAGAGAGGCGGGGTTAACGCAGTCCAACATGGTGATAAAAGATAAAACATGTGCTGTTTGCATCTGCCTACAGAGGTCCTGTATACCTTGGTAATTGCCTGTGGCCTGGGGACTCCCAACCAATCACAGAGCTGATTCCTCTGGGTCCGTACTGTGGAAAGGTCGCTCTCCCTGGAACAGACAACGTGTCACATATACATACACACCAAAAGCCTTTTACACTGAAACAATATTTAGAAACCACTAACCAATTAGTATCACTCAGCAGGGTCATGACGTCATCCAACACTTCCGGCTCTATGACGTCATCGTAGGTCAGAAGCATCTCGTACATCTGGCTGGCCGTGGTCTTTCTGATCTGGAGTTGTTAGAGAGGAACAGTTCATTGTGTTAATGCTGTAGCTGTTGTTACATAAAGCAACGACTAGAAGTCTGCAGCCATGCTGCTGGTTTTGGAATAATGACATCATCAGCATTTAGATTGGTTCCCTGTAATACTCGCTTTTACTCTGCAATTCTGTCTGCCACCGGGTACAATCTCCCAGGAAATGGAAGGCTCGATTTACGGCACTGAAGAAATTGCGTGTGCAACCAGAACAGGAAGAAAATGGCACTATTGATTTCCCCGTTTGCTATTGACAGTTGTTGGTAGCTATCCCCAGTTACCAAAGAGTTTCAATGTAAGTTCTTTGCAGAAATGGTGGACGGTGGAATAAGCAAAGTAACTGTGGAAAACAAAATGCAGTACGTCCTGTGTTGTTGGAAGTTGCTGCTCTGAGGAAATAGACAGTGATCCGGTTGTCTTTTCGACAGCTGTGCCAACTATAATACCGTTTGGAAACACAAGGGGGGGGGGGGGAGTTGCCCATGTTCGTATGCTAACATTTGCTAATTAGCATGCAACACAAAGTACAGTTACAGCTGATGGGAATATTATTAGTCTCGCATTTATTTGATCATAAACCAAAATACTTGACAATACCCCGTCATCCTGATGGGGGACATAAATGTCCAAACCGTATTTCATGTCAATCCATCCACTAGTTGTCGATTAATTTCACTCAAAATTTCTCTCAGTCTGGAACAAAGAGGCGGACCAACCGACCAACCAACTGACATTGCCACACCTAGAGCTAAAAAACAACAATGCAATAATATCACCGGCAATTTCAGCAGGATGAAGACAAGTTTCACTGGTATTGGGAGAGTGTGAATGTTGTACCATCAACCAGAGTGGCTACATTGTCTAATGGTGAAAGACAGTGTGTCAGTGGTTTTATAGATCTAGAAAGGAGATGTGAAGGTTCCTGTCTTGTGAACTTACCACAGGGAAGGAATGGCAGAGCAGCATCAGCAGCTGGGACAATACTTTCTTCCTCACGTCACCCTGGAACTGAATCAGCCCACACAAGCTGGGAAACACCAAACAGCACAGTCAGCATGGATGGTGTTTTCAGTCTATAACTGAATAAGTCAATAAGATGGAGACTTACACAGATATACAGGCGCGCAGCTTGGAAATATCTTTGGCCTTCCTGAACTCTTTGCAAAGATTCAAAAGGTCCAAACAGAACGGATGACTGAGAAGAAAAGGCAGAAAAATATAAGCTCTCACATATAGCATTCATATTTATTTCCTTGTTAAAAATAACTGTTGTAACACTCACTTCTCTTGTGTGGTGAAGATCTCAAAGCAGCTGTTAGCGAGGATCTGATTGAGCATCTTAAGAAAAGGAATAGACACCCTGTAAAAAACAAAACACAGAAAACACCTTCACTGAAGTCACCGAGAGAGAATATTATGTTAGGAGGATTTTAAACTGGTTGTTTGTAAGTGTATTTGTTAAGAAAGAATCCCTGAACATTGACAATAAACATGACAAAGACAAAATTGGAAGAACAATCTGCATATATATATATATATATATATATATATATATATATATATATATCACTTTTTAAACACATACAAGTGGGTAAAACAAAAGTGTTCCATCAAAAGTAAAAAAAAAATACATAATCTAATATAAGCAAAGCACAAAATAAAAGCAAAATGAAAACATTGCAACACAAAACCAAAGGTAAAGAAAGATTAATTAAAGTTAAAAGACAGGCTGACATCACTCTGAAGCAATACATCTCTGTCTTCCTTCCTTACTGCTGCTGTCCTGGAGGAGTCAGACAGCCATCATCAGCTCCAGCTCCTCACAGATTCCACACTCACCATTCACGTTTACTATATTTGTAACGTGTGTGCGTGCGTGCGTGTGCGTGTGCGTGCACCTGTCATTGCGGAGGTTGTCTCTGAAGATGCTCAGCAACGCGTCTCCAAACTGGGTCAGAGCAGCGCTGTCGTCCTGAATCCCTCTCAGATAGTCGAACAACGAAAGGGAAGAGAAATGCACCTGAATGGAAGCAGCGGAGAGCAACGGTTAATGTGGAGCAGTCTCATGATTAAAACGGTGGAGTGAAAAGTCCACTTATTGTGGTGAGGCTGGTTGTTAGCTAGGGCTGCAGAATATATAATTTTTTGTAATGACATCACAAATGTCAACTTATGCAATAAAACCCATTACTTTTTGAGTACGTTGAAAAAGAGTTTAGTAGAACACTGCACTTAATAATGTAACTCATTCTTTTTGTACGAGTACCCTTTTAATCATTATTGAATCATTTTTTATATTTTTCTAATCGTTTGGTATTTTAGCAGTATACTAACAGCATCAGAAAGACAGAACTGAGTACACTTTATGTTTATTCATTGCAAGTAATATTGTTATTTTGCAGTCATAGCGTTATCGCATATTATTTCTGTCTTTAAGATATAAATATAAATGACTGATAAAAACAGAAACCTTCACTGTAATAACTACATTTCTGTGTGTATATTAGTGATTGTGAACCTGAGTGGCCTAGGAAAGAAAAACAGTAAAAACGATGATATCACCAGGCTGCAGGAAATAAAGCGTCAAACGTTGACACTTGTAACATAGCAACAAAACATAGCAACACAATGTGCTACAGGAAAACAAAGTAAGACAGAAACAGTGTCTGATATCCTGATCTACACTTAAATCCATACAAAATCTGTTTTAGTTGCGTTTCAATGCTTAAATGTTACTTGAAGCATTTAGAATTCATATTACCATATATACTACATACAAATACTTGGTACAGAATAAGGTTTCTCTGTAAATGTTTCTGCTGTTTGGCTTTTGGCCTTATGATCTCTCTACATTGAGGCCTTCAAGGCAGTTGTTGGAGAGTGCGTGGATGCTCCGTCTCTCTCTGGCCTGTGTGAATGTGTGCCTGTGGTGTGAGAATGGTAATCTTGGCTCATGTATTGATGTAGCATTGGCTCAGTTTCCTGCATGCGATCCAGTACAAACATATCAGTCCTTGAGAATGCATCTGTGGCAAAGATATAGGAGGTAAAATCAAGACGAGAGCCAGATCGTCTCCAAAGGGAATATGTTCACAGCCTTCATTGGCAGAAGAGTTCAACTTCACTGCCGCTACTACAGCCTTTAAACTTACATCCACTAGCACTAAAAGTTAAAAATAACCCAAGCATCACAAATCTTTGTGAGCAGGACCTCTTTTCGAATGGTTGTAACGGGTTAGGTCATACTGTAACAGGAGGGAGAACCTGATCGGCCCCTGTTGGGGCCCCTGCTGAGCCTCCCGAGTGATTCTGTGTCAGACATGGTTTTCAGATGTTAGGTAGCGGTGGATAGCAAAGATTCAAATGATGGGAAATTCTTGCTTGCCAGTACCACGAGGTATCCGTCGGATCAATTTGTTCTGGATCAATGCTTCAAGCTCAGGTGGTTGCCACAGTATTAAGAGCAGGGACATGGTGTGATAAGTCACAGTAACACAGCCTGATGTCTGTGATTAAAATAATGAATTGAAAGTCAGGCATTCTAGAGTCTGGGATTACAGTGCAGAAGAGTGAGTAGACTTCATAAGACACATAGCTCCCTCTGTTGGCCTAAAAAGAGCTGACTTTGCCAACTCAATGCAGGCAGCAAGATTTACCACCAATACAAAAAAGGAACAACGAGCAGTCAGGTGTTACCGTGTGAATGAAATACGCCACGTAACAGCTTGTTGATGAGCAAAAGCACAACTATACGCCATTAAATGTCTCTATTATGTGTAATTTCTGAGACGTCCATATTTTATACCAGTAGTGAAATGTTGAAGCAGCATCCTTAAAAAGGAAATAAAATGCTAAAATCAGTTTTATTTCCAACTAAACACTATTTTCCATCATGTGAAGTTCTTGTTTATGACCGTGACATGTGAATACAATTATAGACACTTCTACTAAGCCAACTATAGGTTAAAGTGAAGTTTTATAAAAATACAGATGGGTGACATATTAAAGGAAATTAGAACATTTAGTGTCTTAACAAGGAGAGAGAAAGCATGAGATGGAGAAATTTTGTGACTGCAAAAGCCAAAGCATACGATAACATCCAGTGACCATCTCGTCTGCATTCGTTTTCTGTTTTATCTTTCAAAGTTATCACCCATCTATACGTCATAATGCTCTGATTGGACCATTTTCTCCTCCTCTCGTCACAGTTGACCTACTGTGGACTCGGTGATCCCTCCCACAGACACAGTGAGGCCCAGCAGGGTGTGGTACTGATACTGGGGGAGTCCAAGCAGCTGGGTGATGTACTTGAAAGCTTGGGATGGAGCATTCCAGTTCAGATTGGTTGTGGTCTCACTGAAAGACAAGTGGAGGGAAAGATCATCAAACATCAGTTTTAAAGTCTTCGCAAATACAATGGTTCCACATCAAACTTTCATATTTGAGCTGCAGGTTGGGTGACTCACACGGGGAAAATGCTCAGCAGCTCCTCTCGCTGGGGGATGTGAGGTACTGCAGGCTCTGTGCTGTGGAGGAGGCGCAGGAAGACGTTGCCAGCGTGGGCTCTGTAGCGGTCGATCTTTTCTGCTGCCTGCTGGGCCAGGCAGCACATCATAGACTTCACCCTGCAGACAGAATAGTGGGAAATAAAGTAAGGAAGTGCAATCATTTATCTGACTTCATCAGAAAAATGATTCTTCACTAAACTTCACAAAAAGGGGTATCAACAAATCAGGTATTGTGTTCTAACTTTTACCAACTTTTCTGGTTCTGGTGAATTAATTAATCAATATTACACGATAAATAAGCCCAAAGGCAACAGTGCGTGTGAATTTAACCATAATCAAACGTAAAAGTTGTGTAATTTTATTTATCATAAGTTGGGTTGGCTAAGGCTGAGGTATTGTGGCCACACCTTGAGACACTGAAACAACAGTGAAGACTACAGTCATGAACTGACTGGCATTACAACTTTTATGTCACCTGCTGGTGACATTTAACACAGTGCGGAGTTGTTCCGTTTGATACTCACAGATCTGGCTGAAGGATCTCTGGAGCGCTGCCGGCCACCAGCAAAGTCACCTCCATCAGACTGGTCATTGCTGCCTCTCTCACCCTGGACACAGAAAGAGCAAAGAGTTCATGATTGCAATGACATGGGCTTGAATCTAACACACACACACACACACACACACACACACACACACACACACACACACACACACACACACACACACACACACACACGTCACAAAAGATGATACGGTCATACATGTAAAACATAACGTAGCGTGAGGCCCTCACTGGAAGATCAGTATTATAGTCAAATTAGCTTCATGGCTGCAGGGCACACTTTGTTTATGCGAAATGTTAATCAAGACGATGACACACCCAGAAACAGGTGCACGGTGGAGAGAAACTCTCCCTGCGTGGGTGTGGGCTGGGAAAAAAAAAAGAAAAGTGTAGAATAGCAGGAGAGATAAGGACGTAAATAAAGAAATTCACAAGAAAGAAAGAAGGAAAGAAAAAGATTACTAGACAATGTGAGAGAAGAAGCCCATCCCATGTAGTGAGGACAAGTGACAAGCCCGGTGACATTCCTGGCGAGACGGCAAGCATGGCCTGGGGCTACTAGTGAGACAGGCATGTATGTCATGTCTTTGTGTCTCTAGGTGGAGGGACAGAAAAACACCAGAGGCCTCAGGCCAGGGAGCATTCCTAATCCCTCAGGCGAATTAAAAGTGAATGTGTGTGTAATGTGCAATCTGTGTGTGTTTTTACAATGAAGTGGAAGTTAACTTACCAAGCGCCTACGTCCCCTCTGCTGTCTGTCGTGTAGTCGTTCATGCGGTTGAGCAGAGCACCGTAAACCTCTGCTACATTCTCCGAGCACAGAGCGGAGTCCGGGGAGCCGTGGGCACAAACGTCCACCTTCACAACCACTCTGATGGAGGGTGAAAAAGACATACATATTTAAAAAAAGACTCCCAAAGGTTCACCAGAGGCGATTACAGAAGCTGATGACCTGGGGAAATGTGAAACAATTCGAATTTAAAGGAAAATGTAGAACAAAGAGAGAAACAAATTTGTTAGAGAAACAAATGGACGGACACGTCATTCAGGTCGTGCAGGTAGTCAGCCGGGTGTTGATTTTAGCATTACTGCCGACACAGCAATGCAAGACAAAGAACAGAGGAGAGACGGCGGGACCTTCACGACATAAGCCTGAAACATAACGACTAAATGAAGTAAGAAAATAGGAAAAAAGACAACAAAATGAATAAATGAAAGTGTATATGGAAACTCACTGAGCAATTGCTCTGACTGCATCTCTTCTCGACTCTGTAAAAGTTCCCTCCTTCTGGCTGACAGTGCACAACTGCGTGAGGCCTTCAAGGATCTAACAAACACACACAAACATCTGAATACTGAGGCAGTGAGTTGTAAAAAGGCTAGAAAACATAAACATCCTCCAAACATACCTGCTTCAGTTTTCTATGGATCATAAATCCTGGCAGACAGCCGAGGGCCAGTGCAGATCCACAACGAGTGAGCATCTGGTGACTCTTCAGCCCTTCAATGTACTGAGACACCAGGACATCTACACACACACACACACACACACACACACACACACACACACACACACACACACACACACACACACACACACACACACACACACACACACACACACACACACACACACACACACACACAATGCAGAGATTACCTTTAAACTCAGCCACAAGTGGAACTAGTGGAACAAGGAAATCATTTTCAACTTACCCTGCATTTGGGAGTCCGCCTTGCCGAGCTCGGACTGGTAGTACTCCTCACACAAAGCGGACAAGGCCGACACTATGGTAACCTGCAGACACAGGAGGACGAAGCAAATGAGTAGTAAACAAATATTCCTACTGAATGAGCAGCAGCATTGTATGAACAAATAGTGGTAGTCTCAAGTATCAAAATAAATCATATCTGTTCATTTTAATTTCTTAAGTGAAGCCACTTTTTATCTTCTGCCAAAGAGCTGCATGTCTTTGTGAATGTGTAACATTTAAATAGTATTTAATTGGCAAGTAAAAGGGAAAATGTGTATTCTCCTTGATCCATAATGTTGCTTAAAGCTCACCATATTGGCATCCTTCACACTACTCTTTATGGTGTCGTCAATAAGCCACTGCCAGCCAGCTGAAACAAAAGTGTCACAATATTACAGACGCTGAATGAAATACAAACATTTAAAAGCATAAAAGCAAGAGTTAACTTACAGATTACAGGGTCGTTCTTAAAAGGCATTTTGGACAGTGACAGCTTTTCGATAAGACAGCACACTGTAGGGAAAAAATAAAACTGATCACATCTACTGTATTATGAGAACTTTTTATCATGTTTGCGCAACAACTCATTAAAACCAATGAATTTGCTTTGTAGAAGCCACTTTTCTAATTGCCGTTACTTACTTGCTGGCCTCATTAGCTCTCCACCAAAACCCCTACAAACAAAAGCAAAATTGTTATCACAGCCAAAATATTTTTTGGGATTTTTCAAACATGCTGCTAATGAAAAATATATCCTTTCCACCTACCTGTACTGTTTTCTGTCATTAAGCTGAAAGTAAGCCAACAAATGAACATCAGCAACAGTTTATTCAAATTGGAACAACATTTTTAGTCCTTTAGGTACACGCACCATGTGGTGAATGTTCTTTAATGCATCCACACATTCTGAAGAAATGATGTCCACCACAGTCCTGTAGGACAAATTCATAGAACAGAGAAGGGAACCAAATGATTAAAAAACCTATAGTAGCTGAATCGCCTAGTGAAAGCTCATCTTCACCGTGTGCTACCACCGTTCAGGTAGAAGTTTTAAACATGTGTATAGACTAGGACATCTGGGTATTAAAGTCTACCTGTTGGTCTGAAGGCCCAGTGTGTACAGAGCATGTGTGATCTCTGCACATGCTAGGATGGCTCCATGGCGCCCATGGAGGTCAACACCCACTGCCACGGGCAACAGCTGTGGCAAAACTGACACAAACAAAGGGGGGAAAAGAGATTATAGGTTTCAGACCATTTTTAAAACGGCATGTCTCATTAGGAATTAGACTTTCTCCATAGCCTTTGGAACAGGTAAGGTGACATTGTTTACCTGTTGTTGCCATATAATCAGGAGCTTGAGGCGTCAGGTTGTGGAGTGCTTTAGTGGAGAGCTCTCGGATCACTCTGCCCATGTAAAGCATACAGGATTGTGGTCAGACCAACTATACACCCATATGTGGTGACATTTATGAAGACGGGCAAATACTTCAACTAATTTAACTTAAAGTGCACATCACCCAGAGAGTCTCTGTATACTTTACAAGTCAGTAAGAAAAAAAAAAAAACAACAGAAAACACAGGATATTACATGCAAATGAACGAACACACACACACACACACACACACACACACACACACACACACACACACACACACACACACACACACACACACACACACACACACACAAAATACATAAACACAAGTACATACCCATCCCAGTGGTTGATCTTCATGGCTATCAAATGATCTATCATGGCCTTGGTGTACTCTGGGAAACTCGCTATATAGACACTTTGAAAACAAAAAAAGACAGCTTTAGCTGCTAACGTCGACAGAAAATGAATAACAGCTTCAGACAATTCACTGTAACCATTCAAAATCCACCCCATCACTTTCTGCATCTGTATTCTGTTTCCTTTGTTGCGTGCAGATCTACAGTCAGTCATACCCTGAGGCTAGCATCTTTCTCCATTTGTTCTGCTTGAATGTTTGCTCTACTGGCGACACACTTCTGCCAAAGGTGACAATTCCTGAAAAGGGTTTTGGAACTTTTCTATGTTGATTTTGTTGCGAGCATTTCATATTTTAAATGCCAGATATGCGTGTACAAAAAGGTGGCAGACGTTCATCATTTTAATTGAAACAACATATTCTTCACGAGCAGTAAACTCTGTATAGACAGAGATTTAAAAAAAAAAAGGTGGTAAACAACAACAACAACAACAATTCCCTTTCCCATAAAAGTACTTTGGATTGAACGGGTCGGAAAAGCAACACATCAGCATCGTATCGTGATAGCAACATTAACAATGGCTTTGTTCTGGGAAGTATTTAGGAGCTTCAAGCTGCACATTTTGGTAACATAACACCAGATTTCGATAACTTTGCTTTAGTGCCACATTAACTTTGCTATATTTAAAAAAAAAGTTGCACATTGCTGGGTACTTTACTAACCAGAAATGACGTAATGTGATGTAACACAACTCTCCTTCGACCCGAGTGTATTTGTCTCTTTGGCCAATGGGAAAGGAAGACGATAAGAAAATCTTGTGGCCGCAAGTTCAGCCATGAAGTCGGACAGTTTTCTTTTTGTCACTTCCTTTGTCAATGAGGAAGGATGGGACACAACTTGTTCCCACCCATTTAACTGTTTAGGCTCTCGTAGCATTTGTAGCCCAAGTGCAGCTTCCCTTGATTACTGTGTGACTGAAATATGGCTGCCAATGTGCAGAATACACAGTTTCTTACCTGATGTTCAGATAGCAGTTGTTGAGATTCCCTACAGCGTAGTAGTCTGCTGCAGTCAAGATGTCAATACCGTGAGGAAATGTCCCCTGTTGATACACAAGCAAGCAACAAACAGCTGAGACGTGTTCAGTGCATTGTGTAGGAACGGCACACGCTGTTCAACACGGAGCAGATGAACCTGAGAAGGGATGTATAGTCAGGTCCATAAATATTTGGACATTGACACAATTTTCATCATTTTGGCTCTGTACACAACCACAATGGATTTGAAATGACACAATCAAGATGTGCTTTGAGTGCAGACGTTCAGCTTTAATTTGAGGGTATTTATCTCCAAATCAGGTAAACACTCTAGCAATTACAACAATTTATATAAATGGTCCCCCCTTTTGAAGGGACCAAAAGTAATTGGACAAAGTAACATAATCATAAATCAAATTGTCACTTGCATCCTTTGCAGTCAATGACAGCCTGAAGTCCGGAACCCATAGACATCACCAGACGCTGGGTTTCATCCCTGGTGATGCTCTGCTAGGCCTCTACTGCAACTGTCTTCAGTTCCTGCTTGTTCCTTGAGCAGTTTCCCTTCAGCTTTGTCTTCAGCAAGTGAAATGCATGCTGAATTGGATTCAGGTCAGGTGATTGACCATTGGCCATTGCAGAACATTCCACTTCTTTGCCTTGATAAACTCTTAGGTTGTTTTTGCAGTATGCTTCGGGTCATTGTCCATCTGCACTGTGAAGCACCGGCCAATGATTTTTGAAGCATTTGGCTGAATATGAGCAGATAATATTGCCCGAAACACTTCAGAATTCATCCCGCTGTTTTTGTCAGCAGTCACATCATCAATAAATACGAGGTTCACTGCTTCACTGATGATGTGGTATGCTTTGGATCATGAGCAGTTCCTTCCCTTCTCCATACTCTTCTCTTTCCATCATTCTGGTACAAGTTGATCTTTGTCTCATCTGTCCATAGGATGTTGTTCCAGAACTGTACAGGCGTAGTTTTGGCAAACTCTAATCTGGTCTTCCTGTTTTTGAGGCTCACCAAAGGTTTACATCTTGTGGTGAACCCTCTGTATGTACTCTGGTGAAGTTTTCTCTTGATTGTTGACTTTGACACACTACCACCTGGAGAGTGTTCTTGATCTGGCCAACTGTTGTGAAGGGGTTTTTCTTCACCTGGTAAAGAATTCTTTGGTCATCAACCACAGTTTTTTCCTTGGTCTTCCAGGTCTTTTGGTGTTGCTGAGCTCACCAGTGCTTTCTTTCTTTTTAAGAATGTACCAAACAGTTGATTTGGCCACACCTAATGTTTTTGCTATCTCTCTGATGGGTTTGTTTTGATTCTTCAGCCTAATGATGGCTTGCTTCACTGATAGTGACAGCTCTTTGGACTTCATATTGAGAGTTGACAGCAACAGATTCCAAATGCAAATCCCACACTTGAAATGAACTCTAGACCTTTTATCTGCTCCTTGTTAATGACATAATGAGGGAATAATACACACCTGGCCATGGAACAGCTGATCAGCCAATTGTCCAATTACTTTTGGTCCCTTCAAAAGGGAGGGACCACGTATAAAATGTCTTGTAATTCCTACACCGTTCACCTGATTTGGATGTAAATACCCTCAAATCAAAGCTGAAAGTCTGCACTCAAAGCACATCTTGTTTCATTTCAAATCCATTGTGGTTGTGTACAGAGCCAAAATGATGAAAATTGTGTCAATGTCCAAATATTCATGGACCTGACTGTAAGTGATTTGGTTCAAAATTAAAGTAATGACCTATGATATAAAGAGAGATTTATGGCTCATGGACTGTTTGCTAATCAAATGTGTGCTGGTGCCCTGTAGCTGCACTGGGAGGCTGTCGCTTTGCTTCAAAAGCTTTCACAAACAAGGCAAGTTTGAGCAAGACCCGAGTGATTGGCAGCAAATAAACATCAAATCATAGTAATTCAGTTACTCCTAATACACAAAGTAGTCACAAACCTGCCTGCCGACATTCTCCTGGAAGGCAGCCTGGAACAAAATGAGATATAACAAAAATTAACATCTGTCAATGTAACTGAAAATCTTTAATTAAGGATGTCGACCGGAGAACTTACGGAAGCAGCTCTGCGGCAGTTGACATTTCTGTCGTACACAGCTGTGATCACCAAAGAACTGCAGAGAGAAACACAAAGAGTATAAATGATCTGATACAAGAAGTGTACATAGAATTGAGTGTTTTCAGTCACAGAATGCTTAAAAATTTAAATATAAAAAGGTAGACAATTTATAGAAAATGCTCCTATGTGCATTGTTTTTTTGACAGTTAACCTTTTCAATATTTATTTATCCTCCTTATTCTGTAACTAACACTTTGGTCCCTTTTTTGCACTGTTTTTTTGCAGTGTTAAAAAAATATATAGATATGTTTAACTGAGATACTAAACTTCTATACCTCTGTCCTGTAAGAGTCTCTCAACACCTCAAAAATGTGTTAAGAGTCAATGACTCAGATTAAAAGTGATGTTTAAATCTAGATTACATCATCACCACCACGAAACTATGACTGAGGTGCACAGGTTCCTGGAAAGACATGTAGTGCAGATACAACATGATTAACCATGAGTCTGGAGCAATACTGGAAGTTGTGTCGGATTATGTTTTTCACCCCAATAATCGCTCGTCTGTACGCTGTCTCTACAAGTCTCAGGAGGGTGTGTGAATGTCAGTTATTGAAGGGGGGGCAATTTACTTTCACACCACACGCAGTGACAGCCTGAGACTAACTGCTGTTGGCCTTGTTTGCTCTCCTCCCATGTTCCCTGTTTCCTAACAGCAAGACTCAGGCCTGGAGCTTTACTAACTGCCCCAGCCCTGAGGGCTTGGAAACAAAAAAAAACAGTCCTGATTGCACTCTGGATAATACCCTACAGGATATTACTGAATTGTGTCTGTGGCTGATACAACTAATAAGTGAACAGCGACATAACTGTGTGCCTGTGTGCGTGTGTGTGGATCTAAGTCACTTAGTCACACATTTACAAAAGTAAGTTTTCTGTTATTGTCATCAAGTTGTGATGAATAGAGCAGGAACCAGCTTGTCGGAGCGTTGCTGCCAAACGGCGACCGAAACCTACAGCAACAGGCGAAACCTGGCAATCCTGTAGGCTAGGGAAAGGGAGGGTGTTGTCACGTCTGCTGGTGGTAATGTAGTAGTCGCAGGGGTTCAAACTGACACTGCAGAGCTGGTCTGCACAGTCAGAGGCCACAGGTTCATACACGCACACCGAGAGAAGAGAGACCGTGCAGGAGGCAAACCGTTACTATTGACAAAGACTGAGCGTACGTCACTGGATGACATTGCACCCTGGTTGCCGAATAGAAGCACATGTTTTAAGATGTTACTCATTACTGTTCAGGCTGGCTCCAGCTTCTGATCCTAGAAAGAGGAATTCTTAGTCATTTTGTATTTTAGCCTGCTGACCAAAAAAAAGACCATATCTTTTTGGTCCCTACAGCTGAGCAAACTGCAAATAAAACCGTTTTTTGACCCCTCCAAAAAATATTAGTCACACTCTGGCGATAAATCATAAGCCCCTTACGGACATGCACCACTTACGATAATCTGATGGTTATTTAAAAAGCGGTCACATGTCTGAATAAGCAACATGGCCACTTTTACACAAAAGTCTTGTAACATGCAGCAAAAAAGAAAAAAAACGAGTCCCAACTGCCATTCAATGCTTGTGTGCTGTGAGTTATTCGGTTACAACGAGCAGAATTCGCTCTCTTACAATGTTAAAGAATTTAAATAATGCAAATAAGTTCACCTGCCTCTCTCTCTCTGCCAAATATCACGTGAGCATGCAGCTCTTTACCTTTTAAACCAGAGGTTGTCATAAAAATTAATGTAAAAGTCGCCTATGTGTTACTGGCAAAAAGCCAGTAACACATAGGCGACATAAAGCCAGCAATGTTAAATATCGCATGTCTAAACAAGGGCTATGCAGGTTAGATTTTATTTCATATTTCACTGCATCTTTTTTCTTAGAATGGCATTGTGTAATTAAGACCGACTGCAGCCTACTTCAACATACACGTATCAGCTGGTTATGTGGGGACATGCAAGACTGATGTGGCACAGAAAAACTGGTTTGAGGCAGTGAATGGCTCATAAAAATCTCACTGGTTATTGAAACAGTTTATCCTGCTTTCACCTCTTGATTGTAGCTGCTACTTCTTTTTAAACAGTAGAGGAACTATTTAGAGTGTGTACATACTGGTGGGATGATATTATTGGCGGATATTGAACTCATCACAAATATAATAGTGTTGAGGGCGGCAATTATGGCATACTGGTGATGTTATGCTGTAAAACCGTAAAGTACATTCACAGGGAGGAAATGTGTTTGTATGATCAACAAACAGCAGCAAGAGATCAATTAAAATGGGAGCATATCAGAACATTATCACAAGCCTATTGAGGTTACCTGGCAATCTGAGTGACAAAAGGCTCGAGCTCTTTGGGTTCATAAGCTCTGGCGAAAGACCAGCACACGTAGCAGGCAGCGTCCCGCACGTTGGAACCGACGCTACACGCGCCCCGCTTCTCGTCGTAGGTCAGGGATTTCACGATGAGTGGCACAACTGAAAGTAGAGCAGACATGGATGAAGAACAAGAAATAAAACCAAGATCAAAGAACGATAGCCATGTCAATGAAAGATGTTTCATGTACTGTACACAATATTTGTGGTGAGCACACCAACCAGTAACAACTAGCTGAATTCAAGTTGTGTGTGTGCTAGATGTACTGTTTATTTTGAGATTAACATTTTGATGTTCCACACACTAAGCCTCCAAACTGTGGAAAGCATTTCAGATTGTAGTAACGGCAATTTAAAGCAACTCTTTTGCAGCATATTAATAATTTAAGAAAAAAAAAAGTGCCATATACTGTTGATGTGTGGTGGTCTTTTTGAACATTTGAAAGAACTTATGAAAAACAACACAAGACCAAGCAAATATCTAAATAATAGCGTGAACGTTATTTATCATCTATTAGAAGAACATGTCTTTTGTGTGATCAGCGCAGTGACGTTAGCTGATTAACCATGTTCCAGAGTGAGACCTAGTTAATTCCAACTAATTAAGTCAACATGCTATTTACAGTAATTGAAGCCCTGTGTGGTCATTTCCTCAAAAGACAGAGATGGAGCGGGTAAGAGGCAGAAGGTGCGAGAGCCCCCACCCCACCCCGTCATGTAAATCATCGCTTGAGGCTTGACTAATATCAGGTACATCAATGTTGCCTGAGGGCCCTGCTGTTTGGGCTGAAGCCCCACCCACTAGTTAGACAACACCTCAAGAGAGAGAGGAACTCACCACACAACTAACCAAATACAGCACACACACGCACCATCACACACACACACACTCTGAACTTTTCGCAAATATTGGAAGCGACCGTCCCGACTCGTGCTGGCTGAAGACGGCGGAGCGGCTCTCTGCAGGCGGAACACTGAGGAGAGGACACTGTTGCTACAACCGAAGCAGGTAATGTCCTCTTTCTTATCATCCCTTAAATTTACGTATTTACAGCACACCGTCAAAGCCTTTCTGTATTTTTGGAAAAGACTGTCTTTGTAAAGGTACCATTACCTAGTTTGTATAATTTAGAGTTGGTATAAGCTGCGTAGCCACCTGTTACTTATGGATTTTAATTAGCCCCTTCTTGCACCGTCATGACTGATTCACTGGTAAAGCTTAAAGTACCTGGACTCAGCAGAAGACTTTCTAAAAAAATGTTCAAGATACTTAGTTAGATAACTCTTCCAAACATTTTATAACATAAACGGACTGATCTGACAATTTAAAAAAAAGAATTGTTATAAAAGGGATTTTTCAAATGAATTTCAGTTCTTAAGGAGTGGCTTTGCCTTCTACAAAAACTGGACAGAAACTTGAGTGACAACTTCTTGCGACAGCGCACGACAAGCAGGTTCCTCCATGCGGCACCCAGCAGCACTTAACTCACGGCTTTAGGAGATGTTTCATTTCAAAAGGCTGAAACTGAAGCGGTTCAGACGTCTCCTACTTCACCGTTTTAAACAAAATGGCTTTATTTTAAACGACTGCCTCTCATGCTAACGGGTACATTACTATGCTATGCAATTATTAAAATAATTATTTATCATACTTTTGCATCTTGAGAGCCGGTGAGCTCATCAAACAATGATTGGGAGGCTGAATGCATCCTGCAGGTGTAGTCATGGGAAGCAGGTGGCTTGTGGTTCCCACGCCGACAGCACAGAGTTTAGTAAGGTTGATAGAGAGAGCAAGTCTCTGCATGCCCTCCGGGTCTGGAGAGACTGCGTTAGTCAGTGTGAAGTCTGCCCAACACCTGTCTGCCTAGCGCCTTAGCGGCTCTCTCGCTCTATAGGACAGACGAGTAGGGCGATATCAGGACGGATAGACAGCCGGACGGTCAGGTAGAGGCGTTTGTAGACTGCTGCCAATCAACCAGAACCACACAAAGACAGGAGTGCACCTATGTAAACATGTGGGTACGCTTTTGCATACAGTAGACAGGTTTTCCCCATTTAACTATTTCTCTGTTTCTATTTCTAGTCCAGTGTGCAGTAACAGTTGCAGAAATACATTAGCCTGAGGGTGCAGTGTTTTGTGCAGCTAAAGATTTTTTTTCCTGCGGAAGCAGCTTAAGGAACACCGAGAAAAACCTCCCAATGAGAGCCTCCCTCCACCTGAACCAGTCAAACAACTCTGTTAGCCTCTTTAGCTCAGTGGAAATTTGGGTACAAAAGCTGCAATGATTCATGAGTTTCTTTTATACACTTTAGCGTCACATTCCCAAAAGAAAGGAGCCTTAAAAAAAAAAAAAAAAACACCATCAATAGCTCAACTGTATTGTGATGTATTTTTCTTTCAGAAAACATCCATTGGAATCAAGATGGAAACCGCTCAGGAACGCAAGCCGAAAAGGCCCCACTACATTCCTCGACCGCCAGGCAAGCCTTACAAGTACCATTGTTTCCAGTGTCCTTTCACCTGCAATGAAAAGTCCCATCTCTTCAACCACATGAAATATAACTTGTGCAAGAACTCCATCTCCCTGATGTCACAGAAAAATGGACAAACGGCCAGACAAGTGAAGTCTGTAGTAAGGGAAGTCCCCGACAAGTCTAAGGACTGTCCGAGTCCCCCGCCAGCAGAGCAGAACAATAGTCCGAAGAACCAAGACGCTGAGAGCAGAGATGACACAGAAGACATAGACGTTGGGTGCGACAGTCCAGTCAATATGGACAGCCAGAGTGTGACAAACTCAAATACTGCGATAGAGGGAGAGAACAGCAATGAGAACAAGTCTCTGCTGCGCCCGTCTGCCTTTTCCCTCGTCACGCCCAAAAGTGACAGCGCAGAAGCCTTCAAGTCATCTGTGCAGCAGCCAGAGGACTCACAAGCTCCCGTTCCCACTTTCAACCACCCAGGCTTCCCATGGGGCACTTCTTCCATTTCCTTAAAACCATTCCCTCCTCCCATGGTTCCCGAATACGCTCCTTATCTCCTGCCTGAGCAGCCCCTGTATCAACCATACTACCTCCCGCCAAACCACCACGCGAATGAGCCAAATTCTCCTTCTTTCCGGCCACAGTTTATGGATCCCCAGAGGCCCGTGGTGCCACAGCCCATTGCCCCGCCTCACGCTTCCCTCTTCCCGCCATACCCATACAGATACTGCCAACCTCTTCACTCGGGCCCCCCTCTGCATTTCACCCTGTACAGACCTCATGAGCTCTCCATGCCAATCCCAGGACAGAGATATCTCCCTTTGGATTTGTACGGGCCGGCCCTCGGGCCAAAGGATTATGACTTGTACATGCATTCCCGGTCCAGTCTCGACAGCCTCCACACATCTACACAAGAGGAGAGCAGACACGGGCCAAGTGGAGACAAGGAAACCAGGCTGAGTCCTAAAGAGGGCTGTTCGGCGTTGGGGTCCCCTGACAGACCCAGTCATGCACACGTCATCCAGAGAGACACGGAAGCCCCACACTACACCAACGAGAGTGACCCACAGGCCACCTCCCAACCAGGTCACACAGCTACACCCATTCAACCCACCGACATGAGACTGGAGGAGTCTGCAAAAAGCTTGCTGCAGTTAAGAAATCTACATGTGGATGGAGGGTGAGTAAAAATGTCCAGATCTTTATTCTTGGCTTAGTTGAATTGCAGTGTGTTGTTTTTGTAATTAATGGAGGTCAGTCCTGTAACTGGTTATTTTCATCCTTTCAGATCGGCCGAGAGCAACAGGTATTCCTCTGAGCCCGTTTCTGAGCCGTGTCCTGAAACAACACCAGACCGAGAAGATGAGAGCAGCAGAGAAGATTTGACCCCCCTGAACCTCTCGACAAGGAAGCAGGACAAAGAAAAGAGTCCATTTGAGCACAGACCGAGGTGCTCAGACGCAGAGTTGCCTCTAAACCTCAGCCTGCGAGCTTCTTACAGCAGCCCCGTTCACAGCGCTGCCCTGAGCACTTCAGAAGACCTTCAGCCGAGGCCGGACACCGAGCTGGATGAAGAACCATGTGACCAGAGGCAGACTGCGGCACTGGCACTCTGTCAGCTGGCCATCGCAACCTCTGCCGCCTCTTTGTGTGACTTTAGTGCAGCAGACAGGCCCTCAGAGGATTCCACAGACACTAGAAGTTCTGGCTCTCCGAAGAAGACCAAACACACAGCTATGGCTAAGAAAACTGGTGTGAAACGAGCAAACAGTGGCCAGGCTGATAGCAAGTGCCATAAACCAAACAAGAGAGCAAAAGCACCAGGATGGGCTCTGAGGAGGAGGAGGAGGCCTCGCTGCTGCTAAACTGTTTTAATTACTTGGTATGAAGCACAGAGTATCTCTAACCTTCAACACTGCAAGCCTAAACTTGAAAAGATCAATTTAGTGAGCATAATTAATAATTCAAATGTCTACAGCACTGCCACAGGGTCAACTGTAAAAAAATAATTGTTAAATTCAAAGTCTTGATTTGCATATTTTGTCTCGTTTTCACAATTGGTTATAAAAGGCGAACAAAATGTTTTTATATGGGATGTTAATATTGAAATCTGTACATTTTAGGAAGATGTGGTTAATGTATTGTAAATGTAAATATGTTGAATAAATAAAATGACCAGAACTGACTTAATTACACTAGTCCCATTTGTTTTATGATAACCATTTGTGGTCACATACCATCTGTCAACCTGGAAGGCAGCAGCAGGCCTCTCCTACCCAGTTCTGCCAGAGCCAGGCAGCCTCCATGCCAAGCATTGTCCGTTTCCTGGAAGCTTGAAAAAGAACACACAAAACAACACGGGTGAAAACATGACACACGTTAGTGGAATATGCGGCTGCTTGAAACAAAACAAAAAAATAAATGATAAATGGCATAACGGAGCTGATGGAGAGAGCCAAAACGCCCCAAGCATGAACCTACCTGAAGCAGTCCAGCACTGATCCAACCACCTCATCTGCCAGCTCCTTGGGAAGCCTCCCAGTCACCCTTCCAATGCTGAAAGGTTAAATAAAACAGATGATTATTGTAACACATGGACTGATTTTGACATAAAGGATACAAAAGAGCAATGAGGATGACTTGTTAGGTGACACATGAACAGACTGTTACCCCTTTGCTGCAGACCAGCGCACAATTGTTTCCTTATCTTTCAGTCCTAACAGCAGATGCTCTGTAAAATAAAAGTGCACATTAAAGTTTGTGAGCAGAGGTAATGCAATGACAAGCAACTTAAACAGAGTAGCGGGTGAAACTGACCAATAACAGTCTCCACTTCCTCAGGAATGTCATAGTCCTCCTCCATGTCTTGTGTCTCCACTACAGGAGGCGCAGAGGCAGAGACTGTCATAGATTGGGACGCGGAAAGGTTTGCTGCTAGCGAGCGGTTGCCTCTCTGGTACCTAAAAAAACATGAATTTAAACTTTTTTAAAAAAGGCACTGTTGTTGTAGACCTAGTTTTTACAACATTAGCTATAATGAGCTGGCGTTAAGTCGGACCTCCAAGCGGCCAAACGTGGCTTCAGGAAGGTGAGGCCAAGTCTCTGGATTAGTTTGACAACAAGCTTCCTCAGCATGGACTGGCTGCTCTCTGAAAGACGTTTCTGCTCCAGACACTGCATAACCGCAGGAGCTGGGGACAATTAAAGACATCAGTATTATCTGTTGGAATACTGTTATAACGAATACATTGATAAATGTAGACAGGAATGTAGATATTCTGTAGGTATTTGTCTTGAGGATACGTGGAATACAAGTGCGTTTTTGTTGGGAAAAATTCTCACTATGTTGACAATTCAAAAAATGTAATATTTGCATAATGCGTTTGCATATCACAGGTAAACAAACAATAAATAATCCTAAATTGCTATTGACAAGATTCAACAAGACAAGATACAAGATATGTCAGCTGCGTCTGGAGAGTCTCTACAGAAAGGGCCACATAGTTAGAAATGTGTAGCGGATAACACGTCAAAGAAATCCTCCATCATATTCAAGAAGGCTTTGTTTTTAGACTTTATAATGGGAAAAATATCCCAATGTCTGCATTCAAATATCTAAAAGGGAACCAACCATACTGTAGGACGTCATCTCGTTTTCCATGTTTGAAAAGCGTTGCCTATGGGACAAAAACAAGATGACCAAAATCAGTTGGTGATACATAACAGCAGTAACATTTGGGAAGGCATCGCACCTTCTTATTGCACTAACAAACTAAAAAAAAAAAAAAACATGTTCCTCTCAAAAACTAAATTCATACTAGCTAATTTCTTGACAATTGATTTTGTCCTTCCATCTTGATTCTTTGCAGCACTTTAACATCAATGCACACACGAAAAAACATGCAAGTATGGGTCCTGTAGGCTTGTTGACTGAACACACAGAGACAGTTTTGAACGCCCTAAGCACTACATAGGCTGGAACCAGGTTACATGAATTACAAAGAAAAGCTTTCTAAACATGTTATGCAAGTTTATGTGCCAATAATATGAACACAATGTACTCGCTTGAGGGCTGCATTACACTTAGCCGACATTAAATGAAATCTTGATACAGATTTGTAGTGAGAACAGGTGTAACGTGAGAGGCATCAGGGTGATTTCATTGGGACTAAATACTCTCATCGCCATTCTCATTTGATGAAGAAGCGTTTGTCTTAAAGCAGTGGATTAAACTGACAGAAGTCACTTGAAAACAGCAGATCCCACACACGCAGCAGGTGCATTACACACCTGCCAAACCACATTAGGTATTGTGTGAGACATACCAGTCATGTCAGCTCTTGTAAATCACCATTGAATGCAGCAGTGCACACAGATTACACTGGCATCAGACACACGCAGACAGGTGTACATGACAACACCACAGGTTTGATGGGGATCAGTGAGCATGTATGTTTACCAGAGACTGCAGGGCACCGTCCAGCACCATAATGTCTCTCATTGACTGATCATTGGTCTGGGATATAGTGGTCAGGCTCCAGTCCAAGAACTCTCCGAGGCACTTCTGCTTCACATCAGGGCGTGTCATGAACCTGTACAGTCACGTACAATAAAGACACACAAGCAGTGAAAAGGTTTCATGTGGGGAAACAAACTCAGACGCCAGTAAAGAGAGTCAAAGAACAACATCGCCCTCTACTGGCTGAAAACATAATTACAGTTACAATAACATCTGGATTGTATTATATATTTACTGCGAGTTGCCATATTTTCATTGAACTTTTTGGAGATTGGCACGTGCTTTACATTCTAGACAGAGCAGACATCTGGCCTTGACATATGCAACAAGCTTTTTGTTATTATCCCAAATTCACTGAGAATAATCATGATTAGTTTGGTGTTTAGATAAGCTTTCAGTTCATGTACACTTCGTGACCATAGCATACATTCAGTACAACAAAACATAAAGGTGGATAATTGAAGATTATCATCATGCACAACAGAGTTATGTGCACTCTCTTTTAAATAAAATCTAATGCTTTTTAAGACCTCAATAAAGCAAATGCACTCTTTCCACGCAAGTACAAATGCACATTAGGGCGTGTCAATATGTGTCACAAAATAAATTTTTATCTTCAGGAAACAAAATTATGCAAAAATCACATAAAATATGTAAATGTTTAATATAATGAACTGCAAACACCTGAGACACAACTCCACGTAAATACTTTTGTTGGCTTTTAAATCAGTCAAATCTGTAATTTCAACAATAGATATTTATTCAAAACATTTTACAAAATAAATATTTAATTTAATGCTATTGGTAAGACTGAAAACAGACAAACTCAAGTCCTGACTCCAAAACAGGCCTGAGAGTGACCGAGCAAAGACCAAGTTTAATAAAGATACATTTTAAAAAGTAAAATATTATGAAAGTAATATAATAAAATGAAATGGTTAATCGCCATTTCGCCGGTGAATATCTTTCTTAGGGCACCGAGATCCCAAAAAACGTCCCTTCAGGTCCCTGCCTGTCCCTGCTGGTTAGGTAAAGTTGGAAAGATATTCCAAGATTCGGACTTCCGGTTCAATAAATCGTTAGCGAAACGTTGCTAAAATACAAACGATACCTCACTGTCGAACCGGGAATCTGAATCTTTGAATATCTTTCCAACTTTACCTAAGACACCCTGCTCCTCATCTCTTCTTTTGTCCGTCCCGTAATAGTGTAAGACATAAATAACGTCGGCCTCCGGTGTTTTCGACATGTTTGCGCTAACCTCTCGTCCATATTAATGCTTAGTCAAACTCGCTGAAGCGGTCCCTAGTTTAATTGACCGTCGTGGCCTCGCGCTAAAAACCGAAGACGGGCCGTAACGTCCAGATTCTAGCAAATATCAAAGAGATTGTGTCATATAACGTCACTTCTTCCTTAAATACCGCCGAGCTATCATTAGCCTAGCATCATCTGGAATTAGTTGTTTACTTCCTCAATCCTGTAACCTGCAGGAAGAAATCGCGAGAGCAGAGTACAATAAAATGAGGCAACATCTGGACTGTGTCACGGTCCAGGAACAACCGGTGTTATTCTCCTACATGTAGCATTAAATCAGGAGGGTAGATCTGATATCTCATTTAGTTTTAAAATTGAAATGTGAGGCCTTTAAAAAAAAGAAACAACATTTCCTCATTTCCAGGAGTAATGCATGAGTATTGCAGATGAGAAATTAGTTGCCACTGATTTTGCGATGGCACTGACTTCATCAAAAGAGTAACTAAATTTGTTTTCATTACAATACGTTCATACTAGTCTATCAACATCAGGAATGCCACTGCTCAGGGTAACACGTGGGGAATTTTGTGGTTGCAAAAATACATTCACGTTTTATTATGAATGGCATTTGAGTAAAATCAAGTCCAGTTGTAAGGGTTGAAAAACTTTAGAATAGCATTATTGTTTCAATGTTTCAAACTGTGAAACTGTGATGTTTTTGGATAAAACCACAATATTAAAATATGATTTATTTGGTTACTTATGTGGTGTTCATGCACTTACTTTGATACCAGTACAGATGCAGCATCCCGAGGACTATCACTGACGAGTAGATAAGACTGGAACAAAAATACACGCGTTACTCGTAGTGTATGATAACATGACTGTAGCTCATCATCCCATTATTAAATGTTGGAGTAACTACAAACAACATTAGCCAGGCTTAAAAAAATAAATAAAAAATCAGTTCAGATTTAAAGCATTTAGAAAGTTTATTCAGATATTTTTGAAGACTCTGTCTTGACTCTGACAACAGAGTCAAGACACTATAAGGAGCGAGACCTAGACATACAGTCCAATCTCTCTTACAAAAAAACAGCAAAATGGAATCAAAAGTCATCATATGTTTAACTTGCCTTTGCAATAGCGAGAATGCGGTCCATGGTGGGCTCTCTGACCGCGCCACCTTCTGACTCCAGATGACCATCCAGACGATAAAGGTCAAAGGGTATGAGGCAGGTCATGGACAGCCACAACAACAACATGTAGCGAGTTTCCCAAGTCTGGAACGAGTAGGTGGTAAAATGCACTATTGTTCAATGTTTGCTGAAGCAAACAACAACAACAACAACAACAAAATTATGCAAACCTGTCTGAGGAAAATTTAGAAGAGGTGTAATTGTGAAGGCCTGAATGATCATGTTTGCCCTCGATAAGTAAGGCCAGTCTCACCTCAGAGTCTTTGGGATCCTGCTTGGACAACAAGTCCAGAACTGGCTGGACATCTGCCACCTCATGGGGGAGAAGCTGCATGAAGATTTTGTAGCCTCTGACCTGACCAGGGGAAAAAAAAGATATAAATTCAAACACACAGGGGGGTCTGCCTTACATATCAGGATTACTGAATTAGCTGGATGACTTTCCTGTGTCAATGAAATAAGAGTTTCTAGGTTGTACTCTGTGTAGTACAGTCTGGTGAGTAGTAGTAGTAGTAGTACTACAACAACACAGGTGAGGTAAACCCTGTTTTTGACTGACCTTACAGATGATGTAGAGAAACTTGAAGGCCAAATGAACCAATGAAGGGGGAGATTTTTCACTCCTCACCAACTCCAGTATCATGTTCAGCATCCATTCTATAACAAAATTGAACAGCAGCAAAATATATATATATATATATATATATATATATATATATATATATATATATATATATATATATATATATATATATTATATACATGTTCTTCAAGTCAATCTACAGTACTAATACAGATTTAATGAAGATATATTGTACCTAAGTGTGGGTCCAGCAGATGAGGCTGCTCTTGATATCTGTTCATTATCACTGTGGGAGGAAATGGGCAGTGTGATGAATTGCGAGACTAAAAACAACCAAAGCACTGATTCATTTGTTTGTCTTTGTGGGTGATCATCTCACCTAAGAACCTCTGTGTGGCGGACTCGGTTGTCACAATGTCGCCGTGGACCTCCAGTAGGCTGGACAGGAGAGCTCTGGTCTCACTGCTCTCACTGAAGCCTCCCAACACACACGTTTGAACGATGGACTCTCCTCCCTCACCACCGGGACATCCATTCTCAGTCTCCGATAAGGTCATTGTGCCGGGCTTCTACCTGCAAACACTGTCGGTGTTGCAGAGGCTGACGCTGGCGTTTGTTGTTATAAGTTATGAACAAGTTGACGTTAGCTAACTAACATTAGCATTGCCTAGCAACAAGAACGAATGTGAATCAAACGATTAGTTTGGGAAAAAGCTAAATGTATTACATTCAAAGCTACGACACTGACTTGTTCTGGAGGGTATTGGCGTGAAAATGACTGCACGCAAACTAAAATGACTTTCACTAAACGATAGCGATGCAGGAGTCTCTCATGACATTTCTTGAAAACGTAGCGGTTTGTGCTCACGCCCTGCCTCCGTACGGCGAGCGAGAAGGTTCAGACGTTAACGCGTATCGTAGGTCACGTGATGCGCCAAGAGTTCAATGTTTGCTCTTTTTATTTTATGGTACTTTAAAGTTTTACTCTAATACCTTGCAGATGATAATACTGAACCTTTTTTTGACAGCTACCTATAACTAGCCTACAAGTTAGTTTTCAGATCAGTAGGCCTATATAAAATACGATACCATATTACAGATCCAACAAAGAGTATACAAGATTTAAAATTAACTCAACCTCAACCAACTATAACATTTAAATGATTTTACCTGTTAAAGAACCAATAATAATGGTCCAGTAATGTGGTAATATCATGCTGGTAGGGCCCATTCAGACAGACAAATGTGACTTTTATTTGTAATATTTCTAGTGTAGTACTTTTATCTTAAATCATTGAATACTTTTTCCATCAGTGTAATTTCCCAAGCATTTGTTACGATACATAGCAGAGCTGTGAATTACTGGTTCAATGGCACAGCCTGGACCTTTGTGATTTGTCATTTAAAGCCAAGTTCAGATTGTGAATGTATACCTGAGAAAGCATTGAAGGATAAAGACAAAAACAAAAAATATATAAAGTCTATGGGTGCATCAAAATCTGAGAGCAAGTTCTGAGTATGTCCAATATACTGCAAAGTGCAAATACTCTAGTATAAAACAAAAATATACATATCAACATAACGCCACACATATAAGCAAAGTAGCAACCAAAATTAAGATGGCTAGGTTAATATGTGTATGTTATGTTACTAAGTTGTATGTGAGTGCTTAGAGGAAAGGTGTACAACAGCCTGGGAAAGAAAGCTGTTGTTCATTTTGGTGGCAGGGATCAAACTAAGATATATTTATGACGATGGAGGTCTTATAGTCTGATTCCCTACCGTTCTCATACCAGATAGATAACAAATACAGCAGGTCAGGACAAATACTTTAGTTCATCCCAGGATGTACTGTTGACTAAGTGGTGCATATTAAATATTTCAAGGATTAATTAAAATACAGCGACATTTTGTAGGCGTACATGTAGTGACCTAAATAAAGTATAAAGTATCGCATTCACTGGGAAAATGTGATGTCCTTTGCACAGCAGTACAATCAGTCAGTGGCTGGTTCAATGCAGGCAATAAAATAAAATAAAAAATCATTACAAAAATTAAGAAAAGGTTTGCAGCACACCAAAGCATACTCAGCTGCAACTTCAAATGTCTTGGTATTTGTTCTTCTAACTGACAAACAAGCCAAAAATACCTGTAAGGCCTTGCTTGCTCTTCCACTCGTAGAGATTATTTAAATAAAAACCAAGAAGTTTTAAGTTGGTGCAGAGTTGAGGTCTTGGTGTGTGGTAAGCCTTTCCTTTTTCAACAGTTTTGCATATTAAGGATTTATGTTTGGTTGTCAGCAACCTACACACAAATCAGTGTAGGAATTACAGAATTTAAAAATACCTACAGAGTATATATATATATATATCCTTGTTCAAACATACAATTAAAGATTTCATATGAAGCAGGTTGGTACAGATGGAGCAGACAGGGCAAAACTCTTTAGCTATGTTGATTCTGTATTGTCTACACAATGTGACAGACATTACAATGTTAGAATGTTATCTTTAGTCTCAACAATTAGCCACATTTTTGGTCAAATTAGCAATACATACATAATACTTGGTTTGAGTTTAAGACTCTGAAGCTTTCTGCAAGTGAATGTGAGAGCAATTACTTCAGTAGGTTCTTCATAATACTTATTGAAGAGCCCCTGTAGCCCCCACCAAAGTGGTTCCAGTGATTCAGATAGTGGACAAGTTGGTAAAGCTGGTTTCTCTTTGCAAAGCCTGGTGCTTGAGGAATCTTTTCATGGTAAGCACAGTGAAAAGAGCTGTTGAAGCCACCAAACATCCCTGCAATACCCAGCTCATACTCTGAGTGGCCGTAGAAGGAGGCTGGGTCATAGATGACTGGGCCCTCTGCACACTGTGCCACGTTGCCTCCCCATAAGTCTCCATGGAGGAGAGCAGGGACAATCTCCACATCTGTGAAAAACTGAGGGATCTTCAGCTGTAAATAAAAGACACAATATGTAAGTTGTTCTGTCAAAGCATTGATATGATCATAGGAGCGTGTGTAAAGTACGTTTTGTTTCTGTGCACCTGTAGCTTGGCCCATAGTTCTCTGGCCTCCCTGTCTCCATACGATTTCTCCACCATGTTAAGCTGGTGCTGCAGCCTCTGCTGGGAGTAAAACATCACCCAGTCATCCTGCCACTCATTTTCCTGGAAGGTAAGGGACAAATACAGTAAGGACTACCGTCACATCTTAAAGGCATAGACACCACATACTTAGTACACAGCCCAGTATACAGAGACAATACGTTTCTTTTTACCTGAGGTAGATATCCACAGCATGTAGGTACACTGAAGCCAAATTTTTCAACAACCCCCACCTCTGATTGTCCAGCTCCCTTTCCTGTGTACAGTCAAATAAGTTATGTTTAATCAGCAATAAACTAATTTAAATTATAAGAGTTAACTGTTATTCACTGTATCAATGGCAAGAGGATGAAAGATGTTTTCATACATTTTGTCTACATGTACGAAAGTTAGGTTAAGGTGAATTACCCACTGTCTGCTGCTCTTTATTTAATTTTTCCAACTGTCTCTTGTTGTGAACATGCAGATCTGCCAGCTGCTCGCCTAAGTGCTTTGAGTACCTACATTGGATTTGGGGAAAAAAAGGAATTTGTATTTTTTTTTAAAAGGCACAAACTACACTTGCACATCTGTATTTTCATGTTGCCCTCTATTCTACCGATACAGTGCTGAACAAATTGAATGAGAGAGATCTTACTTGGTAAGACCTCTCATGTCCAGATGCTCCATCACAAGTACACATCCTCCTGTGTCGAGTTCAATCACCTTCACAGGCTTGGGGACTTTAACAGTTTCGGTCTTTAAAATGGCTTCCAAACTGGCCATCTCCCCATCAAACATCAATTTGGCCTGAATCAAACAAAAAAACGGATTTGGGCTGGTGAGCAGTGCAGTAGCACATATCTTCACTACTTTGCATGTGCATAATAAGTAACAGTACAGTACAGTGCCAGTCAAATACTATCTGGCTTTCAGAGGGTGTAGCTAGCGGGCACCAGCTAAACACACGTCACTATAATAACCTGAAACAATGATGATGAAATACCTCGCTCTTGTGGTTTATCTTCACAAACACTCTCCCAGTGTCAGTATCATAACTCTGGCCCTCGCTTATACATCCTCCTCCTGAGTGACCGGTGGACTTCAGCATGGCGGTGCCCAACTCCTTCTTTAACTTAGCTTCCATTATTATTTCCCACAACCAATTGTTAGTGGACTTATAGTAGCACAATCACGCAATGCAGTGCCAGAAGTTCAGTTTAGTTTAGTTCCGTGGATGTTGTTTTTCTTCCGTTATATTGACACGTGATTCCTACTTCGTCCTATCATAGGGACGTATCATGGTCATGTGATCGTCGCCATGGTGCCAAGTGAAGCTACATTGGTTACATGCTACCACACTTCAGTGTCCTGCCGCAAAACCGAAATGAGCAGCAATGACATTTGTCTGCTTCTTGGAGCGACTGGTGTCGGAAAAACGTTGTTGATGAAACGTTTACAAAATATCCTTTTGGCCAGCTGAATGTTTTGATCTAGAACTCGAAAAGAAACTGTTAATATAAAGTGTTGTGTAGCTTCACTAACGTTATAGTTAGCTAGCTAACCTAGCTAACGTTAGTTTAGCCTGATAAACTGCTATAACGTTAACTAGTAGCTAACGCAATACATAACCGTTAACTAAGTAACGTTACATTTAAACAACATACTAACCTAAATAGCTTCGTTTTATATAACTGACCAAATATATAATATAATATAAACAGTTTAAATTGCTATTTTTCTCATCTGAAGCTAATGCACTGGCTCCTGTGGATATTTTTCCTAACAGATTTAGTTTACAGCTCAGTTTGCATGGATTAGGTGAACTGGGGGAACCTCCTTCTACTCTGCCTACAGTAAGTACTATTGGAAGGTATTTTTAATCCTGGTTTTAATACATTTGCAGGCTCACTTTTGATGAGACGGGCCATCCCTAGTAACGTCTCCAATCTCTTTAAACCTCCACAGGTAGGAACCAACCTCACAGACCTGACACTGAAGAAGAAGAAGGTGACACTCAGAGAGCTGGGAGGCTGCATGGGCCCTATATGGCCGAGTTACTTCAAAGACTGCTCCTCTGTCATTGTATGTTGTTTTAAACAAGCTGCATCCATTTGTGATATTTGGTAGAGGTACACAAACCGACTGTCAGTATCATTTCCATGAATGTGTGTTTTGTTTTCTCACAGTTCATAGTGGACTCAGCCAACATTGCTCAGATATCCTCGTCCTGCATCCAGCTGCTGTCGGTACTCTCCGCTGAGCCTCTGCACAGTGTTTCTGTGCTTATTCTGTTCAACAAGAGGTAATACTCACATACACAATAATCTCTACTGTCACTTGCAATACCTGCAAGCTGTTCATGCCATTGTATATTTTCTCTTTTTCTTTCCACCCTTTTCCAGGGACATGCCGTGCACCATGAGCCTCGTAGAGATACAATCACTGTTTAGATTGGATGACATCATTGCATCTGCCACTCAGCCAATCACGATACTGGAACTCAGTGCCCGCACTGGACAGGGACTTCAGGAGGTGCTGAGCTGGTTGGAGTCCATCATAGTCAAGTGAACCATCATCGGTTTGGGATTCTACTCTCACATAAGTTTGGATGACTTCAAGCCTTTTTGGTAAAAGATGTCAGTATCCTCAGTGTGCAAAGACAGAGGAGTTAATGATGTGTTTAGTGTTGGATACACTGAAAAGCTGTTGCTGTATTTCTGGTACCATATAGTGACTGTTAATACGGGTGAATGGGGAAGGAGATGTATTGGTGATATCATGGCAGGAGTGAATGATTGTGTGGTTGACCATTTTGCCATTTGTCAATTTAACACTACTGTAGTTCTTACCTCATGTTAAGTATTAATTATACTGGTCACTTTTAATAATTCAATCCTGCACAGATAAACAGCGAACTGCTTGGATTCGTGACCGACTACAGTGTGATCCTCATGCTCTTCTAAGAAAGGACTATTTTTATTCTGAAACAAAATAAGCTCTTACACTTAAGTTTTAATGACTCGTTAAGTGTGAGCAACACATGAGAGTGATGACTGTAAGTGACACAGCATAGTGGTATTGAGTCACTACCAGCAGGGGGCATACAGTGCACAACAAATATTATAACTGGTACTGGGCGTGTGCCTGGGTTGTGATGATTTCAGAATGAAATGTGTTGATGTCACAGGAATTGAGGAAATACAAAACAAGAAAACCAACTGAAGAATGACGCAGTGTTCCAATTATACCCTTATATTTGATGAATCAGTGGTTCACAAGCAATCAATAAAACTCCTGATTCATACATTTTCTAATGTTGCCTTGCTTATAGTGAATTCTGAAGCACTTCCAGTCTTCCCAAACTACATTTCATTCAGTTAAACCCCAGAAATTAATTTCACAATAGTAAAATCAAGTACACACTGATGTTTCTCATCAGTTCTCATCAGTAACCGTATTGATGCGGCAAGATTTCAAGAACCGGACAGGTCTCTAGCGCTGGTCTCTTATAAGAAATCTATTTTTTTTACACTTGTCTATAACAGCAGCAGTAGCCAGGTAAGCCAATCACACAAACAGCTCAGTGAGCAAGAGACTTGTTGACGACTTGAAAAGCCCTAATACATTTGCCTGGTAATTGTGGCTAAGTGAAGCGACAACAAAATATTATCAAACTGTGCTTTTGTGTATGGTTTTTTTTTCTTCTGATTCCAGATTGCAATAGGTTATGGCCATGATAATGTTTACATGACACTAACGTTTTCTGATACAAAGGTGTTATTTTGTTTTATACTCTGTTACTGCATCATCAACAAGAGGAGCAGGACAGATTATTGCAGTAAGGAGCAGAACCAGCTTGCATCAATCTAAGGGTTACCGTATTATAATACAAAACTAAGAATAGGGTTTTCATACAAGTCCTCGGGGCTGAAGTTCAATCTGCAGTTAGAGTTATATTTGGAGAGCATAACCTAAAGGCATTCCCCTTTTTTCTTAGATATCTTCTCCAGTTTAGTCGATCCTCATAAGAAAGGGTTCTGTGCAGCCTGTGATCCGTCAGTGCTGGCTGAAGAGAAGGGCAACAAGGGCTCAGGGAGGGTCCCTGGCAGGCCCAGACCAGGCTGGGTGGGGTGAGTAAGTGACACAGGGAGGCTGGCAGGCTGGTGGCTCATAGGCAGGGGCAAGGAGGCACTGTATGAAAGAGAGGTGCCCTGGGGAGCTGAAGAGAGGGAGCTGGAGCCCATTTGATTCAGAGTTAGTTTGGGCTGCTCAGCTTGGAATGGATTGTTGGCTGACGGAGCACTGAGGCCTAAACAGAAAGACACAACAGAAAACTTTTAGATGTTCTTCAACAAGTTATTGAACTTAATCAACACAAAAGGGATTTAAATCTAAATTTGCAGCTATCAACCAGTCACAAAATGAGTGTTGCATCTACAGTCAATAATACAAGAAATACCTGATAGGAAGGGGTTCATAGTCTTGGCGGGAGGATTCACTGGGATCAATCTATCCAGGTCTACCAAGGATGCCGCTGTGGGACCCAGGAATGCCTCAGGTGTCCGGCATGTACGAGGGCTGGGGGCTGCCAGGCTTTCTCCGAGACGTGACAGGTCAAATATCTCAGGACTGTCCTCCCCTCGCCCATTTACATTCACCTGACCTCCATCCATGGCCTCATCAAACAGATCCCCATCTAACAGCAGAAAAAAAGCTAATTCTGACAAAGCAAGTTCTTGGGATGCACAGCATCACAATGAGTAGAGTAAAAGGAATGAATTGTTTACCTGACGGGCTTCCAGGTCGGGGAAAAGGTTCCCTGCTAGTTCCTTTGAGGGCTGAGAATGGATCAACCCCCGAGGCTACAAACATACCAAAACACAATTTACTTTTATTATTTAAATATGTCATTTAAAATAAAATGTGGCTTCTCCTATTTATTTTATATGGCTGAGGTGTATGACTGCATGCGTCACCTGTGTTGGCAGGGAAGGCCCATTCTTGGCCTGTGGCATGGAGGTTGCTCTGCGGGTCGTCCCAGGGGTTGACGGGGGGCTCCCATGGTGGAGGGGGGCTGTTGGATGTTGGCGGAGCCATCCAGGGAGGATCTACTCTCGAGGTGTTTTTGCTGCCTATTTTAGCAACAGAGAGGTGAATTAGAGAGAGAGGCTCCTGTTGTAGCATGTGAGCAGAACAAACTGTACCGTGAACATGAAGAATGAGGAGGTTTTAATTAAAACACAGTACTAATATGGTATATCTGTTTCTGAAAACACTTGAAATGAATCAGGCCGCAAATGTTAAAGAGTAAATATTTTATGACTATAATTTACAACATATTATTTACAACTTGGTGCTTTACAACTCCTGCTTTTGGTCATGGTTAGCTAACTCGAGGCTCACCCAGAGAGTCCCAGGGGTCTGTGCTCCCCGGACGAGCAGCTGCCTGGCGTGGGGCATTGTTCCATTGGGGGTCACTAGGAGGCTGATCTGAGGGCAATGCGAAAACATCTACCAGGTCCATGAAGGCGGTCTGACCACAAAAACAAGAACAAAATCTGTCAGTTCAGTATATTGCTTCAACACTCTTAGGTAGTTCTCTAATCCATAATGACAAAGTGATAGTTGAGTTTTAAAGAAAAACAGGTTTGAGATTTTCACAGTGTATTTTAGTGGTTAAGATGTAAAACCCGATTAGACCTAATAATCCTGCCCATCATTATTATGTATTAGAATTTAGATTTTGGTCCTTGTTCTATAGATGCATGTTCTCAAAACCCCAGTAAGCTACAGTGTATGGTTATATTTCATCACCCCCATTGAGATATTCCATACCCCAATAAATCATACCCCGCCTTTAGACTCCATCTCACGTTTGCTGTCCTCCAGAGCTTTCTTCAGCATCGACTCGTCCCCTTGGCGACTGAGTTGCTCCTGTCACCAGATACAGACACATGGACGCCGTTGGGCATGACAGCTTCCAGCAAAAATTCCCATATTGTTACATCATACTATATTTATGACTCTGCGACTGCTCACAAGCACAAAAGCCAGTTTTCCTAGGCAACGTACGGACGACCCAGATATAGTTGTGTGCAATGGGCACAAACCAGAAAATTGAGCAGTCAAAAGAGAGGAGAGAGCAGAGCATCACTGTGATCTCTAACAGAGCAGCTCTGTTGTGGCAGAGTGAGAGAGGAAAGAGACAAAGAAGAGTGAGGCAGGGAGAGAGAGGTGGAGTAAAAATGTTGTAAGAGATAACAGAGTGATAGGAAAAACATTTTTTATAGTGGGTGATTAACAGAGAGTCAGATAAAATAATTATAAGTGGAAAAAAAACAGGATGACTCCCTACTACATTTAAAAACTTAGGGAGACATTACTGTTTGAATCCCAGCAGCTCCAAAACAAAAAGTGTCTCTTTGCCCCCCGGTGACACCAAGAAACTCTACCTGCTGGTGCTCCTCCTTGCTCAGGCTCAGGGCCAACTGGAGCTGCGAGTCCTCATCCATTTCCAGTGCAGCAGGTGCAGGTTGGACTGGCTGTGAAAGGGGGGGGGGTTAACCGGGGAGGGAATTGCAATCAGTATTTGGTCAACAAAGTGTAAATAATGCTTGGGAGAAACTCACAGCACTTGCATGCAATTCTACAGGTGTCCCAGGTAGAGTAAAACGTGACATGAGTATCTCATACTACTGAACTAAGAGGAGAGATTTAATGGTTAGTGGGACAGAAGGATGAAGCCTTGTTTGATTAGTCGCTGGAGAAAATGACATGTCCTTTTGCTGTTCATGGGTTAAGGGAGGCCATGGAGAGTGAGAAGTACATGCAGGTGTTTCTCAGAGGGGCCCAGACTGGGCAGTAAGGTTGGTTTCAGTGTACAGGGCAACAGGAGATGTGCAGTAGAGCACAAGATGCAGAGTCATCCCTCCCTGGTCCCAGCATACTTGTACCTTCTGGGTCTCCTCCTTGCTGAGCGTCATAGCGATCTGGAGCTGGGTCTGCTCATCAATATCCACTGTAGGAGGTGGCTAAGGGTCAAGCAGGGAGGATAAGGAGGAAGACTAATCAAAGGGAAAGGTAAATGCTTGATTTTGCTTGAGTGATTCTTAAAGAAATCTAATGATTTAACAGACGAGTATCACAGAAACGGCAGTGCGCTATAATATAATTTCCTGTAGTAGCCAAACAGAAGTCACAGAGGGCAGCGGCTGCCCTTGCCATGGAGACTCCGCCAGGCTGTGGCTGCTTTAGGAGTGGATCAATGCACACATCCTGTCTGGCTTCTCACTCATTCTCTCGCAGCTTCCTCACTCTTCGGCATCGCTCTTCGTTATTGACCACATCAGACATGATGATATCACTTTCGGCTAAAGCTTCTGGGAAATGGTGGCCCTTCGTAGAGACAGGCAGTAGGAGCGCCTCACCCACCATGACAGACCATGTCCAAGCGTGTGTGTGTGTGTGTGTGTGTGTGTGTGTGTGTGTGTGTGTGTGTGTGTGAGACGTTTAATGTTTTACTGCAGCGTTACAACATGACATGGCGGCTGAGAAACCCCTTTCTGTCAGGCGCATGTGCTGTAGAGATTAAAGGTTTGTCTGTGCTCACTGTGTGCGCGTGTGTGTGTGTGTGTGTGTGTGTGTGTGTGTGTGTGTGTGTGTGTGTGTGTGTGTGTTATCTTAGTTAGAGGTACCTTTTCACTCTCTTCTCGGCTCATAGCCAGGGCCAGCTGCAGCTGCAGCTCCTCTTCTCCACTGGTCGCGGGCCGAGCTTGCTCCATGTCTGGAGCAACTCGAGGAGAGGAAGAGGAGGCTACAGAGGAAGAGCAGAGGGTGTTGAGTGAGGAACAGGGAGCAGAAACATAAACAGATAGATGGAAAACAAAGAAAGAAACACTAAGGGTGATTTTTAAAAGGCCAGAAAAGGAGCTGGCACTGTTTTTTGCATGTTAATTTTTTTTCTTCCACTACCCGTTGTTCAGGGCCTTTGTTGGCATTGCTTGCCACTGCCTGCACTGAGAACAATGGTGCTCCTGTGTGGAGAGTTGGGGTGGTGGAGGGGCGGAGGAGTGGACGATTGGAGTAGAGCCCACCTTATTACCCTGAATACTCTGGGTGGGTCCCAGGGCTCGGGTCCTGGTTTGAAGGAAGGGATGGGGATGAAGGGGGGGGGGGATTGCTGGCAGTGTTCCAGTCTGGGTGTCAGACTGTCGGTCACAAGGCTAAGAGAGGGAAGCAGGCCACACATTGGCAAAGTTAGGTCTCAGAAACCAATCATTTACACTGTGCTGCCCCTCAATATCCTGCGTCTGAGCTGGAATGCTTGCTGCCAATTAGCTGCTGCCAACCTCTTGAACCCCACCCACGCCATCAATCAGCATTCTGTCCAACACTCCAACCATCCCCATGCGCCAGTGTCCTGGAATCTCCAAGAGATCCACCCAGGGCAAAGCAAGTGTATATTGCAAAAATAAAATAAAAAAAGAATTACTGCATTTACACAGCCCAGCACACAAGTCTGTGGGTGTGAAATTGTTATGGTTGTCCAGCCTGAAAGCTGCCTTCTGCATTTTATTATCACATATAGTATATGATTTCCCTGCGTATTGCAAGCCCTGCTCCTATTGGACGTGGCAACTGTTCATGCCAGATGTTTCCACTGGCAAACGGTTTCGCCTAGAAAAGTATGCAAGGAACGTGTATCAAGTGGAAAATGTATTGGGGAAACGGGACCCTTTGATGGATTATTGGAAATAAAACAGTTAAAAGCTGTGGGCATGTCTCTGTTTAAACCATGTAACAGGCCTCAGACATCAAAGTAACTGATGCAATCATGAAGCTCACAGCTCTGCTACTGACAGACTAACACCTTTTAATCAACACCATTAACCACGCAGACCACAGAAGTATATGGTACACACCAGGCATACGTTCACGAATGCTACACACAGTTACTTGATGCTTTTCCACAATGTGTTTTCAGGTTTGAGCTGTTTGCTGTAGTTGATAAGTCAATGACATCAGATGTCCAAACCACTACACACTCACAGAGGGATCACTTGGGTCTTATATTATCTTGCCGCCTAACCAACATCTCTGCAGTAGCGTAACAGATCATACTTTAAAAGTAAACATGGTATCCAGTTGTGGTTTCACAGTAGACAACCACACACTGGGCCTCCTCTCTTTTGTAAATCCAGTTTAGCTGACGTGACTGCAAACAAGAGAATGACAGGAATGCGGCTGCCCAACCGTCAGAAGGGAGCAAAACCGAAAAAAAAGAACAAGCGATTCAATATATACTCATCAAGGCTTTGATATTGGAAGGCGCTGCTGGTATTAAAATAGCACGTACCTCGATGAGAAACCAGAGATATACACCTGAAAGTGTCGCCATAAATTGAAAAAGAAGATCTATAAGATCACATGGGAGAATTTATCTGATGAACTTGACAAATGATGGGTCACATGTCAAAGAAAGTATTCAGGCGTCTCTCACATGATTGTGTAGATGTTAAGATTTGCCTGCTACTCACAGTGAAAAGAGGACGGTGAGCCTCTGCACCTGCCATGCTCATCCCCATGGACCCCTGCCGCGCTGGGCTGGCTTGTGCGACGCCCCGGGTAAGGAGGAGGCAGGGATCCAGAGCCCAAGCCACTGGTGGAGCCCGCCATACGCGTCTTGGTCTTCAGTGCCTGGCTTCTCTCCTTCTTCAGCTTCTCCTCGTCCTTCAGCAGAGCCACCAGTTGCTTGGCCTTCTCCCGGACATTGACGCCTTGGTCGCGTCCATCCCGATCTATGTACTGAAAGTCTCTCAGCGTCTGGATGGTGTAAATGTTCTCCCGGCACTCCTGGGCCACACGCTCAGAGCCTGTTTTGATCAGGTAGTCCAGCAGGGTCAGTGCCTTATAAACATGGCGCCAGTTCTTACCGTGGTCGTTGAGCCGCTTCCAGATCATGCCCATAACCTCGGTGAAGGCCACTACATTGAAAGTCAGATCTGCGATTTCAGACATGAGCGAGCTGGGAGGACCCCAGGGATCGTTGGAGGTGGCCTCACGGACCTTGATCTCGGGCTCCGTGAAGTTGTTGACCATGTTTTTCATCTGGCGGCGGAGCGATGAGGTCTGCATGATGGCGGTCGTGTTTCCCAGGTGTCAAGAGATAGTCCAACAGCAGGCCAGCCCACTGTGTTGCCTCGGGCGAGGTTGGTTGTTTCAGTGGGAAAATGCAATGAAGTCGGCCTTCTATTGGGAACTTCAGTGATGTCTGCGAGTGGGTTTCTGCTGGAAAAGAAATATAAACATTCTTATCCTTGTGTCAAATATTCATGGAGAGAGCTTTTGAACAAATTATATATATATATATATACACACACACACACACACACACACACATCTAAACACCATCTTTAGTGTCGTTACTCCTTATGCATGAGGTTACTAACAACACTGGGGACTACAGCTAAACTCTCACACATTTTTTCACAATGTAATTGTGTTTGGAAGGAAAGAGAAACAACACAGCACCCCCCAGCGATGTGAAACACAACACCTGGGCTCAGTTTTCCCTGAAACAACTTGAATAGATCTGTGTGAGTGCATACAGTGCATTGTTCCTATAGTAAGCAATGATCAGCTTGAATGTTATATTCTCAATTCAATTTATCTAAATATTGTTTCCTTCCCTGAAAAGCAAATATTAGTTTAGACCAAGGGACTTCAACCCAACCTGCCAGTGTAGAAATGTGTTTTACCTTGGAGTGAAAGGGGGGGGGGTCCTGATTACATCACCACATCAGCAGTAGGGCTTCAAAGCATTCAAAGACTCACAAAACTGTAAGTAGTCCAACAGAATCACTAATAGTTTGTGTGTGTGTATACATACATACATACATGTATAGTGTATAGTGTATGCACTTTGCCCTGGACATTGGACTGCTTCTCTGTACACAGCTGAGGCAGTGAGTCAGTTGAACCGATATCTTTCCCCTCCCAGATCTGTCTCATCTATTCAGCTAAGAACTGAAATGCATGAACATTTTTGTCAAGTGCTGAGTCATGTGTAAGCAATTCCAAATGTTAGAAAAGGGGGGCATGAGATGAAAGAGATGGGCTTTAAAATGGCCAATATGTATGATGAAATATTAGAATAAGATCAATGTGCCATGTTGATACAGTAATAGAGAAAGTAAACTAAACAACGTTACAGTGTTAACTCTTTAAAGACCTCAGCAGGCTTTGGGGCATACTATGGATAAAAGGTGACTAAATTGTCCTGCAATATCAGTCACACTATGAGAGAGCGTTCTATGCTGTGAATAGATCATGAAGTGGTAGTAGGAGACAAGGTTTGTGATGACTAAGTCCCATTATCTCCCGATCCCCGGGGTCACTTGGCTGAAGGAATACCTAGATACTCAGTTCCTGTAACTGAACGTCGGTAGAGTGGTGGTTTTGATGCAGCTAATGACAGAGAGAGAGAGAGAGAGACAAGTGCTGTAACAGGAGAGATCAAAGAGTAGCAATTAAACCGTCCCTTTTGGCCGGTTTCTAATCCAGGATGCCTCCATTACTGTTGCACTCACACCCATAATGAAGATACATTTATGTTGCGACTTATCGTACAAACTACTATCACATAAGTCAAACTGATAGCAGCCAGGGAGGGAGGCAGTACACTCTACCCTCCACCTCACAAGTATTTATTCTGCACATAACACACACTCCTGAGAAAAGGAAGATATGTCACACAGGAGTATTGTAACTTGTGACCTTGACATGGTGACACACTGGACTCTCAAAGTATTTACTTTGTCTGCTTTCCATTTTAGGTTATTCAATTATTCCGTAAAAGCACATTTTCTTGTTGAGAAATCCAGCAAAGTGAAAAGTGAGCCCATCATTAGCGAACATTCTTTATCTATAGGGTATTTATAGGAAGCAAACTGATCCCGGGATCAGGCCTACATGCTCGTATGTTTCATTATGTCCTACAGATGTGTGGACAAACCACAGACTGTAAACAGCAAAAACCGCTGGATGAAAAACACAGGTTTCGATTCAACTTGCGCCCTTTTTGTCCCAAACTAGGACGACTGGAGCCATTGTCGTGCACGTTGCGTCAAACGGGAATGATCGCGTAGGTGAAGTATGTGACCGTGACTCAGCTGTGCTTCCGAGTTTAAAAGTTGAAACCTCGACAGAATAAAAAGAAAGCAGAAAAATCGCTACGAACCACGATCCACTTTCCCTCTTACCTTCATGTCATAGCGCGTCAGTGGGGTCCCAACTTGGGGAGGCTTTGGGTGGAGGAAGAAACGCCTCCGCCTCTCGGCATATCCCGTAGAGAAAGGAACTAGAGTAAAAAAAGGAAAAAGGTATTCAAAGCGCAGAGGAAAGCCGTGTGTGCTCAAAAATGTATCCACAACCACAGCGCGGCGGTGCTGTTTTGTTATCAAACTAAGTTGTGTGCGCGCATGTCACAATCCAGGCTTGCAGAGGACACAGCCCCCCCCCAGTTAAAATAAAACACACACACACACACACACACACACACACACACACAGTAAAAATGGATGGAGAGGGAGGGGAGGGAGGGAGGCCCACTCGGTGCATGCAGAGTCAGACTTAACCCTTTCACTGCCGGATGGAAAACAATCTGAGCTCACTGGAGCAGGTGATCAGAGCACGCGGAAGAATCCCACACAGGACTGTACCGCACAGCGATGCGCAAAGTCATCACAGACTGCGCGGCGTAAATGCAGACGCGCTGTTAGGACATATCTGCTAATACCCTATCTCTTTCGCCTATATAACAGTGAGCCTAAATTACATTTGTAGCACATCACTGTGCAAAAAAACATCAATCTGCAAGTAATTTGATATTTAAATATTACAGAGAGTACACAGACAGAAACATATTGGGATATTACAGTTCTGCAAATACCATAAGATGTGATAGAGTGGGTCTAAACCTATAATTGTTTACCACTGACCCTTTAATTTCCCATAGTTCAATGCTGGTGGCTCACCCTAGCAGAGTGAGTGAACATCCCAGAGGGATTCAACAACAGACTGCATTTCCTCTTCAGCAGCTTTATGGTTGCATCTCTGCTCTTTACTTATTTATCAACTAATGGGATGTTGTCTTAAGTCACATGCTTGTATCCATTATACAGGAGCCAAATCTTTTCTGTATTTACGTTGGCTTGGATTCTGTAAATGTGTGCAAAGCAATCTCTGCCATCTCCTAGCTGTCTATATGAAAGTACAGAGGGATCATATCATGACGCCGAGTGTGTAATGATTACCTAAGGCTGAGGGAGAAGCAGCAGGAGAGAGCAGTGGGCCTTGTGGCTGGTTGACTGAGCAGGATATACAGGAAATACCAGCTCCACCTTGAAACAACAAAGGCATGAGTCTTGGAGACAACACACAGGCAAAGTGTACAAAAATGGGAAGCTTATCAAGCAGCTGCCTCTCAAACCAGGTATTTCTAGTTCTCACAAAGGGTTCAAATCAGTTTGTAGAGTGGGAGGACACATTGACTTGTTGCTGCTCCCTGTTAAATTTTCATGTGACTCTCAAGGATCAGGTTGGTGGAGCCAAACTTCAGATACCACCTCCAGCCCTCCTCCTCCCTGCTTTGGCACCCCTCAGTCTTTATTTCTCCTGAAAACAGATGCCTGAACACTCTTTGTTTTGCAACAAAGGCCTGATGAGGTCAGTGCAGGAGGGACATGCAGGCAAGGTCTGGGAGACCAGAGGGGGAGGAGAGAGGACCTATACTGCACGGAGGTGACGTCATGTGGCAGAGGAAGTCTGACTTCTCTTGGGTTTGTGTGCATGAGCCAGAGAAAACAACAACATGAAATGTATGTGATCACTGATCTGTCCACTGGAGGATCCTGTTTCCTAAGCGTTGTTGTATGAATCTGTCTCTCTTTGCTGCCCTCTAGTGGTTTTGTGTTTGTTTTCTGGTGGGTAGTGTTGTGTTTTCATCCGCTTGCTTCTGAGATATTAAACTGTAGATAGATAAACTGGCCACATTCAGCAAATTGCATTATAATTCAACTGTGCAATACCCTGCCATCAATACTGCATTTATACTGTACATTTCAAGACATTTTTTCATTTGTATTTATACTATTCTTGCATTAACACACTTAATAGAGCCCATTTCTCAGCATTTTGTGTTCGCTTGTTTGCACTGTGGATGCATGTTGACTGTGTTTGATGCACATATGTCTTATATTTGTCATGCCTTATTTATTATTTACTTATATTCTCTACATACATATCCTTTGTTTCTATTTTTCTTGCTTGTGTGTAAGAGCAACTGTAATGTACCAATTCTACCCTGCGGATCAATAAAGAGTTTCTGATTGTGATTCAATATCTACTAGCCTTTTGACTCGGACTCATTTGATTTAAAGTCGTGTTTTATCAATTTGCTATCGATTTTTTCTGGCATACCAACCAATTTTAGTTACTTATTAAAGAAAAGTAACAAATATTCACATTTGTGAAGCTAAAATCTGTGAATTTGGGGGAACACCAAAAAAATATCCACTATCAAAATTTGGAGCTTTAGAGTGTTGGTTTGGTTTCCCTGCGCCTTGGGAAATAATCAGAAAAAATATTTGTCCTTCCACATTTGCGTGGTGTTGCAAAGCACCACAAAGAGACCAATAGTCTGTTCTATACATGCGTACTAAATACCACAGTAAAATAAAGTGAAATGACTTCAGATGATGTTATAGTACTTTTTGATGGGTTGATGATGGGGTCCAATAATTTCTATAAATACAAACCAAGCCGAATGTTGTGTGAAAGGGGTTATTATATTTACTCATGTAACCAGCGTGCGTCAGTGCATATACAACTAACAGCCATTAGCCTATGATAGTACTGTGACTAAGGGTAGTTTAGTAATAATAACGATACACGACTGAGCCCTTCAGAGGGAAATTAAAGGAGCGGTAGTAGCATTAACTCTTGTGTTTTGTTGACTTTTTAATATTTTTCTTTTCTTCTGACCTTATTAAAACCAAAATGTAAAGTCTAATTAGCCATCAACTTACATCAAATATTGAAATGGGTCTATACAGGGATTCATCAAACCTCTGTTGCTTTTCCCATCACCACATGGTTTTCAGTTTTCTCTGAAGTGCACTATGGCAATCAGCCTTGTCTGTATAGCTGCATAACCAACCCACTCTTCAGATTTCCAGAAAGAGACTGTTATGTGGGTTGTTCATTCAGAGTGGCCTTGGTTTGTGCACAGGGTGGTGTGATGGAGAAAAAGCTGCACGTATTCAATATGTTCTGGCTCCTTCAATCAACCAACAAAGTACTGTTCAAATGTACTTTTAAATCGGGTGTCCTTCAACTTTCTTGAGTTACCTGACTAAATCTTCACTCTCAAATAGAGCTATACCACATTTATTGATGTAAATTAATGTATCCATGTCCTTCACTATGAAGAAAAGGTATGATTTGTATAGAGCCCTTATAGTGACATCCTATTACTGCATCACCAGCCTTCATGAATCCTAGAGCAGCGAGTGAGCTGTTTCTCCATCTTCACCCTGAGAGTGTCGTGATCACTTCAGAAAACAATGAGGTTTGCAACTATAACATCCTCATGAATAAGTAACTCCCAGATGCACAGTTATGTTATGCTGTACAGGACCATATTTTATAAAGTAGCTATGTTGGGAGAAAACTGTGTGATGCTTATGATAACATAAAAATAGAATAAAAAAGCAGGAATAAATAGAACTGAAAACGTACCGATGATTATTGTCACCATGACAGCTAAGAATAAACATAGTTAATTAGTGGTCACACCTCCAGTGTCCATGACAACAGGGATTTGCAGCAGATATCTGGACACTCTGTCCATCAGTTAATTCATCTATGTATCCATATTTAATCAGGAACACCTGAACGTGAGGTGCTTAAATAGTACATTAATTATGTCAGAACAGATGAGAATGTTTTTGTTTTTTTACAAGGGTTTTGTAAAAAAACAAAATGTTTTTGGACAAAATGTTCAAAAGCATAATATAAACCTGATTTGGATTATTTTGAACACATTTGGAAAACTACTCTTTCTATATATTTCTAGACTATAGGAACACCGCAATCGTGTAAAGTGGAGATCTTGAGTGCTGTTTTTGTTTGTGGCTTATTTGTGCTTCTATATAAGGAGCGAGTTCTCTGGATGAGACGGTGACGCAGACACTGCGCTAAGTGCTGGTGTATAAGAGGGGCCACTCGGCTCTGTTACGGCGCACACATGGGGAAGCCACTGGGTTGATTTTGATTGCCTCGTCTCGGTGCCTGGAGACGCTCGAAAGAACATGGAGGTGAACGCAACTGAGAAGATTTACCTTCCCGTTGACGGCATCCTCGAAATGTTCAACTCTCTCACCGGGCATCACGAATCAGACATTACGCGCCCAGTTCTTCAGAGCGCAGCCCTCACCCCAGTACCGCAGCACCCCAAAGTCTCAAACATATCGAAGACGAGCATGGGCATCATCAAAACGGCTAAAGGGCGCTTGAAACATCAAGATAAAAGAGCGGTTTCCCCAAGTAGGTCTTCCAGTTCTGGCAATCGGCAGGTTTCGACCGATCGACTCCCAAAAAGGTCCGTGGATCTGCTGGAGCTGGGTCTGACCAAGCGCAAGAACTGTCTGAGAATAGTTGTGCTCGGCGCACCCAAAGTAGGCAAAACCAACATCCTTCA